>NC_069390.1:1928125-2596250 GCF_027475565.1 Acinonyx jubatus | reverse complement strand
TGAAGCCGCTGCTTGAAATGCCCGGCTGGACGGGACTGGGGTCGCAGCGGCCGCTCCGGTGGCCGTGGACCGAGTGCCCCTCCGGGGCGCGGGGCCTCCCGCCAGGGCTCTCACTGTCGGCTCGCCGCCAGACCCAAGAGCACGGAGGGGCCGCGGGGCTCGTATCTGGAGCGAAATGTGAGCCCATGCAGAGCATCCCGGCAGGTGCTGACTCCTCTTGGACAGAGAAGCGTCCCTCCTGCTGCCCGGGGCTGGCCCCAAGGGCGGGGAGGGCGGCGGCCCAGGCCTCACCGAAACTGCTCCCGGCTCAGTTCCACCGTTTCCTGTAATTCATTATGGCCACTCGTCTCTATTTTGGCGAGGAATTTGACCTCTCGCCCTGTGATTTTTTTGCTTTATTGCGTATGTAACTCGTTTTACCTACAATCCTGCTTCCCACTGTCCCACGCTCTGCACAGCTAACAGGGATCTGTCCCTCCCCTGGGGCGGTGGGAGCTTTCACATTGCAGGACGAATTATTGCACCTGCTGGGACAACAGATGCCACGCCAAGGATTTCAAAACGGATTCTCGAAGGACTGGATGCGGGGCAACGGTTACGCAACGTTGGGAGTTTGAAAGAGCCGGCAGGGAACACGGAGGGAGCCCGGAGAGTACAGCCCCAGGGCCGCTGGTGGGCCGCGGGGAGCTGTGAGAGGGCAGGACACAGGGCAGAACAGGGCAGGAACACGGAAAGGAAGGCCCGCCTCCTCCCTCTACCTCCCAATCTGCCTCCACGGGGAGCCGGTGATAGGGGCGTCCCAGCCCGAGAACCGCACAGCAGGATGATGTCGGGGCCCACGGACAACAGGCAGAACCCAGCTGTAGTGGGTTGAAGGGTAGCCCCCAAAAGATGTGTCCACATCTAAGCCCCGGAACCTATGTGGATGTGACTGTATTTGGAAGCAAGGTCTTTGCAGATGTGATTAGTTTAAGGGTATTGAGGGGCGCCTGGGGGGCTCAGTCGGTTGAGCGTCCGACTTCAGCTCAGGTCATGATCTCAGGATCTGTGAGTTCGAGCCCCGCGTTGGGCTCTGTGCTGACAGCTCAGAGCCTGGAGCCTGCTTCGGATTCTGTGTCTCCCTCTCTCTCTCTCTGCCCCTCCCTTACTCATGCTCTCCCTCTCTCTGTCTCTGAAAAACGAATAAACCTTAAAAAAATTTGTTTTTTAAATTTAAAGATATTGAGGTGGGATCATCCTGGATTATTGGGGGACAGAGGGCTAAATCCAGTGACAAGTGTCCGTATAAGAGACAGAGCGGAGGCTGGAGGGGCATAGCCACGAGCCCAGGGGCACCCGGAGCCCCGGCAGCTGGAGAGGAAGGAAGGATGGTCCCTTAGCACCGGCAGAGGGAGCTCAGCCCTGCTCACACCTGATTTAGTACCTCCGGCCTCCAGAGCTGGGACACAATAGGTCCGTGGTCACCGGTCATGGGCGCCCCAAGCAGGACACTCACGTTCCTCACCGCCAGCACCCTGAGCATCATCTCCATCCCCCTTCCACACCGCGAGGGGCCAGACTCCGGGCCAGGCATTCGGGCACCGCCTCACTGAAGCTTCCCCCAGATGTGGCACGTGTGTGTTCGTTCACCCCGCCCTGTGCACGGGGAGTCGGACCCCCAAAGGCAACTTGCCCCCAGTGACGCAAGTGCGGAGGCAGGGCCGGTGTTCGGATGTGGGTCTCCTGACCCCGCAGCCCCCCACGCTTCACCGCTAAGCCCTGCGATCTCGAAAAAACGGGCCGGCCAGCCAGCGAGGGCGCAGGCACCTGCCGTGACCCACCTAGGGAAGGGCAGGGACTCTCTGGCTTTCTGCCCCGCAGCACGCCCCGGTAGGAAGGCCGGTCTTAAAATTCCAGCGGCCTGCTAGAAACATCGCCATTGATTTGCTCCAAGTGATGCAGAGCCCAGGCGTAATCACCCCGGGACCCGGACACGTGGGGCTCCCCACGTGACCGAGGTGCCCCCTCTCACGGATGGGTAGGCTTCCCAGGGAGGAGCGCGGTGACTCAGCCCCGGGGCCTTGAAGGCAGGTGGTGGGGGGGTCCTGCCTCTACTGCTCGCTCACACAGGGACATGAGCACGTTTCCTCTCAGAGATGCCGGCCCCTCTTCAGGGAGAAGGGCCCCACGGCAACTCCCCGGTCGGGCCACCGGGCTCATGTCAACTCAGCGAGTTACAGTCGTTATGTGAACTGAGCATCTCACAGCTGCTTCGAGTGGGAGAAGTTCCAGGACAGTGCAGGGCCCTTGGTGGCGGGAGGGGGGCGGGGGTGGAGGGGGCAGTGGCCACCTTGCAAAGGACACGCAGGTCTGGCCGGCCGAGCTGGAGCACGTCCTATGTCCTATCTGCTGCCCCCGGGGAAGGTTCAGGAAGAGGGGTCTCCGGCCGGCACGTGACTTTTGTTTAGTCTGTGTGGGGTTTGCAGAAAAGTGAGTTCTCCTTGAGATCTCGACGCAAAAACCTGAATTTCTTACACACAGAATCAATCACCAGATGGACCAGCAAATCCAGTCCTGAGAACAGGCCCAGGGGAGCCAAACACGGTGCCTCAGACGTGTCTCCCGCGCCCCCGGCAGCCCTGGGCACAATGACGGTCAGAGCAACTCACGTCGTGTCGAAGTTTCCCGAGGAGGGTGGGGAACACGGCCAGGGGGGTTTCCATGCCCGCAAAGCCCACCTTGCTGAAGCCCGAGCCGTAGTCGCAGACGAGGGGCACGTCCATCGTGTTGAGCGCGGCCTGGACGGGCTGCGGGAGACATGACAGGGTGATTCGAGCGTTTGCGAGGCGCCCGACGGCGGGGCAGGTGCTGCATCAGGGTGGATGTGGGCTCTGAGCTCACGGCTGTGCAGTCGCCCCTCCCCCAGCCCGGAGTGGGGCCCCCCTCACCCCGGGTCAAGTCACTGTTTGGGTGCTGAGGGCAGTTTCCGGAACTAGTGGGCTTTCAAAATTCTTTGTTTAATTTTTTTTAATGTTTATTTATTTTTGAGAGACAGAGAAAGAGAGCACACGCACGAGCAGGGAAGGGGCAGAGAGAGAGGGAGATGCAGAATCCAAAGCGGGCTCCAGGCTCTGAGCCGTCAGCACAGAGCCCGACGCGGGGCTCGAACCGACAGACCGTGAGATCATGACCTGAACTGAAGTGGGACGCTCAACTGACTGAGCCTCCCAGGCGCCCCTCAAAATATTTCTTAATGTTTTAGTTTTGAGAGAGAGAGAGAGCATGAACAGGGGAGGGTCAGAGAAAGAGGGAGATGCAGAATCCGAAGCAGGTTCCAGGCTCCGAGCCGTCAGCACAGAGCCCGACGTGGGGCTCGAACCGACAGACCGCGAGATCACGGCCTGAGCCGAAGTCCGACCCGCGTGAAGCATCCGGGTCCATATGCCACCAGACACGTGCGGAAGCAGCAGCCCAGGCCCTTCTCAAAGCTCTGCTCCTGCCCTGGCCACCTGACCCGCCAAGGCTGCTTCACCGGCAAGCGCAGAGGCTCGGGCCTCGTCTCCTCATCCTCCCCCACCCCCTTGTCACCCCCAGGCCTGCAGAGACCGATGCCTTGCCCTGGGCTGTGTCATCTGCCTCAGCAGGACGTGGCCGCGGCCCTGCTCGCCCCCAGCAGATTGGCCTTCCCTTCCCACGGGACTCTGGTTGCACCAACACGGGCGCGGTACCAGCAGCTAGCCCCGCGCACACTGTCCCCCAGGCGCTGGTCGGTCGTAAGCCACTGCGGCCCCGGCGGCCGGCGGCACAGCACGGGGTGCCTGACATCTCCAAACCCCACGGCAGCAGCGGCATTCGAGTGTGGCACTGTCAGGGAGGAAAGGGCACTGGTGAGGGATGTGGAGGCAAAGAGCGTCCCTGCCCCCAAAAAAGATGGTATGTGGCTCTCCGGCCCCCTGGCACCCGTGAATGTGACGTTACTCGCCAAAAGGGTGACCGAGTTCAAATGAGGTCATGCGCTGGGGCAGGCCCTCACCCACCGACTGGGGTCTTTGTATGAGGAGGAAATTTGGACACAGACGGAGGTCACGTGAAGACAGAGCAGAGATGGGAGCGATGTGCCCACCAGCCAGGGAAACGCCAAGAATCGCTGGCAACCGCCAGAAGCCGGGAGAGAAGCCGGGAGCAGATTCCACATCCGCCCCCAGAAGCAGCCAGCCCTGATCTCGGACTTCCGGCCTCCAGGACCGGGAGACAGTGAATTCTCATTGTTTTGAGCCCCCTCCCCCCATTGGTGGGGACTTATTACCGCACCCACAGGACACCAACAGCAGGGGCAAAGGCTGCAGCCCTGACCGCTGCGAAAAAGGGCCATATCCCCATCTTCCTGGACCCTTCTCATCCTCACGCCTCGGTACACGTGACCTCCCGGCCAGGAGAGCGCTTTTCAGAGTGGTCGCTATTAATCCCCTCATTCTGTTTTATTTCTCTTCCTATCACTTATTATTATACACATTGGAATGAACACGGTCCTTTTTCATACAATTGAATATTTTCTTTTCACTTTGACTGAAGATTTTAGCTCTGCCTACACAGGGCTCAGCAGGGAGACTCAAACACAGGCATTGGGGAGGGGTGGTGTCCTTCCTTCCCTCCTTCCTTCCCTCCCTCCTTCCTTCCTTCCTTTTCCTTCCTTCCTTCCTTCCTTTGATCCCTCCCTTCCTCCTTCCTTCCTTCCTTCCTCCCTCCCTCCTTCCCTCCTTCCTTCCCTCCTTCCCTCCCTGCCTCCTTCCTTCCTTCCTTTCTTCCTCTTCCTTCCTTCCTTCCTTTGATCCCTCCCTCCCTCCTTCCTTTCTTCCTTCCCTCCTTCCTTCCCTTCCTGCTTACTTCCCTCCTTCCTTCCTTCCTTTTCCTTCCTTCCTTCCTTCCTTTGATCCCTCCCTCCCTCCCTCCTTCCTTCCTTCCTTCCTTCCTTCCTCCTTCCTTCCTTCTTCCTTCCTTCCTTCCTTCCTTCCTCCTTCCTTCCTTCCTTCTTCCTTCCTTCCTTCCTTCCTCCTTCCTTCCTTCCTTCCTCCCTTCTTCCTTCCTTCTTTTTCCTTCCTTCCTTCCTTCCCTCCTTCCTTCCCTCCTTCCTTCCTTCCCTCCCTCCTTCCTTCCTTTTCCTTCCTCCCTTCCTCCCTTCTTCCTTCCTTCCTTTTCCTTCCTTCCTTCCCTCCTTCCTTCCTTCCTTCCTTCCCTCCTTCCTTCCTTCCCTCCCTCCTTCCTTCCTTTTCCTTCCTTCCTTCCTTCCTTTGATCCCTCCCTCCCTCCTTCCTTTCTTCCTTCCCTCCTTCCTTCCTTCCTTTTCCTTCCTTCCTTCCTTCCTCTTCCCTCTTTCCTTCCCCTCTTTCCCTTCCTCCCTCCCTCCCTCCCTCCCTCCCTCCCTCCCTTTCTTTTTTCTTTAAACTTATTTTGTTTTACTCTTCTTGATCAACTTTTCCCCAACCGTGAGTGGCTAAGCCAGGCCATCGTTGAGTGCAAACTGCTCAGGTAACTGTACTTGTGCTACAGCGCCCGTGGGATCAGAGAGGCCCCGGGCGGAGGCAACCCGGGGGGGGGGGGGGTGGGCAGGAGCAGGTGGCGGGCTGGGATCTGGTTCTGCGATGGACTCTGTGATCTCAGCGAGTCACCACCTGGAGTTTCGATATTTGCAGATTACAAGAGAGATGTCGCGGTGAGCGAGGCGAATCTGGGTCTTGCTGGCACGCCTGCGGCTGAGATCGCGGGGGGCTGGGGGCACCGACGCTAATCTGTCGAGCGACGGAGTCCGCGAACGCACTTGTGGAGCTCATCTCGCCAGGAAAAGCATGCGACACCCGCGGGTACGCGGCCCCGGTGAGCCGTTTTCTGTCTGGCGCACGCCTCGCAGGTGTTGGGTTGAGCAGGTGCCACGGCCGGTCCACACGACTTGTTCAGTCGACATTAACCGTTACTATCGTTATGTCATCAGCTGTCATCGGGATATCAAAATGGCACCTACAAGCTATTGCACGTTAAGTTTCTAAACAACAGCCCCACCAGCCAGGTTCCCTGTGGGGTGCTTAATGCCGCCACCCAGGGAGTGTGTGGGGTCGCCCGGGGAGGGGGGGGGGTCCCCCAATCGCCCAAGGAGATTTAACGCATCCTGACCCGGGGCCACCAGGAGAGCCCAGCGATTAAGGCAAACGAGCCCTGACATTTCTTTCAATAAAACTAAAAAGTGGGCAGATAAAGGGGGCATAGAGATCAGTCACTACAGACCTGATTTTTTCTGTCGGGGGAGAGAGAGCGCGGGCACACAAGCAGGGGAGGGGCGGAGGGAGAGGGAGAGGGAGAATCTCAAGCAGGCTGCACGCCCAGCACGGAGCCCAGTGTCACGACCTGAGCCAACATCAAGAGTCAGAAGCTCAACCGACGGGCCACCCAGGTGCCCCATCATGGATCTGATTCCTAGAGGTGATTCTCCGAACAGTTTCATTGCTTTGTGACATCCAACTCTCCGTGCTCGGCACTACGCGGCGAACCTGATGCGGCGGGAATCAAAATGCACGGTACATCCGTCCGGTGCCCCGTGCCTGACCGCCGCCTCCCTCCACCATGGATGTGAGAGGACAGGTTCTTCCCACCTGTGACCGTGGTGTGCCTGATGGGCCCTTCGCCCGCTTGGCTGTTGTGACTACAGACCAGCACGTGAATGTGAAGCCTCGTGTTTTATGAACTGTGAAAAGAGTGACCACGATTATAGCATGAAGGACTTCTCCTTATGGTGTTTTGAATAATCTGAATTTCCCAGACAGGAGAGGTTGGGGTGGGAGGGAGCGCGTGTGCACGTGTGTGTGTATGTGTGTGTGTGTGTGTGTGTGTGTGCACGTGTAGCGGCTGTGGGAGTGGTACAGAACGGAAGGTAAGTCAGCGGGCCCAAGTCTTTGCAGGGACCCGTGTGAGCCCCGGGCCGGGCGGTTACGCAGATGTGCACGCAGGTGCACAGACACATCCGTGAATGGACAGACATGCCTGTGACCATTTCTAGCCTCAGGTTCCTTACACGCCTCAGAGTCCAGACAACCAACTCATGGCAGAATCCAACCCACGGGGCACCTCGGTGGCTCAGTCGGTGAAGAGTCCCGCTCCGGCTCAGGTTATGACCCAACGGTTCGTGAGTCTGAGCCCCACATCGGGCTCTGCGCTGACAGCTGAGAGCCTGCTTGGGATTCTCGGTCTCCCTCTCTCTCTCTGCTCCTTCCCGGCTCTCTCGCTGTCTCTCAAAAATAAATAAACATAAAAAAAAAAAACCTTTAATTCATCGTGATAAGGCTATAAATAGGAGCCCGCATTGCGAGTTGGCTTTGGAAGACTTGGACAGATTCCAGACAGGGGAACAGACAGGCACAGGCCCGGAGTCTGGGGTGAGTGGGACGGGCCTCGGGGAAGTACGTGAAAGGCACGTTCCAGATGGTCTTGGGCGTCTTCGAATCTTTCCTCCCTCACTGCTATCACATCTGTGGGGTTCGCTGACACATTAATACCAGCCCCCACGCGGAGAGGACTTTCTCATGCAAGACGCGGGTCTAAGTGAGCTCATGTAAGCCCCCCAAGCAGCCCTGTGGGGCTGGGGCTCACCAGCCTCAATTTTTCACTGAGGAGTCAGGCACAGGGGAGTAAAGTCAGACCTCCGGCTACTGAGCAAACAGCCATCACCTCTTTGCAACTTCTCTTGTTACAAAGGTGAGCCTATTTTCCCACTCTGAAATCGGGGCTGGGTTTGTGCCTCCTCCTGAGGCCAACATCATGTGATGGAGGTGACCCTGTGTGAGCTCTGCGACCCCCTCTTGCTGTGCTAAGACCACCATGTGCCAGAGACTGAGACAGCCAGCCAATGGCCAACCACCTGCCACACATGTGCAAAAGTTCATCTTCAATCATCCAGCACCGGTGACCTACTGGATGGCCCCCGACACACCAGAGAGCCCAGACAAGAACCCTCACCCAGCCGAAGCACAGACCAATGAGAAACAGTGAAACAGTTGCTGTTGTAATGCCACGAAGTCTGGTGCGGTTGTTATGCGGCAACAGCTGACTGATATGCTCTGCTACAACTGTCTCTGTATTTTTAATAAATGGCCCTTCCCACGACCTTGATGATCTGTTGTCAACTGGCTCAAAGTTATCTGCTCACCACAGGCACACAGAGAATGCAGAGAAGCTAAGGAGGTTATCAAAAGTCACACAGCAATGGTCTAAACCAGGTATTAGCCACCTCCAGCCCATGAGCTGCATCTGGCCCACTGACTGTTATGCAAATAAAGGTTCGTCGGAACACGGCCACATCCACTCACTCACCTACTGCGTCTGGCGGCTTTGGGGGCACCAGGGCAGAACTGAACAGCTGAGACCAGACGGCCACAAAGCTTAGAATATTTACCCTGCGACCACTTACAGAAAAAGGTTGACAACCCCAGGCAAGACCATCTTTGATTACAGAAACCAAGTGATTGTGGGTGCCCCAGCTTGAAAAGCATTTTCGCTCATGGGACACCTGGGTGGCTCAGTTGGCTGAGCATGTGACTCTTGGTTTCGGCTCAGGTCATGACCTCAGGGTTCGACAGTTCACGAGGTCGAGCCCCGAGTCAGACTTAATGCTGACAGTGCGGAGCCTGCTTGGGATTCTCTCTCTCTCTGCCACTCCCCCCTCTCAAAAATAAAGACACAAACTTTTTTAAAAGAGCATTTTGTCCTATTCTCACCACCACCCCCCCAGCCTCTTGGGAAGCAGCAGTTGCCTGGAGGCTTTGTTTCCTTGACTTCAGCTGCCCTCGGCGAGATGTGGGGCTGGCTCAGCGACACCCGACAAAACGCCGCGGACCCTGGGGAGCCCTGACTCATCCGAGGTGTCACAGGAGCTACCTGGTGGCTGTGGAGAATGAAGTCGAACCTTCCCCGGACCCTTCCGGAATAAATGGAGCATTTACACAAGGCGTACAGGATGTTTGGAGTGCTTTCACGGTACGCAATCAGTCAGAATACAACCGGGCCCTCCTCCATATTTGAGTAACAAACTCCGGGTGAAATCGCCCACGTGTCTCGGTTTGTCCAGCTTTTCCCGGTTTTCGCGTTGAAAGAACCGTGTCCCCGGAAACTCGGTCCTGGGCAAACCGGAACAGCGGGCCCCTTGTTTCCCGAGAAAGCCGCGAGGGTGCAGGCGGTACAGGGGGCAGTCCCGGCAGTGAGCACGGACCGATGCTGTGCGGGTCCTGGAGGCAAAGAGCCGAAGGGTGGGCTCCGGGGCTCGGGGGCCCGAGGTTAGTGGGCCGACAGGTACCCAGACAGTCCCCAGCCGGTGTCGGGGAGTGAGCGGGGTTCCGGCCACACCGGGGCCCTGGCACCTCTGAGCCGGCCAGCGCGTGGCCATCGGCCGGATCAAGGACGCCCCCGGGGGTCTTCTGCTTTAGGCCCCTGCGGTTCCCCCTGTCCCGCCCCGTCTGGATCATCGCGGCTGCCCGATGTCACGTCTCCCATCCGAACCTCGAAGCCCAGCTCCCACGCGAGGTGCGGTTCATCCGTCATCCACTTCCCTACAGAAAACCACGCCGCAAACCCTGCGGTCACGAATAGAGATGGCCCGGGTCCACGCTTCCTCCTTACGAAACGTTCGTTCGCGGACGTTTCGGAGACAGCCACCTGTTTTAGTGAGTAACTAATAACCCGCCGCCCAGTGTGAGGCAGCAGGCCCCGCCCAAACCCCCCGCGCACCTGTCCCCACCGAGCCTGCTCCCAGGGGCGCCCATCGCCCTGAAGTGTGTTGATAATTCCCCTACTTCCCTCTACTGGTCACCACACCTGGATCAGTCCCTAAAGACAACACTGTGCTTCCCTGCTGTTGGCTTTTACGTGGCTGGAATAGTCTCCCTGGACGTTTCTTCTGTGGTTCCGTCTTTGGTCATTCCTGCATGGATGCACGTGGCCGTGGTTCGCGTTCTGCACTGCGTACTATTCCCTATTCCTCTGTACGTGCATTTGAGCCAGGGGGTGTGTTGGAACAGCAACAGTCCCTTCATCTGGAGGAGTCATGAGGCATGCAGGCTGGGCTGGAGCTGAATTCAGGGGAGACCCAGGGGAGGCTCAGCCCCGCATGTGCCCTCTCCCAGGATGCACCTTCTCCCCCAAACAGAAGTTGGTCAGTTATTTAAATAATGTGGCCCCAAGAGTCATCACCTTGCTCCCCTAGGACGTCATGCTTCTTGGTCTAGAAATGAGGGCATCCCACTACCATTTAAAATGAAGCAGTTAGGGGCACCCGGGGGGCTCAGTCGGTTGAGCATCCGACTTCAGCTCAGGTCATGATCTCACGGTTTGTGGGTTCGAGCCCCGCGTCGGGTTCTGCGCTGACAGCTCGGAGCCTGAAGCCCGCTTCGGATTCTGTGTCTCCCTCTCTCGCTGCTCCTCCCCCCCCCCCAAAATAAATAAACCTTAAAAAATTACTAATAGAATAAAACGAAGCGTTTATTTGGTGAATGCTGCACGTCAGCAGCGCAAGCCTCCAAGGACCACGGTGTCAGCAGAAGGCTTCTGGCTCAGTCTCTCCCACCCAGGATCTCAGGTCCTGCACCCCGGTGTGCGCACAGCACAACCTGGGATGGGGCCCACCCTTGAGACTCTAGAATTTACTCTGCGGCTCCTCATGCCAAGCTGCTTCCTTTCCCGGGTGCCCGGGGTGTCCCCTGCTGGCCGTTCCCCAGATCACAATTCTCACGGAGCTGGCTCCCAAATCCGAGAGCCAGAAAGGTAATGGTGTCACGTGCTTTTCCTTCTGAAGCAAAGTCGGTATTTTCAAGCCTTTCAATTTAGCCCCTAATACAATACATAGTAACTTGACCGCATTTCTTAAAATAGGTTTTAAGCACCGTGGTAAAATACATTTGTACTAAACTAAACTATCCGCTTCTGGGTCCCGCGGGAACACAGATGTGGTCTCTGTCCTGTTGAAGTGATGAGTCCGTGGACTGCAGGGCTCCACACGCTTTGGCCCACGGGCCAAATCTGGCCCGCTCTCTGTTTGAGTAAATAAAGTTTTATTAGGACACAGCCATGCCCGGTGGTTTACATACTGTCTGTGGCTGCTTTCTCACTGCCACGGCAGAGTCGAGTAGTTGACAGGGAGCCCATGACCCACGAAGCGCAAAGTATTTCCCACTGCCGTTGACTGAAAAAGTTTGCCTGCTCCTGGACGAGCGGGGTCGACAGAGAAGCCTCTGCCAACAGGCCGTCCTTGGTCACCTGGGTGGCACAGTTGGCTGAGCGTCCACCTCCTGATTCTGGCTCCGGTCACGATCCCAGGGTCATGGAGTTGAGCCCCGCATCAGGCTCCGCACTGAGTGAAGCCTGCTTAGGAGTCTCTCCGTCTCTCCCTCTGCGCCCCTCCTCTGCTCTCTCTCTGTCTCAAATGAAAAATTTTTTTTTAAAAAGCTTCCTGTGTGGATTTCACTGCCCATTGATCCACGCGCTCAAAAAGTTGTTGCAGACCTACTATGTGCAGGCCGTTATTTCCAGCCCAAAAAGACTCCCGGTATTTTCAAGTTCAGAAAAAGACCCACAGAGACTTCTGGTCCCAGATGATTTTAGAATTGCACGCAGCCGCAGCAGTGATCTGGTTCCATCCCACCCAGAAAGAAGTCTTTTTTAAAAGCTGGAGGAAGAAGGCAAAAGGAAGCATCCAGAGAAAACACAAAACTGCTCATTGGTAAGTGGGAGAAACAAACCCCCAAAGTGCACGCAGCCTAGGGTTCTTCAGAGCCCTGGGGCTTTGGAGAAGCTTCCTCCTTCTCACCTTCGTGTTCCCTGGGAAGAGACGAGGTGTCTGCGGGGCCTGGTGCCTACTCAGCAGTTTCTGGTGGTGCCCAGTGACATTTTCTCTGTTCAAAAACGAGGAAGAGCCTGGGGAGCCTGGGTGGCTCGGCGCATCAGTCGGTTGAGCGTCCGACTTCGGCTCAGGTCATGATCTCTCCATTCCGGAGTTCGAGCCCCCCATCAGGCTCTGTGCTGACGGCTTGGAGCCTGGAGCCTGCTTCGGATTCTGTGTCTCCCTCTCTCTCTGCCCCTCCCCTATTCATTCTCTGTTTCTCTCTCTCTCTTAAAAATAAACATTAAAAAAATAATTTTTTTTTAAAGAAGAGTCCCGCAGACCTTAACTGAGCCGTGAAAGCATCTCAGTGAACGCAGAGCTGCTGGAACGAAACGCGGTGAGAAGCCACCTGCCACGCCGGCACCCACCAGCCTCCCTGGCCCCGTTCACCCGGGAAGGGGCGTTCCGTCGATGGCAACCCTCCTACAACACGCCCGTTTTGCAGACACAAAAGCAGCCCTCGGGGGAGCTACCCACCTGCCTCAGGGACGCCGGTGTGAGGGGTGTTCTTCTGGCAGCCTGGGCCATCACGACGCAGCACAATGGCACTGTGCTGTGATGCAGGGGTGGCCTTGGGGCCCTGCACCGACCCGGACAGCAGCCCCGGCCAGAGATGGCCCCGCATGCTGCCTTCAGCCGTTACGCTCGCCGTCATGCTTTTCGTGGGCCCTGTCCTGGTTCGGTCGCTCTGGAGCCTGGGGCCTCCGCGGAGCCGTCCAGCCTGACCTGCGGAGGCCGCCGTCTAGGATGGAGAACGGTGGGAGCTGGTCGGAGGGCATGACTGCCGGACAGAGCTGCGCTCGGCCCCCCGCAGGGAAAGGTGTCGCTCTGGAGGAGGGCCCGGCGTCCTGGCCCGGACGAGGCCAGGCGGGAAGAGGCCGCGGGCCCCCTCTGTGGGCACCTTGCTGGAAAGGACGGCGCGCGCCCGGAGCGGAGGGGAGCGGGCGTGGCCCAGCGTGGGGCTGGCACACACACCCCGTCGTGGCGGGTAGGGCTGAACCAACAGGCGGTTGGCTTCCTGGAACCCGTGCTGACTCAGGGGCACGGTGACGCTGCTTCTGCCGGTCGGCAGGCGGCCGCAGGCGCCACGGGGGGCGGTCAGCTTAACAGCCTTGCTTCTGTGTGCCGAGGGTCCCGCCGCATGTCTGCAAACACCCCGGATCGGCCACCCGGATGCCAGCCCCCATCACCGGCGCCCAGAACCCGACTGGAGGAGCCCCCTTTCCCTCCAGGTCGCCGCTCTGAGCGCTGCGGGCTTGGAAACAGAATTCCACGTACAGAAAGAGATAAAAAGGTTACGAACAAGCTCCTGAGAGCAGAGAGGACTCACAGCTCGGCGGTTAAGCTCAAGGGTCCTGACGCGGGAGGCACGCTCTCAGCTCTCGAGGGGCCTGCAGAAAACGACGCAGACTTCGGAGCTGGGTTTCCCCCCACAGGAGAGGCAGGAACGGCGAACCCCTGGGGTCCGGGTGAGGACTGCGTGGGTCACCGCGTGGAAAGGACTTGGAGGGCGTTTGCCCCGTGGCTAGGGGCGGGAAGGGTGCGCGGGCTCTGGGCCACCCTTCTGTGCGTCTGCACAGGGGCACTCTGTCCCTGCTGCCAGCTCCCTGTGCCCCCAGGGGGTCTCCACAGAAAGCACCCGCAGCAGCTGCCAGCCCCCTGCCCGGCTTTTCTCCAGGGGCTCTTCCCGCAATGGTGCCAGGATGGTGACATTAACACAGCCCACACGTCTCACCCAGATTCCTCGTGTGTGTGTGTGTGTGTGTGATTCCACATGACTGTGTTGTAGCAAGACCTCATGTGTCCACCCCCGCGGTGCAGTTCCAGAACATTCCATCACAAGCGTGCTGCCCTTCAGAACACCCCACCCCACCCCTGACTCCTGGTCACCACGACCTGGGGCTACGGTTCCATCATTTTATGACAAGAACCACATAGCACATAACTCTGGGATCTGTTTCCTCCCTCTGTGGAATTCTCTAGAGATCCCTCCAGGTTGTGTGTATCGACAGTCACTCCTTTTTATCGCTGAGCTGTATTCCGCACGGCCAAGTCGGTTCGGCCTCCACGACAAGATACCACGGGCTGAGGGCTTGAGCAACACGACTTATCCTCACCCCCTGAAGGCTGAAGTCCAAGGTGAAGGCACTGGCTGGCTCGGGGCCTGTTCCCCGGTGTGCAGAAGGGTGCCTGCTCTCTGTGTCCTCACAAAGCAAAGACAGACCTCGTGTCTCTTCCTCTTCCTATGAGGACACTAATTCCGTCACGGGGCCCTATCCCCACGACCTCATCTGACCCGAATTACCTCCCAAAGGCCCCATCTCCAAATACCATCCCATTGATGATGGGCTAGGGTTTCAACATATGGATGGGGGGGGGGGGGTAGGGAGGGACACAGACACTCAGACCACAGCGCTTCAGTATGGACGCACCAGCTAGTTTGACCGTTGGCCATGGAAAGACTTCTCAGTGATTTCTGATTTATTTCAGAGTCATTTCTCTGGGATAAATACCCAAAAGTACAATTGCTGGGCATATTGCCTATATTTAAAAATTAATAATGGAAGGAAAGTGCAATTGCAGAAAACAAACAGGGTGCCCCCACACGTCCTGCCTTTAGGAGGGCCTGGCGGGGGCAGGACACTGCGGCACCGCCCCCCCCACCCCCCCACCCCCCCGCTCCCGTCCAGCCGACCCTCCCCAGGAGCCTCTTTCCTAAGAATTGTCATGAAGATCTTTCCCCTTGATTTATGTCTCAGGATTTGCAGTGTTTCTCCTCACTGTGCAGTCACCTCTCCGGGCCTCCGTGGTCAGATTGCGAGAGGCAGGCGGGGGTACCTCCAAGGCTCGGCCACCTCTCGCTGTGCCTCCCACACTCTTACTGCGCCGGCCACTGGCTGGTCCCTACGCCGTTTCTTTATCTCTAGCTCATCAAGCGACATGCCTTCAGGACTACCTAGCTCCTGCAGAAGCCAGACAGGAGCTATAAGCACTGGTGAGCCCCTGGACCCCAACTCGAAGGCGCTCGGAGGGCAGGGTGACAAGGCCCATGCCTCGTCGTGGAACTCTGCCACCAGCCAGGTCCCCCACTTTGGCAGGTGTCTCCTCCCCACGGGCCCGCAAGAGTCCTGCCACTCGCATCCTGCGTAGCCCCCGCCCTCCCTCCCTGACTTTTGTAACAAGAGGTTCACCCTCCCCAAGCTTGTGCTCCGGGCTGTGGTGGGGGAGGGGCAGACAAAGTAAGCCGGTGATTGATACTCTGTGCCTGGAGTGCAGGTTCCGTGAAGAAAAATAAGGCAGGGGCCCGGGATGAGCGTGTCAGGAAGGCCTCACTGCGAAGGGGACATTCGGGAAAGTCTCGAGGCCCTTACGGGAGCCACACGATGTCTGGGGAGGGGGCTCCAGGCGGAGGGAACAGCCCATGCACAGGTCTGTAAGTTGCAGACCACTGGGGACCCTGGAGGACATTGCTGAGTCAATGCAGGCCCTTCAAACGACCTTGGCTTTTATTCTGCGTGGCGGTGACGTGCTCTGACTCGTGTTTAACAGGACCAGTCCGGCTCTGGGGCTAAGAACAGACCAGGCGGCCAGGCAAGAGGCAGGCAGGCCAGCCCTGGGGTTGCCACGGCACCACTCCAGCTGAGGGCGGGCGGAGGCTGGGGCTGGGGTCCCGTGGGGTGGCGGGAGGTGGTCCCGTGGGGTGGCCGGAGGTGGTCAGACCCTGGAGGCAGTTTGCAGGGGTGGCCTGTAGGACTGGCCTCTGACTGGATGGGGGAGAGAGAAGGGAGTCAGGGACGATTCCATGTTTGGGTCTTGGAAATACCAGGGCAGACTTACCACCCCTGAGGGCACATTCTGGGAGAGACATCAGGAGCTGCCAATGAGTGGAGCTTGAGACGCCTTTTAGACACCCAAGTGAGGTGTGGAGGGTGTATCTGGACATGTGCACGGGGCTCAGGCAACAGGCATCAGAGAGGGACCTTTAGAGGTCTCAGTGTTTGGGAGGTATGTAAAGTCTTGAGACAAGTGAGGTTACCTGGCTACCTGCCTGTCACCAAGAGCCCTTCTGAAGGATCCCTGTTCATCCAGGTGGCCATACTGACGACCCTCTGCAAACCCCCCACCCCACCCACGTTCTGAGGTGACGGAAGCTGTCTGACGTCTGCAGGGTCCTTCCTCTCTGGTGACTCTCGAGAGGAGGGACGCCAAGTTTCTGGAAGCCACGCCGGTCCACACCCATCCCACCCCTGTCCCCCAGTCACTGTGGCCTTCCCAAGCAACACCCAGGGCATGCTTTGCAAACACTCCCTCATAGATTTGAAGATCGGCGTTCGGTAAGGGGCAGGGGGGTTCTGTGCGGTAAAAGCAATCTGCCCTTCCCTAGAAAAGCAATACGCACAGCAGACTCACGCCTTAATACTGCACGGGGTATTCTACTCCACATCCAGAGACTCTGACTGCATCGTGGCCTGACCTTTTTTCTCCTCTCCTGACCTAACTGGCAAACAACACTCACTTTCAACAGAACCCCTCCTGCAGACAAGAAAGGTACGAGCCCATGCCTGGGCCCCTGTCCCTCCCGGAGTGGCTCTGTCCCGTGCACAGCAGCAGCACGGAAACCCAGCCCCGACGGCTGCCGGAAGCACATCTCCAGGGCAGACCCCACCTCCTCCCTTGCCCGGATTCCCTCTTCTCTCTGGCCCGCTCAGGACGGAAGGTCTACAAACAGCTCAGATCTGCCCCAGTCACAGGCAGCATTCCTAATCTGTAATGCAACCCTACAGAGGAGTTACCGAAAAATAACATTTAATAAAAACACAGGAAAACAGATGATCAAATCAACCCACCACCCCACCACGCAGCTCTCAGGAGTCTTAGCATGTGGGTGCATACATGTCTTTCCTGCAAGCATCTCATGTAAAACTTGATTATAATCACGCTTGTAATTTCCAGACTGAACGGGAAGGCAGTGGAGGAGGGAGACCCTGAGCTCACCTCCCCCCCGACCCCCACCCCCGCCACCGCCTTGGACACACCAAGGTTGCAGCTACCCATAGAGCAACTCTCTCCTTGCAGAACAGCTCAGCCACAGCTAAACATGTGCAGAAAAAGCCACATCAGGAAGGGTAGTGGGGCAGAGACGCAGGCTGGTTGGGAACAAAACCCCCAGGGCAGGGACCCATCTGTGGGTGGGGAGGGTGGATACCTCAGCTTCCAGGTTCTTCCTGGGGAGCCAGGGGTTCAAGCCCCACCTCCAGTACCCCTCCAGGGATCTGCACTGGAAAGATGAGCCCCCATAATGTCTGGCTTTCAAAATCAGCCGGACTTGACTCTGGGAGAGCCGGAGGGCTACAGAAATGTAAGACCCTAGCTTCACAGGGCCAGCGTGCAACGTCGCTCAGTCCAAGACCCAGCACAGAGGCGGGGGGGCCATTCACGAAGGACATTTATTGACCAATTTTAGGACATGTTCTGGAGGGGCGGGGATCTGCAGGAACTTTCTCCAGGAACGGAAGCTCTGGTGGGCTACCATTTTCCTTGTCCTCTTTCAGCACCACTGGCCTGACGCTGGTGGGTGCCTATTCTGACACTCTCCATCTATCTCGCTAGCGCCGCTCACCCTGCCCCTGCATCCCCTGCACACAGGTCCCTCCAACCTGCTCACCCCAGCAGGCACCCCTCCAAAGTGGCTCCCGCCCCTTCTTAACTGGTGGCCAGTTAAGACCGGTGCCCCCCCACAGCAACTGCTGCCCTGCCACTGCCTGGACCAGCGCGCCTCCAAAGCCCTCCCGCCCCGGGAGGAGGGGGCAGCCCCGCCCACCAACCCACCTGCAAAATCGCGGCCGGTCCCGCCCACCAGCTTGACCGCGAGGTCGTGACCGGCCCCGCCCACCCTCGCAGGCGCACTTGCAAAGTCGCGGCCGGCCCCGCCCACCAGCCCACCAGCCCACCAGCAAATCGAGGCCGGCCCCCCCCACCGGCGCACGAGCAAAGTCGAGGCCGGCCCCGCCCACCGGCGCCCGAGCAAAGTCGAGGCCGGCCCCGCCCACCGGCGCCCGAGCAAAGTCGAGGCCGGCCCCGCCCACCGGCGCGCCTGCAGCAAATGGAGCCCAGTCACCACCCAAGGATACCCCTGGAACACCTGCTTCTGGTGACCAGGGGGGACTGCGCTTCTGAGACCCACAGGACGCCCTCCGCAGCAGGCCACCTTCCAGCCCAGGAGATGTGGCTGAACTACAGAGACACGCACAGCGAGGCGGACACAACGAGGCGACGTGGGGATTACGTTCCACACTGAAACACAAGACAACTCACTCAATTAACCTCTCGAGCTGACTTAAAGGGGCAAGGGGCGTGCGTATAAGCCTCCGTGCACACATGCTGAAACTGCCTTCCAGAAAGGCTGCATTGTCAGTGCGCAGTGCTGGCCTCCTCCCAACCTGAGCAGAGTCCGGCTGGGGTGGGGGCGGGGGGTTGATGAAACTTGCCAGTGGGACCAAGAAGACCAAGTGTGGCACGGTGTTAACTTTCATTCCTCCAATCACTGGAAACACCGAGCGGCTTCTCGGATCTTCGTGGCTCGTTTGCAGTTTGTATCTCCTGACACTCATGAGCTCAGTTTTGTCTCGCGTCCGGCTGCAGAATGGGAGGCAGAGAGGCTGGAGGGACCGGGCCGCGGGCCTGGGGACGCTGGAAGACGCACAGGGACCCTCCCGGAGAGACTCCAGAGGAGCGGGGCCCCGCCACCTATGCCTTGATTTTAGTCTCGTTGAGACTCCGTTCTGAACTCTGACCTCCAGACCCGTGAGAAAATAAATGTGTGTCGTTTTCAGCCACCAAGCTGGAGGCCACTGCAGGATTGGAAACAAACATCGCTGCGTTTGAGCGTGGCCTCTGCCTCTCGTTGGTTGGGTCACTGGGGATTGGCCGCTTCAAACCCTGAGCTGCTCTTAGCACCGTCAGCCCGCCAGCCCCGGGGGGCAGAGGCCCGTGCTCACAGGGACCAGAGGGCAGGCAGCTGTTAACATTTCACGGCACACCGCGGGGGCCAATACGGCGGGTTCCAGGGTCTTCCAAGGCCCAGTGGGGAGGAGGATGTGCCACGTTTAAGCTCCTCGTGGGCAGCGGCCCCTCTGGATGTGGCCGCACAGGTTCCGGCGGCCGCCCTGTCCTGGGGGCTGCTGACGCCCGGCGAGGCCCAAGGGAGGCAGACTGACCCTTTTCCAGAGCGGGGCCCCCTCCCACCTCGCCACCGGCCACGAGCCTTCACCATCCCTTCTGTGCTGGCCCCCCTGGGGCCCGGGCCAGCCCACCTGGCCGTGGGGGTCCAGCAGCCCCTCTCCCAGGGAGGAGGCAGAAGGCAGGCCGTGTTCCCAGAGGCTTCGCCCCTCCTGAGAACTTCCTGTGTCTTGTAACACAGTGGCCCCCGTGGTCCAGCCTCACGGCTCACAGAGGAGGGGTTCCCAGGCTCACCCTGCCCTTGCCTGGAGAAGCTGGGCCTCTTTTGCATGACGCAGCGGCAAGAAGGGTCACGGCCCAGCCTCGCAATTGCTGAGCACACAGAACAAGGATCAGCACAGCCCAGCTCGGGAGAGCTACCACGAACGAGACTGGGCTAGCGGGCAGGGGCAGATCCAAGACTTGGACCCACAACTCTTCTGCAAACAGCCTGAGAAGCCCTCTCGAAGCAAGGCATGAAAACAGTAATTGCCTACTTCTCAAATGGGAAGCCAAGGCACAGAGAGGGTAAGTCGCCTGATCTAGGTCACACAGCCGCTCCACGCCGGACCCAGGGTCAGAGCTCACAACCAGCACACTCTAGCCTCTTTGAAACGAATCCACTCCATGTGAGAGGAAGAGGAGGGTCCACTCTACTCAGGGCCATCCAGGACACTGGTTCCCCAGGCTGGCCAGTATTCAAGCCACACATGTGGCTTGTGATAAACAGGACGCCTGGGCCTCCCCGCAGCCCAGGGGCTGGAATGAACGGGCGGCAGGGGTGGGGGGTGGTGAGCAGCAAGGTGGAAAACCACCCTCCAAGCCGGCCTGGGTGGGGCCCGAGCTCTCATCTCTCACGGGTTTTGGGCTGTTGGGGAAGCCACCAGCCTGTTCAGCCTGTTCCTAATGGAAGCAGGGGAGGCCCCACCCGGCCCTGCCCGCCGCCCTGCTCACACCTCCTTCCTGGCTGGTTTCTCCAGGCAGGAGGCAAGCCTGGTGCCTGCTTCCCAGCACCTCTGTTCACTCCCGTGGGCAGGCAGCCACGCTGGGATTTCTTCCTTTGGCGGGCGGTGGGGGGGAGGCTGGCGCCAGTCCCCTAAATACCCACCGTGAGTGCCCACAGCCCTGAAGCAGTGCCCAAGCAGCTCATCACCCCTCTACGTACGGGAAACGGAGCCCTCACGTCCGGTCAGGCCCAACCGGGAGACAGAAACCACGCAGAAGTTTGGACAGGGCAAGTTTAATATAAAGAATTACCAAGTCAACGAAGGCAGTAATGTTTAAAGAGTTTTCAAGAAAACCCTAGGGTCAAGGGCAAGTGCCCAGGGTAAAAAAAATTCACCTGGAAGACATCCCCCTCTTCAAGGCTGGGATTCAGATCTCGCTGGAGAAGGCCCCCTGGATGGTACACAGGTTCTCTGGGTCGCCTGAGCCGATGTGTGCAGTCGCCAGGCACGCAGGCAGAGCCCTTGCAGAGGGCCGGCAGGCCGAGGCTGGCGGCCGGATGCTCAGAGGGCCGGACACGGGGAGTCACGGCCGGTGCCGGGACCTCGGCATGCTCTGGGAGTGCGCCTTGGCTGTCCCCCCACTGCACCCCCCCAAGCCGTGAGAGACCAGGGAATGAAACGGAATCACCGAGACTAGAAACAGAAGCCCCTTCTTGGTGCAGCGCGCCCCAACTGATTCAGAGAGACTAAGTGGTGGGGAGCCGAAGATGTCCGGGCAGCACAGGAGCTCGGGCTGACGACACGGAGGACAGACGTCGTCATCGCGGGCTGCCCGAGGTGAGCGGGGGGGCCCCCACCTGCCCGCGGAACACGCGGGGGAAACGCTGGTCACTTCCGCCGGTGGGCGCAGGCCCTAGAAACCCCCAGGGCTCGCCGAGGGACAAGGGGAGGGGACGCCCCAAGCGACGGGCTCTTTCCATTTCCCAGACGAGGAGTCGCAAGCTCCTGGGGGGAGGCGGGAGGCAGCCCCAACAGGCCGGGCTCGGGGCCCCTCCCACGGGGCGGGGCTTCAGAAGATTCCGGGCAGCAGGCGGTGAGGCACAGCGGCGGTGTAACGCGCCCAGTCGCCGCCGTACTTGCTGGCACAGCGGTGCTCGTCCCGGAGGCAGCGGTGGGTCAGCAGGATGGTCATGTAGATGATGTAGAAGTAGGGCAGCAGGTGGCCCCCGCCGCAGGCCAGGCAGTAGGCCAGGCTGCCCATCAGGTCGCCCGTGTAGTTGAGGTGGCGGGCCACGCCCCAGAAGCCCGACACCAGGAGCTTGCTGTGGTGCCTGCGTCCGTCGGCCGACGTGTAGGAGCACTCGATGACCCTGGGCTTCCTGCCCCAGATCAGGCAGCGGCCGTCCGTGCGGCGGAACAGGTCCTTTTGATGGTTGGCCATCCGGAAGATGTAGTAGCCTAGCAGCCCCAGCAGCAGGACGCCCGCGGCGTGGGGGGTGGACAGCTGCACCGGGTGATAGACCAGGTACAGGCCCTGCGGGGCGAGAGGGAGCAGCACGGCCTGGGTTCGCATCCCCCGACTAGCCGCCCCGCCATCCCACACGCCGGCTTCCTCTTCCGTGAGTAAAAGCACCCGCCTCGATGCATGGCAAACGGATCCGCGTACCTACCTGCCTTCCCACCTGTCCGCGTACCTACACGCACACGCACACGCACATCATATGTAGCCTAAGCGTAACATACAATAGAAGTATCATCTGAATGTAATTTTATGATGGTCCACTGGATGCCACCTTGGCGAGGCCACGGTGCCCAGATAGCTGCTGGGAAGGTATTTTTTTTAGATAAAACTTAAACTGGTAGACTTTTGAGTAAAGCAGCTTGTTCTCTACCCTGTAGGTGGGCCTCATCCAATCAGTTGAAGGCTTAAAGAAAAAAAAAAAAAAGGTCAACCTCCCGCCAGAACAAGACTAGATTCCACCAGCAGACGGACGGCCTTCAGACTCCAGCCGACTCTAACATCCTTGGACCGCCAACCTGCTGGCCGCCCTGAAGATTTCGGACTTGCTGGGCCCCATGATCACATGACTTAGTTACTGCTTCTCTCCTGTGTGTGAATATGTGTATATATGTGCGAATATATACACACATACGTATACAGGCATACATTCAGTTGTATGTATACACATAGATGTGCATAAACACCCCATTGGTTCTGGGTGTGGAGAGAATTCTAACGCAGCTGTGATGTGATATGACACATGATGTGATTGATATATGATGTGATATATGTGATATGATGTGTTGTGATACATATATGATGTGATATATGAAATGATACACATACAACATACAAAGAGAGGCCGAAACAAGGCCTGGTTCACAGTGAGAGACACAGATGTGTGATCACACACACTCATGATCTATGCACGTTTGTACATGTACACGTTTGATCTGTTATCGTTCTGTTCACAGACTCAGGGAGCCCGGGAGCGGGCGAGCAGCCAGGTGGAGACACGGGTCCTGGGCAGACGGCGAGGGGCACTCAAGGGAGGACCTGGAGTTATAGACGGCACGGGGACAGGGCATCCGGAGCCCCAGCCCAGCTCTGCTGCGACTCCCCTGCTTCCCCGGGGGCCCCTGGTTCCGGATGCTGCACAGAGAGGATCAGCCAGTTCACGTCACTGGGCCTCGCACGACCGGCTGTAAGCACAGAACCCCTCGCCCGTGCGGGCCCAGCGCAGGTCACCGAGCCTTCCCACGTTGGTTCCTGCCACTCTCGCGCAACCTGCCCAGGCAGCCACCCTGCTCGCTGCCGGCTAAGCGAGAGCCCTGACCATACCCTCTCTCTGACCCCGGACGTCCTCACTCACAGCATGAGCAGGTGGCACCCGGCCAGGGTGTCTAAGCTGCCGCAGCCAGCGCAGCAGAGCCGGGGCTCTCGCGGGAGCTGGGAGGGCGTGGGAGCCTGATGCGAGGCCCGCCCCCCGCACCCCCCGGCTGCCCCCAAGGCAGCTCTGCGTGGTGTGCCGGGCGGGCGGATGGGTTCAGCGACCGAGCAGCCCGGCCACACCGCCAAGCGCCGCTCCGGTGCCCCCGCGCGGCCTCACCCGGCCCCGACACGGCGCTGCCCTCCTTTTCCAGGGATGTCTGGGGCCATTCAAGGCCACCTCCCCCGCCGGTCTGAACCCCGGTCCCTGCGGCTCTCCAGGCCAGTGCTTCCACACCTCGATTCTGCGATGCAGGCCAGGCCTCTCCTGAGGACTCCAGACTGCTGTTCCTTGGCACAGGGTCTCCCCCTCAGAGCCCTGGCCCGACGTCCTCCTGAATTCTCCGTGCAGTGAGACGGCACGTGCCAGCCCACCCATCTGGAACGTCCTCACCCGCCAGCCTCGCCGTCCTGCTCTCAGCCAGGCCGTGGTTATCTCCGGATGCGTTTGCCAACTGCCAGTGGCAGGCCGGGGGCTCCTCCTGGGCCCTCCCTCAGGAGCCGATGACCCCACTTCTCTCCAGCACCCCTTCCCTGCACCAGGCTGCCTGCTGCCTGGACTCTCCCACCAGCTGTGAGCCCGAAGGAGGCAGGGCCCACACACGTCTCCTTTGCTCCCACGTCCCCATCACATGCCTGGTGCCACACAGACCCTCGTGAAGTATTTAAGGAACAAAAAAAGGTAAGAAATTCTCTTTTCCTTTAAGCATTAAGATTTGAATAAGTGTGAATATGAATACCACCCCCATCACCCAGTTCAGCCAAATTATTCCTTTTTACTGAAAGTCTACACCCTGTCATCTTTCTTAAGTGTCATGGGCTGACCTGTGTCCCCCCCAAATCCCTATGTTGGAGCCCTGACCCCCAGGACCCCAGAATGTGAACCTATCTAGAGAGTGGGTCTATTAAGAGTAAGGTAGCACGGGGTCACCAGGGTGGGCCCTGAACCCGTGTGACTGGGGTCCTTGTAAGAAGAGGGGATCAGGGGCGCCTGGATGGCTCAGTCGGTTAAGCATCCGACTTCGGCTCAGGTCATGAACTCACGGTTCATGGGTTCGAGTCCCGCATCGGGCTCTGTGCTGACAGCCTGGAGCCTGCTTTGGATTCTGTGTCTCCCTCTCTCTGCCCCTCCCCCACTCAACGCTCTGTCCCTCTCTCAAAAATAAATAAATATTAAAAAGAAAAAGAAGAGGTGATGAGAACCCAGACATGCGCAGAGGGACAACCCCGTGAGGGCACAGGGAGAGGACGGCTGTCCACGCACTAGGAGAGAGGCCTCAGGGGAACCCAGCCCTGCCCACGCCTGGACCTCGGGCTCCGGCCTCCGGGATGGGGATGGTGGCTGTTGTCCACGCCTGTCTATGGTATCTGTCCCGGGGCCCAAGCTCACTAATGCACCAAGCCTCCTTCTTCCTGGAAACGGGGCAGCCTCCCGCCTCCAGCCTCGACTGTCCCCCACTTGTGCAAGAGGGGATCTCAGCACATGCTTGGCTGTGTCTGCCGAGGGCCACCCTGGGTGTGCCTGGGGACCAGACAGCTGCAAGCCCCGCCAGGCCGGCCACCCCGCTCCTCACCTGCAACGTGTAGAGGTATGGCAGCCAGACGCAGTCCCCCCAGCCCAAGTACCACCCAAAGTGGTCGTGGCAGATGTCAATGGTTTTCAGGTACCAGGCTTCATTCCAGAAGAAGTCCAGCACGTAGATGGCCTACAAAACAGGACCCGTCACGTGCCGGCCACGGCCACCAAGGGGCCCCAGGGAAAACCACACCTGCGTAGATGAGGAGATGGCACGCAGGGTGTCGCCGAGCTCCTCAGTGACGTGCTCCACGGGGCTGGGACGTGGGGGGCCCGGGAGGCCAGCGAGGGAGCCCTTAGCCTGAGAGAGCCTGCCGTCTAAGCGGATGAGGGCCCACAGACAGTGACCGAGAGGGACACCCAGCAGTGCCCCAGCCGGTGATGCCCAGGCTGTGGCGCTCGGAGAGCAGGTCGCGCACCGTGGAGGCGCTGGGAACAGCCCACGGGGAAGGTGCCCCACACACCAGGGCCCACGCCGGCATGGAAGTCCTCCGCCCGGCCGCCCCTGCAGCCGGCACGGCCAGGTGGCCAGCGGCCTCGTACACAGGTGGGGAAAAGGTGAGAATGAACCCCTCACACCCCGCCTGAGACCCACGGGACCACGTGGGGAAGACGCTTCAGAGGCCACAAACTGTGAACGTGGCCAGGACCACGACACCCTTGAGCTGTTAACAGGCGTCTCCTGGAAAGAGGCCCCAAGCCCAGTGAGGCCGCAGGGCCGGCGCGGCGCCCGGCAGACAATGAGGGACCTTTCGCTCCCCAGAGACACACGGGCAGGGGCCCGACTCCCTTCTAAGAGCAGTGGAGTGAGTTTCTTCAAGACACATCTGGCTTTCAGGATTTCCCGGGGCCCAGCAAGCCTTGGAGCTCCCTCCCCTTTGGCTGCAGACAGGCTACCTGCAGGACGTTGACCAGGACCATGGCGTTGGTCACTTGGCCGTAGAGCTCCCGCTGCTTGGCTGCAAAGGACAGATTGATGAGGGTCCAGGCAACGATCCCAGGGCGTCCGTTGAAAAACAGCTTGAAGTCGAACCACTTCCCGATTCGGGGGTTAAACTCAATGCCCATCATGTAGTCGTAAAAGAAATTGCCCGTGAATTTGCTTGAAAAAGAAACAGCAGATACGTTTCGCTAAGGAGCCTGTCTCGCGACAAGGGGCCCGTGTGTGCACGTGGACGAGGGTGTCGAGCCTGGCCCTTGCGTCAGCTCAGGGATGCGGGCAGCCAGAGGACGCACACCGATCCCTCTTGCTTCCCAAGGCCTCCCTGCTCTCCCTTGGCACTCGGCTATGGCCTGGCAGAGCCACCCCGAGACCTGGCACCTGAGGTGCTCGCTGCGTCCCAGGAAAGCGCACACTTTCTGCTTAAGTCTTCCCTCAACCAGCTGGGCTTCTCCCCACCCTCCCCCAGGCCCCCTTGAGGCCTGGCGTGGCTGAGCTGCATAACTGGCTTGACTTCACAAAGATTTCGTTGCATAGCCAAGCGTGCAGTTTGCAGTGACTCCCGGTGCCTGGGTCCCCACGGGCAAGTGAAATTATAAATCCCGCCCAGGTAGAGGGTGAGCAAGGGTGTCGAGTCCAGAGCAAGGTGCCTGGCTTGGGGGCCCACCACTAACCCTTGCTGGACATTTGTTGCCCTGGTTCCTCCCCCACAGCCCTCCCCAGGGGTGACCAGAGAATCAGCCAAGATGACTGATATGGAGACCCTCCTCGCAAATAACTTGCAGACACATAGGGGTTTCTGTGTTAATGGCAAAAACATTTTCACGTCCACGTGCCTCAGTTATGTTAAGTAAAAAAAGCAAAATATACTAAGTCTACAACAGGTGATTGATCATAAAGCAGCAAAGACGATTAGCATGAGCCACAGAAGATCAGCCTCATTACTTAATTACCACACAGACCACAAAGCACCGTCATCCAGAGACATTTCCCAAGAGCAAGAGTTAAAGGAAACACATTTTCTTTTTATTTGGGCCCCTAAATGTATTTGGGACTAAAATGTAGGCACCCAAGCATAAGAATCTTGTTTGTGACTGCTTACACCCATCTACAGGACGAACCCAACCAACATCTGTTGTTGGAGGGAGGGATGGATGGAGGGATTGAAGGAGCAAGGGATGAAGGATAGGGGTGAACAGGTGGATGAACAAGTGGGATGAATGGAATAGATGGATTGAATGGTTAGATGGGTAGGTAGGTAGATAGATGGATTGACGGATGGATGCATTAGATGGGTGGGTGGGTAGGTGGGTTAGATGGACGGGTGAGTGGATGGGATGGATGGATGGATGGATGATGGTGGATGGATGGATGATGGTGGATGGATGGATGAGTGGATAGATGGAAGGATGGGTAGATGGATGGATAGGTGGGTGGATGGATGATGGTGGATGATGGTGGAGGGATGGGTGGGTGGATAGAGGATGGATGGGTGGATGGATGGGTGGGTAGGTGGGTGGATGGGTGGATGGATGGATGATGGTGGATGGATGGGTGGGTGGATGGATTAGATGGATGGGTAGATGGATGATGGTGGATGGATGGGTGGGTGGATGAATGCTGGTGGATGGGTGGGTGGATGGGTTGGATGAGTGGCTGGGTAGGTGGGTGAATGGGTGGATGGGTGGATGGATGGATGATGGTGGGTGGATGGGTTGGTGGATGGATAAAGAGCTAGGTGAAGAGAAGGCTGGCTGTGGGGAGCACAACCCAAGACTTCCATGAGAAGGCAACAACCAGTCAGGCTCTCCCTGGGAAGTGCTACACTGAAGCCACTGAGATAACCACACTCCTCACTAAGATTGTTCCAGGCCACACTCATGTTCCCAAATGGAAGCAACGGGCTGACCTCCCTGCTCCCGTGACAGCCCTACGGGTGACGACTCCGCCAAAGATGGACTTGGCCACCTTCAACTGCATGCTTCCTAAGGCAGAGGAAGGCCCCCAGACACATAGAAAGGATGTTCCGCAGAATCAAGCGGGTTCCATCAGGCTCCCCCTTCAAGGATTCTTGATCCTCAGGGCTTCACGACTCCTATCCCAAGGTCACAGAGAAAGGTTAGCGGTGGAAGCATCCACATCCCACGTTAGGCTTGACCAGCCGCCGAAGAACGTACCAGTCTTTGGCATTGGTGGGGAAGAAGTAGCCCTTGATCATTGCGAAGGTGGAAACCGCGTAGCCGAGGATGTTGGCGCACCACAGCAGCGGTATCCAGTTGTCGAAGATGATGGTGGGGGAGAACAGTGACAGGAAGTGCGAGTTTGCAAACCAGAGAAGGTGCGTGATGAGCCACGCCTGCAGGCCGTTGATTTCATACTTGTTAATAACCCCTGCAGAGCGACGATTTAAAAATCAAAGTGTTTCCGCTTGAAAACGGGGCGGCGGGGGGGGGGGGCCAGCCCAGGCCCTACTTGCTTTCTGGGCCTCGTCTACTGCTCGGGGGCCCGTCTGGGACACCCAGGCCAAGGCCCGGAAGCCGGTCAGCTTCCCCTACAGCTCGGGGCCCCGGGCCAAAATGCCAGCAGCACACATCACGCTGTTAGTCCAGGGATTAACTGCTCCTGCTTTCGGGGTCCTTGGACGAGGGAACGGGCAGACTCACCCTTTGGTTCTGATTCTCCCTAGTGAGCTCCGGCTGGGGGGCCAGTGGGTGGGTAGGTGGGTGAACGGGTGGATGGATGGATGCAGTTTGCTAGGGAGTGAGGATGCCCCTAACATACTTGTCAGCAAGCACCACAGCCTCCCCGCGGCCCTGGGGGCTGTCTGCAGGCAGGGACAGGGGTGGCGTCCCCCCCTGCAGGGCTCTGGGTGACCTGAACAGGAGCCACCCCTCCTGGACGCCGCTGGTGGCTGTGGTGTTCTCGGTGGGGAGATGCTCCAGGATCCCAGCTGTGACAACCGGCCGTGGGGCCGGGGACCACTCAGCCCTCTGTTCACCGAAGGGCCTGATGTTCCAACTCACGGCCGGGTCAGTCCCAGGCTGCCCTGAGACGACTGGGGCCCGGGGCCGCGGCAGTGGCCGAGCAAAATTCACACTCATTTTGTCACTTTGTCACACTTTCAAGTGTGAGCACACCTGGGGACGGGAGCCGCCTGGGAGAGGGCAGGCCCCATGAGACAAAGAGGCAGGGAGAGGAGAAGGGAGGCCCACGGGCTCAGGTTACCTGCGGGGGTCACGGCGCCCTCTTGAACGCCTCCCACGTAGCCGGGCAGGAACTTATGGCAGAAGTCAGGCAGCGCTGAGTACAAAAGCACCTGCAGTGGGTGGGGATTTTAAGCTGCTTGACCCATGGCCTGGGGGGTCTGCTTGACCCTTGCTTTCGTTAACCGATGCGACCCGTGGCAGAAATCCAGGTTACAGTCGGGTACTCCTTCCGGAAGTGTGTGGCTCTGGAGCCCTGGCGGCAGGCAGGCCAGCCGGGGGCTCTGAAGGGGGAGGAGCCCCGAGCAGGAAGTTCATTACTGGCCCAAAGCAGCAATGCAGTCTCCCTGCAGGAGAGCCCACGAGCCCTTCCCACTCACGTTTCTGGAGCCATTTAAAAATTTGCAAGAATTCCCGGCCGTACAAGTCGCCCTCGTGACACGTTTTCAGTGTCATTTAGCGCATTTACACAGTGAGCAAGCACCACCACCCGGACACATTCACCACCCCCATTAGCAGTCGCTCCCCAACCCCTCCCGCTGCCCCCCCAACAACCATTAACCCACTTTCTGTCTCTACGGACTTTCGCACGCTGGTGTTTCACATAAATGGAATCACGGCGCCCTGGGGCCTTCCGTAACTGGCTGCTTTCACTCAGCGAATGTTCTCAAGGTCCATCCATGCTGTAGCACAGGTGAGTGCTTCCTTCAGATGGCTGCGTAACGTTTGTTTTAGCCGCTAGGCCTCTGATATCTCTACTTTTAGGCTTCTGTGATTCCTGCTGCCCCTTCTCATCTTTTCACCCAACGGGACCAAGAGACCAGAAATGAGAGGGGCTCTAACGCCCACAAGCTGGCACCCTGAGGAGGAACCGCGACGAACGGCTGGAGCTTTCCTCTGGGGCAGGGAACCCGGGGTGTGGAGGGAGCCTTCTCCCGCCACCTTTTCCCTGGATTCAGATGATAAACAGCTCTCCCTGTTCACCAGGTCCTCTGTGCAAACGGCTCCTTCCTGGTGAACTTCTGGTCCCAAAGGCCAGTGGGGTCACAACGGAGTCGAGGACGTCCGTGGCCAGGACCGTGTGGCCACCTGCTGGGAACACAGGCCTTGGCTTTGCCGGGTGGGGTCTCTCGTAACCGAGAGCGTACCTCTGGGGGCCAGAATGCTCCTTCTCAGGGGCTACTGATAAGATACGCTTCCCGTCGTGCATGGGGCTTCCCCGGGCCAGCCCTGCCTCACTCCCTCCCACAGGGTCTCGCTCCCTACTTCTCGGCATGTGCCCGCAGGGCTGCACACGCCCCTGAACTACGGGGAGGCTCCCACTGAAGGTGCGTCAGACACCGTGATGCCCTGCCGGGTCCCGGGAAGGAGAACGCCAACCCGAGCCCAGATCCCATTTCCAGGACCAACGGCCAGGACTCTCCCGGCCGGAGGGATGCCGCACGCCCGCCGTGCCCCAACCACCCTCCAGGGAGGCTGACCTGGAACGTGACCCACAAGGCGTAGAGCTGGGCCGCTTCCTTCGTCACGGCCGGCGTCTTGGCCCAGATGTCTGCGAGATGAGCGCGCCGGGTGGCGAGGTCCACCACAGGGGCAGTGAGGGAGCAGCCGTACTGGTCACATGCCATGATGAAGTAGTATACGATGAAAGGGGCCAAAAGCAGCAGAAAGAGGACGCTGGCCAGCGAAAACCAGTCCACCTCCCTGCAACAGCAGATGGCAGGCAGTCACGCGGGGGCCCCCCTGGCCGCGTGGCCTCCTCGACAACGCACCGCACGTGCGGACGGGTCCCGTTGTTTCCAACAGCCGTTCGCTCTCGGTGCAAAGGGCTCCCCATTGCCTGCAGGAACCGCTCAATGTGTGTGCTTCACTGCCAGCTCCGGGGAGGCTGACAGATCTGAGGACATCCACAGGAAGCCCGGAGCCCGGAATACGAACGCTGGGAGGCCTTTCGCGACCCACAAGGCCAGAGGCTCTCCAGTTCCGGGCCGCGGGGGCCACTCACCCACTCCCAAGTCCCCACGCCCTCCGATCCAAGGAGGATACAGACAACAGGATACTGCGCCACCAGAGCCAGCCCATTTTAGCCAGCTTTTCATTCCTTCTCCAATCCCTTACTTTACAAAATGGGCGACGGCTTATCTCTCGTTAGTCTTAATGATAAAACTCATGTTTTTGATTGGTCCGTAAGATCCCAAGGGTGGGCCACCTCTCACTAAGATCTCACTCCATTTTCTAGTTGGGAAGACTGTCAAGGCCTTACCAGGCACGGCCCCACTGCCCCTGAGTGGCAGCCCCACCGTTGGCAAAGCTGTCCCGACTCTTGGTTTGGGGAGCGTCGGGCTGGGACTTTGCAGCCATTGGGCCCTGAGGAAAGAAGACACAGCCTACTCAGATCGGAGATAATGGTGGCTGGGAGAGAACAGCCACCATTATCTCCCACACCTGCCCCTGCTCGGAACTTCTGCAGGACTGGCTCTTCTACTAGCCTACTCGCTACCTTGTTCTAGATGGCAGGTTCCAGGCAGGGAAGAGATTGTAGACTGCACTTCAGTCTCTCTCTCCTGGAATCTACAATAACCTCCCACCTGGCCCTCCTACTTCTCTCGCTCATCTTGATTAATTCTCCAGGTTGCGACAGAACGCCCTCTTAACCGCATGAACCGGGTGGGTCAGCCATGGCTCAGAGGCCTCTTGCGATCCGCTCCTGCCTGCTTTCCCCCCCACCCCTCTCTCCTCATACCTTCCAATCCAGGCACACGGGGTCTTTAACGCCCCTTGGATATGGTTCATCTTGTTCATGACACCTGCTGCTTCTGCTTAGAACTTAATTTACAGGTCTCCTCATTCGGGACTTTTGTAAAATGGCCCCTCCTTAGTGTGACTTTTTATATTTCCTGGAGTTAATGGGCGCCCCACTTTTTCCATCTGTGAAGATTTCTATGTGTCTATCGCTAACGTTTTTTTGTGAATGCTCTACCACAGCTAATGTACATACCAGCAACTTTTCTACATATTCAAACACAATAAAATTTATCATTTCCATGCCCCCTCTCCCCCATAGCCATTCATCTTGAACCAATATACAAGCCAATCAGTGCTTCTACACTGCCTGTAGTCCCCTGCTGAGGCACTCCACCTGCTACTTTATTTTCTCATGTTCTCATTATGTAGAATTCTTTAATTTATTTGAGTGTGTGTCTATTGACTGTCTCCCTCCATTAGAATGTAAGCTCCCCAAGGGCAGGAACCACGTGTCCTATCCACTGCTCTACTACCAAGTCCTAGGACAGTGCATTCAATAAATAATCACTCTAAAAAAAAAGGTGAAAGAACTGAACTTGTCCAAGGGGGAAGCAGTGACATCTACACTTCCAGAATAAGTTCTAACAGTGAAGTTTCATTGGAGGTAAGAAAACATGATTTTAAAGGCTTTTAGAGAAAAGCTCTAAAAGAGGGGCGCCTCTGTGGCTCATTCGGTTGAGCATCTGACTTCCGATTTTGGCTCACATCATGAAATCATGGTCATGGGATTGGGCCCCATGTCAGGCTCTGCACTAAGCATGGAGCCTGCTTGGGATTCTCTCTCTCCCTCTTTCTCTCTGCCCCTCCCCCTGCCAAATAAATAAACATTAAAAAAAAATCCAGGATTAAGAATCGTATCAGCAACCAGTTGGATTCTAGAAGACCATGATGGAAAACTTTAAAAACTTTGAGGGAAACTTTTTTGCAACCTAGAATTCCATTTGCAGGTTAATTATTATTCGGAGAAGACACAGGATCCAAGAAAACTACAAAAAGAAAGCCGAGAGAAAGGATGAGGGGATGAGAACTGTGCAGTGCACCAGACAGTAACCAGTCCACCTTGGTACAAAATGAATGGCTACAGCAGGAGGGAGAATAGAAATGATGAATTTTATTGTGTTAGAGTGTGTAGAAAAATTATGGATATATATGAAGCTCTGTTATAGCATTCAGAAAAAAAATAATGACAGATGCATAAAAACCTGAGTTTTTAAGTGGAAAAAGTGAGGCAATCACGAACTCCAGGAAAAATCAAAAGTCACACAAAGGGGAAAAACAACAACAAACACCATAATTGTAGTACGTTAGTTGGCTTAACAGTAAATACTAGCAACTTTGTCATAACAACGTAATATCTGGCTACAGGCTGGTAGATGTTTGGATGCAGAAGGACATGTGAAGTTGGGAGTGACAAAAGCAAATCATTTAAAAATAAGCGGGTAAAAACAGCAACACAGAAGTAACTACAAGAATGAAAAGTATTTGCTTCTGGGAACGAAGACTATGGGATGAAGTAGGGAGCTGTTTATTCTATGCATCAGCCTTTTAACACTAATTTCTTTTGGAAAAATGTCTTTTGGATAAAGTACTTTAATACAAAGGTACATTCGTTAAAAAAAATTTCAGCGACAAAAAGCATTTTCATTTGCAGTGTGGGAACTGTACCCGTTATCACTTAATTTTCACAGGTTAGTTTATGGAATGTCTGTCTATGATGTACAAGGCAGGGTGAAGAACTCTTTATGGACCTTCCAACTCTACAGCCCCAAAACCGAATACAGAGCCTGGTGCATGGCAGTCACCTTGATTAAACACGGTAGAAAACTGCGAAACAGCCAGAAACCTATAGGCTCGGAACTAAGTGTGGTAGGGGCGTCTGGCTGGCTCAGTCAGTGGGGCATGAGACTCTTGATCTCAGGTTGTGAGTTTAAGCACCACGTTGGGTGTGGATCCTACTTTAAAAAAAAAAAAAAGAACTAAGTGTGGAAAGGCCAAACAGAAAACGCTGCTAAAAGGAAAAAGTGTATCTTCTACAGGTTAAAATAAGGCCAAATAAGTATTTTTTGAGATTATAGAATTCATTCACCCAGGAGTCCCCTCAGGCATAAGCAATGAATCCTATAATCAACGTGTAAGTCATATTCTTGGCAAAAGGTATGTGGAAACAGGGGAGAAGGAGGTATTTGGGGTATATTTTATTTTGTTCCTAAGACTCACAGACAGGAGTTGATGAACCAGCTGTCTACTTTTTCAAAGCTAAAAAGTCACTGTCTATGCCCATGAACAACAGTGCTGAGACATGCTTACCTCCAACCTCTTGTGTAGGGATTTCACAACAGAATTGAAGTCGTCCTTCTTGAATGGGCTGCTCTAAAATCTCTAGACTCTTATGATTCACAAGGCCTGCTTGACCCTTCTCAACCCACTGAACAAAGTCCTGCAGGGACACAAAGATGATAAATACATCAGGTTGCTGACATTTCAGGACCGAAGGTAGATCAGGACCCACACAGTATTTATTCAAGGCCTGTTGGAACCAAGCAAGAAGTACAAGGTCAGTGTGCCAAGGTTCAAAAGTGGAAGACAGCCCACATGGGAGGGGAGGTGGAAGGGAGTATTACCACCCAGCTTCTTTGCCTGGTACACACAGTACCTGGCAAATGGTAGGTACTTGATGACAATGGGTGGCACTGAATAGAGATCTCCATGGAAAGCGTCACCTCAGACATGAGCCTTAACAGGCAGCTGCAGACCTGACGGATAGCAATGAACCAAAAGGCATTTCCTTTGAAGACTTATACCAAGCGGCCACGTATTCCTCTGCAACATTACTAGAAGCTTGCTCATGCGTGCATCAGCCCAAATCAAGCCCCCTAGAGTTAGCACATTCCATTGGTACATTCTAGGAGCCAGTGAGAGCCTAAGAACACAGAGCAGCAGCAAGAGTGACCTGGGCTTGGAGCCTGGCCCTCTGTACACTCACGGGACCCAGTGACCTTCCTGAGTGTCTGGGGTCATGAATGCCTATGCGCATGAGGTTCTGTTATTAAAGCTGGATGAGGGATGGTTAGTGTCCCACACTAAAGATGAGCCAGGGAAATGGATGGGGCTTTCCGGCACCCTGGTCAGCTCTTTCAACTGGTTTTTTAGTTCCACGGGCCAAAGCTAAAGGGACACCGGTCCTGAGGGTCTGAGGATGACGCAGTATAAGTGCCTGACCTCAAGCTTCTGACTGCCAAGGCACTTGTGGCAAAGACATCCATCCCAAATAAACATATTGCTGCTGCTTGACCCAGCTACCAGCAAAACGACCAGAGAAGGAACCAGGCCACTCCCACCCTTTCAGAAAGCCCTAGAAGACCAAGATGGCTGACCGCTGCAGGATTCACTTCTTCCCAAGCCCTTATTCCCACTCTTATGTTTTAACTGGCCAATAAAGAGTGAACCCATGAAACCTCAGGCCTCCACCCTTGAGCCTAAAGAAGGCAGAGCCCCAGATCTATACACACACACACTCTCTCTCTCTCTCCCCACCCATGAGCTCACTGTGGCTCTGGGCATTCTGCGTACCCTCCAGGACCTGTGAGTGATAAACCTTGCTCCTCGGAGCTCCCCAGTGCTTGTTGCTAAGGTGGGTCCTGCAATTATAAGGACCCAAAGGATGATCCAGCCATGCTGGTGGGGAGGGGGGACTCGCCACAGTAACATGAGCCCAGGAGGGTGCCTCGGGCATTCCCGCCCACAGCATCACTATCTATGGGCTGAGACCCACACAACAGATGACTTAGCAGCTTTTTGGCATCTTGAAGATGTAGTAATTTGGGGATGCACTAGACACCAGGCACCATGGCAGAGATCCTGGGGGCTGGTGCAGTAAATGCCCGGGGGGTCCCTCGGTCACCATCAAGGCTGTGAGTTCTCAGCAGGACCGGATCCTGCTGCTCGCTTAGAATTCGACTTGTGGCAACACTTGCCAGGCCTGTTTTCCTCATCCACAAAGCAGCTGTCACCCACTTACTCAAGGATATGAGGTCATGGCACCGAGTGCTCAGAGCCCTCCCGGACCCCATAAATTCCTATGAGTAGATGCTGGGTGGACAGGCAGGTCTACCCAGCCTCTGGAAAGAACTGTCTTCGCACCAGGAGAGCAGCTAATCACCCTCTCACAGATTCTGATCTTTATCATCCGTTTTCATCTTAGGTTCAGTTTGGGCAGGTCTGTATTTCTCAGTCTCTATTACTCTCAGACTAACAAGTCTCCAAACCCGACCGGGTGCTGTTCAGAGAAGGTTCCAAGAAACGCTCTTGGCTGCCCGCTAGAATAGTACCTGGCACTGCACCCAGGAAGATTAGCTGTTATCAGCAGTTATTCTGAACTTTACAATGGGCCTCTCACGGCCCCTGTTTCTCATCGCCCATAACCCAGCTACTCATGTATTTTTGGGAAAAAAAACAAGCCAGACTCGGACTTCAAGCCATATCACAAAGCTGTCATCATCAAGAAAGTATGGTATTGGCACAAGAACAGACACTCAGGTCAATGGAACAGAATAGAGAACCCAGAAATGGACCCACAAACGTATGGCCAACTAATCTTTAACAAAGCAGGAAACAATATCCGATGGGATAAAGACAGTCTCTTCAGCAAGGGGTGCTGGGAAAACTGGACAGCAACACGCAGAAGAATGAACCCGGACCACTTTCTTACACCAGACACAAAAATAAACTCAAAGTGGATGAAAGCCCTAAGTGTAAGACAGGAAGCCATCAAAGTCCTCGAGGAGAAAGCAGGCAAAAACCTCTTTGACCTCGGCCGCAGCAACTTCTTACTCCACACGTCTCCGGAAGCAAGGGAAACAGAAACAAAAATGAACTATTGGGACCTCATCAAAATCAAAAGCTTCTGCACAGCGAAGGAAACAATCAGCAAAACTAAAAGGCAACCGACAGAATGGAAGAAGATATTTGCAAACGACACATCAGATAAAGGGTTAGTATCCAAAATCTATAAAAAACTTCGCAAACTCAACACCCAAAAAACCAAATAATCCAGAGAAGAAATGGGCAAAAGACATGAATAGACACTTCTCCAAAGAAGACATCCAGATGGCCGACCGACACATGAAAAAAGGCTCCACATCACTCATCATCAGGAGAATACACATCAAAACCACAGCGAGACACCACCTGACACCTGTCAGAATGGCTCCCATGAGCAACTCAGGCAACGACAGATGTTGGCGAGGATGCGGAGAGAGAGGGTCTCTTTTGCACTGCTGGTGGGAATGCAAGCTGGTGCAGCCACTCTGGAAAACAGTGTGGAGGGTCCTCCAAAAACTAAAAATAGAACTACCCTACGACCCAGCAATCGCACTAGGAGGCATTTATCCAAGGGATAGAGGTGTGCTGCTTTGAAGGGACACATGCACCCCCATGTTTATAGCAGCCCTATCGACAATAGCCAAAGGATGGAAAGAGCCCAAATGGCCATGGATGGATGAATGGATCAAGAAGATGTGGGATATACATACAATGGAGTCTTACTCGGCCATGAAAAAGAATGAAATCTTGCCATTTGCAACTACGTGGACGGAACTAGACGGTATTACACTAAACGAAATTAGGCAGAGAAAGACAAATATATAACCTCACTCATATGAGGACTTGAAGAGACAAAACAGATGAACATAAGGGAAGGGAAGCAAAAATAATATAAAAACAGGGAGGGGACAAAAACAGAAGAGACTCTTAAATACAGAGAACAAACAGAGGGATGCTGGAAGGGCTGTGGGAGGGGGGATGGGCTAAATGGGGGAGGGGCACTAAGGAATCTACTCCGGAAATCACTGTTGCCCTACATGCTAACTAACTTGGATGTAAATTTTAAAAATACATTAAATAATAAATAGATAAATAAGTAAACTGGATATGCACCCCCCCCCCAAAAAAAGACTCCTCAACATTTTATCAAGAAGAAAGTCGCCGAATTGCGCTCTTCTGGGCGGGTCATTTTCCGCTACCAAGAGGATACAAAAGGTCCTCTTCCCTCCACTGGGCAGCCCCTCGTTGCCCGCGTCTTAAATCTGGGCACCCGATGTGGCGCCTGGTTCTTTACTCACGTTGCTGCAGGAAGAGCTCAGGGGGGCACAGAGCGGGCACCCCGCCCTCGACCACCCCCGCCGGTTCACCTGCACGCACAGCATCTCGACCCGCGCACGCCCCGCCGACCCGCGGGCCCCCCACCTGCTGCACCGCCCCCGCTCACCCGAGCGCCCGGCTCCGAACCCGCCCGCGTCCCGGAGTCCCGGCCTGGCAGGGCCCACCCGAAGCCCCGCCCCCAGGCTGACGCGTTCCTACAGACGACCAATCGGCCCCGGCGCGGCCGGCGGCCCCGAGACCCGCGATTGGCCGCGCGCCTCGCCCCACCCCCTGAGCTGACTCCGGACCACCGCAGGCGCCACTCGGCGCCGGCGGGCCGCGAGATTGACGGCCGAGGGCCCGCCCCGCGGCTGGCGGGCGGGCGGGCGGGCGGCGCCAGCGGGACCCCGCACCTGCTCGGGCCGCGTCAGATAGGGAGGGTGTCAGATAACGAAGGTGGTGTGGCGAGGATGCGCGCAGGGCGGGAGAGGTTGAGCGTGTACCAGTTTGATTTGGGGGTGTCGGAGGGGGCTCTGCTGGGAGGCCCGGCGGGTCTGGTTTCCCCAGAAGTGAGGGAGACGCAGTTTAGGGTCGGGATCACCCTGCGAGGTGGGAGGGGAAGAAGCAGCAGGGGTGGAAGGAGGGAGAAGTTGAGCTGTGACGCAAGGTGGCCTTGGGCGACGAGTTTGCGCACGGGACAGCTCCGGTGATAACAGCACACCACAGCCGTCCTCCTGGACAGGAATGCCCAAGCCACATGCTCCTGCGTCTGGAAAAGGGCACAGGGCCACCCTTGCAAGGACATGGCCTTGGGAAGGGCCGCTGTGCAACTCGAGCAGCCCCTGGAGGGGTGGGCCACAGAAGGTGTCTGCAGGCCAACATTTGGGACGAAGGCCTAAGGCCTCGGTTTGCATCCGGATCTGATTGGCACACCTCTGTGTCCCTCATAGTGACAGGTTTTTTTCCCCTGCAGTTTTTTTATTTTGAAAAAATGTCAAACATACAAACCAGGTGAACATAGACTAGAGTGAACACCCATATACCTAGATTCAGCAGCTGACAACAGTTTGCCACAATTTATTTCTTTCTATCACCTCTACCCCACTTTTTATCCTCAACTATTAATTCCCTGCAGGTGACATCCTCCTCCTAAATACTTCAGCATCCATGTCTCACGTTACCAAAATAAAATGCATGACCCTCAGGAAATTTCGCCTCAACCCAATGCTATTATCTAATGTCCATATTCAGCTTCCCCCAATTGTCCCCATAATGTCCTTTACAGCTATCAGTAAAAGTCAGTATCCAATTGGGAATCACCATGCATCTAGTTGTGAAGGTTCCTTAGCATTCCTTAATCTAGAGCACAGTCCCAGCCTTTTTACCTTTTCTTTCTTTCTTTTTCTTTCCTTCCTTCTTTCCCTTCCTTCCTTCCTTCCTTCCTTCCTTCCTTCCTTCCTTCCTTCCTTCCTTCCTTTCTTTTCTTTCTTTCTCCTTTCTTTTCTTTCTTTCTTCCTTCCTTCCTTTCTTTCTTTCTTTCTTTCTTTCTTTTCCGTGTGTCTTTTTGGCCCTTTCATGACACAACGATTTTGAAGAGTCAAAGAGGCAAGCTTTTCTCAGCTTGTCTCTCAACTTGGATTTGGCTGTTTTCCTCACCCTTGCATTTAGGTAATGCATTTGGGGCAGGACAATGTACTAAAGAGATGATGCGATGTCTTCACGCACCATGTCAGGAGGCCACGGGATGCCCCTGCATCCCATTACTGGTGATCAGGTGGCTGCGGCCAGAAGTCTCCATTTTTCCTTCGGTAATTAATAAATAATCCGTGGAGTGAAACTTTGAGACTGTAACTATGTTGCTCCCAGATAACCTTTTAGCCAGTCATCTTGCATTTAATGAGGACCCTTGCCTGAGTCATTTACTTCTTGTAAAGGGGTGATTTTCTAATTTCATCATCTTTCCTTCCACATTTATTCACATTTTTTTGGAAAAGATTTCCCTCTCTTCATTTCTTGGTTAGTATGGACTAATGGTTTTTTTTTTACTCACTGAGTTCTCTACTGTCTGTACTGTCATTAATCTTTTTTCAAAAGAGGACATTATCTTCGGATATTGTCCCATATTTAGCCAGTGGGAGCCCCTTCAGAGTGACTCCTTTTGAATTTTTAAAACAAATTTTAATGTTTATTTGCTTTTTGAGAGAGAGATAGAGCATGAGCAGGGGAGGGGCAGAGAGACACTGAATCCAAAGCAGGCTCCAGGATCTGAGCTGTCAGCACAGAGCCTGTCTCCGGGCTCTAACTCATGAACTGGGAGATAATGACCTGAGCCAGTTGGACACCTAACTGACTGAGCCATCCAGGCACCCCTCTTTTTTAAAAATAACATGTCCCCATCATTCTTTGAGCACTTCCTTATTTCCTGCAACAACCAGATGTTGGAAGTGTATTTCTTTCCCACCCTAGGCCTGGAATCAGCTGTTGGGGGCAAGAGATCTTGGAGCAGAAGCCTGAAAAAAACTGAGGGGTTTCCGAGAATGAAAGCTACCAAGAAGGAAGGGTTAGAGTGAGGATTAAATAAATTAGCATGTGCAGTCCTCAAGTTCCCAAATTGCCTAGTATAAACAAGTGTTACTTTATAAAATGCTTATTTTGAGAGACAGAGGGAGGGCGCTCAGGTAATCAAGGGCAGAGGGAGAGGGAGAAGCAGACTCCACGCCCAGCGGGGAGCCGGAGGCTGGACTCCATCCCACACACCGTGAAATCAAGACCTCGGCCAAAATTAGGAGTCCCACGCTCAACCTGTTGAGCCACCCAGGCGCCCGTGGGGTGGGGGGGGGGATGTATTTTAAATGTGAAAACGTGTGTATGACAAAGAAGCAACGGAAGTCGAGAGAAAAAGACGGATTGTTCCATCAGTGATGGTGAGAGTTACTTATTCACACGGAAAAGGAAAAAACCAACTGGATTCGTACCCTAAAGGCATTCAAGAAGGAAATGCGTTAAGTGAAAGCCGGCTGGTGGTGAAAGCTGCGGCAAGCGCTTCAGGGGAGAAATGTGGCAACGGCGTGTTGCTGAGCCCAGAAGCCGCCCGTAGACCCAGGGAAAGGCCAGGCGGCCGCGAAGGAGACACAGCGCGAGCCTTGGCACAGCGCCGCGAACGGTGCGGAAACCTCCCGCACGCAACGGATCGCTCGTGCTCCGGGCCCACCATGCAGCGCCACACCGCACAAAAACAATGAAAACAGCGTATCTAACACTAGGAGAGGGAAAAGCCGAGTCGCCGAGGCACCCGGGCTGCACTCCGTGGGGAGGTGCGGAATGAAACGGGGAACCGCGCTCCGACACCCAGCGACCGCCCCCAGCGCTGGGTCGCGGGCCTGCAACCCGGGGCGCGGAGGGGGGCGGGCCTCCTTTCTGCGCAGGCGCGGCCGCGGGCGGGCGGGGCGTGGGCGGGGCCTGCCGCCGGGGCTCCGCCGTCTAGAGCCGGCTAGTCCCGGCCGGACCCGCGCGGCCCCCGGAAGTGCCGGGGACTCTGCCGCCGGGATGGGTCGGAAAGTGACCGTGGCCACCTGCGCGCTCAACCAATGGGCCCTGGACTTCGAGGGCAATTTGCAGAGGATTTTAAAGAGTGAGTCTGGGGGCGGCGGGGTGGGGGCCGGTCGTGGAACTGGGGGGAGCGAGGGAGGACAGTAGAGGGGGGCGGAGGGGGACCGGGGTAGGGGGACGGGGGTTGACGGGAAAACCGGGAGGGGGGGAGGGGGGACAGGGTTGGGGGTTCGGTGGAACTGGGGGGACGGGGTTGGAGGGGCGGGGGGACGGGGTTGGGGGCCGGCGGGATGGGGCGGGGGCAAGGTCTAGGCTTGCCGGCTGGCTCGATTCTGTTACACGCACATCCTTGCTCTGTGGAAGCTCGTAGGGGTGGGCGTGGGGACAGGTAAGATGATGCAGAAGGACCACCCCGCAAGTGCCCAGGGCTGCTCGTGAGTTGGGGGTGGTCTGTCATGCCTGGTGGGAACACGTGTTGTACACGGGCACTGGGAAAAGTGTCACCGGGAAGGCAGAGGTGGGGATGAGAGAGATGAGGCTTGCCTGTCCTCAGATGATCCTGGGGTCGCCTGAGGCTTAGCCTGCACCCAACTGGTTCCAAACTCAGGTTTTGCAGTTGGCTGCTGGAGAGACAAGTGACGGGGGGAAAGGAAAGTATGCTTTATTCAGGAACCCGGCAACCTGGTGGACTTATGTGTCAAAGGCCATCTTCCCCATGGGGGTGGGGAGCCGGAGGGTTTTGAAGGGGAAGGTGCGGGAGAAGCAGGTGCCTGGGGGGGAGGGGCAGTCGCATGTGGACATGACCCTGGGCACAGTTGCTGGCATCTGCGGCCGCCGTTTCCGAACGCAGTCAGGCCTTAACTTCTGGGAGAGTCCGGTCCTTTTCTCCTCAAGGCCAGTGGTCTGCAGGTCTCAGGACAGTGGGTCAGTTCTGCTACAGACCAAGGACTTAGGTCGCAAGCAAGGAGTGCATGAACTTGAAGCCAGTCAACCCTTAAGACCAGCGGGAGGGCTGTTTCGGTCTCTGGTGCCTACAGATCTTCCTGATGGGCAGATTTTGGGAGAAGCCGGCCCCAAGAGGCAAGCAGAGTAAGGGGTGAGCCTGCAAGCTTAGAGACTAGGGTGTGGTTGTCGCGGGGCCAGCATCTCTTTAGCCTCGGCACCAGCCTCTCTTTGATGGTGGAAGGTCCAGCGGCGCACACCTGCACGTGAAGGGGCCGTCCTTCAGGTTACCCCAGCCGTCTTGTTCTGAGCCGATTCCCGAGAGAGGGCTCACTAAGAACAGCCACGACGGAATGGCACCAATGACAACATCTTTTCAGCCACGTGCCTCCAGACCGTCATCCTTTTTTTTTTTCTTTTTTCCCAACATCTACCTGTTTTCATCTCCTCGGGGCTCAGAGCATATCAGGTTGGAGCAAGGCAGTCGGTGGCCAGAGCGGGGTCTCCTTTCTCTTGGCCTCTTGTCCGCAGGTGCAGTTGGGCGCTGCTGTCCCCAAGCAGAGGTTGCTGGTGCCGCCATAGGCTGTGCTCCTTGGAGGCCTGCCTCCTCCCTGCACACGGTCTTCCGCATCCACTTGTTAATAAACTACCAGGGACTGACTGCTTCCTCCTCCCCCTCCCCCAAGGGGCTAAGGATCAGCATCTTGCTTCCAAAGGGTGTAAGCAGGGTGTGTAGGGGGTCTTGTCCTTGTCCTTGGTCCTTGGCTGCCTGGGGTCAGAGAGATCACCGAGTGCTTTTGGTTGTTGTCTGGCTTGCAGCGGTGTTTTGTCTGCCCTTGAACACGTTGCAGGTACTGAAATCTTTCTGTCTCTGCCTCCATGTGTAGGTATTGAAATTGCCAAATGCAAAGGAGCAACATACAGGCTTGGACCAGAACTGGAAATATGGTGAGACTGGCACACAGAGACTCCCAGGGCGGGGAAGGCAGAGGTATCCACATCAGCTCCCCGCAGCAGAAAGGCAAGGAAGGGGGTGGGTGTGGACAGGTGTGGACGTGCAGGGCTGTTTAGGGGCGTCAGAAACCCGTGAGCGGGCCCGCTTCGCGTCACCGAGCAAGGGCGCCCAGGCAAGCCTGGAGCCCCGTGTCGGGCCATGAGAGGAGCTGAGATTCAGCCGCCCGGGCTGGGCCACTCTGTCTGCCGCCACCCTTCCCAAGTCCTCACTCTCATAGCCGGCCACAAACAGGTCTCACTCACTGTCTCCGCATCTTTCCACAAGCGAGTGTCGGCGTCCCCTTCTGCCCTGCCTTTTTCCAGTGATCGGGAAGCTGGTTCCTCCTTGTCCCTTCCTCAAAAGGAAGCAACTGGTTGCCACACTGCAAGCCGCGGTTCGTTTGTGACACACGTCAGCCGCCCTCCGTGCTCCTCTGTGTTCCCATTTTGTGTGTCCAGGTCCTCGCCGTTTGTGGAATCAGAAGTCCCTCCTGGGGGCTGTGTAGACAGAAAGCGTCTCCTCGCAGGCATCTTTGTGTTAGTCCTTGAGGCCACGCCTGTCATTTTTCTAGCTAGCTTGATTTCTGTCCTCGGACTCCTGACTTCAGCTCGGGTGGTGTTTCCCATAATACCCAAGAGCATTTTCACCTGCACTGGACCTGGTCTTTAAGATGCTTCTCAGCCGGCGGCCAGAGCCCTGGGGTCCTGCGTTGTCCGAGTGACTTCTGCTCCTGAGCTTCCGTCTCGGTCTGTTCTTCCCACTGGAGGGTTGTCCTCAACGGCCCTGTCCCCCGGGTGCAGTCGCTGCCCAGACACCTCCAGGTTACGTCCTCCTTTGCCCTGTTCTCTCCCCACCCCACCCTCCGGTCTCCAAATCTGGACCTGTCATTTTAAAAGGGGGAGGAGTTTAGCTACAGGACCCCAGAGCGGCATACTTGTATCAAGCAGGGATAAGGGCCCAGCTGAGCTGGGCTCCCAGTGGTTTCTAGCCTGCCGAGCAGGCTCACAGTTATTTGCAACAGTCTGCAGAGAGGAAGCTGGGGCAGGAGTCGAGCCAAGTCCGTTCACTGGGCACGCCGTCTTCTTGTCTCTGGTGCCAGGCAGCTCCCACCCCAGAGGGACACTTGGAAGGAGAATGAGGGGCCAGTGCCACTGCGGCAGGCTGACTCGTGGGACCCAGAGGCTGGCTGTGTCCTCTGGGCCCGTTTTACAGGCTTCACGGATGGAAGGCTGCCCACCCAGAATGGGCCGGGGGCACCTGCCGACAGCCCCCGCTATGAGATGCCCCTCCAGTTGCCGGCCGGCCAAAGGGGCAAGGGGTCAACCGATGGCTGGACATCAGGCACGTGACTTCTGGCATCGCGTTGCTGTTTGGTAGCATGTGTGGCCCGGGAGCTGCCAGGCCATGAATCCCGTGGAGCAGGACTCTGCCCTTGGAAAGGAAAGGCTAGCCCAGGGCTTGAGCCCTCATGGGACATCTCGTCGACCTCGTTCTCATCTCACCACCGTGGCTTTTCCTCTCGGAAGCAGAGGCGGGGAGGCATGCTTTCCAGGCATTCAATATGCAAGTGCCAGTTGGGAGGTCTGCGTCCGTGTGCGCAGTTTGCCCAGCACTTGGCACGTCGCTTCCAGGCTGCTGCGTGGTAGGCAGGAAAGACTTTGAACGCCTAGAAGCAGTTTACAGACACTCCGCGCGTTGTTACTGCCCCCCCCCCCCCCCCCAGCTCCCGGAAACTGCCGTGACGCCCGTCTTCACCCTCGACAACGTCCCGGAGCGCCGCACACATCTCCTGGGGTGCTGTAACGGAGCTCCCCACGCCGGGGGAGGGGGGTTTCGAACAGCCAAAATTTGTTCTCTCGCGGTTTGGGAGAAGTCCAGACTCGGGGTGCTGGCGGGGCCCCACTTCCTCCAGAAGCTCCAGGGCAGGATCCGTCCTGCCTCCTCCCGTTTCTGCTCCCAGCGCCTTGTTCTGTGGCCGCGTCCCTCCAGCTCTGGCTCCACACACCCCCCCCTTCTCTGTGTCCTCCTATTGGATACACGACCTGCCCAGGCCATCTGGGCTCATCTCGAGATCCTTAACTACTTCTGTAAAGACCCTTTTCCCTTATACGGTCACACTCACGGGTTCTGGGGGCCAGGATCATGGACACACCTTTCTGGGGAGGGGACACCATTCGGCCTGCTTCCAGCACAAGTGTCTGTAGCAAGAACCAGGAGTCGCTCTGTGAATGGTGTCTGGAACGATATTAACGATCTTAGCTGCTTGGAAACATGTTCCTGTGGACCCAGCCTTGTTTCTTTGGCTTGTAGATCAGTGTGATTTGGGCTGCATTAAAAGTTTAAAAAAAAATCCACGGGCAGACACTTGACGGGAGAGAATTTCTCATAGTCACCGAAAGTGAAGAGAAAGGGCCTGGGGTTTCTTCATTTCCCGTGAAATGCATCCTCTTCTGTAGCAGCGGTCCCAGCTCTGCTTGCGCAGTGGAATCAGCCAGGAGGCTTTAAAAAGATCCCGCTGCCTGGTCGCGCCCCTGCACGTCTGACCCGATTGGCCCATGGGCCCCGGGCCCCCCTCCCCGCCCTCACCTGGTATGTCTCCAGGTCTCACCTGGCTGTTCCCTTCCTCTGCAGCGGCTACGGGTGCTGGGATCATTATTACGAGTCGGATACCCTCTTGCATTCGCTCCAAGTCCTGGCTGCCCTTTTGGAGTCTCCAGTCACTCAGGATATCATCTGCGACGTGGGAATGTAAGTGCTGGTTCCAGCGGCGCAGATGTACATGGGGGCGGGTGCGTGGGGCGCAGGTTCCGAGGGGCACAGGCGTACATGGGGCACGTACATGGGACGCGGGTTCCAGAGGTGCAGGCGGACGGGGGCCACGTTCCAGGGGTGCAGGCGAACGAGGGGCGGGTTCCAGGGGTGCAGGCGTAAGGGGTGTGTGTTTCAGGGGTGCAGGTGAACGAGGGGCGGGTTCCAGGGGTGCAGGCGTGGGGGGTGCAGGTGCACCATACGCAAACCCACTGCTTCGTTTTCCACGTCGCTGTGACACGACCTAGGGCCTAGCGTAAGCAGCGCACAGATGGGATTTTTACCCCACTGTGTCCACGTTTATCACGATCGGTGGCGGTACGTGGACTGTATTTGTTCCCTGTTCTGTTGTTGCCGTGACAGATGGTGGCAGCGAAACACAGAAACAACACAAAAACTTTGTCTTGTGTTTCTGGGTATCGGAAGTCTTAAATATGGGTCAGCCTGGAGGCTCTCGCAGAGAGAGAGAGGCCAGCAACCCTCGGGGCCTCCTCCGCCTTCGAAGCCAGCGGAGGCTCGCCTCGACCTCCGCTTCTGTGCGCGTGTCTGCACTCTGACCCCTCCCCCCTCGCGTAAGGACTTGGGACTGTCCTGGGCGGCCCCGGGCCGCCTTAGTCATCACTTCTGCAAAGTCCCCCTCGCCAAGGAAGATGAGGAATTGGGCCCGGGGCCGTCCCTGGGCTCCTGATCCAGCCGCCACGGGGGCTGGTCCCTGCGGTTGTGCTAAGTGGCCTGGCCATCTTGTCGTCCTCTTGTTTTCCCTTGTCTGAGGTTGGTTTTCTGTGCTCTGCTTTCTTCTGTTGACTTGGCGTTTATAATCCTGTTTTCGTTCTTAAAACGTTAACCGCCAACTTATGAAGATATGTTCCTTCGAAATCTAGCATTTATCTGGGCCTATAAGCTCCTGAACAAAACGTTCATATCCTTGATCTGTGCAGCCGCGCCCCCGCCCGGGGCCAGCAGAGCACTGGCTTCTGGAGCTTTGCCCCTGACCTCCAGAGGGGAGCACCCCAGGTGGTCGGGGCGGGGTCCAGTCAGAGCGGCGGGCGAATCTGTTCACCCCCTAGGAGACCCAGCTTCTAAAAGGGGTGTAGGTGGCAGGTCAGGAGTGGTCTGAAGGAGAAGCGGGAAGGCACAGAGCTGGTGCGTGAGGCTGGGAGGGGACAGAGGTGAAACGGTGACGGGGGTGTGCAGAGAGCTAGGGAGGAGGCCACTGACAGGTCTGAGAACGTTCCAGAAGGAGGAACTGCCGCAAGAGGGGTTGACTGCGTTTCCTTTAGAAGAGCCCCGGGGGCGCTCTGGGGGGATTCGGCCGGTTAGGTGGCCGACGTCAGCTCAGGTCATGATCTCTGGGTTCGAGGGTCCGGGCCCCACGTCGGGCTCTATGCCGACAGCTCGGAGCCTGGAGCCCGCTTCAGATTCTGTCTCCCTCTCTCTCTGCCCCTCCCCCATGTGCTGGCACACACTCTCTCTCTCTCCCTCCCTCAAAAATAAACATTAGAAGAGCCTCTTTTGTCTCAGAGTCTAAACCGGGGCAGAGCCCTTGGCTCGTTTTTAACTTTGAGAAAAGCCACAGAGGGCCCTTGTGACCCTCTTCAAGGGCCCAAGGAGGCTTCGTATTAAAACAGACGTGTGGTTTTGCCGTTCAAGGACGCGTGTGTGTGCCTTCTCTCCGCAGGCCCGTGATGCACCGGAACGTCCGCTACAACTGCAGGGTGATATTTCTCAACAGGTAGGTGGCCGCGGGGAGAGGGGAACCCGCACGCCCCACCCCAGACATGGCCCCTGGAGCCCTGTGCTAGGAGGCGTCTTCTGGAAACGCCCGGTCGTTGGTGAGGGCCGATGCCTCGGGCAGGTGACGTCACTGCTTCCCCTGGCCTCCGCCCAGCACTGCCACCTTCAGTGGAGAGAAACCTCAGGGTGGGGTTTGGGGACACGTGGCCCTGTTGGCCAGAAGTCATCGGAGGGAGGGCGGTCTGTCACATTCCCCTAAAGGCCCCTGGACGTCGGCTGCTCGCACGGCGTGCACCTGCCGGGCCTCAGCTGCTCTGTGGTCGTCCGTCCACCGTCCAGGGCGCGTGGACCCACGGGTGCCCCTCGTGGCCGGGTGTTCATCTCAGGGGCCACCTCGGTTTCCCGCCTGTAGGAGGATCCTGCTCATCAGGCCCAAAATGGCCTTGGCAAACGAGGGCAACTATCGGGAGCTACGCTGGTTTACCCCCTGGTCCAGGACTCGGTGAGTCACGGTGCCCGGCACCAAAGGGCATGGTCTGTGACCGCCCTGTGGACGCTTGTCTCGGGTCTTCCCTGTGTGTGGCCCAGGTCACTGGGGGAGAGACGTGAGAGTCTGGGACAAGTTCCTGCCATTTAGGTACCGCTGTTTTTTGTTTTTTTTATGTTTATTCATTTTTAAGAGAGAGAGGGAGGCAGAACACGAGCAGGGAAGGGGCAGAGAGAGAGGGAGACACAGAATCCGAAGCAGGTTCCTCAGAGCCCGATGCGGGGCTCGAACCCACAAACCGTGACATCACGGCCTGAGCCGAAGTCGGACGCTTAACTTTCTGAGCCACCCAGGCGCCTCTGTTTATTTATTTTTGAGAGAGAGAGAGTGAGCTGGGGAGGGACAGAGAGAGAGGGAGACACAGAATCCGAAGCAGGCTCCAGGCTCTGAGCTGTCGGCACAGAGCCCGACGTGGGGCTGGAACTCACGGACTGTGAGATCATGGCCTGAGCCGAAGTCAGACGCTTGACCGACTGAGCCCCGCCCCCCAGGTGCCCCTAAGTACCGCTATTTGATGCTGCTGCTATACAGATGACCTGTCACAGACCACAGAAATCTCGCGGGGCACCTTGTATCTCCAGTTACCCCGTGTGCCAGGCTTTCTCGGCCCCAACTGGTCGCTCTGGGACTGCCGTCCGTGTGGCAAGCTGTGCAGCGGCTGACCTCCCGGTAGATACGTCCCTTTGTGACAACCTCAGGTGTCTGTAGACGTTGCCAGATGTCTCCCGGGGCCAAGACCGTCCCTGGTTGAGCAGCCCTGCCCTGTCCTCCTGGTATGGTTGCTGCTTTTCCTTTATCGTCGCTGCTGCTGCTGAAACAGAACTTCAGCGTTAGATTTTCGGATGGTCAGTATTTTTATGTGGGAAAACGGGATTTTTGTACTTGCCACCCGGTTCCGGCACGGGCACGTGGGGCTTCTCTCGCCCGGGCTGGTGGGCGTCCAGCCTCACTCGTCTCTGACGAGTGGCTCGTTCGCTGGGACACGGCTTCCAGTAGATTCTCGAAGTTCCACGCCCCCACCTTGGGTTCAATTCCTAGATCACGGCTCTAACACACGAGGATATGCTCTGGACAGCCGGGTGGGAGAGCGCGGAGGCGCGCTGGATCTCCACGCGGTCACCAACCCAAGAGCTCCCCGAACCCGGAACCGCATCCTGCGGGGTTTTATGGAGGCTTCCTTACACAGGCCTGATTGGTTACGTCGTTGGCCTTTGGCCCCTGAACTCCACCCCTGGCCTGGCTCTCTCCCCAGGTCTGGGGACGGGGACGGAAAGTCCAGCTCCCCGACCCGCTCCCCAGGGAGCCAGCGCCCCTCCCTGGGACCCTTCTCCACGCCACTCACGACATAACGACGTAACGAGGACATGGTGGCTCCTGTCGCAGGAAATTCTAAGGGTTTCGGGAGCTCAGCTCCAGAAAGACCAAATGTGCCTTCTCATCATAAATCACAAAGTCGCACTTTTCTAAGTAACGATCCACGGAAGGTGGACTTTTGGCACTTTGCCTGCCTGCAAGTGTTTTCATTTGTCTCTTCCGTGTGATGAGCAGTTTTGCAGAGTGGAAAACAAATTATAGGTTAGAAATAATGCTCCTTCCTAGTTTTGGAGGTATCGTGTGAAGGATTGCCTGGAGGCTTGTGCCCTCGGTGAGGGGTCACCGTGCGGATTCTTCTCCGCTCTTGGGGGTATTTTCTGTGTGGGCACTCGCAGAAGCTTCTCTTCGTCTTTGGTGTTTTAAAATTGTATCCTGTGAGCCCTGGTGCGGGTGTCCGGGCTCCCGTGTTCGGCTCTCCAGGGCCCCCGTGTTTTGGGTGAACGTCGTGTCCTTTCTGGGCGATTCCTGCTCTGTTTTCTCTGTTTTCTGTTTCTGAAATGCGTCTTGATCGGAGATCAGACTCTCCCGGACCAGCTTCTCTAACTGTCGTGACCTTTCTTTCCCACGTCCTGGAAGATTCCATCCCTCTACTTTCTATTCTCTAAGAGCTCTTTTTCATTTTCTCATACTTCCTTACATCAAGCATCATCTCTCTTTGTTTTGTAATGCTTATTTTATGGTTGAGAGAGAACGAGAGAGGCAGAGTGCACGTGGGGGAGGGGCAGAGAGAGAGGGAGACACAGAACTGGAAGCAGGCTCCGGGCTTGAACACAGAGCCTGACGCGGGGCTCGAACTCACAAACCGGGAGATCACGACCTGAGCCGAAACCAAGAGTCGGACACTCAACTGCCTGGGCCCCCAGGCGCCCTGAGCCGTGAGTGTCTTGGACGTGAGTGTCGGGTTTTTGATTTCAGGAACATTTTCTAATTTCCCGTCTTCAAAGGATTTCGTTCTGTCACCCTTGTCCAGGAGCCTCCGCTGTGTGCGGGTCACGTGTCCCTGGATATCATACGTGTCTTTCCTCTTCTCTGCCCGTTTGTTTGTACCTCCTCCGGGGTTCATCCCCCTGAGTCCGCCCTGCGCAGGAGTCTGCCGGAGGCTCCGGTCTGGTGCTGCTCGGGGCTGCCCAGATCAGCACATCTTTCCGATTCCTTTCCCAGTTCACAAGCTCGCTTTTCATCTTTTTCCAGCATCCGGTCATCTCTCGTTTGAGACTTTTTATGGGGTCGTGCTGTCTCTGAATTTGCTGGGAGCGTGCCAGCTCTTGCCCGGGGGGGGGGGGGGGGGGGGGGCGGGCGCGTGGGTCTCACGGTGACTCCTTCAGCCTCGCGCATTTCCTCGAGCCTGTGGAAGGGGCGGCGAGCCGCAGCGACTAGCTCGCATTTTGGCAACATTAAGGCCACCTGGGAGCTGTGCCAAAATGCAGACGATAAAACGATAAAACGGCCGGGTTACTGTGGCCCGGCCCTCGTAATGGACCCACGACAGGTTCAAAGTGCAGTTCCAGGCCTCTGAAGAAAGCAAAACAAACAAAAACCCGATGCTCGCGTGCAGAGACTTTAAGAACCTACTCGTTTTCATTATGTTCTTAGACGGACCCCAGATCTAGGCACAGGGGTCGCAGGGGCTCTTGTTGCCCCCGGGGGACGGAGAAGACTTGTATTCAGCACGGCCAAGGATGGTTTCTTGGCGGGAGTGCGCTGCTGGGATCTTTCCGGACGGCATTGGCTGAGAAGCAGGGGCGTCCAGCCGGAGAAAGGGGCAGGCTGTGCGAACAGTCAGGTGCGGGGCCCCGGGCCGGCCTGAGCCGAGCCTCGAGTGACCAGCTACGGCAGCAGCACGGGACTCTTACGCGGCGTCTTTTGGCTCTCGGTGAACCTGCGAAACGCACCGGCCGGGTACGAGGTGAGGGCGGGCCTCGGGGCAGAGAGTAGGAGAGCGGAGGTGAGCACGCCTGTGCCCTGGCGGTCATGCTCCGGGCTGGTGCTCGGTGCATCTTGCGGGGGGTGCAGGCGGAGGAAGGGACAGGCCTCGGCCGGCTCCTCCCTCTAAAGTTCATCGTGACGCAGCGACACCCGTGGCGGCAAACCGTGAATGGTGGATCGCAGACTCACTGTGGGGCGGCGAGGCGGCTGGGAGGTCCTGTCCCCGGCCTTAGCGCGGGACAGAAGGCATCGCCCTCCAGCTTCCCAGCTTTGTGGTTTGCTTAGGCAGTGACCACTGAGGTCACCGCGGGAGGCTCCCGTGAATTCTGAGAAGGGAGCAAGAGCCGCAGCTCACAGAACGTCTTCGGGCGGCATCCCGTAACAGCCCCTTTGCGGTCGGACTCGGGAGGCGTCGCTTCGTGCCTTCTGCCTTTCAGCGTGGCACCTGGGGATGCCTTGTCCGGGGGCGGCGTGGGAGGTGTTAGACTCGGTCCGTCTTACTCCGTTTGGAGCGTAACTTTATCGTTTAGGCTTGTAATTGCGTGTTGGGCGAGCGCGGCGTGATCTTGACTCAGAGACTCCGATCAGGGATTCCGCCCGGATCGCCCCCTCTTTGGAGATCATGCCTGTGACGCGTGTCTCGGGAGTGCCGGGCACCAAAGCCCCGGGAAGCCAGCTGGCGGGAGCTCACTGGGCGCCACGGTGTCACCGAGTAAAATGCACAGCATCTTCGCCAACACGCCCGTCCTCGCCTTTTTATCTTGAACGGACGCTCGGGGCACCTGTGCATGCCCTACAGTCCTTTGCTGCCACATCGGTTGGAAGCTCCCGGGCCAATTTTTGTCCCCGTTCGGATGCCATCCCTCCCCCGGGGCTTAGATGCTCATCCTCAGATCTGTGCTGTTCCCTCCCAGGCAAACAGAGGAGTATTTTCTCCCCCGGATGCTGCAGAGCCTGACAAAGCAGGTGAGTCTCTGGGGACAGAACCTGTCGCTCTTGGAGGCCGTGGTGTGCCGTGGGGCAGGCCCCTGTGGGCCGAGGCCACAGCGGCACCTGGCTGGCCTGCGGGGACAGGTTCCTGCACGAGGAGGGAGGGTGATGCCCCTGAAGCCTGGCTGGTCGGTTGCTGCCTCGTTCCCGCCCAGCCCACCGTGCTGGGGCCCCGGGGGAGCTGGGGGAGGGGTCCCCGCCCCACCTTGCCGGGGCTGGTGCTTGGGCCTCCGGGTCACCCGGGAAGCTGTGGGGGGTGTGGGGGGGGTATGAGGGCTCTAGTTACAAAATCCAAGCAAGACGTTACCTGGTTGCCTGCTCGTTCTGTGAAGGCCCAGCTTCAGAAATCTCTTGTCTTTTGGAGCTGGCTTGGGCCAGGCCTTTAGAGCTTTGATCTCCAGCCTTAGCCGGGGGGCCTCGTCCAGCCTCTTCCTAGTGGCAGCTGCTGGGGTGACAGCTGAAACCCTGTTCTGGCCACTTCCCACGGGTGGTTGGAAGCCAGGGGCACAGAGCAGGTGTCGGGGGGAGGCCTGACTGGTCTGGTTTCTGTCTGAGGTCCCATTCTGGTGTGAAGTGTGTTAATTTGCTCAGGCTGCATAACGGAGCACCAGAGACGGAGGGCAGGGGGTGCGGGTTGTTGTTAAACAGCAGATGCTTGACTCCCGGTCCTGGAGGCCGGAGCCCGAGGTCCAAGCATGGGCGGGACCGGGGCCTCCCAAGGCCTCTCTCCTTGTGTGTGGCCGGCCGTCCTCTCCCTGTGTCCTCACAGGGTTGTCCCTCCATGCGTGTCTGTGTCCCGATCCCCTCTTCTTACAAGGACCCCGTGGTCACCTTGATCACCTCTGGAAAGTCCCGGTTCCAGATACAGTCACATTCAGAGGTGCTGGGGGTCAGGACCCCAGCACAGAAATTTGAGTGGGACACAGTTCCTCCCACGCCGTCAGGTTCTCCGCGCCCCTAATTACTGCCCTTCCGGCAGCTCATGAGGGTCCGGACTCCCTCAGTGGAGGGCCCGGCAGGGGTTCAGCTGGACCTTAGGGACGGACCCGAGCTGGACCGGGGGTCCCTCTCCCCTCCTTCCTCCCGGGTTCCAGCTCCATTTGCCTCTTGACCATCTCTGCCTCTTCCCTGGAGGACGGCGGCTGCCTGGCCGCTGGGCGGCTGCCCCCATTCAGGAGCCAGATTCCATCACCGCCATTGGGTTTGATTCCTGAGCCAGGCTCCTCGAGGGGCCAGCTTGGGCTCAGCACCCCCTGTGTGGACACTCCGGGACGGGCACAGCCAAGGTTGGGCAGGGGCGCTCAGCCGGGTCCGGTCACCTCCCACGTGTCCCGGAAACTCATTTGACCATGAACTGTAGCAGCGGGCTAGTTTGAAAATCCTCCTGACCCAGAACGCAGAACGCGCCCATGAGTGCGTTTCCCCGTGTCCGTGTGTGTGTCTGGCGGGGAGCCCGTGTCTGAAGCATGTCGGCACAGCCCTGACCGGGAGCTGCACCCCGTTTCATCCTTGCGGGGTCCCAGTATGTCCTGGAGGCCTTGCCGCTGGAGATGACTGAGCCCTTGTGGGGTGTGGTCTGAAGTTGCAGGGCTTTGGCTTGGCGGTTGACCAAGGGCGGTGGCCTGAATCGGCCCCGGTGACCGTCCGCGGATTTAAGTTCCGGGGCGTGTCCGGGAACAAGGGAAGGGCAGCCCGGGACCTGCCACACGTCAACACGTTGGGCCCCGTGGCCCTGAGCCCTGGCCGCCCCACGGCAAGATGGCGTGTGGGTCCCGGCCGTCCCCGTGGGCTATTTGCCAGGTGCCCGGCGGCCAGCATGGGGTCCCGCGTGAGGGCTTTCTTCGCAGCCACGGGGAGCAGGGCCAGGTTTACGCCGTGGTTCTTGCCTTCGGCAGCCGGGGGTGTCGGACTCAGGCACACGCATCGGGGAACCCGACCCAGCGTGCTCGGCCGTGTTCCCTGTCTCAGGATCAGTTCTTGCCACGTCTGTAGCTTTGGGATCAGGAGAGGGAGCCAAGTTGGACCAAGACAGCAAGTCAGGGCTGTCCGCGTGCCTGAGAGCGTCCCACACCCGCCTGACCGGTCAGCACACGGAGGCCCCGGCACCTCGTCTGCCGGCCCGGGGGAGGCTCTGCCCCGGCCCTGGGATGCCGCCATTCGTGGCTTGTTAACGTGGCTCTTGGTGACAGACACGCTTGCTTCTGGCCCTGCCACTCAGGAGCGGGGTCACTTTTCTCAGGTTTCTCGCATGACCCTCGGGTCATTCCTGGCACGGGTGGGACGATCCGGTCACACTGTCGGGAGCACGGATGATGCCGAAAAGGGCTTCGGGCCTTGGCAGGCGTGTAGTGACCCTGGACAAACGAGACCCTTTATTGCTTTCTTTTTTTTTTTTTTTTTTTTTTAATTTTTAGAGCATGTGCACGACAAGGGGAGAGGGGCAGAGGGAGAGAGAGCGAGAGAGAAAAGCAGGCTCCGTGCTCCGTGCAGAGCCTGACATGAGGCTCAGTCCCACGACCCTGGGATCATGACCTGAGCTGAAATCAAGAGTCAGGCTCTGAACCGAATGAGCCACGCAGGCGCCCCAAGACCCTTTATTCTTTTTTTTTTTTTTTTTTTTTAACGTTTATTTATTTTTGAGATAGAGAGAGAGACAGAGCATGAATGGGGAAGGGTCAGAGAGAGGGAGACACAGAATCCGAAACAGGCTCCAGGCTCTGAGCTGTCAGCACAGAGCCCGACACGGGGCTTGAACTCACGGACCGCGAGATCATGACCTGAGCTGAAGTCGGCCGCCCAACCGACTGAGCCACCCAGTCGCCCCAAAACCCTTTATTCTTAATGACGATGATGGCGACGGGGATTTGTGCCAATGGAAACTTCCGGAGTGGAATGACGGCTTGCCGGGGCCACAGAGGGCCCTGTGGCAGCTCAGAGCACAGCTCCTGCCTAGTGAACGCTGTGACCAGAGGCCCCGGGGGTCAGCAGGGGAGATGCCGGGCCGCCTGGGTGGGGAGTGCTCCCCAGCTGGGCAGGGACTCACTGGGGCTGGAAGTAAAAGGGCAGTGAGGTCGGGACGCAGCCCAGACGGGACGGCCAAAGGGTCTCGTGCCCTCCTGTCCTCTGACTGCAGGAAACCGTGCCCTTTGGAGACGCGGTGCTGGCCACCCGCGACACCTGCATCGGGAGCGAGATCTGTGAGGAGCTCTGGACGCCCCACAGGTCAGCCCCAGCCCCGGCCTGGAGGGTGGAGACAGCGGGGCTGGGCGGGCGGGGCACGGGGCCCATCCTGCCGTCAACCGCCGTCTGCCCGCAGCCCGCACGTGGACATGGGCCTGGACGGCGTGGAGATCTTCACCAACGCCTCAGGCAGCCACCACGTGCTGCGCAAAGCCCACGCCAGGGTGGATCTGGTGACCATGGCTACCACCAAGGTAGGCGCTGGGCCGCCATGCTGGAGCACGCGTGCCGCGGGCCCGTGCCGCGTCCGTCCTCACACCCCCGAGTCCCCGGTGCCCACGCAGGGCCGGGCCCGCCCGACGGGCATCGGTGCCCGCAGTTTCGGCCAGCGCTCTGCAAACGGGCGCTGACTCGCCCTCTGGGGCCTCACGCGCCCGACCTCCCCTGACCCTGTGAGGCAAGCAGGGCACCTCCTGCCCTGGCGTCAGGTCCCTGGGGCCCGAGGCACCATCGAGGGACAAGTGACGCGCTGGCCGCACGCTCAGTGGTTCCGAGCTGGAGCGCAGGGAGCTGTCCTGAGGCGCTGCCCTTGCTGGGCAGCGTGACCCTGCGAGGGGCGGGTTTGGGTCTCTGTTCCACGCTGTGGGGTTTGTCTTCCGTGATCCTCCTCCTCCCGTGTCAGAGACGACAGTCAGTGCGTGAGGGGTGCTGGGGGGCAGTGAGGGGAGGGGCATTGGGCGTGATGCCTGGAGGCTGGGAAGGCCGGCGGGTCACTGTCCTGGGCCCTACTGTGCCCCCCCCCCCCCCCCCGTGTGCAGGCACTTTCTCTGGGGAAGTGCGGCGGGGGGGGCGGGGGGGGCGGGGGGGGGTCCCTGCAGGGCGCTGTTTAAGGCCTTGGGAGGGCCGAGGAAGGGACGGTGATGTCGGTGCCCCCTGCATTCTCCAGAACGGCGGGATCTACTTGCTGGCCAATCAGAAGGGCTGTGACGGGGACCGACTATACTACGATGGCTGTGCCCTGATAGCGATGAACGGCCACATCTTGGCGCAGGGCTCCCAGTTCTCCCTGGACAACGTGGTGAGAGCGAGCTCGCAAACCCCAGGGGCATCTGCTCCTTTCCGTGACCGAGCCCTCGTGCTGGGCTGTCGTCTCCGGGCCCCCCCCCAACCCCGTGGCCAGCACCCGCCCCGCCCGGACAGATGAAGCCACCACAGCGTGAGGGTCACACGTGCACAGCCTGGGGGGAGGACCCGGCCCCACGGTCACCCTCGGGGGGCAGGCGAGCAGGCAGGTGCTGTGGGGGGCAGGCTGTGTCGTGACAGGAGAGCTGGTGAGCCCCAGTCCCCCAGGGAGTGAGCAGGCACCGCCCGGTCCCCGCAGGAGGGTGTCCCTCGGCAGGGGCCTCGTCCGTAGAAGCAGGGTGGAGGGGAGCTTGGTGAGGCCACCTGACGCAACCCGCTGGCTCTTCCCCACATGTCCGGGCCACCTGTGTTAGCCGTGGGCCTCACAGCACCCTGGCCCCGAGTCCTGGGAGCCCCGAGGCTCCCCTGGGGCAGGCCTCCCTCCATGGGCCGTCTGGTCTCCCTGGACACGCGAGCGGGCTGGGGTCAGGCACGTCTGTGCAGGGAGGCGTGGGGCGAGCTCAGAGGAGGCGTCGCCGCAGCCCTGGGGTGCGGGGGGGCGGGGGACAACCAGGAAGGCAGGCTGAGACACCTGTCCCGTCCTGCCCTGACCGGGCCGACCTCTGAGAAGCTGAGGGGAGATGCGCCCTCTGCAGCGAGGGCGCGTGTCCGAGCTGTCTGTGCGCCGACAGGTCTTTCAAGTTCAGAACAAAAAAATGGCTGTTGTCACGGGAGACGGGCATGAACGCCAGCCGTGCGGACGCCACAAGTGACCCTCGGCTGTGCGGGCGCGAGGGGCCCTCGTGTGGCACCACCTGTGTTCGGGGGGTCGGGTGGAAATGCTAGTTCGGGGGCAGGTGGGAGCGGAAGACAGGTCCGCAGGGACACGGCAGCGCGAGCTCACGCCAGGTCACGAACCCTCCCGTTCGTTTCCTCTGCGCTCGGCTCGCTGAGGGGACGCTGGTCCCCTCGCCGCCCCGCTGGGGTTAGGAGGGAAGCAGGTGTGAAACCGAAGTCACGTTTCAAAGCGGAGCAAGTGAACTCCGTGATGCTCTCCTGCTGGGGGGAGGGGGGCGGGAGTTTGGCAGAAGGGACGCTCCCTCCCTCCCAGCTGTCCCCCAGGCCGTGCTCGCCAGGTGACAGCACCCCCACAGGCCTTCAGGTGTTCGGCATTAGCCACGGTAGAGGCAGGTCAAGTTCGTGAAAAAGGCGCCACTCTTCTGCGTCCCACGGGAACGCCCTGCTGTCTTCAGGCCGGGTCGGTGTGGCCGGGACGGCGGGCGGACGTCAGGGCCACGGGTGCCCTGCGCAGGGTTGACTGGCAGTGGAGGGGGCCACCTGTACCGGGAGGAGCAGGTTCTGGGCCCTGGCCAGGCCTTGGGGCTGGGACCCCAGGGGTCTGCACTTTGGGTGGCTTTGGCGGCCTCTCGCTTCGGGAAATGATGAGAGGACAAACGCAAGCCCCGTTTTGCTGGTCTTTGTGGCACGTCCAGAGTGGCCCGGGCCCAGTGCTGACAGCAAGAGTTGCCCACGGGGCCGGTGCAGGAGCAGGGTGGCCACGGCCGTCCTGTGTCCCCCTGTGCTGTGCCGGTTAGCTCCCACTGTCCCACACTTGTACGTGAAGAGACAACGTCACAGTGACATAATTTGATCAGGAGTTATTTTTGTGAAAAAGGAATAATATGACAAATTAAAATGAAATTAAAATTCTCTTTTTTGGGATTTTTTTGAAATCTAATTGTTTTCCTATTTTGTGGTGTTTTTTGACTCTTCATACTCCTGTCTCACTTGGGTTTGAAGGCAGGGAAGTGTCACCCGCTGTCACACAGCAGCACATCTAGGCAGGGGCACTGGCGTGGACTGCCGAGGCTCTGACCTACCCGTCTGCCATTGTCCGGCTTGTCCTTAACCTGTGTGGGCTTGGAGCTTGGGTTGCCTCTCATGGTCACAGGATGGCTGCAGCAGCTCCAGCCATCCCGTCTCCACACAACCACATCCAAAGCAGCAAAGGGGCCCTTGTCTCCCATGCATCTGTCTAAGAAGAGAGAAGCTGGCTCAGAGGTCCCGGCCGATACTGATCAGCAGAATCCTGTGCCGTGATTAGGGGACCACTGCTAGGTGTCCGACTTCACTGGAGGTTCTGGGGGCAGCAGCGAGAGGGCGGGGCTGCAGGTCAGCAACAACACTGGCTGTCCCCTCTCCCCGGGCCCCTAGGGGCCCACAGCTCCCCAGTCCCTGCCGCAGAAGGTGGGACTCGTCGTGTGCAGTTTGGCGCGTCTGCGAAAACCACCCAGTTACCCAGCAGTCACGCTTTCCCTTCGAAACCCCCTCCTCCAGGAAGTTCTCACCGCGACGCTGGATTTGGAGGACGTCCGGAGCTACAGGGCGGAGATTTCATCTCGAAACCTGGCGGTAAGTCTCGTGGACACACGCGGGACGTTCGACAAAGGCCCCGGAGCCCTTTGTGGTTTTTTGTGACAGCAGCTTCTCGGGATGTCCCCGGCACCCCGTGATTCGGGGGACGTAGCATGCTCACGGGGCCGCACAGCCATCGCCTCGTCGGTGTCCTGGCAGCGGGGGACCTCCTCACCCCAAGGAGACTTTCCCGTGCCCGCCCACCTCCACTCCACGTCCCGCCCCCAGCCCGGGCCCCCCACCCGCCCACTGTGGGCGTTTCACGGAGATGGAACCATGAACCTGAGGGCCTTCGTGCGGCCTCTGTCCCTGAGCAGGCCGTCTGCGGGGCCCATCCGCGTTGTGGCGGGTGTCCGGGCCTCATGCCTCTTCCTGGGCGGGACGACACTGTGACCGTCCATCCGCCGAGGACACTCAGATCGTCCCCACGCCGGGTCTGTGAGGAGTTCGCTCTGTCGATGTGCGTGCGAGTTTTTGCGCGGGCATTCTTCCCGCTTCCCCCGGGTGTGCGCCTAGGAGCGTGGCCGCCGGGCTGCACGGTCACTCTGCTTTAATCCCCGGAGGGGCCACCTCAGCGCACGAGGCTTCCGAGCCTGCCACCGCCCGTCTCTGGCTCCAGCCGCCCCCCGGGGCTGGGGCCACCGCTGTGGGCTTGACGTGCCCTCCGCTGGCTGACAGTCTGTCCCTCGGCCGGCCCTAGCGGCCTGTGAGGGGGCGTCACTGTCGTGAATCTCCGTCGGCAGGCCAGCAAGGCGAGCCCCTACCCCCGAGTGAAGGTGGACTTCGCCCTCTCGTCCCGCGAGGACCTGCTGGAGCCTCTGTCTGAGCCCCTCGAGTGGAAGTACCACAGTCCTGCCGAGGAGATCAGGTGGCCGCCCGAGAGCACACGGAGGGGTCGTGCTGTCCCCGCGGCCCCTACCCTCGCCCGCTGCAGGGGCCCGAGCCAGTGCGGACAGCTGGGCCTCACCGCCTGCCCGGGGCGGCTGCTTGGTTAGGAGGAGGCCGCGCTGCTTCGGGGTCGAGGGCGCTGATGCCGCAGCCGGACGGCCTGGCTTCCCCTCCCCCTCCCGGCCCTGTCGCTCCCTCGTGCGGGGGGCTTTGGGCACACTAGCCCTGCCCTTTGCTTTTGCGTCTCGGTTTTCCTGTTTTAAAGTGAGCCAAAGGCATCCCCCCTCTCCCAGCGCTGTCTGGAGACAAGAGGGCATTAATTCTCACGAGGCGCTGGGCCCAGCCGCTGCTGGCCGTTCTCACTGGCCCCGCTCCCGCCTGGCCAGCTGCCCCCGGGTAGATTGCCGACGGGTCCGCAGCCCCCGGCCCTAACGCTTCGCATTCTTCTGCAGCCTTGGACCCGCCTGCTGGCTCTGGGATTTCTTAAGACGCAGCCAGCAGGTAAGATTTCCAGTGTTTTGTTCGGTTCTGTGGTGGGCTGGTGGGTTTTTCCCCCGATGCGAGCCCTGCTTCGCTGTGCCTCGGTCAGGAGCTTAATCCACGTTAGCCAGACGCCAGAGCGCCCCCCGGGGATTTGGCTCCGCCTTTGGGGTCCCGTATGATGACGTCCAGAGGGAACGGAATACACGTCCCACTGGTTCTGTGTCGTGATGTCTGTAACTTACTGGGGTTTAGTCCTAGATGCTCATCGCAGCGCGAGGTCTGTTTTCCCTCTAGAATAATCCATCCAGAACACGCGGCCCACGGCGAGAGCGCTGACGCCCACACGTTCTCGTGGGTGCCCGTCAGGGTTTGCAGGTGGAGCTGGGCTGAGGTTTGGGCGCGTCGCTTCTCTGAGGCCCTGCCCACACCCGCCTCTGGTTGACCTGTTCCAGGCCGGCTTCTTCTTGCCCCTGAGTGGTGGCGTGGACAGCGCGGCCACCGCCTGCCTCGTCTACTCCATGTGCCGCCAGGTCTGCGAGGCCGTGAATAACGGAAGTAGGTGGCGTCCGTTGGTCTGAGCGAGGCTCCGGGGCTCAGAGGACGGGGTGAGGGGAACCCCGGGTCCTGGCCGTCAAGGGTGAGGGAGGCTCCGCCGATGTGCTCAGATGTCGCAACAGGACCTGGGGACAGCAGGCCAGTGAAGCCCCTTCCCGGGGCTCTGGGCCAGAGCGGCCATGGCCGTGTGCCCAAAGCGTGGCCTGGAGGGAGGAACACGGACGGCCTCGGGGTCAGGCAAACCCGGTCGAAAGCCTCCCCCACGCGCTCTGTGTCAGACATCCCCGTGGTGTGCGTGCCAGAGGAGCGAGGGGGTTGCTGCGTAGGAGGGGACGGCCCCCGGGGCGGAGGAGAGGGTCTGGGCCCTGAGCACCGCCTGCTGTCTGCGGGTTCTCAGATCAGGAAGTGCTGGCCGACGTCCGGACCATCGTGGACCAGCTCGACTACACGCCCCGGGACCCCCGAGAGCTCTGCGGGCGCGTGCTGACGACCTGCTACATGGCCAGCGAGAACTCCTCCCGGGAGACGCGTGACAGAGCCGCGGAGCTGGCTCGGCAGATCGGCAGGTAGAGGGGCCGCTGGTGTGAGCCCGGTTTTAGGGAAACGGTGTCTGTTCCCCCTGCCCCCCGTAGCCGCGTCGGATTCCCACGCCTCCGTCCCCACCCCCTGCTGGCATCCCAGACACTGGCCACCGGGGCTGATGTGCCCCCCGGTGTGGGAGCCCGGGACTGAGCTCTGGGGAGTGGGCTGGCGCTGTGAAGGCCCGCCCCCCTCTTCCCTGGGCCGGAGCAGGGTCGGAGAGGGCATCTCTCCGGTCAGGGAGACTCGGTCCTTTCAGAGTCCTCTGTTCTCAGCCCAAACCGGCCCCCACCCAGCAGTGCTCCTGGGCGCGTCCCCGGAGGAACTGAGAGCGGGGACTCAGGCGTTTTGCCCCCGTGTTCACGGCAGCGTCGAGCACGGCAGCCAGAACATAGGAGTGGCCCGGTGTCCCTTGGCACACGAGGCAGTGAGCAGATGCGGTCTGTGCTCACGGCGGGACGTCGTTCGGCCTCAGAAAGGAAGGGGCTTCTGACACCCGCTACCTCAGAAGGACTCCCGAGAACGTGGTGCCCAGGGAAACAGTCCAGCCACAGCACCACGTACCGTGGGCATCTCCGTGGCACGTCCGGACACAGGGCTCGCCGGGGGGGAGTCCTGAGCTCGACAGCGGTGGTGGCCGTGCCGCACGTGGACGCGCCAGGTGCCCCCGGCCCTGCGCACACCTGCCCTTTCCCCTCACAGCCACCACATCGGTCTCGACATCGACCCCGCGGTCAAGGCCGTCGTGGGCATCTTCAGCCTGGCGACGGGGAAGAGGCCCCTGTTCGCGGTTCACGGAGGAAGCCGCCGGGAAAACCTGGCGCTACAGAACGTGCAGGTGCGCCCCCAGCCGGGCCGGTGTCACGGGGCCTCGCGGGGGAGGCTGGGGGTGTGCGCGCATCTGCGAGAGCGACCGGCTGTGGGTGTCTGCGACGGTGGCACGGGTGCGTGCGTGTGTGTGCACGTGTGTGCGTCTCAGTGCACGTGCTGGTGCACCTGTGAGAGCACGACGGCGTGTGTTAGCGGTGGGGGGGGAGGCGTGTGGGCACAGGCGTGGGTGTGTGAAAATACGTGAGGGGATGTGAGTGCGTGCGTGTGGGTGTGAGAGTGTGTTAGTGAACGTGGGGGGGTGTGCGTGCACACACGTGAGCGTAAGAGGGCACAGGAGCGTGTGTTAGCGTGAGGGTGGGGTGTGTGCACGCGCGTGTGCATGAGTGTGCCTGTAAGGCTCCTGCATCTTCAGGGATCGGGCTGCCACAGGGGAGCCGGGCCCTGGCCGGTGGGTGGAGGGAGAGAGGGACCCTGGGCTCCAACCACTGGGCTCTGTCACATCCCTGTCCCTTTTCTCGTGGCCACGGTGCCCTTCCCTCCTCCAGCAAAGCCAGCTGTGAAGGGGGTGGAACGAGCGGCCGAGAGTTCTTTGCAGCCCCATCCTGCCACCGAAGCTCCCTCCACACCCCGGCTCCGGTCCTTCCGTCTTTGATCCGGGGGCCGCTCGGTGCACACAATTATCGCAGGACCCTGTTTCCTCTGGACGCTGGAAAGCTCTCGTGTTACTTGGACTCTTTCTTTGGAGCTGCACGGGGAGCAGGGTGCCAGTGTGTGTGTGCCCCATGCCTGGCACGGGGTGACATTTCCTGCTGTGTCACCCAGGCTCGGATACGGATGGTCGTGGCCTATCTGTTTGCTCAGCTGAGCCTCTGGGCCCGGGGCGCTCGTGGTGGACTGCTGGTGCTCGGATCGGCCAACGTGGATGAGAGGTGCGTGTGCCCGACTCCCGAGCACCCAGGTCTCTGAGGGTGAGTGCTCCCCAAGGCGGTACGTCCAGGCTCCCTCCAGTTCTCACCGCATCTGTGAGACACACGGTGGCGGGGGGGGGGGGGGTCACGTTACCCCGCGGCTCAGGGCGTGTCTGGCACGCCCAGGATATCATCACTCCCGAACTTCACGATGACTCAGGTATGGAGATGGGTCGACACTGTCTCCCTCTGGCTCCCCGCCACCGTTCCCGCTCGGGCCAGCTCCGCCTGGCTTGGGCTCTTCCGTGGTGCCGGGTCTGGAATCTGTCACCCCTCCCACCCCACCCCGCTCACTTTCACCCGCCCACCCCCCCCCCGCCCCGGGCAGTCCCACCACGTCTTCCGCCCTCGCTCTGCGTCCAGTGTTCACTCCCAGCCAGAGAGCCCGTCTCTGACGTGGGCTGGAAATACTTTCCGTGGTCTTTGCTGGTCAGGAGAACTCGGAGCCTTCTGTTCTCCAGGTACATTTCAGCTGACCTTCAGGGTGAGCGGCGGAGGCTGGGAGCGCTCCTTCTCCAGCTTCCGTCCCCACCTCTCTCGGGTGTTCTCACTTGCTCCTTGTTAGCGGAAGGGGTTCAAGAACCTTGTCTGTCATTTATTCATCTGATCATCCATGCATCAGTCTTTCCATCCGTTTGTCCACCCATCCACCAACCCGTCCGTCTGTCCACCCATCCATCCACTCACCCGCCCATCCGTCTACCCACCCATCTATCCACTCACTCATCCGTCCATCCATCCATGTGTCCTTCCATCTATCCATACGTACACCCGTTCACCCATCCATCTATCCACCTATCCACCTGTCCATCTGTCTGTCCACCCACCCACCCATCCATCCATCCATCCATCCACTCACCCGCCCATCCCTCTACCCACCCATCCATCCACTCACCGCCCATCCATCTACCCACCCATCCATCCACTCATCTGTCCATCTATCCATGTGTCCATCCATCTATCCATACGTGCATCCATTTACCCATCCGTCTGTCTGCCTATCCACCCATCCATCTATCCATCTATCTGTCCATCCATCCATCCATCCATCCATCCATGTGTCCCTCCATCCATCCACTCACCTGCTGTCCGTCTACCCACCCATCCATCCACTCACTCATCCATCCATCCATCCATCCATCCACTCACCCACCCATCCGCCTATCCACCCATCCATCTATCCATCTATCTGTCCACCCACCCATCCATCCATCCATCCATCCATCCATATGTTCATCCATCCACTCACCCGCTGTCTGTCTACCCACCCATCCATCCACTCACTCATCTGTCCATCCATCCACCTATCCATATGTATATCCATTCACCCATCCGTCTGTCTGCTTATCCACCCATCCATCTGTCCACTCACCCACCTGCCCACCCATCCATCCATCCATCCATCCACTCACCCACCCATCCATCCACTCATCCGTCCATCCATCCATGTGTCCATCCATCTATCCATACATGCATCCATTTACCCATCCATCTATCCGCCTATCCACCCATCCATCTATCCATCTATCTGTCCATCCATCCATCCATCCATCCATATGTCCCTCCATCCATCCACTCACCTGCTGTCCATCTACCCACCCATCCATCCACTCACTCATCTGTCCATCCATCCACCTATCCGTATGTACATCCATTCACCCATCTGTCTGTCTGCCTATCCACCCATCCATCTGTCCACTCACCCACCCACCCACCCATCCATCCATCCATCCATCCATCCACTCACCCGCCCATCCCTCTACCCACCCATCCATCCACTCACCGCCCATCCATCTACCCACCCATCCATCCACTCATCTGTCCATCTATCCATGTGTCCATCCATCTATCCATACGTGCATCCATTTACCCATCCGTCTGTCCGCCTATCCACCCATCCATCTATCCATCTATCTGTCCATCCATCCATCCATCCATCCATGTGTCCCTCCATCCATCCACTCACCTGCTGTCCGTCTACCCACCCATCCATCCACTCACTCATCCATCCATCCATCCATCCATCCATCCACTCACCCACCCATCCGCCTATCCACCCATCCATCTATCCATCTATCTGTCCACCCACCCATCCATCCATCCATCCATCCATATGTTCCTCCATCCATCCACTCACCCGCTGTCTGTCTACCCACCCATCCATCCACTCACTCATCTGTCCATCCATCCACCTATCCGTATGTACATCCATTCACCCATCTGTCTGTCTGCCTATCCACCCATCCATCTGTCCACTCACCCACCCACCCACCCACCCATCCATCCATCCATCCACTCACCCACCCATCCGTCTACCCACCCATCCATCCACTCATCCGTCCATCCATCCATGTGTCCATCCATCTATCCATACGTACGTCCACTCACCCATCCATCTATCCACATATCCATCCATCCATACATACATGCATATATCCATTCACCCATCCATCATTCCATCCATCCATCCGTCTTTCTATCCGTGGCATGAGTGTCTTAATCTTTCTACATCCTTGCTTGTCTTCAAGTGTGTTTTCTGTTAAACGTTATATTGGGCTTTTGGAACCTGCTTCCTAATTATGATAATTTAGAGTTAGCACCCTATGGCTGGTGAAAATTCTCACCATTCCTGTGAACATTTTGTCAATTTTCGTCGCTTTTCTGCTGCCTTCGGTGCTTTTGTAAGGAAATGATGTCTCAGGACGGATGTGACAGCTAGCGCGTATTCGGAGCCTGAGTAGTTGACAACGTGGGTGTGTTCTGTTTTGTTTGCTTCTGAAGAAGAGTGTGATCTATTATGTAACTGTATCGTCATACCGTTTTCCCTGTCACAACTCTTGTCCATCGCATTTCGTGTTTTAGCAGAAAATAACAATTTTTTCCAGGATGGGAGTGGGTTTCTGGGTGTTACATGTTCCTGGATGTCAGTTTAGAAAGTAAACACTTCTGTCTGACACCTGGTTCTCATGTTCGTCTCTTCCCATCACATTTCGCTGCCAGACCCTTTCCGGGAGGTATTTGGAAGTCTGTCTACAGCTGCAGACACTTTTCTCGTATTTTACTTCCAACGGTGTTTCTTCTATTGTGTGTGTTTCTTGTACTTGTGGGGCCGACCGTCCCATGCAGCGTCCCCGTCTATGATCTCCCCGTTGCCTGCATCCCAGGGTAGAGCGTCAGGTCTGTCCCCTCTGTCATGCTGGTTCTTTTTCAAAGTGGTTTCTGATTCTGTGTCTTAACTGCTTCTAAGCTAACTTCGGGTCTGTTGCATTCCGGTGTGCTTGTTCCTCAAGGGATGTTGAACATCCTCCACGTGTTGGGCATTCTTGGTGCTGTGAACACAACAGAAAAGTAACTGTGGTTTTACTCTAGTGGAAGGAGACGGGTGATAACAACACTTAATCGTGTACGTAGGGTGGGGAAAGTCTACAGAGAAAAACCAGGGCAGGCAGAGGGAGAGTTTGGGAATTGAGGTTGTTACTGGGGTGGCCAGGGAAGGCCTATCTGAGAAGTTGGCTTCCAAAGGCCTCAGGAGCCAGGAGAGGAGATGCAGCCCAGATAACGGTGTGTGCAAACGTCCTGTGGTGAGAGCCCCTCGGGACAGAGGGTGGTCGTTGTCTCCCTGAAAAGCCCTGTCTTGTCTGAAGGAGGTGCCGGGATCCCAGCTGGGGCAGGTTGGAGGAGAGTGGGCAGTGGATGAGGGACCAGGAGTCAGTTCTTTCCAGAAGCGTGCACCACAGGAGAGGGGAGGGGCAGGGTGGTAGCTGGCAAGACCAGTGGGGCGAGAAGGAAGGTGTTTCCTCAAGAGCTGACGAGAGAGGTGTGGCAGGGAGGAACAGTGTTGCTGATGCAGGAGGGGGGACGCGGCTGGGGAGCTGTCCTGGTGTCCCGAGGAGGTGAGAGCAGGTGGCGAAGCGAGAGGTCGGCTTTATCGGGAGCCCAGCTAGTGTGTCCAGCAGAGTGCACGGCACAGACGCGGGCCTGGGTGGCGTGGGGTCAGGGCCGTGACCGTCCTCGGTGAAGCAGGAAGCGGAGTCACCGGGCCGAGCGACGACGCACAGCAGGCGTTGGGTGCTTGAGGGGAGCTGGTGACAGCGGGACGGGTCGGGGAACGAGGCGGGCGGCCCGGCACCGGGGACGCCCTGGAGGCGGGGTCGTGCCGCTGGGCACGCACATGTGTGGGGCAGGGAGCCAAGCGAGCCCGGCAGGGAGAGGGGGGCAGGGGAGCCGAGAAGCGGCAAGGGGAGGCGGAGGCTGCGGGAGCGAGCTGCTGTCCCCGTCCCGCGATCCGCTGGCAGACGGGACTCCGCGTTGGGCGGACCCGGGGCTGCGGTCGACTGCAGCTGGAGAATGGAGGAAACCAGGCCCAGGCTTCCAGAATCCTCTCCCAGTGGACCCCCCCCCCCCCGCCACCGACCCCCGGCAACACGCGTGACGGCACGTGGGCAGCACCCACCGCCAGCGAAGCTTGTCAGAGACCCTGCGCCCAGCGTTGGCCCTGGGGGCCGGTCACACGGCCACCCTCTGCCTGGCGCGGACCAAGCCTCGGCTCCCAGAAGGAGAGCAGTGCTCAGCATAAAGTGGTGTTTGAACAAGGAATTTAGAAACCGCGGCCACGGTTTCCAGTAGGGAATGGCGGGAGCACCCCAGATCCGTGGTGCCGGCCGAGCACCCACCCCACAAGCAGGCCTTTCCGAGACGGCTGTGCTCACACGCGTGTGCGCAGAGCCTGACGGACAGGAGGCTCTGAGGTCTGGGGGCGCCGTCACCGACAGCAGGAGGCTGGGGCCGGGTGGGGGCCGTGAATGGCCAGGGGCAGGTCAGAGGTCAGTGATGAGCGCAGAGGAGGGCTGGAGGAGCCGCCAGAGGCGGTAAGGACAGCCTTGCAGAGAGGGTGGCCCGTCCTGGAGGGGCCGGTGAGTCCAGAAGGCTCCACAAGGGGGCGTGCCACCGGCCCCTCCCCTGCGTCTGTAGGTCCCCGCTTCCCTGGGTGGGGGTCTCGCCACCACCTGCCACGGCCAGAGTAGGCGGGAAGCCGTGTGACCGCAAACCTCTTTCTGCTGCGGGAGGTGAGGCGGCTGGTCCCCGTTGCCCCGTGGCCGGTCTCTGCGTGGGGTCTAGTCGGGGAGTGCGCTGGGGGGCACGCAGGTTGTGGGGACTTTTCCTTTCCCTAAATGGGGTGGGACGACCCTGCAGGGTTTTTCAACGCGGTTCTCCCACCCATGCGGCTCACGCCTGGCAGGGCGGCCTGGCGGGGTGGGGCTGGGGGACGGCCAGCGGGCTTGGCCCCCGGTTGTCTTGCCATCAGGGGGAGGACCAACGGGCTTTGCTGGTGGACCAGGTCAGGTGCGGTGCCCAGGCCGACCCAGCAGCCGAAGGGATGGGCGTGTGTGTGGTCAGATGTCCAGGTGCAGAACCGGGTGGGGGGGTCGAGGCCCAGTGTCGGGAATGCGGCTTTGTGGACAGCCGTGTGGAGGTGTGTGCTGGGCAGTTACACGGGATTCTGGAGAAACCCAGGGGTGAAGCGCACCCCTGCCCCGGGGAGTGTGCCGATGGTGAAATGCCATCAAAGCTACGAGACCAGCTGGGCCACCGTGGGACTGAATGTTGACAGAGGAGGAGTGGGTCCGGGGTCCCCCAGGTTCCGATGCGAGGGGGCTGCCGATCAGGGGGTCCCACCCAAGAGGAGGAGCCAGCTGGCGGCAGAGGAAGGGGCACCCAGACCCAGGCAGAGAGGCCGTTCGGGGGCTGATGGGGTTGTTGACCAGGCGTGGGGGGCCCGGGGGCCGGCTGCAGGGCCGGGGCGGCTTCTGGAGGGGCCCGGGCCGGAACCTGGCGGTGAAGGCTCGAGAGGGAGCGGCGGGCAGTGGACGTGGCCCCGAGGGTTTCGGTTTGCGGGGCACGGGGACGTGGGCCAAGAGAGGGCGGGAAGGTGGGGGACTTTGGGCTTTGCTTACGCTCATGGGAGCAGAAGGGGTCGGCTGCTGGAGTTGACGAAAGTGCCGGGGGCCTCGCTCTCCCGGCCCTGGAGGCATCAGCCCTGGGCTGCCCTGGGGTCCTCGGTTAACCTTCGTGATCTGCTGAAGACGCGCCTCCAGAGCCTGTCACACGGGGGTTGGGGCTTCGGCATGTGGATCTGGGGGCACACGGGCATTCGGTCCGCGGCAGTGACTTACTTCCCCAGAAAAGTTGTCACTTGAGCTCAACCGGTGCGCGCGCTCAGGCTGGAGCTCAGGTGGAAGCCTGTCTTGTGTTTAACGCGTAAACGTGGCCCTCCCGCCCCCAGGGTGCCCTCCTCCCTTCTGGACTTCGATGCCAAGAGAGAGATGAGGCCGGAGCCTTGCTGGGTGGGTCTCCTGGCCGCCCCGGGCACCGCACCTCCAGACCCTCCCCGACTCCGACCTGCTGACAGCTCCCGAGGCAGTGGGGGAGGCACACAGTAAGGGGGACCCCTGGGGTGCAGGGAAGGGACCCCGCCCAGGGCAGCACCAGGGACTTAACGGTCCCTCTCTGGTGCCCTGGGGGCCTCACGCCCGAGGCCTCGCTCCTTGGTAGGAGTCAGGAGAAGCTGAACAGCAGGAGAGGGTCACTTGTGTGGGTGGAAGCTGGAGGGGCCAAGTGCTCCCGGGACTGGGGAGGACGGACAGGGGGAGGGCGGGCAGGACCAGGGGGAGGATGGACAGGACCAGGGGGAGGACGGCAGGACCAGGGGGAGGACAGACAGGACCAGGGGGAGGACGGCAGGACCAGGGGGAGGAGGGACGGGGTGGGGGGAGGGTGTCCTTGTGCTGGTGTTGAGCGTGTGCTTGGGAGCATTGCCGTGTGTGCCTGGCGACACCGGCAGGGGTGGGACCCTCAGAGGCCACCACCAGGAGGTTCAGGCGCGAGGGGCAGGGCGAGGAATGGCCTTGTGGGGGGGGAGGGTGGTGGGCCTGGGGAGCCAGCGGAAACCTGCCACCGTCCAGAGGGCAGGCGAAAGAACACGGTGGAGGGAGGGTGTCCCGCGGCCGCCGTGACAGCGGACTCTCGACGGTGTGCAGCACAGGCCTCAGGTTGTGGGGAGGGCTGGTTCCCCCTGGAGGCTGGCAGGAGAATCCCTTCCCTGCTGTCTCCAGCTCCTGGAGGCGCCCAGCTGCTTGGCTCGCGCCCCCCCCCCCCCCCCCCCCCCCGCAAAGCCAGCGGGCAGCCTCCCTGCGTCTTTCCCCCTCTGCTCGCGGCCCCCTGGCTCTGGCCCCTGCCTCCCTCCTACACCACTCAGCACGTTCGTGACTTTGTTCAGGGCCCACCTGGTAATCCAGGTCAAAACCTCCCCGCGAGGGGCGCCGGGGGGGCCCCTTCGGTTAAGCATCCCACCCTGGATCTCAGCTCAGATCAGGGTCTCCCGCCCTGTGGGATCGAGCCCCGCGTCAGGCCCTGTGATGGCACAGAGCGGGGCCCGGTTGGGATCCCCTCTGTCCCTGTCTGTCTCTCTCTCTGCTCCTCCCCCCTCACATGCACTCGCTCACTCGCCCTCTCTCGTAAACACCGCCACCATCTCGCCTCAGGGGCCTCAACTCAATTGTGCGAAGTCCTTTTTGCCTACAGGTCACGCGTTCTCGGGTTCTGGGTATAGGACGGGGTGACTGGGGGCTGTCTTCCACCCGCCGCAGGGCTATCTGGGAGGGGTGCTGACAGGTGTGGAAGGGGCCCTCCCTCCTAAGGACCTCACCCCTCGGTCCCACGTCCCGCCGGCCGCGGCCCCGCCCTCCAGACGCGCCGCTCCCGGCTGGATGCTGGCCATTCCCGAATCGGTCTCCTGGCCCCGACGCCTTCCCGGGCGGCTCGAGTGCCTCCCCCGGTCGCCTGCCGCCTCCGCCCTTTGTGGACCGACCACTGCAGCAGGCCACCCTCCTCCGAGACCCTCCAGCCCGCCGAGCTCTGGCTGCGGGCGTGTTTGCCCGGGACCGGACCCCAGGCGGGCCGCACGGTGCCTCGGCTCAGCCACGTGGACGCCGTGTGGTCTGTCCCCGCAGCCTCCTCGGCTACCTGACCAAGTACGACTGCTCCAGCGCGGACATCAACCCCATAGGCGGCATCAGCAAGACGGACCTCAGGGCCTTCGTCCACTTCTGCCTCGAGTACTTCCAGCTCCCCGCCCTGCAGGGGTGAGTGCCACCCTCCAGACGGGCCCTCCGCGCCCGGCACAGCCCCCTCCCACGCCTCCCTGCCGCCTGACCACCACAGCCCTGCCCTCAGCGGGCACCTGGGGTCCCGCGGCCAGGCCGGCGCCTTCGGGCGGGGGCTCCCCCAGACCCCCTGGCCGTGGGGCGGCACTGGGGACCGTTCTGGGGATCCCGGCGGCTAGATGCTCCCGGGCACCCCGCGGCGCCCAGGCCGGCCCCACAAGAAAGCATGACCTGTCCCCACGTGCAGGGCGCTCGGCGGAGCAGCCCTGTGTGGGGGCTCCCGCCATCCACTCCCGCCCCGGGGCATGGAGCCCCCCGGCATCCACACCCGTCTCCCTGGGCAAGCCCAGCACTGCCAGCCCCGGCCCGGCTGTGCTCATGTGACTGGCGGGGGGGGGGGGGCGGGGGGGGGGGGGGGCGTTGCCGGGGACTGGCCGGGGCACCGGGGGACAGCCGGTGCGGGGTTTTCCCGCGGGGCTCACGAGCGCCCAGGCGGCCGTCAGGACTGACGTCTGTGTGTCTTGGCGCAGCATCCTGGCAGCACCGGCCACCGCAGAGCTGGAGCCCTTGGCCGACGGACGGGTGTCCCAGACGGACGAGGTAGTGGCAGTGGTGGCTCGGTCACCGCGCTCCCTCCCCGTGTCCCCGCTTCCTCGTGTCCGCCGGGCGCCTCTGCTGCTTCCTTTGTGCCGCGGGGACCCCTCTCCCATCTCCAGGCTCCTGGCCGGGGAGCCCCGCGCCCGCTGCTGGTCCTTTGACGTTCGTTCGACTCAGGCTTCTTGAGGCCGACGCCCGGGAGGAGGGGTGAGAGGGGCCGCGCTCTTCCTCCTGTCGCTGCCGGCTCCTTCGTCACGAAGATCGACTTCGCCTCTTCTTCCAAGAGTTTGTGGTTTCAGCTCTCGTATTCAAGTCTGCGACCCGGCGGACTTCGCCGCGTGTGGTGCGGAGGGGACCCGGCTGCAGCCTCTCGCGTGCGGACGGACGGGCGTCTCTCCCACCGACTGTCCGGTGCCCGTGGCGTGGAGAGGCGCTCCCGGGCTCCGTTCTGCCGTGTGCGCCCGTCCCTGTCCCGGTGCCACCTGGCTTTGCAGGGAGCTGCGACACAGGGAAGTGTGAGTCCTCCGACGGCGCTCGTCTTTTTCAGCGCAACTCTGGCTCTTCTGGGCCCTCGGAGTTTCTGGACGAACTTGGAGGCATTTTCTGCCACGCCCGCAGCTTGGCTTCTGTGGCACTTGTGTTGAATCCGTAGCTGCGTTTGGTGGCCGTTGGCTCCGTGACCACATTAGGCCTTCTGAGGCTCGAACGGGGGTGTCCCGTTTGCCCCGGGCGTCCGGGTCCGTCAGCGACATTTTGTTGTTTTCAGCGTGTAAGCGTAAGTGGGCCTGGGTGGTGCAGTCGGTTCAGCGGCCGACTTCGGCTCGGGTCACGATCTCGCGGTCCGTGGGTTCGAGCCCCGCGTCGGGCTCTGTGCTGACAGCTCGGAGCCCGGAGCCTGTTTCAGATTCTGTGTCTCCCCCTCTCTCTGCCCCTCCCCCGCTCACGCTCTGTCTCTCTCAAAAACAAACATTAAAAAATTTATTTCCAGGTATTTTATTTTCCTCATTCTATCGTAAATGGAATTGTTTTCCTAATTTGATCATTGCCAGTGTACGGGAATGATTTTCCGCACTGCCTTTCTGTCTCAGTCTCACTGGTCTCCCCTCCAGTCCGTACGTCCCCTCTGTCCGCGTGCTCGAGGCTTGGCGTGTGCCTCCTCCCACGTGTTGTCAGAAGGCGGAAGGTTAGGTCACTGATTTGAGATCCTTCTCTTCTTTCTTTCTTTCTTTCTTTCTTTCTTTCTTTCTTTTTTAAAAAATGTTTATTTTGAGAGAGAGAGCAGGGGAGGAGCAGAGAGAGGGGGAGACAGAGAATCCCAGGCAGGCTCCGAGCTGTCAACACAGAGTCCGACCGATGTGGGGCTCAATCCCACAAACCGTGAGATCATGACCTGAGCCGAGATCAAGAGTGGGACACTTAACCAACTGAGCCCCCAGGCGCCCCGAGATCTTTTTCTTTCCGAATGCAGGTGTTTACGACTATAAACTCCTCCCTCACTGCTGCCCTTCTGTGTTGTATAAGTCCAGCCACATCATTTTCTTTCATCTCCAAGTATTTCCTAGTTTTCCTCATGATTTCTTCTCTCACCCTCTGTTTACTCGAGAGTGTGTGGTTTAATTCCCGCCTATTTGCGAGTTTCCAAAGTTTCTTTCTGTTACTGAATGTGTAACTCTCTTCCTTTCCGGTTGGAGAGCACACTTTGGGCGATTCAGTGTTTTAAAATTCATCGAGGCCAGTTTTCTGGCCTGGCCTTTGGTCTGTCCTGGAGAATGTTCCATGTGCCTCGAGGAGAACGTGGAACGTGTGCTCTGTGGTCGTTGGGTGGAATGTTCCAGAGATGTCTTTTAGGTCTAGTTGGTTTCCAGCGTTCAAGTTTTCATCTCCTCGGCGGTTTCTTTGTCTAGTTTTGTACGTTATGGAAAGTGAGGAATTAAAGTCTCCAATGATTACGGTTGAATTTAAGGAATCAAAATGTCATTGCCGGCAAATATTCATCTCCCGCCAAAGAGAGCGGTAAAAGAAGTCCACGGCCAAGACCCGCTAAGCACTGGGACTTGGTGGTGAACCGGCGGGACGTGGCCATTTATGTGAGTCCCTGGGACAGACAAGCGGGAAGTAACCATGATGGCCCCTGGTGGTCCCAGTGCTGCCGTCGACCCCGGTGACCCGATGGTGGCAGTGTCCCTCGGAAGGGGTCAGGACAGGCTTCCCCAAGGAGGTGACGTTGGAGCTGAGGCCCGAGGGAAGGCCAGGGTGGGCAGTGGGGAGCAGGAGGGAGGGCCTGGTCCTGGGTCCTGCAGGCCCCAGTCGGAGGGGAGGCTGTCCCGCTGTGCCACGAAATGCCAGCGTCAGGGGACCTGAGAAGTGCTGGCTTGTGTGAGCCTCAGTGTGGGGCTGGCTCTCGTGGGGCCAGGGGGGTGTCGGGCCTGACGTGGGTCCTGGCATCACCCCCCAGGGCCGCCGTAACCGAACGCCGCGGGCGGATGGCTTACACAGAGGCACCACGTCGGTGTCGGCAGAGTCGTGCTCCTCCCAGAGGCTCTGGGGGACGGTCCTGCCTCTTGGTCCCGCTTCCGGGGCTTCCCGGGCCGTGTCGTGCCGCCCCAGCCTCCGCCTTCATCGTCACACAGCTTTTCCTCCGCGAGCGTTGTTCCAACCCCACGTCCGGGGCCATCTCGCCTCGGCCTCCTTCGCTTAGTTGCGTCTACACAGACCTACTTCCCCAAATACGCGCCCAGTGTGCCGCCCCCGGGGCCTAGAATGCGCACAGGTCTCCAGCCGGGGCCTCTCTCCTGTCCCTCCCAGGCCTCAAAACCCGGTCTGGATCTTTTCTTCCGAAGGCCCGCTGTGTCGCTGGCGGTGAGGGGGAGCGAGCCCCCGCATCCGCCCCTGGCCTTTGGGGCCACGTCCCTCCCCCGGGCGCCCGGTGCCGCGGGCCCAGCGGTGCTCTTCCCTTCCTCCGCAGGAAGACATGGGCATGACGTACGCGGACCTGTCCGTCTACGGCAGACTCCGGAAGGTCGCCAAGACCGGGCCCTATGGCATGTTCTGCAAGCTCGTCAGCCTGTGGAAAGACGTGTGTTCCCCGCGGCAGGTACACCGTGGGCACGTCCCACGGAGGGAAGCCGGCAGGACGGTCCCCGCGCAGGGACCGTTTGGCGGGAGTGAGTCCGCGCAGCATGGCCTCCAGGGGTAGCCCTCTGACAACCCCCAGTTGTCTCTTACCCTGAGCAGGGCCCGACGCCCCTGCCCGCTGTCCCGCCTGCGGTCAGGCCCATCGGGGCTCATGCGGTGGTTCCCACGGAACCGCCTGGAAGCCTCGTGCGGTGGGTGTATCTTCCCGGGCCCCTGCCGGGGTCTCCTGACCCCGCGTCCGGGGCGCTAGAGTCGGGGGCAGACACGTTACAGCTCAGCCACCCGCGCTGTGCGGCCACCAGCGCTCGTCCGCCGCCCCTGGGGGTGGGGGCGGGGGAGGGGGTCCCGTGGGGCCGTCAGCTTGCGCCTTGCGGCGTGACGCGGCCGAGGGCCCCGGGCCTTCGCAGCCTTGCGAGCTCGAGGGTCCGCGTGTTCCTTGCCTACCAGGTGGCTGACAAGGTGAGGTGGTTTTTCTGCAAGTACTCCATGAACAGGCACAAGATGACCACGCTCACACCCGCGTACCACGCGGAAAGCTACAGCCCCGACGACAACAGGTTCGACCTGCGGCCGTTTCTCTACAACACCAGCTGGCCCTGGCAGTTCCGGTGCATAGAGGCCCAGGTGCGTCGGGCGACGAGGGGGCTTCTCCGCGAGCCACAGCTGCGGGGGGAACGCCGGCTCGCTGCCGCTTTACGTTCGCGGCCGCGCTTTTTTGCGGCCCCGGCTTCGCGAAGCGCAAGTACGTTTCGGGTCGGCGGGCGCTGTGCCTGGTGCTGCGCCCCTCGCGTGGGTAGCTGTGGGCACCTGGGGCCAGTCGCCGCCCCTCGCGGCCGACTCGAGGGTCCAGATGGTTCCACGCCTTCTGAAACCAGTGTGCCTTTCCTTTCTGTTTCTGGTTAATTGATAGAGTGAGGAAAGATTAGTAAAAGCAAGCGTGGGCCCTTCCCGCCTTCTCCTTTCCAAGGCCAAGCACAGGAGCAGGGCCGAGGGCACTTCGGGCACAGGTAGTAACGGCCCGAGGGAGGGACAGGCGGCCAGCAGGGAGCCCTCGGATGCACAGAGCACGATGTTGTGATGATACGGCGTTGAGCCAGAGAGCGCGGCGGGCTGGAAGGACACGCTGTGTACCGGGTGGCCGAGGCAGGCGCCCCTGCAGATGACGTATCTGCAGGATGGACCCCGGGTCACACTGCACGTCCGGGCCGCGGGCGAGGGGTCACCCCAGGGACAGCGGGCCTTGGCTGCAGCCATTTCTGGTCGTCGTGCCCGGGGTGGGTTCTGTGCCACTGGCAGCTAGCGGGCAGAGTGCAGGGGCGCTGCTGGCATGCTGCCCGGGACAGCCCAGCCTCCAGACGAGGAGTTGGGGGAGGCGGGGCTTGGCTCCCCCGGGGGCGCTCCGTGGTGGGGTCCCCCAGATCAGGAATGGGGTTTGGGGGCCACGCAGCCAAGTAACGGGCAAGCATAGACCCTCCGAGGACGCGTGTGGGCGGATGCAGTTTTCCATGGCGTCCTCGTCCGGCAGGGACCCCGTGATGCGCTGAGGCGCGTCCTGCCAGACTTGCCCAGTGCACGTGCTCTGCACCCTCCCACGTCTTTGCGCATCGTGGGGACTGCCTCGCAGCTGCTCGTCCAGTCCCGCGACGGCCCCCCTAGCTGGGCGTGAACCGGCGTGTTCCATAGCGTGGTTGTGAGCGTCCCGCCGTGGACGTGCGCGTGGTTTCTCCATCTAGGTGCTGCGGCTCGAGAGCAGAGGCTGTCAGGACCTGGATGGCGTGGACTGACGCCCCCCCCCCCCCCCCGCCGAGGCTTCCACTTCGCCGGTGACGGTGCGCCCAGAACGGTGTGCCAGCGTCTCCCTCCACGCGAGGGGGCGGGATCTTGCTCTGGTTCCTTAAAAAAGACTCAAATAAAGAGCGTGTGATTTCTGGGACCTGAGTCCGTTACGTTGTGGGGTGAGGGCCCCCCTCAGTTCCACAGCCTCCCTGGTGCAGAGCGAAGCCCGGCTGGGAGGGGCCCCACGCCACCCGGGAGGGGGCAGAGGCAGCTTGGGGTCTGTGCCGGTCTGCCCCTGCCCAAAGCCTTACCCGGGAAAAGAAACTGGTTAGCAAGGAAAAGAATGTTTTGGTTAACGTGCAGAGCAGCACAGGGCTTGGGACGGCTTCAGGTCTGGCTGGATCCAGGGTGTGCACGTGTCCTTAGAACTTGGTTCTCTCCTCCCCGCTGCCCCGCTCGGCTCCTCTCTGCCTCCGCGGGCTTCCTTCATGCTGCACATCAGGTTGCCTTGGCCCCAGCCTCACAAGCTCCCATGTTTGAATCCAGCAGGAAATTTGCTCAGTTGGGTCAGGTGCCCATCCCTGAACCAGTTAGTTAAAGCACCAGGGTCCCCTCCCCCACCCACCCCCCCCACCCCCTCCGCCGCCACCAGAGGACCAGGAGGTGTTACAGAAGTAGGAAGAATGAATGGAGAGTCCCAAACAGCACACGCCCCTCCCGTACCTACCCCTCCTGGGCTCTGATGGCTCTGTCCTCACCTCCTTCTAAGGGGACCTTTCCTGGGCTGCTGCCACGGGCTCTGGGCCCACAAAGCCTGTGGGTGGGCCTTCCCCTCACCTTCCCACAGTGACAGCGAGGCCGCTAAATATCAATCAGGCTGCAGTGAAGGTGTGGGCCCCAGCAGAGGGGGTGACACATTTCTCCCCTTTCCCAAGGCCGCCACCATGAGACGGTGTCCATGCCTGGAGTCCAGGACCCCTGCAGACCGAGAAGCAAAACAGCCACTCCTCCCCACCCCCCAGAGGCCCTTTATCTCGTGACGTAAGCCAACATACAGACGACCTTTCACACAGCGAGGCAAAGCCGTTTACTGCTTGTGATCTGATCGGTATTCCCCAGAAGCCTTGGCCTTGGAGACCCAAACCCCGCTCTGAATGTCTGAGTCCCCTTAAATCCGTATGTTGAAGTCCTAGCCCCCAAGGCGACGGCGTTAGCAGGCGGGGCCTCCGGCAGGTGATCGGCTCATGAGCGGAGAGCCCCTCGCGTCAACCAGCACCCTGGCCCCAGAACCGGGAGAGATTGGCGCCTGGTGATAACGAGACACCATTAAGGTGACTCTCCTAAAGCCGAGAGGCAGTTTTGTCTCCGGGGAGAGCTCGGTCCTCCCCCCACCAGGGAGGATCCAGAAACAAACACCTGCCGGTAACGCTGTTCTTGGCACTGACGTGGCCTCCGTGCACCGGTGGGTGTCGCCCTCGCCCGGGGCTAGTTTCCGGCACAGCTGGTGAGTGGGCGCTTTTGGCCTGTGAGGGTGGGGACAGATGGGACCCAGGAGATGTGAGCGTGGGGTCAGCAGCTGAGGCAGGGACCCTCACGTCACAGCATCACCCTCTGAGAGGACGGCTACCAAGGGTGACACCCTTAGTTTGGGCCTTGTCACCCCACAGGTGTCGCGGGTAGGACTGGCACCTTGCTGACTCCCTGGGGAGGGGACGGCACACCGTGGAACATCCTCGGGCCCAGTCACAGTGTCCTTGCAGTTACGGGGTGGCGTGCCCCAGTTACAGGGTCATGTCCCCCCAGATGTAGGGTCGTGTCCCCCCAGTTATAGGGTAGTGACCCCCCCCCCCCCCCAGTTATAGGCTGGTCACCAGAGCCCAGCTAGTGAGAAGCTGGCAGTCCCTCTCGGCAGCCAAAAGCCCGTGTCTGAGGGATGCTGGCTTTCTTCAGCCCCATCACAGACCAGACCCAGCCTGCTTCCTAGGGAAGATGAGTCCTCACCTCAGGGCCCACCCAGGATCTCAGGAGACTCATCACGTCCCGGGGACTCTCCTAAGAACCACGAGCCCCTACAGCCTTTCTTGCCGCCAGAAGGTCCTGAAGCCTTGGCCAAACGTGCCCCTCGACAACAAAAGCGATGTAAGGGACCTCATGAAGACACAAGTCTCCCGGCACCAAGGGTTTATTGAAGCAGCCAAGCCCGGGACCGGCCTTGTGTGGCCCATCCAGGCAGAACTCGGTCCACTAAGGTTCGTTTCAGTGGAATTCTAAAGACCAAAGTAGAGTTTGGGAAGACATTGCATCCAGCAGGTGCATCCCTCAGAAGTCTGGGAAGAAAAAGTGTCATGAGACCCTAGAACAGGCCAGAAAAATGGACGAAGGACAAGGGCACGCCATTTGCAAAGGGCCGACCCGCGCCCAGAAGAATTTTAGCCGCGTTACTTGCTCAAAGCTGAAAACTTCCAGTATTGTCGCGGTCAGGCAAAGCCTGGAAGCAGCGACCGTCTGCCGTGGCCAGGCGTGACTCCATCGGTCCCCTCGACACACTTCGGAAGGTCAAGTTGGCAGCGGGCTGCAACGGGCCCGAAGATGCGCCTTTTCACACGGGGAGTCTGCTCTGGCCGTCTGTCCTCGGTTTGCCTATAAAGGGGAGGCTGTCGCAGGACTCGGCCTGCCGGGGCTTGACCCGGGGGCTCTCCTTCCTGCTGCCGGGGAGGCGTGACTCCCACCAGAGCATCACCACCCGTCAGGTGCCGCCCTCTCTGTTGGGCGGGGCCGGCGCCTCTCCCGGGCTCTGTCTCTTCCCCTGGGGTCCTCCAGAGACCCCCGCGAGGGGCGCCTTCGGCGGCCGCCCCCGAAGGCCGCCGATGAAGAAGTAAACGGCAGGGTTCGCAGTGCTGTTGACACAAGACAGGAGGACGCTGACGTCATTGAGAGCCTGGCTTTTCACTTTCCATATCAGGAACCTGATGACGCTGAGGGGCACGCCGCACAGAAAGAAGACCAGGGCGGTCAGCAGGACAACCAGGTAGAGCCTTCTGGGCAGGTGAAGGCGGGCGCTGCCGCGGACTTGGCGGAGTAGCAGCAGGCTGGATGTGCCCATGGTGACAAAGAGGACGACGACCCACGCGTCCATGATAGCCACAAGCGCAGGGCAGAAGCGAGTGGTCGGGCTGGACAGCTGGCCGCAGGCATGGCCTCTCAGAATGTTCATCAGAAAGGTCAGAAGCCAGAGGAGGGCGCTCACGCCGGCCGACAGGTGCCTGGGGCAGTGGCACCGGTACCAAATAGGGAAGAGGACCGAGAGACATCGCTGGAGGCTGATGGCGGTCATGACACCCAGGCCAGTGAAGTAGGACGAGAACCTGAGGACCATAAGGATGCCAGGAAGGTGAAAACAGCGGTGGAGGAAGGGCTTCAGGATTTGGCGTGCGCAGAACACGATCTGCAAGCACAGATGCATGAGATCCGCCGCGGCAAGACTGAGGTTGTAGACAGAGAAGGGGTTTTTCCTGACGGACGCGCGGATGAGCCAGATTACGGCCCCGTTTCCCACCAACCCGCAGAGGGCCACGACCACCGTGATGGACCGGAGGAGCACCTGGCCGGTCATCTGCGCCCCCGGAGACATCCCTGTGGTGTCATTGCTGGAACGGTTGACGGCCTCGCAGTAGTGGTCCATGCTGGGGAGGCCGGAGCTCAGGAGGGTCCTGCCGTGCTCCCCTGACCGGCGGGCTCTGGGCGCTCCTGGGCGGGCAAAGACGGAAATGCAGAGTCTCAGGCACGTGAGGAAGTGCCCTGCTCCCCCACCCAGGCCTTCCGTCCCCTTGTCTCTGCTTCCCCTTCCCTCTATCCCCACCCCCCAACACACACAGCCCCAGCCACAAATGTCCAGCTGTCCTCGGCTCTCCCTAGACCCGGACGGGACAAGCTCTCGGCTTCACCCCCATGGGCTCGGCTCCTTGAGCATCAGCGTGCGCCCCTCTTTGACTTCTGCCTCCCGGAAACCGATTTGCTGGATGTTCCCTCCGGGTCAGGCTCCAAGCAGAATGCAGGGGCAGGGGCAGAGGGAGTTGGGGGAACCTGGAATCTGCCCTCAAGGAACCTCAGGTAATGACCATTCATGGGACAGTGTGATAAGGGCCCGAGCACTCACTGGGGAGCAAGAAGGAGCGACCACTTGAGGGCACTGTAGCGGTTTTCAAGAAGGGGGGGTGCGTGAGGCAGAGAAACCGCTGGAGAAAGGGCCAGAGGCCCGGGGACAGAGCGCTCGGCACGGCCGGTTCGGGCCCAGTAGTTGGGGGTTTGAGGGAGAGGACGTGGGCGGGGCGGCTTGGGTCCAGGCGGCCAGCTGGGTGAGCGCCCGGGTGGCCCACACGCACTGTCCGCAGTGGGAGCCGTGCCCGAGCCCCTAGGGGGTCTCACGCACCGCCTCTGCCTCAGGGCCCCAGAAAGGCAGACAGCCACCCGAAAATGTTCTGCGGGCCCCAAAGGCAGTGAGTTTTAGTGTCCCCGGAGCTGTGGGGGACAGAAAACGGCTCCCCCCAGAGACGCCCGCGTCCCGATCCCCAGAGCCTGGGACTAGGTTAGGTTGGCAACAGAGAACGAAGGTGGCTGATCCACTGGCCTTCAAGTAGGGCGGCGGTCCTGGGCCATCCAGGCGGGCCCCCAGGGCAGCCACGGGGTCCTTCTAGGACGGAGGCAGAAGAGGAGCGTCAGAGAGGGTGGCACCGTGGAAGCCAGGGTCAGGAGGCCGTGTTGCGGGCTCTGGAGATTGTGGCAGGGACCGTGAGACTGGGGACGCCAGTGGCCTCCGGAAGCCGAAGACGTCAGGGAGCAGATGGCCCCCTGCAGCTTCCCGAAGGAATGTGGGCCTCGCGGGGGCAAAGCCCGTGAGACCCGCTGAGGACCTGGGGCCTCCGGAACCACCGTGTGGCACGTGTGTGCTGTTTGAGGCGGCTGCACGCAGCGGGAACTCGCCGCGGGGCAGTCGGGACGCCCACAGTGACCCATCGGCCGCTGGGGGGGGGGGGGGGGGCGCAGGCTCCTGCCTCCCATCACCGGGTTCCTCAGCTGCCCCTCCCTCAATTTCCCAGCCTTCCCTTGGTCCTTGCTCAGGCTTCTTCGCCCCTCTCCTCTCTCCTTCCCCCAAATGCTGCTGTCTTCCCAGCCGCTTTCCTCGAAAAGTGCCTTTTCTCTTTGAGATGCCTTTTCCCCCCAGCTGACTCATCAGACTGCCCACCGATGACACCAAGTATAAGAGACCCCCCAAACCCCCGCTCTTCACGGCACGTTTCTTAGGTCTACAAGTTACATAACCACACAGAACCCGGCCCCTCAGATCCGACGTGTGGGGAGCGCCGGAGGCACCCGGTGGGGGGGGGGGGGGGGGCGGGGCCGCGGCCGCACTTTGGCTTCCTGCTCAACCCCCCACGTCCAGCCGGTGGGTGCCTTCGTGCAACACGCTAGATCGCTCTGCGCCTCGGGTTTTCACCTGACGTGGGGGTTGGCAAACCTTTTCTGTAAAGAGCCAGATAGAGCAAATATTACAGGCTTTGCAGGCCACGCGGTCTCTGCGGAGCTACGCGGCTCTGCCCTTGTAGCAGAAAGCAGCCATGGGCAAGCACATTGTGTGTGTGCTCTGAGAATGCCTCACTTCCGTGCACTGAAAGTTGAACTGCACATGATTTTCACGGCCACGAGATACTGTTTTTTGAAAAAAATGTACCCGGCCATATCGGGGTGCCTGGGTGGCTCAGTCGGTTGGGCGTCCAGCTCTCGATCATGGATCAGGTTATGCGTGACCTCAGAGCCCGTGGGATCGAGCCCTGCGTCAGGCTTCGCGCTGAGCACAGAGCCTGCTTGAGATTCTCTCTCCCCCTCCGCCCCTCCCCCACTTGTGCTCTCTCCCCCCCCTCCTCAAAATAAATAAACATTAAAAAAAAAAGAAAAAAAGGAAATGAAAATTTCCCAACCGTTTAAAGACGTAAGACCCATTGTTGCCTCACAGACTGTACAAAAACAGATAAGCGGCAGGATTTGACCCACAGGCAATAGGTTTCCAACTTCCCGTCAATGGTGATAAAGATCATGATGTCATCTCCTCACAGGGTTTTTGTGAGGTGGCAACCGCCGAATCCTTATAAGACACTTAGAGCAGTGGCTGGCACATAGTAGGTCCTCTGTGAGCGAGAGCTGTTACTGTGACCGCTGTCAGTATCCTCGACTCCCGCCTGTCCCTCTCTGTCCGACATCCAGGGCACCCAGCATTTCTCAGTTCTGTCCCCATGACACCTCCAGTCCACCTCCGCGTGGTCACTCATGCTGTGGTCACACTGCGTGTGGTAAGACTGCACTTCCCGGGCCCGTTGTGCTTGGGTAAAGCCTGGGTGGCTCGGTCGGTTGAGCATCCTCCTCCTGATTTCGGCTCAGGTCATGATGCCAGGGTCATGGGACTGAGCCCTGTGTCAGGTTCTGCACTGAGTGTGGAGCCTGCTTGGGATTCCCTCTCTCTTTCTCTCTCTCTCTCTGTCTCTCTCAAATTAAAAAAATAAAAAGAATCCTCAGTGGAAGGTCCCTTCTGAATGGATGACTTAGTTCCCGTCTTGAGACCTTCCAGAGCTCCCCCACCGTCCCCCATGGCGACCAGCAATACAGTGGCTGTTCCATCCGCCCGGGGCTCTAAGTAACCGTGTCTTGTAACAGGCATGGCATGTGAGTAGAAAACAGAGAAGGAAAATGAAACAAAGAAAAAAACGTTTTAAGACCCTGAGATTTGGGGATCGTTTGTTACCAGGACATAAGCTGGCACGCGCCGACGAATACGATTTCCTTTCTCCCACTCCCAGCTCCCTGTCCTGCGTTCACACTCTTGGCCGTCTCCAGCGGCACCCCGCCCCCGCGGATGTCTCCCCCCATCAGCACCCTAGTCCTGCCCTTCCCCTTGTCACACCCTCAGAGGAGGCCTCAAGATAACAACTGCCCCCCGCCCCGCTCACAGCCTGCAGGCCTAGCTGCCTCTTTCTGTTCTGACCCTCCCATCACACTCTCCGCGCTCCGGCCACCCTGGCTTACCTACAGTGCACGTCTGTCCCATATTCCCTGCCGTCTCCATGACTTTGCATGATGCGCGACCTATACCTCCCTGCAGCCCTGCGGGATCTATGGCCACATCATCCAGGCTCAGCCTGGGAGCCGTCTCCTCCAGGGAGCTTTCCTTAATGCCTCCCTGCTGGCCCTATCTTAGGCTCGTGTTCCCAGAACACTTTCTTTCATCATTGGACCGAGTCTGTAAAGACTCCTCAGTTCAGGTGTTTTAAGACTGAAAAGCAGGCTTTGAGGGAAGGAAGTGAGGAGAAGCTCATGAATTCGTTCTTAGTTACGTTGTTTGGGCTGTTGGTAGCCTGTCCAGGGGGCCGTTGGACACGTAGGTTGGAATTTTGGAAGAGCCGTGGTCCAGAGGTGTGAGTTTGGCCAGCATCGTGGTGTAGTGTTGGCCGAAGTCTCTGAGGAGGGTGACCTCCCAGAGTGGAAGGGACCGACCGGGCTGGGGAAGAACGCCACTGGGTGTGGAGGCCGAAAAAGGACCAATGGAAGCCCAGTGAAGAGGAAGAAACGGGAGAGGGTGACATCCCAGGATCTGAGGGCAGAGCCCGGACCCAGAGGGGATCACCGGTGTAGCCACAACGTGAACTTGTGACACAAATTAATGGCGGGGTGCCTGGGGGCTCAGTCGGTTAAATGTCGGCTTCGGCTCAGGTCATGATCTCACGGATCGTGGGTTCGAGCCCCGCGTCGGGCTCTGTGCTGATGGCTCGGAGCCTGGAGCCTGCTTTGGATTCTGTGTCTCCCTCTCTCTGCCCCTCCCCTACTCGCTTGCTCGCTCTCTCTCTCTCTCAAAAACAAACATTAAAAACATTTTAAATTAAATCATAAAAAATAAATTAATGGCATGAAGAATTTAGCATAGTTTAGGTTGTCTTTGATTCTAGATGTATAATGTGCTGGAAACAACATCCTAATCAAGCAGAGGACATATCACTACGCGTCGATGTCATCAAAGAAAACTTTTACTTTGCTCACCAAAATGTCCCGGGGTGCTGTCTCCGAGGGGACCCGCTCCCGAAGGCTGGTCGGCGGGCCTGGTGGCTGGAGGACGGTCAGGCCTCCGCCTTCACCGTGACATGCTCGTCCTGGGTCCTAGGCCTCCCGTCTAAGGAGCCGTGTGACCGTCGGCCTCCGTAGCTGTCCAGCTTCAGTCCCCACGTGCCGTGGAGTAGTCCTGCCACAGCGATGGCACACGTCACTCCATCAAGTGACCGGGTGAGAATGCTGGGGCAGGGGCGGGTGGACAGGGTGGGACACGTATCGGTGAAAACTGGGGGAAAGCCCACCGGAGAACCGGCCAGGGGTGCAGGGCCGGGGCACTGGTGCTCCCTGCTGAGATGTCAGATGCAAGCCCGGACGCAGGGAGACATGCTGGGTTCAAGGACCGAGCGATGGCTGAGCAGGGAGGAAATTGCGGGCAGAGGCAGGGGACACTGTAGGAAGCACAGGGGCTCCTTGGCTCCACTGCGGCCCGGGCTCAACCTTCGGGGGGACACACAGCGACAAGGGGGACGCGCCAGAGGGCTCTTACCTTGACGCGGGCGCAGGAGCCGGCGGGAGGGGGCGGGCCGGGCTCGATGTTATCAAGGTGCTGCAGGCCCTGTCTTCCTGTGGGGGGGGCACGGCCAATCAGGTGCAGGCACCATCTCGGGAGGTATCTCGGTATCTGTTCTGTGTCCTGGTGTTTCCTCCCGTGCGGCCTCGCCCCTGCCCTCACCGTCACCTTCCCTGCGTTCTCGGAGCCGCTGTCCCCCTCCGATGCCTTCTCTTCTACAAGCCTCCGCGACACGTTTCCAGGGCGCCCATCATCTCGGGTGACCTTGGAGACTTCACGATAGCGCGCGTGTGTTGGAGGCGAAGCCGTCCCTGAGGGCCCCTCGCAGTGAGCTTGGTGAGACGGCCCTGCAGGGCCACCTCGCTGCGTGTGGGGTCTTCCCCCCGGTTCGCCCCCCGGCATCCCCGGGCAGGCCCCAGCCTCCCATCCGTGCTGGCCCCCCGCCCGGACGCCCCGCACATGAGCACCGCATGCTGCATCGGCGGCGTGGGCCCGCGGGGCGCAGAGGGGCCTCCTCCCCGCCGTCCAAAGTCTCCAGCCGCGTCAGGGGCGCTGAGACCACACATTCTTCCTGGGAACCACGTCTGTTTGTGCCGCAGGCGGGCAGTCCTTGGAGAGGGCCAGAGAGTGGCGAGGACAGAGGACAGTCCCCCCGGCTCTCGGGGGACAAGGAGAGGCGGGCGCCCCTGAGCTCCTGGGACAGATGCACCCTGACATCACTCCGCCGTGCTCCCCAGACGCCCGCGGGAAGGGCTTTCCCGCTGCTCAGGTCTCCTTTCCCAGGAGGAAAATCTGGCCTCACACGGGTGTATGCAGCAGAAACGGGAAAGGGGAATTTGAAAGCCCTTGTAGACGCCCTTCTGCAAAATTGGAGCCACTGTTTCTCAAAATTACGCCACATGCTATGAAATTGTGGCTGCTTAAAGGTTATTTACAACATGGAAGCCGATGCCGAATCCGTGAACTCCTCATACTGTTAGGTGAAAATGCATTGATGTAAATGGCTCTTTGATTGGATCTTTCCTTTGTGTGTGGTTTTGTGACCTCATCCGTGAATTATTTGGCAAGTTCTGGCTCACGGAGTTCTGCAGGCCTTTCAAATACTGACCCGTCTCATGATACACTCTGTCTGCGTCTGTCTCTATGTCACGTTTGTTAACGTCACCGCGAATCTCCTCAGAAAACCCTCTCTTTGAACTTGCTGCACGCGACGTCGGCGGCATGCTTATATGGTTTTCAGAATCGTAACCGTTTCCTCAAAAGCCCACACGGGACCACTGGTGATAAAAACCACTAGATGTTTTCCTTGAAATGACGGGGTCACTTTGTTCCCCTGAGAAAATTCCCTCCAGCTCTCTGGCCCTGAAGAGTCCAGAAAAGACGGTGATCCATCGAATAAACAGGGCCAGAGTTGTTGGGTCGTCGGCCCCAGCAACTGCACCGTGCTTGTGCCTGGGAAAACCACTGCACGTGGACATACGGTGGACGTGCACGTACGTGCAAATGTGCCCCGTTCGACCACGGCCAACACAGGAAGTCACGTCCTCCTGATTTCGCGACGTGAAGACTTCTCACCGCTCCCATCAGGGATCCAGGACGTTCCTGAGCGAAGCCGGCTCCTTCAACAATCGCTGCACGGCCGTGACAGTGACAGGGAGCACGTCACCAGAGCGTGTCCCCCGGCCGTTTTACCCACCACCGCGTCTGCGTCCGTCGGGGCAAAGCTCAGCAGAGCTGCTCCGGGGCAAAGCTCAGCAGAGCTGCTCCGGGACAAACCCCGAGGCTTGAGGCGAGTATCCGACATTTTAAATATTTTAGCACCTTTTTTTTTTTCTTTTGCTGTCAAGCATTCATAGAAACAGGACCTTCTTCTGTAATTAGTAGCAGCTGATACGACACTAATACGAGACATTCGGCCATATCTGTAGAATTGTCCAGATGGATGTGAAGTTCGGGTACTAACTCTGTCTTTACGTTGAGGCCAAATCTTTAATTTGGTGAGTTACCGTGTCACTGGAAAACGGGGAGCGCCAGGGTTCCCCTTCCTGACCCGTCACGCCACGGGCATCCTGCAGGGTCGGGGGGAGCGGGGAGGGGAGGTGAAGGCCAGCGGCCAGCGGGTGAGAACAGACACCTGCAGTGTTTCCTCTAAAGAAGTGGGGACAGTGCAGGCAGGGGAGGCAGGTTCTCAGAGCGGCACCGGAGGGCAGGACCCAGCGCCCAGAGCCGACCACGAGCCCAGGGAGGGCGAGAGGGTCTGCGTGCTACGGGGAGGGAAGGGGGCAGTGAAACATCCCACAGAGAACCCCCCTCCCTCCCCACCTCGCCTCCCAGCCCCACGTGGCCCTGCCTGCGGCCCCTGGTCCGGGGGCAGGCTCACCTCACTCTGTGCCCGAGCGGACTGTTCCAGAAGGGATCCAGAAGCAGGACCCTCGGAGAGACCGGCGTGCAGGGTTCAGCGGCCACACTGTTGAGAAACAAAAACCCGGCCACATCGCCCGCCAGGAACCTGAAGCATGGTCCCAGGGGGTGGGCCCAGGCACCGAACCCTAACCTTTCCGGGCCGTCCCGCTGTGCGCGTCTGGGTCCCGGTCCCCTCTCGTCGCAAGGACCCCGGTCACACGGGATCAGGGCCCACCCCGGGGACCCCGCGTTGCTTCGAAGAGTCGCCCCCGTGAAGACCCGCCTCCAGATACAGTCCCGTCTCGGGTGCTGGGGGGTCAGGACTCTGGCGGGCGAATTCCGAGCCAGAGGCCACACGGGGCTTGCTGAGCGCAAACGCGGGGCTGCCTTCCAGGCTCCCGGAAGCTGCGGCCGACGGTTGCGGCACCGTCAACCGTAAGCACATCGTTGTCAGAGGTGCAAAACCGAAGGCGCGTGAGCAGATGCGTGGCCTCAGAGACGGTCCAGAGAAGGGCTCGGAGGTCACACGTGCAGGACCGGACCCGGCGTGTTTTCTGTCGTCCACAAAGCTAAGGGAAGTGTCTCGAAGGTCCTCTCACACTTGCAGTAAAAGCGCGGTCCGTGAGGCGGCGTTTGGAGAGCTACGGGGTGCCTGTCGACGTGGAGCGAGCGGGTTGCAACTCAAACAGTCACAATAAATAAACAAAATAACAGTAATTTGAAAATGGAAGCGCGACACACACGTACAGACGGAAGAGACCGGGCTTCCCATCATCAAATAAATCAAGACTCCTGTTGCCAGGCCCAGATGGCTGACGGGCCACAAGAGTTGTCTCGACTCCTGGCTTAATCTGTTCAAACCACACTTCCGGTTTCTGTCCTCGAGGTCCGGATCCGAGCGGCCACAGAGCCTGGAGCCTGAGCTGGGGTTCTGGAAGCCGCAGGGGAAATAAACGGGAGCCCCACGTGACAGGAAGTCACTGTTGTACCTGCAGTGGTTACCCTGTAATGTCCAGAGTCCCACAGACCCTTCTAGAGCCAAGGAAAAGGGTGTGAAACTCATCAACCCGTTTTGGGTTTTTTTTGTTTTTTTTTTCAGTTTTTTAAAAAATGTTTATTTTTGAGAGTGTGTGTGTGAGCAGGGGAGGGGCAGAGAGAGAAGGAGGCGCAGAATCCGAAGCGGGATCCAGGTTCCGAGCCATCAGCACAGAGCCCGACGTGGGGCTCGAACCCACAAACTGTGAGATCGTGACCTGAGCCGAAGTCGGACGCTTGACCGACTGAGCCACCCAGGCGCCCCCATTTATTTATTTTTGAGAGAAAGAGAGAAAGAGAGGGAGGGGCAGAGAGAAATGGAGACAGAGAATCCCAAGTAAACTCCACACTGTCAGTGCAGAGCCCGACGCGGGGCTCGAACCCAAGAACTGTGAGATCATGACCTGAGCCGAAGTCGGACGCTTGACCGACTGAGCCGCCCAGGAGCCCCTAACCACACCCACTATTAAGAAATGCACACAGGCTCTCGTTCTGTCTGCTCCAAGAGGCAGAGGCGAGGCAGCGTATGGGACGATCTACAGTTTTCATCCTGAACGATCCTTCCTCGAGGATTCAGGGTTGACTGGGAAGTTTCCGGAACATATTTTTCAGTTGCAAAGCATGACACGTAATGTGCGTTGCTTGTGGAAAAACAAACGTGTGTACCTGACGTGGGAAGGAAGGGGGGCTGAAGCTGGCCGCTCTCGGGGGAAGTGTGTCCGTCCTTGGAAGCCTCGGATCCGGGTCTGGCGTTACCTCCTTGCTGGTTACACGGGGCTGCGAAACGTGGCGGCTTCCGCAGATCTGAACCCAGACGTGGAGGGAGCGCCTGTGCCCTTCACATGTAGAATGTGTCCTCTGTGCCTGCTAGGTCCCCAGCGCACCCCCAACAGCCCCCCGTGCAGTCCGTCACTGGGACCACCGCAGGTCAGAGGGAGGGAGGTGAGAGCTTCCAACGTTTAAGGAACTTTCTCTGCTTCTTCAGTCTTTGCGTTCCTGGGACCCCGTCGGCACTAGAATTTAGATGTCCCGCAATCTCCTCTGTGTCACAGGTGCTGTCCCCAACCAGCACGCTCCCTGCTTCTGGTGGGGTGGCGGCGGGGCGCATGCCCTCGCACACTCCTGGGGCACAGGTACCCGCCAGGCACTCCTGGCTTCAGAGGGCTCCTGCTTGCGCACTGGATTTCCACGCCTCTTCTGTCTCCTGGGAGCCTCTTCTGGGAGCTGTCCCTTTTCCCACGTTCACGGGGCCCCCGACAGCCTGTGTTCTGGCTCCTGGGGTGAGGCTGGGAGCGAGTCCCGTGTCCTGGGCAGATGCTCTCACCCTCTCCTCTCCAGACAGAAGTGCCATCCCCGTGATCAGGAACCTTCAACACCCAGGCCCACGGTCTCTCCAGACTTCTGCCTGAATGTGGGTCGGAAGGGCCCTGGCTTTATGTTGTGACAAACTTGGTTGTGGTCCTGGTGGCCAGGAGAGCAGGTGTGGGCAGATCCTGGGGACTCTGGGGGGCCTGGGCTATCTTGTAGGGTAAGACCCCTGCATAGCCTCCCGGTGCTCTGATCTGAGCGTGCGGGGAACCTGGGAATTCAAGATTTGGGGGCACATCACCCCAATGTCCCCATCCAAGTCAGAGTCCCATTCTGTCCCAGTGTGGTCCCTGATCCTGGCACGGCTGGCCTGCCCTGATGGGGAGTTTCATCTCTGGAGCTCAGATGCCAAAGGTCCTGGGTCTGAGACCCCCACTTCTGTGCCCCGGGCTGCAGAGGGGAGGGCCTTCCACTCACCAACTAGCTTTGGCTACTCGGCTTTCAATGCTTCCGTTAAATGGATTGTGGATTTAATTGTGGATTTATCCCTCAGCCTTTCGCAAATATGACTGGATAGAAACAGCCCCCCAGCCGCACTGTGTACAGATTCTGCCCCCGCCCCCCCCATTTCTCAGACACCTGACACGCTGCACCGACAATCCATCCTGTCCAGGGTCCCACCCACTGCTGGGAGGTCTCCCGATTACGCTGCAGTGTGGCCGGCAGGCAGCAGGTGACCCTGCTCCAAACCCTGTCCCAGCATTGGCTCCCTGCCACAGCCCTGGTACCAGCCGTGGCCACCTGGGGTCCCTGGGGAAGCAGGCTCTGTGACAGAAGGCAGCGTGTAGGAAGTTCCTCAGGGGGTGCTCCTGGGGAAGGAGAGGGAGGGGAGGGAAGGGGAGGGCACAGCAGGAGAGCTGGAATACTCTGCAGTCTCCACGGAGGCCACAGCTACAAGCAGCTCAGAAGCTGGGTGGCCCCCTCAGCGGTGCCTTGATTGGAGCAGGAAGGCCAGACTTTGCCCCCAGGGTCACATGCAGGCCGCCTGGAGACGGGCATGACCTTGGGGCGGCGCCCTCTCCAGCTGGGTCTGTGTGTAAGGGGCTGACGGCTGGTCAGGGAGACAGTGCTTCATCCCGGGAGGGGTCTGGGTGGTGCATAACATCCACCTCAGGGTCTGCCTTAAAGAACCGAATCTTAAAATCTGACCAGCAACAGGGGCGCCTGGGGGGCTCAGTCAGTTGAGCATCCGACTTCGGCTCAGGTCACGATCTCACAGCTCATGAGTTCAAGCCCCGCGTCGGGCTCTGTGCTGACGGCTCGGTGCCTGGAGCCTGCTTCCGATTCTGTGTCTCCCTGTGTCTCTGCCCCAGACCCACTCGTGCTCTGTCTCTCTCTGTCTTCAAAATAAAACATTAAAAATTAAAAAAAAAAAATCTGACCACCAGCACTTTAAAGCAGGTGTGGGACACCTCAGCCACATTCTGTCCCCCCTCCCCAGCCCCTTCCTACATTTCTCCATCGCACTCGGATAGTTACACTCACTGCCTCAAAGTCCGTTACTTTTCTCTTGTTTTCCATTGTTTTCTAAGGCTGTCCTTGTTCCAATAAGTTGATTCCATGATCCCCCAACGGGTTGTAACCTGTAGTTTGGAAAGCACCCTCGTATGCTATTAAAATTGCATCGTCCCTGTGTGTCCCCTACCAGGCTCTCTAGGGCGGGGCTCGACTTTGAAACCCCGGCACCCCGTTCACTGCGTGGCACCCAGCAGAAGTTCATCAGTAGTTTAAAATCTAAGTTCCTAAATCTAATCTAATCTAAGTTCCTAAAACCTAATCTGAGAGTTCTTCCCCGGGACACGCAAAGAGACGTAACGTTGTGATAAAGCGTGAGGGCCCACGGGGCGGGGGCCGTGTGGTCAGTCCCCTAAATCCTGCAGACAGCCTGACCAGGAAGGCGGGGCTCCGGAGCCCAGGGGCCCGTCCACGGCACCGTGACCACCGCTCAGCCTGGCTTCCTGGCGTCCACCCCGCCCCTCGGGAGGGCTGGTGGCATATGCGTGCTTTCTCCGAGCCCATCTGAGCAACGGGAGACCCACCCCCGACAAACACAGTCACTCGCAGGACGAGAGGCTAGTCAAGAATACGTTTTGGGGGTGCCTGGGTGGCTCGGTCGGTTAAGCGTCCGACTTCAGCTCAGGTCATGATCTCATGGTCCATGAGTTCGAGCCCCACGTCGGGCTCTGTGCTGACAGCTCAGAGCCTGGAGCCTGTTTCCGATTCTGTGTCTCCCTCTCTCTCTGCTCCTCCCCTGTTCATGCTCTATCTCTCTCTGTCTCAAAAATAATAAAACGTTAAAAAAAAATTAAAAAAAAAAAATACGTTTTGTAGGTGGTCTTGGGCCAAAGTTTTCAGTGAGGTCAGCTCTGCCTCTCAAGGAACGTTGGCCTGTACAGGTCACCAGAACTCACACTCTCTGTCTCTGTTTATTTTTTAAAAATTGAAGACAAGGGGCCTCTGGGTGGCTCAGTCGCTTGAACATCTGACTTCAGCTCAGGTCACGATCTCACGGTTCGTGGGTTCGAGCCCTGCGTCAGGCTCTGTGCTGATGGCTTGGAGCCTGGAGCCTGCTTCAGGTTCTGTGTCTCCCTCTCTCTCTGTCCCTCCCCTGCTCGAGCTCTGTCTCTCTATCTCTCTCTCTCTCTCAAAAAAGAAAAAAAACATTAAATAAATAAATAAATAAATAAATAAATAAGCAAATAAATATTGAAGTGTAACTGACATACGATGTCCTGTTAATGTCAGGTGTACATGAGAGTGACTCAGTATTTTTATACGTGACGGAATGAGCCCCTCGATAAGGCTGGTTGCCATCTGTCCCTTTAAGTTCCTGGAATATTAATGACTTCCTTCCCTGTGGGGCACCGTGCATCCCTGCGACTTCTTTTTTTTTTTTTTAATTTTTTTTTTTTTAACGTTTATTCATCTTTGAGAGACAGAGAGAGACAGAGCCTGAGCAGGGAAGGGGTAGACAGAGGGAGACACAGACTCCGAAGCAGGCTCCAGGCTCCGAGCCGTCAGCAGAGACCCTGACGGGGGGCTCAAACTCACAGACTGCGAGATCATGACTTGAGCCAAAGTCGGATGCTCCACCGACTGAGCTCCCCGGGTGCCCCTCGACTTACTTCTTTTGTAACTGGGAGTTTGCACCTGTCGGTCCCCTCCGCCGTTTTGCCCACCGCCAGCCCCTCCCGCCCCCGGTAACCACCAGGGTGTTCCCTGTCTGTGTGAGTCCGTTCACGTCTCCTGACGTTTGTTGGGGCAGATTCCATGTGTAAGTGACATCGTACAGAGTTTGTCTTGCTCTGCCTGGGCTCTGCTAAGATCTTATTCTCGCTAGGGCTGAGTACTACTCCGTTGTGTGTATGCAGCATCTTTAACTGCTCGTCCGTCGGTGGACCCCTGGGTCGCTCCTGTGCCTTGGCTGTCATGAATAGTGCTGCAGGGACACAGAGACACTGACATCCCTTTGGGTGGGGATTTCCATTTCCTCTGGATAAATACCCCACAGAGAAGCTGCTGAATCTTATGGTACTTCTGGGTTTTCATTCTCATTCTCTCTTTCTCTGTCTCCCCGTATGGGTTTCTCTCTCGTTTCCTCTCTGTCTCTGTCTCACCCCCATCCCCCAGGACGTCCCCCATTCATCAAACCCAGGATCAGGGTCAGCAAGTGCTCTTGGGGGCACGCTGGTGACAATCACGTCACCGTGGGCCAGGAAACGCACATCCTGGAGAAGGTGGAGTGTGTGAACACGCATTCGCCTCTGAGTTCTGAGTTCTCGCTCACATGTCTTTCTCAACATCATTTCCTCCCGACGTTACACACGGAACCCTCAGCCGGGAGGACACATCACGGCCGTCTGAGCTGTTACACACGCTGTTCCTTAATGAAATCTCTTGCTGTTACACACACTGTTCCTTAATGAAATCTCGAAGACGTCGAGCCAGGTGAATCCCACACATGTTTGAACTGTGGCATTTGGTCTCAGGGTATCTTGCTCTCGTTTGTAAGGGAGACGTAGGTGTGTGTTAAGGTCTTTGTAACAGGGGGAGGTGGGAGGAGGAGAAAACCTCACAAACGGGGTGCACCTGCCCGTGGCCGTGGAGGTTGGCTGGGGTGGGGGACAGCATCTCACCAGAGGAGGAGCCTCAATCTTTTTTAAACCCTTTTTTAATGTTTATTTATATTTGAGAGAGGAAGACAGAGCACAAGCAGGGGAGGGGCAGGGCGAGAGAGGGAGACACAGAACCCGAAGGGGGCTCCAGGCTCCGAGCTGTCAGCACAGAGCCCAACGCAAGGCTCAAACCCACGAACCTCGAGATCACGACCCGAGCCAAAGTCAGACACTGAACCGACGGAGCCTCCCGGGCGCCCCAGGAGGAGCCTGAATCTTGATCTCAGCTCGGGTGTCCGAGAAGCCCCCCAGCCCCCGGAGCCTCAGTTTCCCCACCTGCTGAGCATGTAAGGGGCACCACTGCCCCTTACGTCCGACCCCTCCCTCAGCCCCTGCCCTCTTGCTATCCTGTCCCCGGCAGCTGACTCACTGTCTTCTGAAACCACGTCCATGGGTCCCTCTCAGGGCCACCTGCCACGATGGTCCCTCCACAGGGGAAGCCGGCCGTGCTCTGGGCCCTCAACCACACGCGGTCTCTGCAGGCACGACCCCTCCTGAGGACGGCACAATTAGGGGCTTTACTATCTAGAGCGGTGACGGTTCTGCTCCCTGGCCCTCTGTCCAGACCTCCGGGCCCGAGGGGGTCATGGACGGCTGGACAACCACACTCCAAGTGAGGCGCCTGGTGGAGGAAGGAGCCCGGGGGTTGTCACTCCTCGAGCAGCCTTGCCTGACGTGCGCACGGTGTTCTGGCCCCACGGTGGGACACGTAGGGTTATCAGAGGTGGTTCTCGGGGCCTGGCCGGCTCACGAGGGACGTCCGAGACTCAGGGTCCGTGGATTCGTGTCTCAGAGCGGGACGGGTGGATGTGCGGCACGTGCTAAGGGACGCGGTGGGGAGAGAGCGGCCTGTGTGGGGACCACCCTCCGGAGCCGCGCTGCCTCCCGCCTCGGGCCCTCCTGCCCGCTGTCCCCTGGCTGGCCCGCCGTGCTGTGAGAGCCCCGACCCACGTGACATCCCCTCCTGGAGCGTGGCCGCTGCTGCCGTGCCCCTCCCTCCCTGCACGACGGCCGTGAAGACTCAGCACAGACTCATGTTTCCACACCCGACTCCCTGCCTGACGCGTGTCTCTTTTCCCTCGCGTCGTGTCTGGGCCTCCTGGCGGCCCTTGGCTGCGTGGGTGTCTTCTTCCCGGTCGGGTCCAGGGGTCCTGAGGCACATGGCTGTCGGTGTCTGGGCCCTGTCCCTTCGCTTGAGCATCGCGACTTCACTCTGTCCGACTCGCTTAAAGACTTAAAGGCATGCGCCGTATTCCTAAAGGCTCTCGGCGTCTCCTGTGGTGTCTCTTTCTCGGTCCGGCCCGTTACAATCCTGTGCCGTCCTGGCGGCGGGAGCCTGCCAGGGTCTCCCCGTGACCCAGGCCTCGGCCACCACGTTCCTCCCGACGGGCGGCCTCTATATCCCCGGCCCCTCCTGGCCTCACCCTCCATGGTGAACGGCAGGGCCAGCCCCGTCCTCAGCTCGTCCTGGGGAGCACCGGGGAGGAGCGGGGAAGGAACCTCTCCGGTGGGCGTTAGCAGACGAGGCCGAGGTGCCCCGGGACAGAGGGGCAGCTGGCACAGACCCTGTGGAGACGCCGGCTCAGCTCGGCATGGGGACCCCCCTCCCGCGGAGCCCGGGGTGGGCTCGGACAAATGACGTCCCCGCTCCGAGCTGGGTGCTCCGCAAGGCGCACGCACAAACCCGGCCCTTTCTGCCCCCGCGGCTGCTGCAGCACATAGACAGTGTCACCACTGAGTGCGGCTTCCGTGGGCCTGCAGAACAAGCCCGTGTTGCTGCTGGTGGCGGCCGGTTGTGGGGGGGCCGCTTCCCTCCCGCCCGCCACGCCCATCGGACCGGGCCGCAGCGCCAGTGTCCCGGGGCCGTGAGGCTTCCCGGCACCTGCAGACCCCAAGCATCACGGGCAAAGGCACCGCGGCTCCGTCCGCCTCCCAAGGGCCAGGCTCGGTCCTTCCACAGACTTCCTTTCTGTCGCCCCTGACGCGAGGCTTGGCTCATCCATGCCCCCCCCGGTTCTCTGTCCAGATGGCGCCCCTGCATGCGGGGCTTTGGAGCCAGACTGACCTCGTTCCAACTCTGGCTCTGCCCTTCGAGGCCGTGTGGCCCCCGGGGGTAAACACGCCGCGGCTCCGCGGCCTATGCTCCGAGGGGAGGGTGCGGCGGGCAGCTGATACGCAAGATTGCTGTGAAGATGAATCAACCTTGTGAGCTCGTGGGATTTTATTTACAAGATGGGTCATTACGTACACTTTATTTCAGCCATTCAGGTGCACCGGTAAAGGCTGGAGCTGACGTTCCAGGGTGTTGTTTTCTCCGTACTGGTTCCTTGCTTTAAAACCTGGCTCTCGGGGCTCCTGGGGGGCTCCGTCGGTGAAGCGGCCGACTTCGGCTCAGGTCACGATCTCGCGGTCCGTGAGTTCGAGCCCCGCGTCGGGCTCTGGGCTGACGGCTCAGGGCCTGGAGCCTGTTTCAGATTCTGTGTCTCCCTCTCTCTGACCCTCCCCCGTTCACGCTCTGTCTCTCTCTGTCTCAAAAATAAATAAACGTTTAAAAAAAATTTAAGAAAAAAATAATAAACCCTGGCTCTCTGCATCTTTTTTTTTCCACGGTGAGCAAATCACAGGACCGACAAAACGTTTTTATTAACGTTGGGTTTGCGTTTGTCTGATGGGTTCTGTCCTCCTTGATGATAAGATAGCACGTGATCTCTCCTCTCGGGTGTAATTTATCCACACATTTGTAATACTGTTTGATTCCTACGTGTGCTTACGCAACTATTTGCACTTGTCTGAAGCAAGGAAGATGGGCTAAAACCTTGTGTTGAAACAGGGGGCTGTCTCTTTATTCCCGAATCCCACAGTCTGTCACTGCGTAATTCTGCGATGCTGACATTTCACGAGTGTGTGGAGGAGACCCTGGCGGAGGAGACAGGCCGAGAAATGCCCCCGAGGCTGTCCCCGGAAGGTCCTCACTTTCCCATTTCCGTTAACTCCTTACACTCGAGGGGATTAGTTCTTTGTCTGTTGCCGGAAGTGTGAGTAACATGTGTACCGCCTTCATTCTTCACTGGACTTTGGTTTTTGTTATTAGTTCTTATCATTTTTTCATGTTTATTTATCTTTTTTGAGAGAGAGAGACAGAGAGTGAGCAGGGCAGGGGCAGAGAGAGAGGGAGACGCAGAATCTGAAGCAGGTTCCAGGCTCCGAGCTGTCAGTACAGAGCCCGACGCGGGGCTCGAACTCACGAAATGTGAGATCATGACCTGCGCCGAAGTCGGTCACCTCACCGATTGAGCCACCCAGGTGCCCCTGTCATTACTATGATTACTGTTGCCCATACAGAGCATTTTGATATATTTGAATTAATCAGCCTTTTACTTGTGGCTTGTGTGTTTTGACTTGTATTTATGCAAGTCTGACATGCGTAAGACAATGTAGAAACTAACCTATATTTTTTCATCATGATATTTGCATGGCTTCATTGTTAAGCACTTAGGTATTTGATCCATTTGGATTTTTCGCTAGGGGATGGTGTGAGGTGTGGACCGGACCTAAACTTTTCTTCTCAGATTTGTCAAGTACTTGATCTTGTTCACGGGTACCATCCGCTCGTTAGCAGCTCCGTGGTGTAAGACCTAGTTTCGCAGCCCCCCCGAAGCGTGCCATAGGGCGTTGCTGACTCGAATCGACGCACTGTGCCTCACGTCTCCAGGACTCACTCACGTCCTAACGAGTTTGTGCTCCCTGGCCCTCCACCCCACCCCCGTTCTGCTCTCTGTGTCCGCGAGCTCAGCTTTTTTTTTAGATTCCAAATAGAAGCGTCATCGTGTGGGTCCGTCTGGCTGATTTCACTCAGCACGATGCCCTCAAGGTCCATCCGGGTTGTCAGCAATGGCAAGACTTCCCGCGTCCTCACGGCTGAAGAAGCTCCCGTTTCGCGTATGCCCCTCATCTTCCTTACGCATTTGCCCCGCTGATGGCCACTGAGGCTGTTTCCACGTGTTGGCCGTTGTGAACAGGGCTGCAGCGAACACGCAGTGCGTTTAGGCTCTTACTGCCCTCCGCAGCCAAAACAGCGCTCTCCGGTGGTACGCGTCACAGCGTGTTTTCTGCCGACCGTCTGGTTTACCTGGTCCCGGATGGAAAGGGCGGTGGCGTCTACTCCGGAGGGATGGCGAGACCGTGACACTTGCACGCCGTGGCTGCTGTGATGAACTGCCCCAAGGCGGAGGCCACGAAGTGGACCTTGAAGGCAACAGGTGCGAGTAGCTAGGAAAACGGAATACTCCCAGCAAAACCAACGGACCTCTGAACGTGGCGATGTGATTCTTCCCGGGGAATGTATAAGAGACAAACGGAAGTGGCGAAGGAAAAAGTCATCCTGACCTTCGTTAAGACGGTAACGAAGGCGGAGAGATGGGGCTAACCTCCAGACAGAGCGGGAGCCGTCCCCTGGGGGAGTCCCCTCTGTCTGTCTGTCTCTCTCTCAAAACTAAGCATTAAAAAAATGTTTTTAAGTGTTTCCGAACGTTCAAGAGGAAAGTCATTCCTATTTTCAGTGTCTCCCTCGGAGAAGAGGGAGAGATGTCTCTGGGTGGTGGGCAGGGCGTCTCTTCCGGGAGACCAAGCATCCTCTTGAAGGGCTCCCGGGCTGGGAGGAACTCAGCAACTCGGGAAGGGAGGTGACTTCCATTGTGACAGCTGACTGCACTCACTTCCCCGGTAAATACGTCACACCCCCACTTCCTGGAGACAAAGCCTGGAGCAGAGTAAGTGCGAACCAGAGCCGGTCCCTTGAGGGTGGGTTACGAGCCCAGAATCCCCTCACCGCCGCTGGTTAACAGTGTGCCGGGAGCCCGACCAGGGCGGAGGCTTTAAAACAAATAAAGTTATAAAAAACCCGGATGGGACAAACTGTTGACGATACGCTTAAGTGTACCCCGAAGAAGGAACCGGTAAAGCTTAAAATTATCAAGAGTTCAGCAAGTCTGACAGCCACATGAAACTCTTTTATTGCTAGATCTTCCCCCGAAAGAAAGCAAATTTTTAAGAGCTCTAAATTTGCAACCGCCTCAGAAACACTAAGTGCTTAGAAGGGTTTCCACCAGAAGTGTCCTATGATTGGGAAGACTGAATCCTATCATCAAAGAACCAGTTCTCTGCAAACCGATTCTGTGTACTTCTGCACAAAACATCACGTCCCTCCTTGAAAAGCTTTTTAAAAATGTATATGGAAATGCAGATGGTCAGACATAATTAAGGCCCTCTCAAAGAGCTCTGGGTGAAGCTCCAGAAACCCGGACAGCGTGGTTTATTCACAAGCATAGAAAACCTGGTCACTGCAGAGGACGGCCCGTGCTGAGCGGGACTCCCTCACAGAACAAGTGCGCAGAAGGGACACGCTCTGTGTACCTGGCACCAGGACTCTGGGCTTCCACAGAGAAAACCCCAACACGGCTCTCCTCTCCCCTATACACGGAACTCAGTTCCAAGAGGAACTGAGAGCTACACAGCTTTTGGAGGCAATACATGACGACATAGCTCTAACGCTGGGGAGGGAGTGGTGCCCTACACAAGATATAAAAACCCTAAGGAGAGAAAAAAAGCATGGACGGATTTGAATATTGTCAAGGGCAGGCTTCATTTCAGCCAAAGACGCAACAAATGAACTGAAACACTACACTGTGTAGTTCCAGAATATACTTTTTTTGAGTCTTTTAATTTTTATTTGAGTTTTATTTCTTTAATGTTTAGTTGAGTTTTGAGACAGAGACAGAGGTGAGCAGGGAGGGGCCGAGAGAGACGGAGACACAGAATCGGAAGCGGGCTCCAGGCTCGGCGCCGTCGGCACAGAGCCCGACGCGGGGCTCGAACCCGCAAACCGTGAGATCGCAACCCGAGCCGAAGTCAGACGCTTAACCGACTGAGCCACCCAGGCGCCCCTAGTTGTTTTTTTTTTTTAAGTAACCTCTATACCCAACATGGGGCTCGAACCCAACGACCCCAAGATCAAGAGTGACACGCTCTTCCTACTGCGCGAGCCAGGCACCCCAAGAATATATTTACAGTGCAAATAAGCAACAAAGGTTTTTTTGCCCCAAATCTATAAAGACTTCCCTTAAAACAGTCAGCAAAGCGTATTGGTTCCTGACAAACCGCGCTGCAGGAAGATGGGACTAGGTGGGTCTGTATTAATTGTGGCTGTGAGCACTCACTATCGAAACAGACAATAAGGAAGGAAGACCCATCATCTTTGGAAACCAATCCAATTAGAGTATAAACGTCCGTGTCCGCGCCACGGAACGGTAGAAAACGACGACGTAAGAGGTCGTCTTCGCCTGTTTCCTGTCAGAAAACATCCTCCTTAAATACGATGCAAAAATCAAGAAGCTTCGAGAGAGGAAACACCGCGGTGGGGTGGAAAGCCAGGCCACGGGCCGTGAGAGCCACTGGGGGTAGACACAGATGAGAGGGGACGGCCCCTGAGCATCAAGCAGGACAGCAGCGCCCCGAGGGCACAGGCAGACGGGGGAGGGGGGGTCCCCGCGGTTACATCCTCGGGGAGGCTGCCGAGGGAGCCCGGGGGCCACGGGAAAAGTGCGCACACGTCCCTGGGCACTGGGGGCACTTGTCAAGGTTGCTGGGATACGAGAAGACTCGTAAGGATGTGTTGTCTCACTCCTTTTCCTCCAGGTGTGGGATTTGCTGCCCTGAGGTTTTTACAATGCGGGGAAAGTGTGTGCTATGAGCTCACAGCAGGTTTATGGAGGTGAAAATGCATATTGTGAGCCTCAGGGCAGCTGCTTAGAGGGCGAAGCGTATAGATATAGCTCCCAGGACAGTGAGAGACCCACAAGTATGTCCAATTGACTTCCTGCAGTGTTTTCAGCCAATGGCCCCGGAACCAGTAGACCTCCGTAGGCAAAAAATTAATAAAAACTAGCCTCCACCTCACACCTTAGATAAAAAAAATAGCTCCAAATGGATCAAAGACTTTAAAGGAAAAACTGTAAATCTTTTAGGAGAGAAGCAGAGGAGAAATCCGGGGGACCGAGGGCTCTGTGAGCGATTTTGGACTCAACACCAAAGCACAATCCATCCAAGGGCAAGCCGGTCAACTAGATCCCACGCTTGCCCGCAAGACACGTGTCTAACAAAGGCCTTGTGCCTGGAATTCAGAACTCTCAAAACTCAACAGTTAAAAAAAAACCCAGTGCAGGGGCGCCTGGGAGGCTCAGTCGGTTGAGCTTCCGACTTCAGCTCAGGTCACGATCTCACCGTTCGTGAGTCCGAGCCCCGTGTCAGGCTCTGTGCTGACGGCTCAGAGCCTGGAGCCCGCTTCGGGTTCTGTGTCTCCCTCTCTCTGCCCCTCCCCTGCTCACACTCTGTCTCTCTTAAAAATAAAGAATCATTAAAAAAAATTTTTTTAAGCTGTAGATGAAAATGGCAGTGTGTGAGACGCAAAGGACCAGGGTTGATGGCCGATCAGATGCTGCGGAAGCAAAGCTAGCAAACCTGAGGAAAGGGCAGAGAAGAACTCATCTTGGAAAAAGTAAGAAGGGCATCAATGCACTGAAGGAAGCAGGTGGACTGATATACACCGCCCTCCCCGCCCAAGTCCCCGAATGAGGCCAGGGCGGGGGAGACAAAAAGGAAAGGTTTCCAAAGCGGAGGACAAGTTACAAACTCCCTAGACCTAAGATACCCCAGAAAATCCCCCCGTGTTTGGGAACGAAACAGCACACGTCTCAACAGCACGTGTCCCAGAAGAAATCAACAGAGAATTTAGAAAGTATTTTGAACAGAATAGACATGAAAACAGAGAACAGTATTTGTGGGATGTCCCCACATGAAAACAGAAATGCATAGCACCCGTTGCCTTGCAGGTAAGGAAGAAAGGTCTCAGACCCAAGAGCACAGCAGCCCCCTGAGATTTCAACCTTTTCTCCAAACGGTGGCGAAGAGAAGCGAGTAGGCGTGTCCGCGCAGGATGCCCCGGGGACGCCCGCTCGACGCTTGTTGTCAGACGCACGTACCCTGTGCATCCGCCCCGATCCGAGCTCCTTCTGCCGAAAATCTCCCCCACGCGCAGCCCTTCTACACGCACCAGGTGAGAGGCCTCGGGAGGGCTGGCCCTGCCCACGCCCGGACCTTGGGCTCCGGCCTCCGGCGCTGGGGGAGAATGAGTCACCGTCGCGCGAACCCCGGTGCGGGTGGTGTCACTGCAGCCAGAGCTGATGAACACACCGTCGGTCCTCACACTGGGCTCCGTAGGAAGAGAGCCAGCCGCGGGGACAGGGACGCGTGACGGGTGTGCACGGCTTAGAGGCCCTATGTGCTACCGGCCCTTCTGCAGATGCTCGGGATGCACCGTCTGACGGAGAGCAGACTCTTCTCTGACCCCAGGACCCCTCCTTCATCACCCACCCACCGTGTCCGGACGTTCCGTGGGCTTCTGCCCAAAGCGAGCAACGCAGAGACAGCAGACGCATTTTTTGAAAGGATGGTCCTGGGTTAAACTTCCTTCGTAGATGGTTTCCAAAGAGCCGCAGGCGACTCTCCCTCGGGTTAGATGGAGGGGCGTTAAAGTCACCGTATTCACACATGTCCTGCGCCCACGTCCCCGCCACGGCACCAAGCCGAGCATCTGGAAGAAGGGCCTCGTGTGCAGAGCCTGCCGCCTCTTCTGTTTGGAGCCGGACCCCGTACAGGGGTGGCCCCCAGCTCCCTCCACCAAGTGACAAGCCTGGCCGTGCGTGACGCAGCCCGAGGCCTGGATTCACCCCTGCGGCAAAGGGCAGCTGAGCAAGCCGGGCGCGACACCCAAGTGCCCGCGGGGCCGTCGGCCGAGCGAACGCTGAATGTGCCCTTGGAATGGCCTCTGTGGACTCCAAGAGACTTGCTTGAAATTAACGAGACAGCCGGTTGATCGACCCATGGAAACGAATGGAAGAGAGCACGAAGCCTTTTTTTACTCGCGGCCTGTAAGGGCTCAGAGGCCGCAGAACAGAACTGAGACCGTCTGGCCCAGCAAAGCGCCGGGGACTCGGCCCGGCCTCAGGGAATCCGGCGTGAGGGTCTCAGACCTGCAGGGACGTCCACATCGTGCTCACGGCAGTTAGGACAGGAACGCGTGGGAGCCGCTGGAAGGCCGCGCGGTTCCCTCCCGACCCGCGTTGGCTGGGGGGGGGGGGGCCCGGCCGGACCCCCGTCTGGAGGTGGACGCGGGATGGACGTCGGCTTCCCCCGGAGCCCCTCCTCTGCTGCGAGGCTGCCACCGGGAACGGAGTGCCCCAGAGCCGGGCAGGCCGGGGGGCGGGGGGTCACGAGATGCAGACATAGGAAGTCTCAGATAAAGGCCTGGCTCCAGATTTGCAAGTGGCCTCCACGCGGGAAGACCCAAGGGGCCCAGGGGACTTGGTCACTCCCTGGCAGGACGCTGTCCAAAGCGGAGGTGCCTCCGGCACTCCCCGACCCCAGGCGGGACTTTGGCCTCCGGGGATCCTGGCCTCTGCGGGACCAGCTCCTCGAGAAGACGGCCCAGGTAACCGGAAAGAGGGAGCCGCCTCCTTTCATCTCACGCCTTCTTAACCCAGGGGTGTATTTTCCTGCAACGTCCAACCTCAGGATTTGTGCCGGGGGGGGGGGGGGGGTGTCCTGACGAGGGACAGGACGGGAGGGGTCCCTTAGAAGCGGTGTGAGAGTAGCAGGATACCCAGGGCTGACCTTGGACCTCCTTGGTTCTTCTGACTCAACAGCTTAACTCCTCCGCCCACGTTTATTTCTTTTTTTGTTTAATGTTTATTTTTATTTTTGAGAGAGAGAGAGAGAGAGAGAGAGCGCGCGCGCATGGGGGAGGGGCAGAGAGAGAGGGAGACCCAGAATCTGAAGCAGGCGCCAGGCTCTGAGCTGTCCGCACAGAGCCCGATGCGGGGCTTGAACTCATGAAACTCGAGATCGTGACCTGAGCCGAAGTCGGACGCTCAACCGACTGAGCCCCCCAGGTGCCCCTGTTGGTGGTCAGATTTTAAGACTCAGTTCATTAAGGCAGAGCCTGAGGTGGATGTTGGCAGTCGGGGCAGGTAGTGGGGGGCGGTGGGGGGGTCAGACAGTCGGCAGCAGGGGGGGATGGGGGGTGTGGGGGTCAGGCAGTTGCATCACAAGCAGGGCCACTGACCCGAGGGGACTTGGTAATCCCGGCGAGGTCGGGTGGGGGGAGTTTCAAACACGGAGCTGATCTGGGGCAGGGCCCTCCAGTCCTCCTGAGACCCCAGCGGGGCACCGTGTGTGACTGCAGCCCTCAGGGCCGCCCGTGGGGTAATTGTAGGCATACCACAGGCTTTTATCTGCTCTCAGGAGTCATTCCAGAAGCTTCAGGGATCCAGAAACAAGGTCTCTGCGGCTTGGAAAGAACCAGGAAGCTCTCAGTATTCTGAGACCGCAGGTGACTTCGTAACCGTATCAGCTTGCTGAGGCTCTGCTAACACAGTTCCACACACGGGGCTCACACTGCAGAGACTCACTGTCCCCATCCTGGAGCCTGAGGTCCAGGCGTGGGCAGGGCCGGCCTCCCGAGGCCCCTCTCCTTGCATGTGGACGGCCGTCCTCCCGCTGTGTCCTCACAGGGCCGTCCCTCTGTGCGTGTCTGTGTCCCGATCCCCTCTTCTTCTAAGGACCCCGGTCACACGGGATCAGGGCACCCCGGTGACCCCGTGTTACCCCGATCACCTCTGTGAATTCCCCGTCTCCGGATATGGTCACATTCTGAAATGCTGGGTGTTGGAACTTCAACATGATTTTGGGGGACGCAGGTCGGCCCGTGGCAGCAACCTGTAGGCAGATGGGGACCCTGAAGCAGGAAGCAGGCAGCTCCTCCCCCGGGTTATCGACTGCCACACCCTCAGCCTGGATCAGACCACCTGGTCCAGCCCAGATGTCGGCTTCCGGAGGAAACACTGACCCTCTCCTCGGTTTCCAGCAGGGTGGCCGGGGTCCGGGTTTTCCCGGGACCGTAGGGGCTCCAGGATATGGGATGTTCAGAACTCCACGCAGGGAAGGACCAGACAGGCCGAGACAAATGGCCCACCCTCCCCGAGAGAGCCAACAGAGACCCCCAGTGGGCAGTCCTGAGCCGGGTGGGTCTTCCCCGTCCGTCGAGGCCGCTCTGGTGCACACGCGGCCCAGGGCTCAGGCGTGTGTCTTCCTCAGGACTCTAGGAGGCCCCTTCAGGGGCCCCAGAGCTCCCCGAGAGTGACCGACAGGCGGAGGGCCCTCGGCAGGTGCCAGACCCGCGAAGGTAGCAAACCTTCGTTTCCTCGAGGTGTGCCCGGCCCTCCCTGGACCAGCTCCGCCTGGGACGTGGATTCCGCACAGGGACGCCAAGACCGCCATCCGCGCGCGGCAAATGAGGCGGGGAGCCAGGGGGCCCTGTCCCCGGAGGCGGTCCTCTCCGTCCAGGTGCCGGTGGCCGCGTGCGGGGTGGTGGGCAGCAGCGTGGCCTGCCGGCTTCTCCGCCCCCATGTCCAGAGCGGCCCCCACTTCCCGCACCTGGCTGTCGCCGACGGCCCGGGCCTGGGCAGCGCAGCTTTCGCCCGGCCGGACAACACCCTGGCGCTACGTGCCCATGCGGCCGTGGTGCTGGACGCGCTCGCCAGCTTCTCCAACGCGGCGGGCCTCTGTCTCCTGGCAGCCGCGAGCGCTGAGAGCTCCCCGGGCACCTGCTCTCCTTCCTGGTGTCGCCGCCACCGCCCGAAGCACACCGCGGCGGCCACGAGCTCCCTGAGCCTGGCCCCTGGCGTCCTGGGGCTGCTGTCCATGTGGCCCTTGCGGCTCACCTGGCCATCTACGTCCTCGCTCTGCACCTCGACAGGAGACGGCGCCCGGGGTCGCTGAAGACCCTCCTCCAGCCCCGCCGAGTGAGACAGAGGCATAAGGGGAGGGGGCCCCTGCCAGCCGCAGGGTCGGCCCCGTCACAAAGCCGCGTTCTTCTGGCCAACCACACCCGCGTGTGCTCTCGCGGCCCCCGTGTCACAGCCGCCTCCTCTCCCCGTGACCCCCCCCTTCCCCAGTGCCCATGGGAAACCCCCTGGGAGTGGGATGGGAGGCGGAGAGGCGACCCGGGTCCTCCGCCCTCCCTGTGTCCAAGGTTCTGGCCCCCTCCGACCCCGCCCATCCCTCCCATCCCCCAGATGAGGGCTGACTGCCCCCAAATCTGCCTCCCCCTCAGCCTCAGTTTCCCCATCCTCGCCTCCCTGGAAAGCCGGGATCACACGACTGCATCAGAAGAAAGCCGTGTCTGGCTCGGGGAACTGAAATCCAGGCCCAAGCAGGGTGTTGACCAGCTGTTCCCGCTTCCTCCAGGTTCCTTGGTTCCAAGTCCCCTGCACCCACCGCCCCAGAGCATCCCCACACTAGTCCCCTTCCCTCCACCGTGACCACTAGGCGCATGTCACCAGCTGCTCTCCCCCGTGGCCGGAATCTCAGCTGAGCCCCGTGAGCAGACTTGGGCTCTGTCTCTGCCACCGACCCCCAACCGATCCCCTGTGCCCAGCACAGCCAGGCGCCCCGGCCTCCACCTGCTGCAATAGTTCGGTTGCCCAGGATGGCGACGGTGCCCTGAGCGTGGCCCCAGGTGTGCCTCCAACGTCATCCCCTTGGCCCAGAAAACACCCTCCCTGCTCAAGCCCTGCACCCCCCGCCCCCGCCCGCCCCTCATCACCGGTACAAACCGCAGTCTCTCCTTTCCCTTCTTAGAGACGCCTCTTCGGAGCCCCCGACCCCTTTTGTGCCCTTCCCTGTCACCTGTTTCCTTATGGAATGTTATGTTTTGGTTATCATGTACCACGTATTAGGGTCTGTCTGTTTCAGACCTTCCCCGCCTGGACCTGAAGCGACAGCAGGCAGGGACCATGCCCCCCCGTCCCCCCTGTTGGCCGGTGTTCCCAGCAAACAGCAAACTGCCTGTTACGTCTCAGCACGCACGTCAGCCGGCGGAACTGGTAAGTCACGACCCACCACGCAGGGCACATACTCCCTGAGGCACATCGACCTTGTAGCCAGGATTCCATAATCACGTCCTTGGGGGTTCCCCCCACCCCCGCCGCCCCACCGTGCTTTCGGCATTGGTTTATAGCATTTTTTTAACCTGGTTAGGAAATACCACTCATACGTGACTGTTAGGTGAAACCCATACCGTTGTCTTCGTTGCCTAAATCTCAACCCGGTTTGTAAAACGTGCCGAATGTATCGGTGAGCGGTGTGCCCTCTTTCTTTCATATACACAAGTGACGCGCGTGCTAACGCTGTTCTTGAGATGTTCGGATTCGAACGATCCTCAGAGCAGCGCCTGGGTGGCTCAGTCGGTTAAGTGTCTGACTTCAGCTCAGAGCATGACCTCGTGGTTCGTGAGTTCGAGCCCCGCGTCGACAGCCTGGAATCTGGAGCCTGCTTCGCATTCTGTGTCTCGCGCTCTCTCTCTGCCCCTGCCCTGCTCACGCTCTGTCTCTCTCTCTCTCTCTGTCTCAAAAATAAATAAACATTAAGATAAATAAAGAAAAGAAAACCATCCTCGTGATGTTGTTATTCAGATCGTACTCTTTTCTTTCCGGAACAAAGGCCCAAAACAGAGCAGGTCAGGTCAAAGCGTCCTACTGACTTACTTTCTATCACCCTAGCGTGTGTCACAGATTCAGACTTACACGTTGATGGTGCCATTTGATGACCGAGTGGCAGAAACCCCGATCCAGGCTGTCGCCGTGGCTAACCCAGTCCCTCGGACAACACAGATCTATTGTCTCTTGGTTCTGGGGGTGGCAAGTCCAAGATCGGGATGCCGGCACGCTTCCTGGTGCGGCCCCTCCTGGAATACAGGCGGCCCCTGTCTTGCTGCGTCCCCTCAGCCAGCGAGGCGCCCCCACAAGGGCACTAATCCCATCACGGGGCCCCACCCCCTTGACCTCCTCCTAACCCAACCACCTCCCAAAAGCCCCATCTCCAAACGCCACTGCACTGGGAGACGGTAAGCTGCCATAGCCAAACGCCACGGATAGGGGGCGTATTTCCTATGGGGCGTCCAGCCTCCAGAAGCCTCCAGAAGCCCACGGTGTGGGCACGGCTGGTGTGCGGTGAAGCCGTGTCCCTGAGGGCAGGTGCTGTGTCCTCACACGATCGTCCTTCTGCATGCACGTCCCCCATGTCTGTTCCTCTTCCTCTGAGGACCCCAGTCACGCTGGATCAGGCCCCCCCACCCCCAGGACCTCATTTTGCCCTAGTCACCTCCTTACAGACCCCATCCCCAAATACAGTCCCACGGGGGAGTCGGGGCTTCAGCATATCAAGCGGGGGACGTGCAGGCTGGCTGGCCTGCTCACCGTCTCTCAGCCCTGCTATTGGCCACTGCTCAGGCATGCACGTGCCTCCTCCTTTCCGGTCACTTCTTCTTCCAAAGTGGACCGGATGCTCGCCGCTCTGTCCACCATGAGAATTTCCCCTCCTCCTCGCTGTCTTTTGTGGGCACCCCTTGGTAGGGCTATGCTGAGCTGTTCGTGCGACGCTTGGACCATCATATCAACGTACCCGTGGACGAGACCCAGGTCTTCCTCCTCCACCGTGTGGCCCAGGGACCGCCTTCGAGTCCTTAAGAGTGAGCTAAAGTAGAGGCTTTGGTGACATGGAAGTCTGAGCCACCTGTTCCTAAAACCTCCTGGACCCACGGGACCTGCTCATGCCCCACCCCAAAGCACCACATCGGTTGAGGACAGGTGGCTGCCTGCCCGGCTGACATCAGGACTCATGGAGTCTATCGGTCTCTACCTCAGGGTGGGTGGCCCAGGCACATGGCCACCACCCGCCAGCCCGCAGTCAGGCCTGCAGCCTCTGCTGCAGCCCGGGGGCACCCCGGGAGCTGCTTTCCAGATTTTGATATATTCTCTGCCCCAGAAGGCCCGTCCCTGCCCCAGAACGCCAGGGCTCTGCCCGCAACTTCCTGCCCAGACCGGCCTGGTAGAACGGAACGAGAAATCACCGGGACCCAGCACCGCATCCCCGGCTTCCCAGTCGCCGTGCTCCAGAGCAGCGAGGCTCGAGTGACTCCCCACCAGCCCCCGAGGGCTCCCGCTGGTCCACTCGCACGGCTTCGGCCTTTTGTTTCCAAGCGGGGCCGCCCTGGGGTTGTGATTTTCAGTGGTCGTGAGGCTGAGCGCTTTTTCCCACGCACGACCGTGGGTTTCCTTTCCTGCGGACGCCGTGAATACCTTGGCCCGTTTTCCCACCGAGCGTCGTCTTCTTTACGGGGGTATCAGCCTTTGTTCACTGTACTCGTGGTAAGTCTCTCCTCTCAGTCTGCAGCCTGACTTGCTTTTTATTGGTGGCTTTTAATACACAGCAGTGTGGATATCTAGTGAGGTGATTTTGTCAGTCCTTTCCTATATTTTGCCATGTTTTTTTTTTTTTTTTGCAATTTGCGTGAGGCCACTCGGGACATTCTTCTATCGCCTTCTAAAAACGTTCAAGGTTTTGTTAGCCTTATGTATTTATTTTGAGGGAGAGAGGGAGCAGGGGAGGGGCAGAGAGAGAGGGAGAGAGAATCCCAAGCAGGCTCCCTACTGTCCGTGCAGAGCCCCGTGTGGGGCTTGAACTCCCGAACCGTGAGGTCCTGACCTGAGCCGAAATTCAGAGTCGGGGGCTTAACCAACGGAGCCAGCCAGGCGCCTTTAAAAACATTAAAGTTCTGCCCTTTGCCTTCAGGTCTCCACGGAGCGCGTGTGCAGTAAGGTGTCGCTCAAGGCCACTTCTCCCAAACGGATAACCAAGAGCTCCGCCATCGTTTGCCGGAGCGCCGCCCCTCGGCCCACTGGCCGGCCGTCCTACCTACCGCATCTCATTTCTTTAGGTGAGGGTCTGCCCCTCAGCCTCCCTGAGGTCTTCTCTGTTCCTGCTGCCACCACGGGTCTCGTAGGATCGACGGGTCCTAGATCTGCAGGTCACGATGAGGTACCCACTGGACTCCTGTCTCTTGTGACAGCCAGATGTGGACGGGGACGTGAATAACGCTGTCACTCATGCCTGGAAGACACCCCAGAACCCCCCCCAGAACCCCCACTGCCCGACGGAGGCAACAGACTGGGTCCAGTCACAGGCGAGAGGGGACGACACTTAAGGCCAGTCTCCAGTCCCCGTATAACAAACGCTCCTTCAAATGGCCCCAAGCGACCGACCCATCTCGTTATGGATGGATTCCCTTGTTTAGGAGAACGGAGCACAGGAAGGACGGGTGGCCTCTGATTCACTGAGCGCCGGGCCGGCTGCAGCCGGAAAGACTCAGGGGCTCCCACGCCGAAGCCACCACGACACGAGGGAGCCCAGCGAGCGGAGACGCCCCCAGCTCGGGGCTGCCTCACCTGAAAGCTTCTCCGCTCACTGGCTGGCGCCGTGGCTGGGCTCGGCTCGGCGGGGACAGTCGGCCAGCACGCCTCCACGTGGCTCTGCCTTCCTCGCCGCGTGGAAGCCTCAGGAGAGTCGGACTTCGCGCCTGGGGGCTCAGCAGGTGTCCCAGCGAACACGGAGGAGGCGTCCTGGCCCCTCTGCACCAGCCTCCGAAGTCACAGAGCGTCGGGCTCCGTCGGCCAAGGCCACCTAGCTTGGGGGAGGGACACGTATACCCCACCTCGGGGTAGCAGAGCTACCGCCAATGCTTGGCGACGCGTTTAAAGCCACCGCGCCTCCGCGTACGCCCTTTGTCCGGTGGGCGAGGAGTAGAATGAGACCAAAACGGAGTACCGCACCTCGAGTCTGTCCCTTAATCCGCCAAGAGGATGGAGCAAAGGAACCAGACTTTCCGGGAAAGACTTTCCTCTTGCTGTCGGTCGGATCCGATCAGGCCAAGAGCCTCCATCTTGTGACGCAGCGACCACAAAAGGGGAAGCCGCCAGCTCCAGGCTCTGAGCCGTCAGCACAGAGCCCAACGTGGGACTTGAACCCACAGACCGTGAGATCATGTACTCCTGCCCATGGCTCAACTGACTGAGCCTCCCAGGCGCCCCGACACCTGACAGAGATCTAAACACTGCAGCACGTGCCCCCCAAGTCTGTCCCCCAGCCATGGCCACGGGACTGCCACACTCAGGGAATCTGACCCAGATGCGGGGTTCTGACCCAGGTGGCATTTCTCCGATTGTCCCCAAATGTCCCCTTCGCAGCTGTTGTCTTTTGTTGCCACGGCCCCTCAGCACCCCTCCATCTGTAACTCCTCGGCCACCGTCTCTTTGTCATTACGCGGGCCCCCCTGGAAGAGCCAGCCAGGCCCGGTGTTGGGTGGTATTTCCTGAAAATCGCTCCGTGTGCTTTCGGTGATGCCCAGCTCCAAGAGGAGAGTCACCTGGTTCTCAAGATCAGATTTTGCACAATACCCGGGCTGCCCTGTGTTCTTTCCACTCTCTTTCCATGTGTCTCTCTCCTCTTGCCAATGTTGAAAACATCCAGGGGCGTCCGGGGGGCTCGATCAGTTAAATGTCCAACTCCTGGTTTCAACCTGGGTCACATCTCACAGTTCATGAGATAGAGCCCTGTGGTCGGGCTCTGCACAGCCTGGAGCCTGCTTGGGATTCTCTCTCCCTCTCTCTCTGCCCCTCCCCGGCTTGCTCTCTCTCTCTCTCTCTCAAAAAAAACAAAAATTAGTTAAAAAATTTTTTTTAAGTTGAAAACATCCAAATTGCCCAAAAACGTTGCGACAGGCCCAGACCGACAGTTCCTCAAAGCTAAAACTCATTCCTGTGAGAACGGACTGGCGTAACTAATCCAAATAGCCCAAGTCCCCTAAGAAGGTCACAGAAGGCCGGGGTCAACCATTCCAACCCCAACCGGCAGGAAAACATGCTATTTTCCGTTGGTTTCAATTAAGCGCATCTCCAGAGACGACTCCCCGAATGGCAGCTTGCGAGCTTGACGTGCTGGGTGTGGGGCCACAGCGACCATCTGTAGACCCTGACAAGGAGCCTTACACGTGTGTGTGGTCGGTCAGGCCAGCTGAACACCACTGGCGCGGGGGATTGAGAACCGGACGGCCGACTGCTGTCCTGTGGCCCTTTCCCCAGCCTCTCGAACTTCACCCCGTGTTTGTGCCGTTCGGTCCTCCGCCCAAACCCGAGGGGGCCTGGAGCTCCACGTGCCTGTGCGAGCGTGTGCACCTGTGCGTGTGTGTGCGCTGAGCGTGCACCTGTGTGTGTACCTTGTGTGTGCACCTATGCATACGTGGGCGCTTGTGCGTGTGCTCCCGTGCGTGCGTGTGCACCTGTCTGCGTGCCCCTGTGCGTGTGCCTGCAGCTCCCCACCTCCGGCACCTGGACGGTGTGAGTCCTCTGTCAAGTGGAATACTGCAAGGCGGGCAGAGTTGAAACTTGACATTAGCAGAAAGCAAGGCAGTTCGAGAAAGAGAAAATACCCCAAGAGTGGCCAGAGGAGTCTGCACCAGCGGTCACACACAATTCCCGGATGGTACGCTGAGGAGAGCACTGGCTCAGTGGACAAAGAGTTTCATTCCTGATCCCGCCCCTGACCTTTGACAGGCTAATTGACTTTCTGGGGCCTCCCTTTACCCATCTGCAACGTGGGGTCACAGAAATTCCTAGCTCACGGAGTGATTAAGACCATGCATTCATCATTACAAACCACTCAGGACAGTGTCCCTCACTGTCCTGGGGGATGAATCTCCAGCGACCCTAGCACAGTAAAGACACGGTGATGGGGCATAAGGGAGCCATTGTCCCCACCTGGTACTTAGCGGCCCTGGGGGACCATTTGTGCCGGGAAGTCTGGGGTCTAATCCCCCCACTGAACTCTGGGCTGGCCTTCCGACCAACGTAACCCAACGGAGTGGCATTCGGGACATCCAGGATGAAGTCACGAGAAGCGTTGCGGCTTCCCCTGGGTCTCTCGAACCATCGCCAGGTCCCGGAGCCGTCACTCGGCTGGGAGGGGCCCTGCCGCAGGCGCTGCAGGTAGGAGCTCCCGCCAACGGCTCCAGCTGGGCTCCCAGACCGTCCGCACCAGCATGAGAGCAAACCATCCTGGACACGCAGCCCCGGGAGCCTTCAGGCTCCAACCCAGCGGACCATCTGTCTGCCATCGCGAGATTGGGAGCCGTCCAGCTGGCCCGGCCAACTCGCAGACCAGAAGAGAGGGTGGGGTCTAAGGTTTGGGATGCTTTGTGACATAGGGACACATGGTGACACATTTCCCAGCTGGTTCTAGAGAGACATTGTGGAGGGCACACGGCAGACCCTGGCAGGGGTGCCCCGAGAGCTGGCCTCTGGCGGCCAACAGAGGGAGCGGCTTCACCCTGTGGGTGCGACACCGAGGGCGGGAGGTGTCCCCGAGAGCGGCCTGTGGATGCCATGCTTCCCAGGCGGGTGAACTCCCCCCATTGATTCCACAGTTTCGGAACCGTTGTTAACAGGGCAAACTGTACTCCTGCCCATGAGCGATGTGTCGACTGGTGGCCCCACAAAAAGATGTTCGTTCCCCTTCCAGAACCTGTGAATGTGCCTGCTGATCCCATAAAATCGCAGCGAAATGGCTTGAACCATGATCACCAGGCAATACGGCGAGAAATTAAGAACAAAATAAAAACAGGGAAGGGTCCTTCTCAGGAACGTTTTTACACTCTATTAAACAACTCTTGAACGAAAAGGAAAACAAAAGCCAGAATTCCAAGTGTCCAAAACATGATCACGAAAGCACTTTGTGTGAGAATCTATGAAATGCATTTAAAGCCGTGTAAACAGGAAAATCTGTACTTTTTCATATTCGTATCAGTGAAAATATGAACGAAAGAATTAAAATTCTCAATGGAAAGAGAAAAAAGAACGACAAAGGACAACAAAGGAAATAACAAAACAATCACGAAATAACGAAGGAAAGTACCAGAAAAAGAAAAGCAGAAAAGCGGTGTGCAGGGCCCCCGGCCCCCCTGTGGGACACCCCACCCCCCCAGGGTCGGGTCAGTCCCACCCAGCTCTCCGCACCAAACAGTGGGACAGGCTCAGGCGCCTCTCTGGAAGGGGTGGGACCTCGCCCTCCCTCCCTGCACCCCTCCCCAGCCTGCGGGCTGAATTCCCAGTCCTTCTGGCCCAGCTAACTCTGACACCTCCCCCTGCCCTGGGGCACTGACCTCTGGGTCCAGGGCCCACGTTGACTTTGGCCTTGAACTCCAGAAGGCTCTGGGTAAGGGATGGGCTGCCCCTCCAGCCGGAGCTGCTGGCCAAGCAGGGGGCTGGGCTTCCAGGCTCCCCCAGGCGAGGGCAGCCTTGTCACCTCCCTGCCCCGTGGCCCCATCTCCTCCAACCTCAGGCAAAGCCAGACCACAGCCAGTGTCCTGACACAGGCCGCGAGGGGGGACAGCTCAGGGCCCGAGGAGGCCGGGCCCCAGGAGCCTCTGGAGCTGTTCTGGCCGGGGTGGTGCTCCCACGAACAGGCACATCCCTGGGCTGGCAACCAGTGGTTCCCAGGAAGGGTGTGGGGGCCTGTGGGGGGGAGGGCTGCTGGACGGACGCCAGCCCGGGCTTGTTCTCGGGGCTCCGTGGGCCGCGGGGGCCCCTGTGCAGCCGTCCTGCCCCCCACCCGCTCCGTGGGCTCAAGACGGCAGGCTGGGCCCGGTTCTTGTAGTGAAGGGATATTTCTAGAGAAAAAGCCTAATTCTTTCCGACTTTTCCTACAGCCACTAGAGCTACAGTAAAAGTAGAAAAGCCACCCCGTCCAGTCCTCGTGTTGGGCACAGATCAAACGCGTAACACACAGGACAGCGCGTAAACCACCGAGGACAGCCGCGGCTTCGGGAGACAGAGAGCCCACACCAGGGTCCACACTGCAGCCAGCACAGCCAAGTGCCGGCCCAGGGGTCTGGTTTCCGGGCCTGGGGGGTTCCCAGCCCAGTGGGCTGCCCCCTCCCGCCCCGGGAGCCTGAGCCGGACCCGGGTCCACTATTCCTCCTCTGCATCTCCCCGCGTTTTACGCGTTTCTGAAGCTCTGGCTTCCGGGGCCTTGCTGACCTGCAGGGACTGTCCCCTTCCCGCTGCCCCCACCGCTCCGGCTTAGCCAATGCTGAGAGATACTGACCACTGCTGGCACTTTTCAAGTGCAGACCAGCCCATGCAGAGCCCGCACCCCCCCCCCCCCCCACCGCCAGACTGGGCTCTCACACTCCAGGGCCACCGTCTCCTGCCCTGTGTCAGACCGCAGGGACAGCCCCTCTGCCCCGGAGCCCCTGAGTCATTCCAGCTGCCCGTCTTTAGCCGGCCTGCGCTGCCTTGACTGGTCCAGCTAGCGCCAAGGTAAAGACCTTGCCCCCACATCCCCCTCCCTCTGCCTCCTGACCAGCCAGGTGCTTCTGGCTGTGCTCCCAGTGGCCCGCTCCTCCTCTGACAGTCGTCCCCTGTTGTGTGGGCCTCACCATTCTGGAGAATCAGGCCCACGTTAGCACGCACCCTCACTACCGAGCCCTTCCGCAGACCCGCCGGTGGGTGCGGTGCTGGGATGCCCCCATCGCCCTGCTCCGTCCCCATCTTGCCATCTGCCCCTGGGGGGCCTGGGCAACCTCGTGTCCCCATCATGTGACTAAGGCCTCGCCCGCGCCTACAGGCTTGGAAACGGAGGGACAGCGAGGCTCGCCAGCCTGCCTGCGGCCTCCGAGCTGGGCTGGGCTGGCGCCGTGTGAACCTGTCCCCTGCAGACGTCACAGATGATGTCATGCCCCCCACTCACCCAGCGGAGCCCCTGGAGTGGCGCACTCAGGGGTTGGACAACCGCAGGAGACGCTCAGGAAAGATGCGTCTAAACAAACAGCACTCGTTGTTTGTGGTTTCGGCCGGACTCCGCGGGTCTGGGAACCCGAAGGCTTCCAGAACCGAGCACCCTGTGCGCACAGACACTGACAGCCCGGCCTCCCCACCACCCCGCCAGGTCCGCACCCCTCCGCCGAGCTATCCGCGATTCCCGGGCCTCAGGGTGGCCATCGGTGGGGTAGGCGGACCGTGGGAGTACGTGAGATGCCCCGTGGGCAGCACGTGTCGCACAGCAGCATCCTGTCCCTGTCCCGGGGCAGCCACAACAGAGGACCACAGATGGCCACTCACAAAGGACTCTGGTCTCACGGTCCGGAGGCCACAGGTCTGACTGAATCAGGGTGTCGAGGGGCCGCGCTCCCTCTGAGGCTCCAGGGAGGGTCCTTCCTGCCTCCTCCAGCTTCTGGGGCTCCAGGCATCCCTGGGCTTGTGGCCGTGACCCTCCAGCCTCTGCCTCGGGGGTCACATGGCCCCTCCTTTCCCTGTGCCTCTCTTCCAAGGGCAGAAATGCTGGGGGCTGGGGGCTGGGGGCTGGGGAGCCGGTGGCCCAGCTGGGGCTCTCAGGCTGTAGGACACTGGCTCCCCCGCAGGTCACCTGTGTCATGGAGATGAGCTTGAAGCCCTTTGAGAAACACTAGGATGCACGGCATCTTCGCGACATAATTTCTGACACAGAGCCAGGAGCTCTGGGAGTCTCCAGCAATTATAGACCACGGGCCGTGGAGAAGGAAATTCCTGGTCAGGAACGTTCCAGGCTGTGGAGCTCTGCAGGACGAAACTTGGAAAAGCACTTTAGCCCCAGAGAATCTGCTGATGACTAGGGCCCCAGGGACTGTGGTTGGCGGGTAGATGAGAAGCGGGGAGCGGTCCTTGGGAAAGGGGGACCGACCGACCTCTGCGGACCACCCACAGCAACACCTGCCCATCATGGGATCCAGCCCCAAGCCAGGCCCTGAGAGGTGTGTGAACAGTCAGTCCAAGAAGGGGGGCAACTGAGGCATGGGGGTGTTAGCTCCTTCTTTCAAGGCCACACAGGAAGGGTGGGCACACGCCCATGGCTCCTGCCTCACAGGTGTCTCTGCAACAAACCAAAGGACTCCCGGAGTAGGCACAGCGTCAGTGGAACCACCCAGAAGGTGTGGCCCAGCCCAGGCTGGGCATGGGGTCCCTGTCTGCTGCTCCTTCCCCTCCCTGCACCAGGCGGTGTGGGGGAGGGGGGACAGTCGCTCGCAGGATGGGCTGAGGAGGAAGGCGAGGGCCAGCCCACAGTGGGGACATCTCTGTCTGAGCTCGTGCCTGTGACTGGGCAGGACACTCCTCCCGCTTCTAAGGAACTGACCGGGACTCCCTCGGTCCGGCCAGCAGCTGGGCCCCAGAGGACACGAGAGGATTTAGGGCCCAGGTGAGGAGACACTTCCCGAGGACGTCGGAGGGCAGGCGCTGGGGCACGGGGATGGGGAAGCAGACCCTCTCTTATTTAAGAGCTGGCGCTCTGGGTCCCCGTTTGGGTGCCCAGGCAGGTGTCCCCGCTCTGAGAGCCAGGACCGAGGCCCCTCCTCCCCAGCTCCTTCCAGGCAGCGCCCCTGCCCTCCGGGCACGGCCTGGCCTCCCCGAGCGGCAATCTGGTCAGCCCCCTCGGTGTCCCTTGGGGACACGGCAGCCCAGAAAGGAGAGGATCGACACAGTCACCCCACAACACCAAAGGCCAACCCAGTCCGCTGGCCCTGAGGACGAGCCGCCGGGTGTCTGGATGTGGGACAAGGCTCAAGGGGACAAAGTCGAGATCCCCAAGGGGACAAGGACAACCACAGAGAAGGGTGCTGGCAAGGATGCTTGGGTGCTGGGCGGTGGGGGGGCACAGAGCCGGCGGAGGAAGGGGTGCCGAGAGGGGAGCGGGGGTCCAGCCCGGCAACGGTGTCGTGTCCGCGGGGCATTAGGTGGGCTCTGTGTCCCTGTGTACCTCTCTGTGTGTGTCTCTCTCTGTCTCCATCTCTCCATCTGTCTCTGTCTCTCTCCTCCCCCAGCCCCCCTCCCCCTTAACCTGGAGCCAGCGTCTTGGTGGCCCCTCAGCCGCGTCTCTGGGCTGAGAACAAGGACCACTGTGGGTCTGGGGGAGGGGCGCAGGAAAGGGAGCGGCTTCTAGAGATCCTGGGCTGCCTCAGTTGACTTCCCTGTGCCACGTTCTCCCTCTCCTCCAGACCGTCCCCAGCAGGACGGGGGCCTGGGCTGGGACAGGACTCTTGGCCTCTGCTGCCCTGAAAGCAGCTGGCGGCAAACGTTGGCTTCTCCCCAGGGCCCGTCACCAAGGCCCCCACCCCGGCTTTGAGGGTTCAGAGAAGCACTCGGCCCCGCCTACCCTGCAGCAGGAGCCCCAGGGCTCGACCCCTGCCCTCCTGCGCCCGCCCAGCCGTCCCCACAACAGCGTCTTCCTCCCCCTCCCCTTCAGCCGGTGCAGGCAGGACAGCGTCCCCGGGGCCATCGATGGACAACACCCCTCAGACTTAGCAAGAGTGTGGTCCCCCCCAGTGGGAAGCCCGGCGCAGGGTGCCTGACGGAGGGAGGACGGCCCCGCCATGTGTGGGCCACACGGGTGTCCCCGTGCGTGCAGAGACCTGCCCCGCCCATTGCTGACCTCTGCCACCACAAAGAGCCCCGCACGTCTTTCGCGCATTCAGCCGAGCCATCTAGCTGGGAGGAGGGCAGCCCCCGCCCCCACCAGCCACCATCACCTCCGTGCCCCGTGCCAGGCACATCTCACTACCGAGTCTCCTGCTGAGGCCAGAAGGGCTGGGCATCCCCCGGGGGCCCGGGGGGTGGCCCCCCGGGCTGGGGCTGTCCTCCCGGGATGACCCCTGCCTCCTGGGGCGGTGCCCCTGGCCTCCCTCGGGGCGATGCCAGCACCAACGTCTGTGCCTCCTTCCAGGGCCTGATGTTTGGGCTCTGGAGAACCTCCAACAGCGTGCTTCTCGACCTCACTCTGGCCGTCGGCCTCGGAGGGCTGGTGGGGAGCGGGCCTGTCCTCTGGCACCTCGGCTTCCGCGTCAGAAAGGGCCCCCTCTCCGTCTACGTCCTCCGCCCGGCCGCCGCGGACAGCCTGTTCCTCTGCTGCCAGCTGGGCTTCTCCACCGTCCAGGCCGCCCTGGGCTCCCGGGACAACCTGTCCCTCGCGGGCTTCTCCGTGGGGCTGGGGCTGCTGGCGGCCTCGGCACCGATGCAGCTGCCTGTCCCGCGTCTTCCCCACCTGCTGCCCCGGCTGCCGGCCCAGACGCACCTCGGGCCTCGTCTGCGGCCTCGTCTCGGCCCTGAGCCCGCCGGCCATGCTGCGGCCCGCCAACGCCTGCGGCCCGCTGCGGCCCGCACCAGACCCCTGACCTGCGCGCGGTACCACGCGGCCAGCGTCGCGTGGCTGCTGTCCCTGGCCTGCGCGGCCTGCGCGGGGGAGCCCGGCGCCCTTCCTCTGGGTGAACTGCCGTTCCCAGCGCCCGCGGCCCCAGCTGTGGGGCATGGCTCCGGGCTCCGGGTTCCTGCTCCTCTTTTGCGGCCTCCCGCTGGTCTTCTGGAGCCTGTGGCCCCTCCTCAACCTCCTGCGGCCCCTGTTTGGCCCGCTGGCCACCCTCCCGCGACGCCAAGCCCTTCATCTGCTTCACCGCAGGCCAGCAGCCGGGCAAACGCCAGCCGCTGTGGGTGGTTCTGCAGAGGTCCCTGGGGGAGGAGGCCGCACGGGGGGAGGGGCCAGGGGCCAGTCTCTGCCTCAATATAGGGCCTCACTATAGGGGCCGCCCCAGCCCCGGCCAGACCCTTCCCGGGTGACCACCCCCCCACACCCCAGCTCCCCGGTCGGGGACCCAAGGGCTGAGGACAGAGTGAGGGCCATGGTCCTGACCCCTGTTGCCCAGCGCGGCCTGTAGAGCCCCGGGGGGTGGGGCAGGAGGGAGGGACAAGGACCCGCAGCGCCCCCCTCCAGCTCGGGCCCCCACCGCACACCTGCAGCAGCGCTGAGGACGGGCGCCCCCCACCCCGCACGGCCCGGGAGGGGGGCTGGAGGGACAGGAGCCCAGGCGCTGGCTGTGCCGGGCTGTCCGCCACTACGACGGTGCTGTCGCTTCTTCCTCCGCGGGAAGGTCGTGGAACCCGGCCTCACCCCAGCCCCCCACCCGCCGACGACCGCCCGCCCCGTCCCGCCCCGTCCCGCCCCGTCCCGTCCTCCGGGCGGTTCCCCATCGGCCGCCAGATGGCGCTGCGCCCTCAACAAACGCGCCCCGGGCGGGCTCCACGCGGGAGGGTGGCCGCGGCTCGGCCGCCTGCCCTCCCGGCCCCACCGCCGGCTGCCTGGAGGGTGTTCTGGCCCCCAGCCCCCATCCTCACCGGGATTCTGGCTCATCCCCCACCCGTTGCCCCAGCCCTGCCCGCCCCCTGCAGACCCTTCCCTGCCCGGTTTGCCCTGGGGCTTTCCTCCTGAAAAAATGGGAGGGACAGGGACAGACCGGGAGAGACAGGGAAGGACAAGGAGAGACCGCGAGAGGGGAGAGAGGGGAAGGAAGGGGGGAGGGGGAGGGAGGGCAGGGAAGGGGGAAAGACAAGGGAGAGACAGGGAGGGGCGGGGAGGGAGGGAACTGAAGCCAGGCTTTGTAGCTTTCAAAGTGCAAATCGCTTTGAGTGTTTTCTGAACAATTAAAAAAAAAAAGAAAGAAAAAAGATAGTCCGTGGTCATTGTCAAAACGTTCAAGCCCTGCAGAAAATACTGCAAAGATAAATCACCAAGTGTTTGGACCCAGGGGAGGCATGTTGGGTGCGAACGCTTTAGCTGTGTTTCTGGAGACCCCCAGAAACTTCAACCGGGACCAAAAGGAGGTCGTTCCATACACGCTAATTCTGCGCCTGTGGCAACAAAGCATTTTACAACTGCGGGAGATTTGTCTTAGAAAGGTGTGCAATTTTTTCACCGGAAGATTTCTGTGTTGCTCGGTTTTGGGGTGGTGATGCGGGGGTCTGGAGCCGACGGCCAGGAAAGAATTCTTGAAGATGTCTTCGGTGCAGAAAGGCGATTTTACTAACGCGCAAGGACAGGGCCCGCGGGCAGGACTGCACTGGGGTGTGAGGCTCCTTAGACACAACAAAGTTGGGGAGGTAAAGTCAAAAGAGAGGCCTCCAGAGGGACTCGGAGGCTCCTAAAATGCACGAGGCCTGGCTGTTGTCCAGCGAAGGCTCTTTTCCCTCTAGGAAGGCATTAACAGTAGGACCGTGGAGGGTTCCAGAAATGTCAGACTCTGGATTTGCCTCAAGTGTGTCAATGGGCTGCAGGTCATAAGGAAACTTCCTGCCTGCCTTTGTTCCCACATCACTACGGAGGGGAGGGCGATGCTGGGGCTCCAGGAACCTGAGTCTGTGGGTTACTGGGGATCCGACTATTGGCGAGATTGCCTTTTTCTTGTAATGTACTGAGATATTTGTAAACTGATGGAGACTATGCCTTGCACGACTGTGATCTCTATCAGCCAGCCATTTCTTTCCCTTCCTTTGTCCTTGGGCCGCCGGGGAGGGCCCGAGGAATGTCACCTGGTGGGGGGAGGGAGTGCTAGCTTGTATTTTCCCCTCGGCCCGCCTTATGCTCCCTCATCACTCCCTATGGGAACCGGAAAGACGAGAGGCGCCTGGGTGGCCCAGTGGGTCAAGCGTCAAACTTCAGCTCAGGTCGTGATCTCGCCTGTCCCGAGTTCGAGCCCAGCGTCGGGCTCTGTGCTGACAGCTGCTTCAGGTTCTGTGTCTCCGTCTCTCTGTCTCTCCCCTGCTCTCACTCTGTCTCTCTCTCTCTCTCTCTCAAAAATAAACATTTAAAAATTAAAAAAGAAAAAAAAGGAAGTGGAGAGATGAGAAAGTCACCGGTCGCCACCCGCACCCCGGAGACACTGGCTTTTGCGGGTTTTCTGTGCCTCCCCAGGAAGCCAGGGCTCCGGCTCCCCTTGACTCCAGCAGAGGGCGCCAAGTGCGGACAGTCAAGAAAGAATTCTGGAGACGGTTTCGGTGCAAAAAGGTGGTTTTACTAAAGGGCGGGGAAGGGACCCTCGGGCAGAAAGAGCTGCGCTGGGGTGGTGAGCAGTGATTGAGTCCATACTTTTAGGTCGGGAGGGGCAGAGAGCAAGGCAGTTTCCAAAAGGATTTTCATATGTGAAAAAAGACAAGATCCTGGAGGTCTGCTATTCTCAAGCCTTTGACCCCTAGGAAAGCATAACCTCGAGGCAGCGGTGACTTCCTAGGGGAAGGTCCCTGCCTCTCAAGTACGCGGCGTCGGAGGGCTGCAAGTTGTAAGGGATTTAAATTCATTTTATCTACGTTTCTTTCGCCTTTGTTCTCCTCAAGTCTAAGGGCCGGTGCTGCAGCTCGGGGAGGGAGGGGGCGAAGCATCCGGAGCCCCGCTCCGTGGGGGAAGCTGCTCTGGGGTGGGATGCGGAGGGCTGGGGAGGGACTGTCCGTTCTGGTGACCTTTCCTGCCAGTCCCCAGAGAGGGGTGTGGCCTCCTGGAAGGCCTGAAAAGGAGATGCGGGAGGCAGGCCTTTTCAGAGGTGGGGTGCCCCCAGGGTCAGCCCCTGGAAATAGCTGCAGGGGGGCCCCCTGTGGGGCCCGTCATCTGTGTGCCTGTGGCGGCGGGGACAGGAGGGGACAGGAGGCAGCAGTGTCTAGGGCACGTGATAAACAGCCCCATCTAGAGAGATGGGGATCGCGGGGTCCTCTGGCCGGGGACCCTTCTGCAGTGGGGGTGCCAGCCTGAGCCCAGACAAGCCGGCGAGCGGCTGTCACCTCTCTAGCTGGGTGACCTCCAGCGAGTAGCCCAGAGCCCCAGTGTGCATAGGGGGCGGAGGAGCAAGGAGGTCAAGGCGGCTCGTCCGGGGGAGAGGCGACCCCAGGTGCTGTCGGCCCGTCCTGACCTGCAAAGCCACCCACATTGCCTCCCACATGCAGCAAAGCTCCAGGTGTCCCCAGCCAGCCCTGACCTCGGCACCCCACTGTAAGGGTTAAATTGTAGTGCAGGGCTAACCGGTAGCCTTAATAACAACTTTGTTTTAACACTGTAGATTAAGAGATAACAGCCTTGTGCTATCAGTCAAGGGAACACAAGTTTAAGGAAAATCAACTGGATTAGGGTTTGATTGGATTGGGGCAAGGGCACGTCTGAACTGTTTCCACCCCCATCTGGGAACGGTTTCTCTGTTCTGTTCCCAGGTGATGATAAGGACGATGCGGTTGGCTATAAAAACTCTGTACCCCGGCTGTTCGAGACCGCACTCTGGTCAAGAGTGTCGGTCCCGATCGGTTGGCCTTGCCTCTCATTGCAATAAATTTTGTCGTGACTGTCACTGGCGCCCTACTGTCTTAACGTTAATGCTTTGCTAGAGGGAAAAACAACCTTACCCTGACAATAGCTAGGCCTCCAGGATCCTGTGAGCCTTCTTTAGCATATGAAAATCTCACTGGAATCTTCCCAGTTTCTCCTCCGGGTCCTGGGGCAGCTCTCCCTGCCCACGAGTCCTGTCCCTCCTGTCCCGTGCTTTAATAAAATCACCTTTTTGCACCAAACACGTCTTCAAGAATTTTTTTCTTGGCTGTCGGCTCTGAACCTCACCATCACCCCAAAACCCCATCACCCAAAACTTCATCACTAAGCACTGGACAGAAACCCAAGATATGGATGCACTTTGGTGTGGCCCGTGTCTCCCAAGAGGTTCGGGGTCTGAAGAAAGGACAGACATAAATACAGTACAAAGACAGCAGGTGAAGGTGTGCAGAGAAGTGTGCAGAGGGTTTAGGGAGGCACCCCTTAACCCCAACTTACGGCCATTGCCCTGGTATCATAAGCGTGTTCCTTTCTACTCCCAAGTGTCCCCGTGTGGATGACCAATCACCTGGTTGCCCTAGTGTTAGGGAAGCATGGAGGAGGGTCACATATCCTCACTCGGAAAGCAAGGGAGGCTTCCAGGAGAAGGAGGTATGACACAGGCTGCGAGGGGGGAAGAGGAAGGGGCTGCCCTTGGTGGGGGGAAATAGGAGGTCTGAAACATGGCACCTGCGAAGAAAAAGAGAAAGAAGGAGACCCCCATGGGAGGCTTCTGACAGCTGGGCCCCCAGGAAATGGAGCAGGTGTATACCCGACAAGGGACAGAGGACCCCCCGGGAACGTGGGCACGAGGTACACATGTGGCCCTCCTCCCAAGTCTGCCTTTCCTACGGTTCATCTGGAAGTAAGTGTGGCTGGTCTGAAACAGTGGTCAAATCTCAGTTGTTTGGTTTCGCTTTCCCAGATAGCCAATCGTTCTAGCAAGAGCTGTTGGCAAGGTTTCCCTTTTCTCGTTGAATCACGTTGGCGCCTTGATTGTAACTCAACCAATGGTATATGGCGGACCCCGTGTTTCGCTGCTCTGCTTGGCTAGTCTCGTGCCAACGCCCCCCTGTCTCAATTACTGCGGCGTCACAGGAAGTCATGACATCAGTGGTACAAGCCCTACCACGTTGTGTTTCTTCCTTGAGACTCGCATTTCTGTATAAATTCTAGAATCAGCCTGACAATGTCTTCAAAAGTCTACCGGGAAATTTATTGAGATTGCATTAAATCTGTTCAATTATTCTCTAAAATTCATGGAGTTTTCCATTTCTCATGCATGGTTCCCCCCCCCGCCCCCACACACACACCATTTATTTTGGGATTTGATTTCTGCCAGCTGTCCTTCGTAGTGGGTCGCCTGTACATGTTTGGTAAAATCTATGCCTAGGCACCTGGGGTTTTGTAACGCTATCTGCAGTAAGCCTTGGGTTTCATTTTCCAACTGTTTGTCGACAGTTTATTGGTTTCTTATATCGATCTTGATTTTTTACACGATCGAACGGCTATCCTACCAAATTACTAAATGTACGAATTCATTCTAGTTGTCTCTTTGAAGACACCTTAGGGTTTCCTAAGAACAGGGTCACACCATTTGCAAATCGAGATAGTCTTTCTACTTCCTCTCTGGTTTGGCTAAGCCGTCCCACACAACGGTGAACAGAAATGGTAGATGTGGGCCCCCTCGCCTACCCCGGACTCACAGGGAAGGTGTTCAATATTTTACCGTGAAACACGACGTCGTCTGTAGGACTTTTGTTTATAGCCTTTGTCATACTGATATAATTCCCATCCATTCCTAGTTTTCTGAGGGTTTTCCAAACCCACGATTTGGGTTTTTATAAATCGTGCAGGGCTATTGAATTTTATCACATGCTTTCTTCATCTCTTAAGACAATCGTATGGTTTCTCTCCTTCCGTGTACTGATGTGGTGAATTACACTGACTCAGTTTCCAGTGCTGACCTTGCACTCCTTGGATAAACCCCACTTGGCCATAGCGTCTTGTCCTTCTTACGCATGAACGGACGTGATCTGCCAATACTTTGATAGGGGTATTTGCATCTATGTTCATGAGAGGTGCTCTCTCGCTTGGTTTCTCGATAGTGTCCTTGTCAGTTTGGGGCATCAGAGAGAGTTGTTCGTGCTCCCATCTCTGTAAGAATGTGGGTGAGGCCAGTACCTGTTCCTCTGGGGAGACATCCGGGTCTAGAGTTTCTGTGGATGGTTTGTTTTTTTTTTTTAACGTTTATTCATCTTTGAGAGACAGAGAAAGAGACAGAGCATGAGCAGGGAAGGGACAGAGAGAGGGAGACACAGAATCCGAAGCAGGCTCCAGGCTCCGAGGCATCAGCACAGAGCCCGACGCAGGGCTTGAACTCACAAGCCGTGAGATCATGACCTGAACCAAAGTCAGGCGCGCTCAATCGACTGAGCCACCCAGGTGCCCCTTGTGAATGGAGTTTAAAACACAATTTCCCAGGGTGGCTGGGTGGCTCAGTCGGTTAAGCATCCGACTTCGGCTCAGGTCATGATCCTATGGTTTGAGGGTTCAAGCCCCACGTCGGGCTCTGGGCTGACGGCTCGGAGCCTGGAACCTGCTTGGATTCTGTGCCTCCCCCTCTCTCTGCCCCTTCCATGCTTGTTCTTTGTCTCTCTACAATAAATAAGCACTAAAAAAACAAAATTAAAACACAATTTCTGTTTCTTTAACAAATAGAGGGGCATTCAGGTTCCTTTTCTCTTTTTCCATCAGTTTTGGAAAGTCTTATCCTTCAAGCAATGCTTCCATTTCACCAAACAGCCATTTAGCCTAGCGTTGGATATGACTGCGTGTCATACGTCTGTGTTGTCTCTTCTGTGCCTCCTGCCGGTACTTTCTGTCTCCTCTTGACCCTTCTTGGTTAGGGTTTTATCAATATCGTTCATCTTTTGCTTTGCTGATTTTCCCTGTTTGTTCATCTGCAGTCTCTTAGATGGACTCCTGCTTATCCTCATTTTGTCTTTCCTTCTACTCTGTGGGTTTTAATTTGCTCTGCTTCTTCTAGCTTCTCGAGTTAAGTAGCTTAGATTTTTTTTTGTTTGTTTTTACTCTTTCCTGCTTCTCTGGGAATGGGCATTTAAAAAGCCACGGTTTCCCTTCAGGCACTGCTCTCTCTATGTGCCTCCTGAGAGTCTCCATCCCTTATCATTTGGTTCCAAATATCTCCTCATTTTCTTTGTGATTTTTTTTAATGTTTATTTATTTTTGAGAGAGAGAGAGAGAGGGAGAGAGAGATACAGAGTGTGAGTGGGGAGGGGCAGAGGGAGAGGGAGACACAGAATGTGAAGCAGGCTCCAGGTTCTGAGCTGTCAGCACAGAGCCCGACATGGGGTTCGAACTCACGGACCGCGAGATCATGACCTGGGCCGAAGTTGGACGCTTACTGACTGAGCCACCCAGGTGCCCCACGTGATTTCTTTTTAAAGTATGTTACTGGATTTCCAAACATTTAGAGAGTTTCTATTTATCTCTTTGTTTTGTTGTTAGTTTCTAATACAATTCTTTTGTGGCCTGAAAATAACTAACACCGTATGTCCTTCAACTCTTTCGGGTTCATTGAGACCGGTTTGTGGTCCAGCTTGTGGCCTGTCGTGGTGGGTGTTCCACGTGCACATGGAAAGACTGTGCACTTGTAATTCTTAGATGCCACTTTCCAAAATCTTCAACTAGGTCGATTTTTAAAATAATGTTCAGTTTTTCTACATTTTTTTTTTTAGTTTTTAATGTTTATTTATTTTTAAGAGAGAGAGAAAGAGAGACAGAGTCTGAGTGGGGAAGGGGCAGAGACAGAGGGAGGCACAGAATCCGAAGCAGGCTCCAGGCCCGGAGCTGTCAGCACAGAGCCCGACGCGAGGCTTGAACTCACGGACCGCGAGATCATGACTTGAGCCGAAGTCGGACGCTCAACCGACTGAGCCACTCAGGCGCCTCATGGCCAGTAGAATTTTAAATAAATTAAGAAGAAAATGTGCATTTATTTATTTCTTTATTTATTTTTAGCCATGCAACAGCGTCTTTTGTTACGTATGGGCTTTTAAAATTATTCCCTCAGTCTCTCCATATACAGGGAAAAATAAGTATAATGTTTAGCATATTGGAACTTGGAAATATTGGTCATTGCCTTGATAAGGGAAAAGTATCCCCAAAGGATGCTTAACCAGAAGGGCAATTCATCTGCCAACCTCCAAGAACATGGAGAGGAACACGATAGACTGTCCCCCGTCGGAACCCTCATCCACCGCCATTCGGTAACCCTTCTTCGGGCCCAGATCAGCAGCACGCTTCTGGCCAACGATCATTCAGTGTCTGAGAAGACTTCCACCGTCTTCTTCTGCTACAGAAACCTGGGATATGTTTCTTGGGTATCACCAGAAAACGTGTTGGTGCTCGAGGGGAAATGTCGTGGAAAGGAAGGCACTGGTCACCCTCAAAAAATGGTTTGGGCTGGGATTTCCTGGCGAAGATCTTTCCAAAGATCTTTCTCCCCGGGGGAGAAGCCAGAAAGTGTGCATTTATGGTCACCGCATACTCATCATCCCCAGTGCTCTCCGTTTTTACGTTCATCCGCATTATTCCTCTCAAGCCTGAAAAGCTTTCTTTTGTATTTCATGTCCAATGACTACGATTTCTCTCAGCCTTTGTCTATCTGAAAATGTCTTTTCCTTCCCTTTGTCTTCAAGGATATTTTTGTGGAATATTAAACTTAGATTAACAGGATTTCTCTCTGTCTGTCTCTCTCTCTCTCTCTCTCTCTCTCAGCATATAAAATCATGTTCCATTTGGAAAGGGCATTTGGCTCCCATGATTTGAAGGGATAAGTCACACTTAATTATTATCATTGGCTCCAATATCGTACATCGTTTTTTTCTGGGCGCTTTTGGAATTTTTACCTCTGCATTTTGGCAACTTGGCCACAAAGTACTTAGATGGGGTTGTTTTTGTATTTATTCTACTTGGGGTTCACGGAGCATCCCCAATAATGCGCACCCACCCCCCCCAACAACGGCTACCCCCTTTGTAATGTAAATACTCCACAGGAAAGCGTGGATTACCGGATCAGACTTTTTAAAAAAAATTTTTTTTTAATGTTTATTTATTTTTGAGACAGAGAGAGACACAGCATGAGCAGGGAAGGGGCAGAGAGAGAGGGAGACACAGAATGTGAAGCAGGCTCCAGGCTCTGAGCTGTCAGCACAGAGCCCGACGCGGGGCTCGAACTCACGAAATGCGAGATCATGACCTGGGCTGAAGTCGGACGCTTAACCGACTGAGCCACCCAGGCGCCCCCAGATCAGACTTTTTAAAAGCATACAACCACATGCTGCCCATAAGAGACACACTTTAGATTCAAAGGTGCAAATAATTTGTGTGTAAAGTGATTTATGACGCAAACGCTAACCCAAAGAGACCTCAAGTGGCTATACTAACACCAGACAAAATTGAGTTGAAGTAAAAAATTGTTGCTGGAGACAAACAGTGACCTTTCTCTGCTGATGAAAGGATCAGCCCGTCAAAAAGATACAAGGATTCCAAACACTGGTGCCTGTGGTGTGCAAGCAAGCCCCCTGAGAGACATCCAGGCCCCAATCCGTGGAACCTGTGGGTGTCACCTTACACGGTAAAAGGGACTTTGCGGTGCGACTAAGTTCAGGATCTTGAGATGAGGGGTGGGGTTACCCTGGATTGTCCGGGGGTCCCGATGGGGACCAGGGTCCTTAAAAAAGGGAGGCAGCAGGGAGAAGGTGGTGGAAACAGAGTCAGAGAAGACGCACCCACAGCCGTGCCGATGGAGGACGGCCTGCGAGCCAGGGAACGGGGGCTCCAGGAGCTGGAAAAAGCAGGGGACCCGAATCCCCTGGGCTTCCAGAAGGAGCACGGCCCATCAGCTTAGACTTCTGGCCTCTGGAACTGTGGGGTAGGAAGTCTGTGCTGCTTTAAGCCACAAGGTTTTGGTGACGTGTTACAGCAACCACAGCAAACTGATACAGACTGTCCCCTGCAACTCCTGCCTGCTTCACCTTCTCCCCTATGTCCTCAGACAGTTGTTTTTAATTTTTAATTTTTCCAGAGGTTGTGGCCATCGAATATCAGGAGGATGGGTCTGCGATCGGCTCTGGTGCCATTGCCAGAAACAGAACTCCCTTTCTTTTTCTTTCTTTCTTCCTTTCTTTCTTTTTCTTTCTCTCTCTCTTTCTTTCTTTCTTTCTTTCTTTCTTTCTTTCTTTCTTTTTCTTTCTCTTTCTTTTTCTTTCTCTCGTGTTTCTTCCTTCCTTCCTTTCTTTTTCTTTCTTTCTCTCTCTTTTTTTCTTTCTTTCTTTCTTTCTTTTTTTCTTCTCTCTCTTCTTTTTCTTTCTTGTTTCTCTCTTCTTTCTTTTTCTTTTTTCTTTCTCTCCTCTTTCTTTTTCTTTCTTTCTCTTGTCTTTCTTCTTTCTCTCTTTTTCTTTCTTCTTTCTTTTTTTCTCTTTCTCTTTCTTCTTTCTTTTTTTCTCTTTCTCTCTTTTTCTTTCTTTTTCTCTTTCTTCTTTCTCTCTTTTTCTTCTCTCTCTTCTTTCTTTTTCTTTCTTTCTTCTTTCTTCTTTCTCTTTTCTTTCTTTTTCTTTTTTTCTCTCTTCTTTCTTTCTTTCTTTCTCTCGTCTTTCTTTCTATTTCTTTCTTCTTTCTCTCTTCTTTCTCTCTTTTTCTTTCTTCTTTCTCTTTCTCTCTTTTTCTTTCTTTTTCTCTTTCTTCTTTCTCTCTTTTTCTTTCTTTTTTTCTTTCTTTCTCTTTCTTTCTTTTCCCTTCTTTCCTTTTTTTCTTTCTTTAATTGAGGAGCTGGTGACTTAAAAAAAATTTTTTTTTAATGTCCATTTATTGTTGAGAGACAGAAAGAGACAGACCGCAAGCAAGGGGAGGGGCAGAGAGAGAGGGAGACCCAGAATATGAAGCAGGCTCCAGGCTCTGAGCCGTCAGCACTTGAAATGTGAGATCCTGACCCGAGCTGAAGTCAGACACTTAACCCACGGAGCCACCCAGGTGCCCCATCACCTTACCCTTTCTAAATGAAAAGAATAATAACGATTCCGAATTTCAAAACGCGTATGTCCCAAGGGTTGCACAGAGTCGCTACATGGGGTTCGGCATGAAGCAGGACTCAGGTCTCTCCATCGGCTCAGATGCCACAAGAAAAATGCCACAGACTCGGGGCTTAAACAACAGAAACGTATTCTCACAGTTCTGGAGGCTGGAAGTCCAGGACTGAGGCGTCAGCAAGGTGGGCTTTGGGTGAGGCTTCTCTTCCCGGCCTGCAGACGGCTGCCTTCTCACCATGTGCCTGCAGTGGAGAAAGCCTGACATCTCCCGTGGCTCTTCCTACAACGGCACCGATCCCTCCACAGGAGCTACACACACACATGACCTAGAGGCCCACCTCCGAACACTACCACGCTGGGCGTTCAGGCTTCACCATAGGAATTCAGTCTGTAGCAGCTGGTTGTAAGCAGGAGGGAAAGGGGAGGGACCCAGGCCTATGACTTACGGGTAAATCGGCAGGACATAGCCCCAGAACAGGAAGGCTGGAGACCTGGCTTCCTCCTTCCACTGGCACCTGTAGGTGAGCATATCCCCCTTCCCAGAGAAGGGGCCCCAAAGGGTTGGCCTCGCTCCTCCCAGCACGTGCCTTTGTGCCTTTCTGGGGCTGAGTCTGCCGCGCTGGGCTCTGTGCAGCACTCGGGATGCAGGCCTGACCCGGGGCAGAAGCTGAGGGTTTGCAGAGCTATCGCAGGTGTTGGAGCTAAAAGAAAACTGTTCTCAGGCCCAGGGAGGCCCGCCGCCCGGACCCGTCCTCCCTCTGCGCCCTCGTGTGGTGCCCTGGCATCCCGCCTACCGGCCGACGTCTGCCAGCCAGAGCCTCCTGGGGACCTGTGTGTCAGCATCTGACCGCCTCCTGCTATCCTAGGGACCCGGCGGGGGCTTTGAAAGAGACCGGGCTTCTCCAAACACCCTGTCTGGAGCTGCCGACAGGGACACTGCACACCCTGGAGACCACCCAGCATCTCTACTGGGCAACCGGGACCCTGCTTGGCCCAAGAGCTCGCCAGACACAACACAGGGCAGGCCCCATGGGCCAGAGGCCAGCAGCTGGTGACCTTCAACCCTACAGATGGGTACCTTTCCTGGCATTCACAGGATTAAAGATTCTTGTTTAAATGTTTATTTATTTTGAGAGAGAGTGCGCGCACGGGCAGGAGTTGGGGAAGGGCAGGCAGAGAGAGAGAGAGAGAGAGAGAGAGAGAGAGAGAGAATCCCACGCAGGCTCTACACCCACACGGAATTGGAACTAAACAACCGTGAGATCATGACCTGAGTCGAAATCAAGAGCCAGATGCTTAAGCGACCGAGCCACCCAGATGCTCCAAGGATTAAATATTTTTAAATCAGTCATCAGCACTTACCAATTGGGGAATTTCACATCAAAATCAGGTTTCTGGCCTCCCATGAACGTCCGAGGCTGCCAAACTGGCCACAGAGGGAGGCTGGGAGGGGCTGGTTTTCTGCAGGTGCACCTGACACTCCCCCGAGGACCCCTTCTTTGCTGTCACCCTGAGCCCAGACCACTCCTCACCGATCGCAGAGGAAAGTGAATGGGTCTCTTTGCTCCCCTTTGTTTTTGGGTGAAAAGTGGGAAAAACAGACCCAGAAACCCCCAAGAACACACAAGAGAGGGCTCATTTCCTTGTGGGTGTGATGAACACTGCTTTGTGTTTGATGTGCAATGGAGAGTGTATGGGACTGAATTCCCCTCCAAAGATAAGAACTCACTCCACCCAGACTGGACCCCTTCTTTGTACAGACAGAGAAACTGAGGCCCAGAGAAAGTGGGCCCTGCCTCAGGTCACATGGCTGGGCAGTAACAGAGCCAGGCCCCCTCCCACGGATGTGTGGGCACATCTGTGACGTTGGGAGCCACATGCCTGGGGGGGGACACTGAGGGGAGCTCTGAGGAGGACGCTCCCCGCCTCAGCCTTATGGGGCCTGTTAGACACGACCCTGCCTTGCAGACAAGTGGGCGGGCCCTCCAGCGAGGGAGCGACAGGTGGCCCGTGGCCTGGCTGATGGCCTGTCGGAGAGGGGAGGCCACTGCAGAGACACCGATTAAGGACATTTGGCGGCTTCCTGTGGGGACCCAGGCCCTGTCTCGCCAGAGAGACCCGGGAGCTCCAAGCAGACAGATGGAGAGGGACCCCTGCAGCCAGCAGGATGGGCCTGGCCAGGCTTCCTCCTCATTAGCGTCTCATCAGGACACTGCTCAGCATCTGTGCCCAGGGAGAAGGCCAACCCCCGCACAGGGCAGCCTTTCCAGAACGGCACTGAAGATGGGCTTTCTCCCTATGCTAGAATATCATCCCCGCTGCCCCTCGTGGGGTCTGAAGATCCACCCTTAACATCACACTGTGGGGGTAAGGTGGGGTAAACTGAGGGCGGAATGGAGATTGGCTCGGGGGGCTGGGCTGGCCAGAAGGCTGAGGTGGGAAGAGAGTCTCCAGGTGAAGTAGGGCTCCAGCCGCCATGCTGACGGGGACTGGGGGACCCACTAGGCCTCCAGGAGACCCTGGGGCCAGGAATGCCACCTCACACCAGGGGCCTGGCAGGGCACTCTTTCTGTTTCTCCATTATCTCATCATCACCATCACCATCTTCTCCACCATCACTCCTCCTCCTCCTCAAGGCATCCCCAGATCCCTGTCAAGGGTGAAGGGAGGAAGAAGGAAGAGAACCACCCACACCATGCTCCGCATCTCAGCTCATGGCCGCCCTACACCCACCTCTGGGCGCCTCGGCTCCCTCCCCAGCCGCGCGCGCGCGCGCGCACACACACACGCACACACACACACAGTCTTCTTCATTGGGCAGGTCTCTGAGTTCCCGTGACCTGACCTCAGCCACCTCTCTATCCTAACCTGAAACTAGCCTACTCAGCAGGTACACGCACCTGTTCGCAAGCTCAGGCAAGCGTGGGGGGTCAGGAGCCTTGTTTCCAATGTGATATTCCCTGTTTTAGGTAAAGGCCTGTTAGGTGCTCGGGAAACACTAATAGAAGGGGGGAGAAAGGGAGGGGGAGAGGGGAAAGGAAGGGGAAGGAGGGAAGGGAAAGAAGGAGGAAGGAAGGAAGGAAATGGAGGGGGCGGGGGAAGAGGGAAGGAAAGATATCTGAAGAATCGAGCAGACTTTCCCTCTTGGCCGAGACGCACAAATTTCCTGGAAAACAAAAGCTTCCCAAGCCACACGCGGCTTGATTAAGGGCCAAACCCTATGGTTCCGTGAGGTAAGTTTTGTTCCCTTCCCCAGAAAGGACAGAATGTCTGCCCTTGCAATAAAAGGCAACCAAAATGGAAACGTATCACTTTGCCCTTCCCGTTCGTCAGACTGGCAGGCTCCCTGCAAACCGATGGCATCCTCGGCGTGCACTGGAGCAAGGTCACTTGAACTCCACGGACTCCCGACTCCTGGGGCCACATCGCCACGAGGCACGGGTCCCAGAGAAGTCACGCAATTGTCCTCCTCGGCTGTGCTCCGGCCCGAGGAGCGGAGGTCCCACCCCTTGCCCCTCGCACCTGCTTGGGGTGCCCCCTTCCTCCTTGGCGGGAGCGGGACATCGGATGGCCCCATACCCCACACTGTCATGGTGACATCCGGAAGGTTCTAGCTGGCTCCTTCTGGCCTCTGGCACACAGGGCTTCTGTCCTGGGGTCTACAAGGAAGTCTCAGGGGCAAATGCTGGGAGCCCCTCGCTCCGGCTGATGTGTGCAGAATATCCTAGAATGCCCACAAGATGGACGAGACGAAAATGAACGTGACAGATACACCCAGGGACGAGCATCTCTGAAGCCAGGGCAGCGCTGCTTGGTGTCTATGTGGGAGTCAAGACGTTGTGGGGCTGGGTAGGGGGATTGTCAGCCTGTACTTCTCAGGGTTGGGTGTGGGGTGCCCACCCCTGCTCCCGGGATTCCAGGCCATCGTGATGTCAGTGTTGTTCCAGGGATCTTGGATATTATACTGGTGGCTCCTGGCATCGCCTCCCACCAGAGAGGCTTTGGGGGCAGGTCCCGGCCCAGACCAGCGAGGGCTTGGAGGCTGAGGGAGGGGCGGCTTGCAGAGCCGGAGTCTGGGTCTCAAGAGGCCATCCGGCACCCCCCGAGCCACAGCCAGTCATCGGGCGTCGCCCCCTGGAAGGGCCTGGGGACTTATAGCCACGGACCTGTGTGGGGACAGGCTGGAGTTCTCCACCCCTGGAGGCAGCTCCAAAACTTCTTTGCTTGTGTGGGGGAGCGAGCTCATTCCCGGGGTTCGAACCCACCTCCCCAGTCCCGCCCCTGCCCTGCTGCCCGTCTCCTGGGGGATCCTGGCCCCTCACTGCTCTCAAGATGGGAAGTCACCTGCCTCGCCTGCTGCGTGTCAGTCTCATCTTCTGCCAGCCCCTCTGCGTGCGCGCGCACACACACACACACACACACGTATGCACACGCTCTCCCGGCCCCCCTCACCCCGAGGGTCTCCGTGAGCCTCGTTAAGCCACAGCTGTCCCTCCCCTCTGCGGCACATCAGACATGAGGCTGGGGTTCGCCATCATCTGAGACATCCTGTCAGTGACCGGGATAATTGAGCCTCTGGAGGGACCCCGCGTCCACATCTGCAGAATGGGAGCTCGCCACCTGCCGGGAAGCCTTCTTGTGGGGATCAAACGAGAGAAAGAATGGTTTGCAGTGTGTTTATTGAGCACTTACTACATACCATCAACTCGGCTACATCTCCCTGCACGGATCATCTCCCCACAGCCCCATGAGGTCAGGTAAACTGAGGCACCGGGAGGCTGAGGGACCTGCCCAGGGGTCCGAGGGTGCTGTTTACCAGTCCACATGGGGCAGAGGTGGACGGGACAAGCTCCGGCCGCGCAGAAGGTGGACTGAGCCCACCTCTTGCCCCCAAGCCCGCAAGGGGTCACCTGCATGTTGGGGACCTGCCGCTCTCCCAATCCAACCTCCCAGAAAAGGCTTGTCAACCCTCCCTCCCTCCCGCAATGCTGCAGACATTGTCCTGGGCGGGGCTGGCAGGTGAGGGGTGAGCAGGGCTGGGCTGGGCAGGGGAGGGTGGACAGAGCAGGGATGGGCAGGACCAGCCTGGGCTGGGCTGGGTGTGGTGCTGGGAAGGAGCTGGATGCCCCAGGGGGGGTGGGGAATTACCCTAGGATACAGGAGGGCTCTCGGGTGCTCCTGACTTGCTGTGTGACCCCAGCAGTCGCCCACCCTCTCTGTGCGCCAGGAGGAGGAGAGGCCACGGGAGGTCACGAGGGTGCCCTGACAGGAGGGTCTTCCAGATGGTTCCCACTGTAATCCCTAAACCAACCTGCCCGAGAGAGGGCGAGGCTGCTGGGGGTGTTAGGTAACAGCCCGGCGTCACCTCGTGTACCTCGGAAGGACGCAGCCACGCTGGAACCAGATCCTCCTGGCGCGGGAGGCAGCTTCAGCAGCCGGTCCTGGTCCTGCCGGTGGGGCTGGGGCAGGAGGCGACAGCTGCGGGTTCCGGAGAGTGCAAGGTGGGGGGGGGAGTACAGCGAGGATGCTGACCTCCACAGCCCCCGGGAGCTGAGGTCCCCTGCGGCCACCGCACCCTGCCCCCTGCCGCACAGCCCCCGGGACCGCCCCCCGTCCCCGGCCACCAGCCAGACACTCCCTGCGCACCTTGGCCAGCTCGGGAGCAGCAGGGTCCCCTCCAAGAAGACCCGGCTGGGGGGCCCGGGGTCCGTGGCATTGGCTGAGCCATCTGGCTGGCACAGCCGGCGGCAGGCGCTGGAGCAGAGGAGACCAGCCCGGAGCGGGGAGCGAGCCTGCGCCCCTATGCCTTGCTGCACGGTGAGTGCCGCCCGGGGAGGGGGCTCCCCCGGGCCCGCGGGGAAGGGCCACGCGGCAGGTGGGGGGGTGGGCGCTGTGGACTTGGGGAATCTGGAGCCGCGTGGGGAGGGGGCCGGGGAGCAGCAGGTGGCGGGAGCGCCCGGTTTTCTGCTGACTTCTTCCGAGTTCCCTGGGGGCTGGCGCGCCAGCCAGCCTGGTGCTGGCTTTGCCCGGCGCCCCCAGCCGTGCCGGGCCACCAGCGTCCCGCGGCCGAGCCGAGTGGGCAGCGGGGCCAGGGCGGCCGCACCGTGCTGCATTGCACCCACATCCCGGGCGCTCGCTCAGGCCGGCGCCACCTCCAGGGGACCTGGGCCGGCTGGCCGGCCTCCCTTCCCGGGCGGGGGGGGGGGGGGGGGGGACGCCTGGCAGGACGGGAGCTTGGGGACTTGTGGGCAGACAAGCGCCCCCTTCGCGGTCACTTGGGAAGCGCGCCCATCCCTTCGCAGCGACTTTTGAAGGCTTTGCCCTCAACAATTTCTTTTTTAAAAACCAGACTTGGGAAGGGGGGCATTGGCAGAATGGAGGACCAGGCGGAGAGGCGCTCAGGGCGGTGAGGGGGAGATCCTGGGCCTGGGGGGAGACTGTGGGGTCCGCGGGGTCCGCTTCCCCGGCCCCTGAGGCTGGCGGGGGGGACCCTGTGCAGAGCCGGTCCTCCGGGACACCGTGCGGGGCTGGAGGTAGCCTGGCCTCAGGCCTGAGATCTCAGGGGGAGCTGACCCCCAGCCTGAGGTCCAGGGACCCCCGGCATCACGGAGGGGACAGTGCCGGCCGATGCTCCCGTGTGGGACAGCTGTAGGTCACACTGAGGTGCTGGGGGAAGGAGCAAACCCAGCCCCCTCCCGGCTCCACGTTTGGGTGAGTTCCTCACTTCTCCGAGTTTCGTGGCGACTGCATAGATGTGCCCGTGCCAGGGCAGGCCGATGCCCGCCGGGTGCCCGGGAAGGTCAGCGCCCGCGCCTCCGAGGCCTCCACCGAGGCGCTCCCTCCTCCTGCCTTTATGTAAGAGAGGTGGCTGCAGCCAAGGCACGGTTCAGAACACGGGGCAGGGGCAGGGGCAGGGGGCGCTGTTAGCACCCTCGGGGCAGTAGCGGCCCCTCGGGACCCTGGGTGGGCCGTGGGGGGAGAGGCTTCGGGGCTGGAGGTTTCTCCGGGGAAAAGCAAGTCCACAGAGCTGGCGGGCCAAACGGGCACTGCATGGAGGCGCTGTGGGGCCCGGTCCCCATCGTCGACCTTCCTCCCAGCTGCGTGTCCCAGGCCACACCCGCATCCGCTCTGTGCCTTGCCTTCCCTGTCTGTGAAATGGGATGGTGGTATGAATACTTGTGCGGGCCTGGCCAGTCGTGTGAGAATTAGGCGAGCCCGTGGGGGGGGGGGGGGGGAGGGTGGCTGGCACGTCGTGACCTCACGCTTTGTGTGCGTCAGCTGTGGTCACGGTCCCTTTAAACAATCGTGAGCTTTGCTTTATTTAACTTTTTTAGAGCGAGAGAAAATGAGCAGGGGAGAGGGGCAGAGGGAGAGAGAATGTGCTCAGCGCGGAACCCGGCACGGGGCTCAATCCCATGACCCTGGAATCGCGCCCCGCGCCGAAATCAAGAGGCAGACGCTCAACTGACTGAGCCCCCTGGGCGCCCCGACAACCATTAGCTTTGCCGTGTGTCTTCTACTCGCCTTGGAGGGCAGACACGTCTCAGGTAGTTAGGGGGCTCCTGAAAGGCTTGTAGGGACGAGACCCTGTGCCCACAGGCCGGGTGCTTAAAGTCCCTGTGCTCGGTGAGATGCTCCGGGTACGCGAGGCTACACAGAAGGCTCTCTGGGGGTGCCTGGCGTCGCTCTGGGCTCTGACCCCAGGGCACCTGCCCCCACGGCCGGGCTGAGCCCCCATCCCAGCAGGTAAGACCCCTCCACCCGAGGCCAACAGGGCAGCCACCCAGACCTCCCCAGGGAGCTTCCTGGCCTCTGCAGCAAGGGGACATCAGGTCTGTTCAACGCCCCATCCCCTGAAGGGGCCCCAGGCTGAGCAGTGACCCTCTTAGGAGACTGTGTGCCGCTCCCAGTGCCGGACCCTACCCGCTGCCCCTCAGAGCACGCTGCTCTTGGTTCCTCGACATTCCCAGGCCTCCGGCTGGCTCCCCGCCTTGGCCGCCTGCATGGAGGAGGTGAGGAGAGGAATACCAAGCAGGCGACTCAGGCCCCAAGCTCCTCGCCCGCAGCCAGGGAAGGAGGAGAGCAGAGAGAGTAGAGGGAGCCAGGCGTTGGGCCCGGGCCCCTCCCCGCCACCCCCGGGGGTCAGAGCCTGGCCTCTCCCCACAAGGAGGGGCTGCGGGGCCACTGGAGGTGTTCCTACGACCTTTGGGTGGAGCCTCTGGCTGGTGAGATTTAAGGTCTCTTCTGCAGGGAACCTGTGGCCAAGGGCAGGGCCGAGGTGGGGGGGGGGGGTGCTGGGAGCTGGCGGGAGTCAGAGGAAGAGGTGAAGGTACTAGACATTTTGGGGGTGCAGTTGGGCCCGTGTGAGCAATGAGGAGGGGCAAGCCTCCTGGCTGGGCTCTTGCCTCCCTTCCCAAGGAGCCACCAGGGACTGAGACCATCCGGGCCCCACATGGGCCTCCTGTCCCACCCCCAGCCCCCACCGAGGGCTCGGCAGGGGTCCCTCCCCCTCTCTCTCCCCTGGGCGAGGCCAGGGCAGGCAATGATGCCCAGACCCTGCCAGCCAGAAGAGCCCGCTCTCTGCCCCGCCCCAGGGTGACCCGGGATGTGTCCCAGGGCCCTTCTGGGCCTTGATTTCCAGCTGGCAAATTTCACATCTCAGCTGGCAGACTGAGTCAGAAGAAGCCAGCGTCTTCCAGATGGCAGGCCTCAGCTGTCCCATCCATCCCTGTCACACACACGTCCGTCCTCCAGACCCCTGCCGCCCCAAGCCCCGGGTCCCTGGCTCTCCCCCTCCCATCCCTTGGGCCGCCCCGGCTCCTGTGTTTCTGGGCTCCTTCCCCAGCTCACTGGGGCCCTGAGGACTGGCTCAGCAGGAGGCCGGCTCCCTCCCTGGGAAAGGAACCCACCGTCTCACCAGGGAACCCCTGAGAGATCGGCCCTTCCGTCAATCGGCCTTGCTTGCTTGCTCCAAGGATAACAGCCGGGGCCGCCGGACCCCATGGGGGATGCACACCCCTTCTCTGACCAGCGGCTCTTCTGTCTGTCCGGCCATGGCTGTTTTCAGCAAACATTTATGGGCACTGTCCTGTGTAACCTCCTTCGGGGCCAGGAAGGGCAGGGAAGAGCTGCACACGGCCCCCATCTGGCCCCCATGGCACCGCGGGCCCCGGAAAAGAGCTGAGCAGATGGGGAATAGAGCAGTGGGGCACGCGGAACACAGGGCTCTGTGATGATCGCTGTGACCATGCCTCCCTCCTGCTTCCTGAGGGCACTGCCCTGGGGCCTCCTTGAACCCCCACAACTCCCTGTGAGTAAGGGCCCCATGACCCCATTTCACAGCTGGGGAAACGGAGGCACGCGGCAGTCGTATTGGTCAGCTAGTGCCGTGGAAAAAATTGTCACAAACAAGCGGCTTAAGATGACCCCCAGCTACGGGGCGACTGGGGGCTCCATCGGGTCAGCATCCGACTCTTGATTTCAGCTCAGGTCACCCTTCCATGGTTCGTGAGTTTGAGCCCCGGGTCGGGCTCTGTGCTGACAGCTCGGAGCCTGCTTGGGATTCTCTGTCTCCCTTTCCCTCTGCTCCTCCCCCTCTCTCTCTCTCTCTGTGTCAATAAATAAACATTTAAAAACAGAACTGACCCCCAGCTACTGTTTCCTGTGCTCAGAGCCCCACAGACAGAAATCACGTTGCCAGCTGTGCTCCTCCTGATTCGGGTTATTGGCCGAGTTCGATTCCCTGCAGCTGTAGGACTGAGGTCCCGTCCGTTCCCTCGCGGACTGCCAGCCGGCCGCCTCGAGTTCCCTGCCACGGGGTTCCTCTACCTGCAAGCCGGCCATGGAGACCCTGTCTTGTGCAGAGGCCTCTCTCACTCAGGAGCCCCCCCCTCCCCCGGGTCTGACCCCCGGGCCCAGCCCTCAGGCCCGCCCCCGGTTTCCCTTTCCATGAACCCAAAGTCAACCAAGCAGGGGGCTCACATCACTGTCGCCAAGGCATACGACAACATCCCAGGAGCCACGTCTCCTACACTCACAGGCTCCAGGCCCAAGAAGGGTCTTCGGGTCCCCCTCAAATTCCACCCGCCCCGACGTTCGGTAACTTTCAAGGTCAAACGGTTCGCGCGGGGCAGAGTGGCCATCACCAACCCAGGAGGCCCAGTCCCGGGGAATCAGCCCCCCAGGGAGGGAGTCCCGAGCCCAGGCCACCAGGCACCAGGAGACACATGCGTGCGGGCACCTGGGGCCACGGCAGAGAACGGAGCGTGGCCTGAAGAGCCGTGGAGGAGGCCTCGGAGGTGTGCAGGGAGCAAACAGCCCAGCGGCAGAAGCAGGGCCGCCTCCAGACCCAGCGTGCGGCTGTCCGGACGAGGGGCCGAGGGAAGCCCCTGGAAGGTGTTGGACGGAACTGAGCAGGGGGGAGACGCCTCCCTCCCTCCGAGGCCCTGCGAGGATCTGCGGTGGTTGGGGGCGCGGCGAGGCCCTGGAGAAGAGGCACAGCGCCCTGCCGATGCGGAAGTTTGGGAGCGAGCAGGGAGGGGCTGCTGAGAGTGGGCCCAGCTTGACCTTGGGCGGGCTGGTCAAGTTCCACCCGCCTGCTCGCCGTCTGTCTGCCCAAATGGCACCCAGGAGGTGGGACCTTCCTGCTTCGCTCCCCAGGGGGGTCGAAAGGTGCACCCAGGGCTCCGTCCAGGGCACCTTGGTAATAAGAGCGGGGCCGAGCCAACTCGAACCCGCCACCTGCCGGCCCACCTGCAGAGCAGACCGGCTCCCAGGGCCCCTGCAAAGAGAGGGAAGCTAGGCCCCAGGCCCGGGCTCCGAAGGCCCCGCACCCTGGGAGACGGTGGAGCCACAGCCACATTCGCTCAGAGCCTCCTGCCTGGGGCCCGCGGGCCACCCCCACCGCTATCCAGACACCCTGCAGCCTTCGGGAGCCACGGGCCTCGGCTCGACGTCCTTGTCAGCTGTGCGAAGGAGAAGTCAGGACCAGCAGGCCCTCCTGGCACAGACGGGGCCTGTCAGCTGCTGAAATCCCAGCTCCCACCTCTCCGTCCCCGGCCTGGCAAGGCTGTCTCCTCTCCCTCTTCTTGCGCAAGCTCCTTCTCATTTCTGTCGGCCCTGCCCGAGTTCTCTGCAACATCCGGAGGGTGCAGGGCACACGGGTGGGCGAGGCAGGGGTTGCTGAGGCCAGTACATCAGCAAGGAGGCCTTGCAAGGTGCCAGGCGCCGGGCTAAGGGCTTCCCACAGATGCCATCGGCGAACGCGCGGCCGGACCGCCCTGGTGTCCGCGCTGGGAAACCTTCGAGGGGGTCTGGAGATCCTTACGGGCGGCACCTCGCTGCAGGGGCTCAGAGTCAAGCCAGAAAGTCAACAAAGTCACGAGAGCTGGGTGGGTGGGGAGGGGGGGCAGGGGAGCCAAACAGGTGTGAGCAGGAGGGACAGGCGCTCCCCGAAGCAGGTGGCGAGGGCCTGGGCCCACGGCCTGCTGGGATCCTGAGCTGGTGAGCCCCCCACCCAGCTCCTGTCCTCTGCTGCACCTGAGATGTTTTCTCCTTTCTCCAGGCTGGAGTGGTTTGGCCACTCACAGGCCAAGTGATCAAAACCTGGCCTCAGGGCCCTTCTGACACCTGCTGGTCACCTGTCACCCCCTCATGAGCCCACCTAAGACCCTTGTCAGGGCCCTGGGGTGCCTCAGCCTTCTACCTGCACCCCTAGGTGCGTATCAGTGTCCTGGGGGGCTGTAACCAAGCCCCCAGACAGGGGGCTGAACAGCAGGCATTTAGCTGCAGGTCTGAGATCAGGGCCTAGGTAAGGCTGCTTCCTCCCAGGGGCCGAGGGGAAGTCTGGTCCAGGCGCCTCTCCCGCTTCTGGCGGTCGGTTCTAGGCGATCTCTGGCGTTTCTTGGCTGGTAGACGCATCACGCATCCCTGCCTGGTGTCCCGGGCCGGCCGCTTCCTGCAGGTGAGCGTAGCCAGTAGGGGGGTGAGCGCCCTCCCTAAGCAAGCCCTCCGCCAGCCCCAGCCCCGCACGCCCACCCACCCACCCACCGGGCGGCTTCCAGCCTGTTCTCGCCCCGCCCCGGGCATGCGTGAGATTTTCCCTGCTCCCCACTTCTCCCTGAGCAACTTCCTTCTTTCCAGTGACCAGCAGAGGTCACCGTGGGGTAAGGGTTTGCAGAACTGGCCACTGGCGATTCTGTGGGATCGCGGGATCCTTTGGATCCTGTCGGTGCAGAGCTGCAGGGGGGAGGCGGGTGCAGGAGGAGCAGGTGGGCGGGGCCGAGGCCAGGCTGGAGCCAGAGGCTGCCTAGTTCACAAGGTGAGAGCCCCTTGACAGGCAGGGGGGACAGCTCTGTGCGTTGATGACTTGATGACGATCGCTGTGAAGGACCAGGGCCAATGCCAGCACCAGTCCTCACCCATCTTGACCGCTGAGACACCACGGAGCATTAATGGAACGCCTACTGTATGCCGGGCACAGGGCCCTGCTGTTCACGGGCATTCTGTCATGGAACCCTCCTGAAAACCTGGCCAAGAAGGGGTGTTAAAATTTCCATTTTACAGGAGGGGGGAGTCTGAGGCTTGTTGAACAACCTGCTGGGCTGTCTGCCAGAATGAAGTTTCAGAGACACCTGACCCATCATCCTCACCTTTCCCCACCCCCGCCCCATGGCTATTCTTTTTTTATTTTATTTTATTTTTAAAATTTACATCCAAGTTAGTTAGCATGTAGGGCAACAGTGATTTCAGGAGTAGATTCCTTAGTGCCCCTCCCCCATTTAGCCCCTCCCCCCCACAACCCCTCCAGTAACCCTCTGTTTGTTCTCCATATTTAAGAGACTCTTACGTTTTGTCCCCCTCCCTGTTTTTATATTATTTTTGCTTCCCTTCCCTTATGTTCATCTGTTCTGTGTCTTAAAGTCCTCATATGAGCGAAGTCATATGATATTTGCCTTTCTCTGACTAATTTTGCTTAGCATAATACCCTCCGGTTCCATCCACGTAGTTGCAAATGGCAAGATTTCATTCTTTTTGATGGCCGACTAATACTCCATTGTATCTACATCCCACATCTTCTTGATCCATTCATCCATCAGTGGCCATTTGGGCTCTTTCCATCCTTTGGCTATTGTCGATAGGGCTGCTGTAACCATGGGGGTGCGTGTGTCCCTTCGAAACAGCACACCTGTATCTCGTGGATAAATGCCTCGTAGTGCGATTGCTGGGTTGTAGGGTCGTTCCATTTTTAGTTTTTGGAGGAGCCTCCCTACTGTTTTCCAGCGTGGCTGCACCAGCTTGCATTCCCACCAGCAGTGCAAAAGAGACCCTCTCTCTCCGCATCCTCGCCAACATCTGTCGTTGCCCGAGTTGCTCATGGGAGCCATTCTGACCGGTGTGAGGTGGTGTCTCAGTGTGGTTTTGATGTGTATTTTCCTGATGATGAGTGACGTGGAGCATTTTTTCATGTGTCGGTCAGCCATCTGGAGGTCTTCTTTGGAGAAGTGTCTATTCATGTCTTTTGCCCATTTCTTCTCTGGATTATTTTTTGGGTGTCGAGTTTGATAACTTCTTTATAGATTTTGGATACTAACCCTTTATCTGATATGTTGTTTGCAAATATCTTCTTCCATTCTGTCGGTTGCCTTTCAGTTTTGCTGATTTTTTCCTTCACTGTGCAGAAGCTTTTGATTTTGATGAGGTCCCAATAGTTCATTTTTGTTTCTGTTTCCCTTGCTTCCGGAGACGTGTGGAGGAAGAAGTTGCTGCGGCCGAGGTCAAAGAGGTTTTTTGCTGCTTTCTCCTCGAGGATTCTCATGGCTTCCTGTCTTATGTTTAGGTCTTTCATCCATTTTGAGTTTATTTTTGTGTCTGGTGTAAGAAAGTGGTCCGGGCTCATTCTTCTGCGTGTCGCTGTCCAGTTTTCCCAGCACCCCTTGCTGAAGAGACTGTCTTTATTCCATCGGATATTCTTTCCTGCTTTGTCAAAGATTAGCTGGCCATACGTTTGTGGGTCCATTTCTGGGTTCTCTATCCTGTTCCATGGATCTGAGTGTCCTTGTGCGAGTACCATACTGTCTTGATGATGACAGCTTTGTGATACAGCTTGAAGTCTGTATTCTTTTTTAAAAAATTTTTTTTAACATTTATTTATTTTTGAGAGACAGAGAGAGAGAGACAGAGTGTGAGCAGGGGAGGGGCAGAGAGAGAGAGAGGGAGACACAGACTCCGAGACAGACTCCAGGCTCCAGGCTCCAGGCTCTGAGCTGTCAGCACAGAGCCCAACGCGGGGCTTGAATCCATGAACCGTGAGATCATGACCTGAGCCTAAGTTGGATGCTCAACTGACTGAGCCCCCCAGGAACCCCTGTCCACAAACCCCTTTCGGATCAAGATGAATAAGGTTGTGCCTCCCAGTAAGAATGCCGAGCTTCATAGTGAAAGATCCCAGATAAGCTACTGGCAAACATTCACACCCTTAGTGTGAATTAGCAGGGAGAGAGCTGTTCTGACCAGGTCAGAATAGCACTCAGAGCCCTGGGTGTCCAGGAGCCATTAAGCATATCCAGAGAACCTCATACTGGGTCTCGGGGGGGGGGGTCCCTAAGTAAGGGAGTGCACCTGCAGGAGAGCCCCAGAAAACAGCAATAACCCCGCTGGCCCTGCAGAGAGAGGAGCCGTCACCCTCACCCCTGCCCACCCGGGGACCAGGGGGCACGTGGCAGGGCTGCAGAGACGGGCCCCTGGTTCTGCCGGAGCAGAACCTTCCCTCTGCCCATCTCAGCAGGGGCCCCCGGCCAGCCTGGAGGCAGGGCAGGGGACAGAGGGGCTGCAGAGGCGAGGAGGGTGCCGCGGAGAAGCCAGAGTCCACAGATGCCTGGAGCTCACTTGGGCCCGCCGAGAAGACTCCATCCCCGGGGCCCGTACTCGGGGCTGGGGCAGAGGTGCCCACTGGGAGGGTCCCCTTTCTGCCGCTCCTCTCTCTCACCAGGAAAGGGATGGCCTGCCCTGGGTTGGGGGGGGCAGGGATCATCGTTCCTAGAGTGCCCCCATCTTCCTTAGCCTGCTGTTTGTCAGGAAGGCTCTGACCCAGGGTCCCTAAAGACCTACCCTGGCTGGAGGCCAGAAAGTGCAGGAAACAGCACTTGGGCCAGGGGGAAGGGGTGGGGCTGGCTGCAGGCCTGGAGAGCTTCCCGGCCACGCACCGCCGCCCCCCCTCGGCCCCCGTCCCTGAGACGTGGGACCCCGTGCCAGCTGCACCCGGACTGTGTCCCTAGGGCTGGGGGCTCCTGCTCACTCTGCACACACAGGCCCGCTCTCAGATGCGCCAGCCTCTTCCCCTCCTCTCCGGGTGCAGGGGGGACCCCGGTGACTTTCTGGGGTCACAGACCCCTGGCGGGTCCGCCCTGCTCCTCCCTTGCGTACCCCCGCCCCGAGCCCAGAGCTGGAATCCCAGCAGCCCACAGGGGTGGGGGGAGTATGCCACTCACAGTGCTTTGCTCCAAGTGACCTATTTCTAAAATAGAGAGGCGTTTGTGCGTGTGTTGGGGGTGGGGGTCATGTACCCACACCCACCGGACCTCCTGCTTCCGTACAAGGACAGCAGCCAGATCCAGCCAAGCTGTCCCTCCCTCCTTGCTCCTTCCATTCCACGATCCTTCGTAAGTGGCGGGGGGAGACCTTCGCACCCCAGAACCTGCGCGACTGGCATCCGGTTCCCCGGGCCCTGGCTCAGCAAGTAAGCCAATTTGAGCTGAGCTGTCTGTGGCCTGCCTGTGGCTTTGGAGGTTGGGGGCCCCCCCAAGGGACCCAATTCATCTGCCTGGCTGTGCATTTGCGTCACCTGGGGTGCTTGTAAAACTCCATCCCCCTCCCACCAATTACCCAGGAGCCCCTGGGAATGGGGGTTGGCGGGGGAGGCCCTCTCCTACTCTGCACCTCAGGGTCCTGGGCGGGCTCCTAGGTGTTGGGGAGGGGCTTTATGGAAGGAGGTGGGGACTCCAGAGCCCCGACTTGGAAACCAGGTTGGAAATAAGAGGGGCCGAGTGACCCCAGCGCGGCTGTCTGGGGAGCCACCCGCAGAGAGCAGATTCATATCTTCGTGATTGGCGTGGACAAAACCTCCCTGTCCAGAACCCGAAGAGCAAAATTCCCCAGGACCAAGGACCTCAGAATCCCCTCCTTCTCACAGGCTGGACCGTGAGCCCCGCCAAGCCCCCAGTCCCCTCAAGAGCCTGACAACCCACACAGATGGGGCTCCAAGGGGACTCGGGGGAGGTGAGTGAGCCAGGGGATATCCGGGAGGGCTTCCAGGAGGAAGCGAGGCCAGAGCCCAGAGCTGAGGGAGGGGTGGGCTCACGAGTAAAGCGGCCCAGCCTGGGAGCAGCGCGTCCCTGCGGAGGGAGGATGCCAGGCACACGCCAGGCTGAAGGACGTGCCTTTCCGTCGTTCTGTTGTTTCCCCCTTCACATTCTTGGCCCACGTGCAGTCAAGCCCTGGCGTCAGCTCCCGCATTCACACCCCTTGGCTTTGTTCGAGAAGCCGCGGGTTCCCAGACGGCCCGCGGGGACGGCTCCCCGCCTCGCTCAGAGCCATCCCTCTGCACAGCCCTTCCGACGAAGCCAGGCCGGGGAGTGGGCACCGGATTTGCCGCCCACGGCCCACGTTTTGAGCCCCTGATGGAGCAGACGAGCTAATCTTCTGCGCCACCTGCCTCTCCTCTTATGGAACCATAGCTGCTCCCCAAACCGCATTCCGCGGCCACCGTTTTCCGGACCTCGTGCTCCCATTTATGTTGACGTCAGCCAGACCTCGTGAACACCCGGGATCGGAAGGCTTCGAAACCCGTGGTTCCCTTTCAAACCACGTTTATTTTCGTTAATGAAAACCTTCAAAGAAGAAACTCGCCCTCACCCACACCTGCATCGTGGAATCCGGAGCTGGCACAGCCCGGCTTCCCCAGGCAGCAGTGTCACCCGCGCGGGAGGCTGCCGCCGCCGGCTCGCCCACACACGCATCAAGAGTCAACGGTGCGATCCCCTCCCACCGAGACAGGCTGCAGCCTCCGAATCCTGGAGGGAATGCACTGGAACCTGGTTCTGCCCCTGGCGCCGTTCAAAACGGGGCAGTACTTTTGAGCGTCCCAGCTGGAGCTCAGGTGGGCTTATGCCGGTTACAGTTCATTGGGATCCTCACCTCCTACGATATACACAACATACCTCTGTTAACGTGACCTAAATGTGTGTGTGTGTGTGTGTGTGTGTGTGTGTGTGTGTGTAGCTTCCGTATTGCATGCAGTAACAACTTAATGAGGATCTCCTTCAGACAATATTTGGCTTTATTAAGAGCCCTGGGTAGGTCCTGTAGCGTTAAGGTCAAATGCCCTCCAAGACGCACCCAGAATAGCGTTTTGCCGCCTGTCTGGGCTTCCCTTAGACACAAAATAGGCCATCACGATGGGCTTTTGTGAACATTTGTTTCTTCCACATCTCCCCTGGCTGCAGTGCACCAACCGCACTCTCCGTGGACGCCTGCCTGGGCTCGGGGGGAGCTGCTCAGGGAGCCGCGGGAAGGGCGCTGCTCCTCTGACAGTCACCATCTGTCCTGAGGGGCGTGAGGCGGTATCTCCTTGTGGCCTTGATTTGCATGTCCCTGGGGACTGGCGATGTCCTGCGTCTTCCCATTGCTCATTGGCCATTCATGTGTCTCTTCAAGCCCTTTGCCTGTTTTCAAATCGAATCCCTTGTTGTTGAGTTGTAGATCTTTATGTATGCTGGATACTAATCCCTCCTCCGGTGTGTGCAGAGATTTTCTCCTTCTGTGGGTCCCTTCTCACTCGGCAGGTGGTGTTCTGTGATGCACAAAAGTTTTCAGTCTTAAGTCCAGTTTGTCTACTTTTCCTTCTGTTGCCTGTGCCCTTGGCAACACATCCAAGAAATCGTGCCCAACCCAGGGTCATGAGGCTTTCCCCCCCATGTTTTCCTCTGGGCGTTCTTTCTATAGCTCTTACGTTTAGGGCTTTGATCTATCTTGAGTGAATTTCTGTACATGGTGTGAGGTAGGGTCCAACTTCACTCTCCTGCACGTGCGTGTTGGGTACCCCCAAGACCATTCCTGAAAATCCCCTCATTGGACGGTCTTGGCAGAATCTGGCAGAATCTTGCAGATTGTTCGACCACGTGTGAGGGTTGACCTCTGGGCTCTCATCCGTTTCATCAGTCTGTGCGTCTCTCTTTATGCCACTGCCGCGTTGTTTTGATAACATAGCTTTGTCAGAAGTTTTGAAATCAGGAAGCGTAGATCCTTCAGCTTTGTTCTTCTTATTCAGTATCGTTTTGGCTGTTCAGGGGTCCTCATGATGTCATATGAATTTTTGGATGGATTTTTCCATTTCTGCAAAAAAGTCATTGGGATTTTGCTAGAGATTGCATTGGGTCTGTAGATTGCTTTCAGGAGTATTGAAATCTTTTTTTAATGTTTATTTACTTTTGAGGAGGGGGAGGGGCAGAGAGAGAGAGGGAGGGGGAAAGAGAGAATCCTGAGCAGGCTCCATGCTGTCAGCGTGGAACCTGATGCAGGGCTCGATCTCACGACCCTGGGATCATGATCTGAGCAGAAATCAAGAGTCAGGGGTGCCTTGGTGGCTCAGTCGGTTAAGCGGCCGGCTTTGGCTCAGGTCATGATCTCGCGGTCAGTGAGTTCAAGCCCCGCGTCGGGCTCTGTGCTGACAGCTCAGAGCCTGGAGCCTGTTTCAGATTCTGTGTCTCCCTCTCTCTGACCCTCCCCCATTCATGCTCTGTCTCTGTCTCAAAAATAAATAAATGTTAAAAAAAAAATTAAAAAAAAAAAAGTCAGACGTTCAACCAGCTGAGCCACCCAGGTGCCCCAAGTCGTACTGACATCTTAATGGGCAGTTTCTTTTTGCCCTGGGCCCTTTTCACCTGCTAACCAGGTTTGGGGTCTGAAGGGAGAGAGGTCACTGCGGAAAAGCAGATACACAGCTTGTCAGAGTCTAGTCCCGTGTGGCCTGTCATAGCAGCCGCTGGTCACACTGGCCCAGGCAAACCGATGCCATATTCATTAAGATTCAGTTCCCCGGTCACACGGCCGTATTCTAAGTGCTTGGCAAACCACACGTGGCTGGTGGCCACCAAAGTGGGCCACAGAGCTTACCAGACATTCCCATCATTTCACAAAGTCTGGTGGAATCGTGTCGGTCTAGATTTTTTGTTTTTAAGTTTCCTCCCTTTATTCCAGGAAACGAACAATAAAAAAGACATGAAATCATACTATCACCGAGTCTGAGAATAAACATCAATTGTGACTATGTTCTCTCTTTTAAAGCAGAACTAGGGGGAGGTTTTTGTTTTTTGTTTTTGAAGAGCCCTATCAGTTAAATTGTATCTAAATACACTTCCTTAAGTAGGGGAAGGTTTTTGTTTTTTGTTTTTGAAGAGCCCTATCAGTTAAATTGTATCTAAATGTTACTTTGACACATCCAGACTTAGAAGGGTTAGGAGGGCCAGGCCACCCGGAATCTATCTTTTGTCTCTATCTTTTGTCGAGCATCCCGTGGCTGGGCTATGCTGCTTGCTTGACATTGATTGTGTGTTCTGTCTGGAGCTGGAATCGGAAACTGGGAAAACAGATCGATTTAGGGACCAGAGAGCGGCCACAGGAGAGACATTTGCACTAATTGCAGAGACGTGGGCCGGTGTGCTCTCCCTTTAATATGTCTGATGAGCGAATCCACCAGTCCCTTGGGTCACATGGGGTCGAGCAGGTGAGTGTCCCATTTCAGGTGTCCCTGAGTTAGGGAATTATTGGGCTGAAGCAAGACACTTGATAAAAATACACAGTGGGAAGAAATGGCGTCTGCCAAAGAGAAATTAACGATCAGTTGTCAGTATTTTAAGGCTGAGACTTACGACGGTCACCAACATATATTCCTTTGCCGAGTGTAATCGGCACGCAGTGCTCCTTTTTTGTCTTAGGGGCGCAACATTGCGATGCGGCGTTTTCATACGTTGGGATGCGATCCCCCTGGTAATCCAGGCACCGCCTGTCACCTGACTGGGGCCACTACCTTGTTGACCGTATTCCCCGAGCTGCGCCTTACTTCCTGGTGACTTATTTATTTATCTTACAACTGAAATTTGTGCTTGTTGTTGTTATTGTCTGTTTTGTCTTAACCATATGCACTTCTTTTTGCTTTAAGGTTTATTTTTATTTACTTTGAGAGGTCTAGAGAGCAGGCGGGAGGGGCAGAGAGAGAAGGAGAGACAGAATCCCAAGCAGGCTCCATGCTTTCGGCGCAGAGCCCCACGCGGGGCCGGATCTCACGAGCCGAGCGACGGTGATCTGAGCTGAAATCGAGAGTCGGACGCTCGCCCGACGGAGCCCCCCAGGTGCCCCTAGAAGTCTGTTCTTTGCAGATCCCCTTCTCTTACTTCGCCTGCCCCCCTCCCCTCTGCTCTGGCAAGCACCAGTTTCTTTCCTGTGGTCGGTTCCTGTTTGGCTTTGTGTGTTTGTTTTGTGTTGTTAGGGTCTACGTAGAAGTGAACCATACGGTGTTTTTCTCTGACTTATTTCACTTACTGTAATACCCTCTGGGCCCATCCGTGTTGCTGCGGATGGTAGGATTTCCTTTTTTATGGCTGAGTAATATTCCTGTGTGTGTGTGTGTGTGTGTGTGTGTGTGTGCGCGCGCACACGTGCGTGTGTGTGTATAACATCTTCTTTATCCGTTCATCCATCGGACAATTAGGTCGTTTCCATATCTTGGCTATTGTAAATAATGCTGCAATAAACAGGGTTGCAGATAGCTTTTCAAATTAGCGTTTTCTTTCTTCCTTTCTTTCTCTCTCCCTTACTTTCTTTCTTTCTCTTCCTTTCTTCCTTTCTTTCTCTCTCTCCCTTTCTTCCTTTCTTTCTTTCTCTCTCCCTTTCTTTCTTTCTCTCTCCCTGTTTCTTTCTTTCTCTCTCCCTTTCTTTCTTTCTCTCTCTTTTTCTTTCTTTCTTCCTTTCTTTCTTTCTCTCTCCCTTTCTTTCTTTCTCTCTCCCTTTCTTTCTTTCTTTCTTTCTTCCTCTTTCTTTCTTTCTTTCTCTCTCCCTTTCTTTCTTTCTCTCTCCCTGTTTTTTTTCTCTCTCCCTTTCTTTCTTCCTTTCTTTCTCTCTTTCTTTCTTTTTCTTTCTTTCTTTTTTCCTTTCTTTCTCTCCCTTTCTTTCTTTCTTTCTTTCTCTCTTTCTTTCTTTCTTTCTCTCTCCCTTTCTTTCTTTCTCTCTTTCTTTTTCTTTTCAGATAAATACCCGAAAGTGAAATTACTGGTCACACGTTAGTTCTATCTTGTTAAGTTTCTGAGGAACCTCCATGCTGTTGTCACAGTGGCCGTGCTAACTTGTATCCCCCCCAACAGCACACGAAGGTTCCTTTTCCTCCACATCCTCGTCGCCAGCACCTGTTGTTGTCCGTGTTTTTGCTTGTGGCCACTCTGACAGGTGCGAGGCATTTCCTTGGTGAGGGGTGTCGGGCGTCCTTTCCCACGCCGGCAGCCATCTGTGTGTCTTTGGAGAAACGTCCGTTCCTGTCCTCTGCCCATTTTTAAATCAGGTTACTTTTTCTTCTTGATAGTAAGCGGTAGGTGTTCTTTATATAGTTTGGATACTAACCCCTGTCGGACGTCCGATTTGCAAACATCTTCTTGCAAGCAGGGGGTTGCCTTACCGTTTGATTGGTGGTTTCCCTCGCGGAGCAGAAACTTCCGTTGGCTGTGATCCCGCCTGTTAGTTTTAGTGTCCGCTGCTCTTGCCTGGGGAGACTGGCCTGAAAACGTCGCCAAGACCGTCATCAGAGGAGCTGGTGCCTGCGCTCTCTCCCGGCCTCACACTTAGGTCTGTCACCCGCTTGGCCCGGCCTGTGCGTGACCTAAGGTAGGGGTCCAGCTCCATTCCTTGTGTGTGGCTGTCGTCCTGGGCCTGGCTAAGTGGCTAGAGGCCCACGGTCGAAATATAAACGTCCCCAATCTGCACGGGCTGAGGCTCTTCCCACAAAATAGGGCCTCAAATAAGAATCAAGGCAATTATGGTCAGTTGTTGGGAGGGAGAGTTACAACTCTGCCAGACGGAGGGTGTGGACTTCAAGGAAATGGTTTTCGTTAGGAAGCAGGAAGGAAGGAGAGGGAGTGGGGGCCGCTGGTTGTGCCCACGAGAGGCCTCCTCTGGAGTCTATCTGTCCCCCAAGGGGATACAGGAGCTGCGGGCCAGCCAGGCCCTGCCCGCCCCCCGGTTGCCCCCCCACTGCACACGCCCACTCTGGGAATGGTGCCAGGCCCCCAGCCGGGAGCTGCGTCTGGGAGGACTGCCCCACGCTCGCGGCCAAACGCCCCTGGAGAGGACCAGGCAGAGGACCCTCAGGCCTGCAGTGACGGACGCGTCTCCTCTCTCAGCCCGGACGAGGCTGGGGTCATTCCCCGGCCGGGCACGCTCCCGGTTCTAGGGACACTTCCAGAGGCTCTGAGGCATGGACGTTCACGTGTGTCCAGCCTGCCCTCCGCAGCCCGCGGTATCTGTGGCTGCCTTGTCCTGCGCCGGCCCCACGGGGCTGTCACACCAGCCTTGGCGGATGACCAACCTCCATCGTCCCCTGCCCCCTGGCCACGTTCTGGGAGCCACACCTTTGAGGGCTTGGGTCCCCCGGCCTGGGCCTGGCAATAGGACCCTGGGCCTGGCAGCATCTCTGGGAAGGTCTGGAGCTGGTCCTGCACGCGGGGCCCTCTCCGGAGCCCTCACAGGGCCTGGTGTGTGCGGGCAAGCTGAGCCCGTCCTACTCACTCCTTTTTGATGTTTCACATTGTTGCTTACCACTTACGTATATACACTTTTCCATCGTTCCCCCGACACGCTTTTGTCAAGTGGGATCACATTCTGTAAAGTTCGCCCTTTTCAGGGGGTAGCGGTTTGAGCTTTGCACACGTCTGCCGTAGTGTAAAGACAGTTCTGACAGCCCCCAGGAACCTCCAGGTGTCTCCTCGCGGTCGGTGCACCCCCACCCCCAGCCCCCGGCAAGACCGATGTGGCTCCGGTCCCTACACCTCACCTTTTCCAGAACGCCACGCGCATCATGCCGCACGTAGGCCTTTCCATCCACTTGCGGGGCGTTGGGACTCATCCGTGTTGTCGGGCCCGTCTGCACTCTGTTCCTTTGACTAGCTCTCCGCTGAATGGACGTACCACAGTTTGCTTATCCCCTCCTGTGAAGAACACTGGGTTGCTTCAGTCTTGGGCCATTATGAATCGAGCCTCGTGTGGGTGTAGGTTTTTACTGAAATACCCAGACGTGGGATGGGCAGGCCCCATGGTCAGTGTGCTTTTCCTAGGAAAAATCGCCAAACTGTCATCCCAGGCGGCGGCACCATTTTGCACATACACACACACTTCGCCGCCCCTGTGAGCAACGTGTGAGGGCTCTGCTGCTGCACAGCCGGGCCAGCACTGGGGTTCCTTGCCTGCGTGGTGGGGGTTCCAGCCACTCTAACGGGCACGTAGCAGCATCTCATGGTGGCTTCCGTCTGTAACACCCTCGTGAGCAAAGCCTTCCCGTAGCCTTATTCGCCACAGGTACGCCTTCTTTGGTAAGAAGGTTGCTCAGATCTTTTCCCCCTTTTTATTGGGTTGCTTTTATTTTCTTAGTGAGTTCTGACAATTCCTTATGTATTCCGAATACTGGTCCTTTATCACATACGTGTTCTGCGAACATGTTCTCTTAGCCTGTGGCTTGTCCTCTTAATGTCGTTAAAGTTTTCTTTTAATGTTTATTTAATTTTGAGAGAGAAACAGAGACAGAGCGCAAGCAGGGAGGGGCAGACAGACAGAGGGAAACACAGACTCTGAAGCAGGCTCCAGGCTCCGAGCTGTCAGCACAGAGCCCCCACGTGGGGCTTGAACTCATGAACCATGAGATCATGACCTGAGTGGAAGTCGGACGCTCAACCGACTGAGCCGCCCAGGCGCCTCTTGTCTTTTTACTCTCTTAACAGTGTCTTGGAAAGAGGAGAAGTTTTGAACTTTGATGAGGTGCTGAAGTCCGATGTATCATCTTATGCTGGTACAGATTGTGCTTTTGGTATTGTAGCTGAGGAACCACGGCCCAACAAAGTCACAAAGAGTTTCTCCTGTGTTTTTCCTTTGAGTTTTGTGCTTTTATGTCTCCGGGTCTAGGATAGATGCTGAGTTGACTTTTGGTTAAGGTGAAAGGTGTGGACCATGGCTTATGTGTGTTTATTTTTGCACGTGGCTGTCCACTTGTTTCAATACTGTTGCCGAAAAGATTCTCCTTTCTCTGCCGAATTGCCTTTGTATCTTTGTCAGAAGTCAATTGACATATATGTGTGGGTCTGTTTCTGCCCCATTGACCTCTGTGTCTGTTCTTCTCCCAATACTGCAATCTTGATTTCTTTGCCTTTAGCGTAAGTCTTAAAGTCAAGCGGTGTGAGTTTTCCAATTTTATTACATTTTTTCAGAACAGCTTTGGATATTCCAGTTACTTTCATTTTCCGTGTAAATTTTAGATTCAGCTTTCACTTTCTATACCAAAAGATCCTACCAGAATTTGGACTGAGATTGCATTGAATCTATCGATCAGTTTGGGGGCAAATTAACATTCAACAGTATTAAGTGTTCCAGTTCACGAGCATGGTATGTCTCTCCATTTATTTCTTATTCAGTGTTTTTTTTTTCCCATCAGTGTTTTGTATTTTCAGCAAACAGACTTTTTGCATATTTTGTTAGATTACATTTATTTTTTTTTTATTTATTTATCTTTGACAGAGACAGAGTGTGAGCATGAGCTGGGGAGGGGCAGAGACAGAGGGGGACACGGAATCCGAAGCAGGCTCCAGGCTCCGAGCTGTCAGCACAGAGCCCGACGCGGGGCTCGAACTCACGAACCGCGAGATCACGACCTGGGCCGAAGTCGGACGCTCAACCGACTGAGCCACCCGGGAGCCCCTGTTAGATTACATTTAAATGTGTCAGGTACTTTGGTACAGCAAGGGTAGTGGAGACTTGACGATAATGGTGGTGGGGGGATGATGGTGGTGACGGCAGTGATGGTGACGATGACGGAGGTGACAATGGCGATGGTGTCGATGATGATGATGATAATAGCAGGAGAGGAGTGGGTGGGAGTGGCCAAGCCTAGATCCACATCGTCCTGACTCCAAAGCCCAAGGTCATTCCAGCCATACTGAAATCTTTATAATCCACCTTCCAGCCTCATTGTTATCAGTGGCTTTCAAACCTTTTAATCTCAGGATCCTTTCCCTTTTAAGGAAAAGTAACGGGACCACAAAGAACATTTGCTTCTACAGATTAGTTCGTCAATGTTTACTCCAATTAAAAAATATATTTAATGGTTCATTTAAAAATAACAGTGACAAGCCCATTATAGTAACATAAATAATGCGCTATTTATCTTCTTAAATAGCGCATTATTCACGAAGACTGTATTTCCCAAAATAAAAGTATTTAGTGGAGAGAGTGGAATTGTTTTGCATGGTTTTGAGAGTCTTTCTAATGTCTGGCTCAACGGAAGCCAGCTGGATTCTCACACCTGGTTCCGCGTTCAATCCGTTGCGACCTCGCATGGCTGCAGCCTCTGGAATATTCCCCGTAAGCGGCAAGAGGACACAGGCGAGAGAGGCGAGTAGCCTCCTGGAAGCGAAGCGAGTGTTGTCATGCTTTGGACGGCTGGAACGGTCTCAGCGGCCCCAGGAGGGCTCCAAGTTCACGCTTTGAGAACTGCCACCCTAGATCCTCCGAAGCGAGTGTAGACATTGTCAGCGGCGGGGCGTCCCGGTGTTCCTGCAGGGACACCAAAAGCGGCCCCGAGCGACCCGTGCTCCGCGGCTGCCCTGCCACGTGACCCGCGTGACCTTCCCTCCCCGCGTTCTCCGTCACCTGTGCGTGCTGTTGCCGGGCTTCTCGTCTGCCTCCTGGTTCACGAGTGCTGCCTGCCGACCGAAGCCAGCCCCGCGAGAGAGTGGCGGGTGAGGCCGTGCCCTGGCCAGGGGAGCAGCGTTGGAGACGGCCACCAGGCCCGGCGCTGGGAGTCTGCAGAGCTGCCCTCCCGGGGACAGTGTCCGCATCCCGAGACGAAGCACCTCCGTCAGGCACCCAGCGGCCGCTGTGGCCGCAGATCTTGCCTGGGAACCTTTTCTTTTAGCGCTCACTGTCCGTGTGTCCCGAGGCAGCAGCCCCGGGCCCTCCCCGACAGAGAAGAGACCATTTGCCAGATTTCTCATGGTTCTCCCAAGGGCAGGCTCTAGAAAGCCGGCTCTCAGCCCCTAAGTGGGCTTGCCAAATCCCTTTTGGCCAGCTCGTGATGACAAGACCGGGAGCGCAGGCCCCAGGGAAGGCTCAGCCTTCAGTGCTCCAGGAAAAGCCCTCGCTGCCTACTCCCTCCTGTCTGGAACCAGGTAGGGAGGGCAGGGGATAGGCGTCCAGCCTGGATCTGCTTTGGTCAATGCCTTCCAGGACCCTGGGGCTGTGTCCTCAAATGGAGACTCACACAAAAGCATTTATTTAGAGAGGAAGAGAGAGGAGAGCACACAGAGGAGGGCAGAGCGAGAGAGAGAGAGAGAGAGAGAGAGAGAGAGAGAATCTCAGGCAGGCTCCAGGCTCAGTGTGGAGCCTGATGCGGGGCTCCATCCCACGACCCTGGGATCGTGACCTGAGCCGAAATCAAGAGTCGGACGCTCACCCGACTGAGCCACCCAGAGGCCCATCGGAACAAAAGCATTTAGAAAGGAAAAGAAGGTCCCGAGCCAAGGACTGGCTCGCCAATACAAGCACTGCGGGTATTCGACGGGCAAACGCAAGACGCCTAAGGTTACCTGCTGTCGTGGGGTGACGTGTGTCCCCCAGGAAGACAGGTCCACGCCCAAACCCCCAGGGCCTGACACTGTGACCTGATTTGGACATAAGGTCTTTGCGGGTGTAATGAAGTCAAGGGTTTCCTGCTGAAATCATTCTGGATGATCTTGGTGGACCCTCAATCCAACGACTGTGTCCTTATGCGAGAAAGGAGAGGGAGATTCGGGACAGCGACACAGGAGGGCGGAAGGTCGGGGGCCGACGGAGGGACGCATCCACAGGCCAAGGAGCGCCGAGGATGGCCAGCGCCTTCTCCAGCTGAATCCGGCTTCCGGATGCTGCTCTCGCCCGGAGGAGAGGTCAGCAGCAGGCAGAAATGTTCCGGCCCAGCTCCAGGAGGGCCCTGCAGGAGCCCGAGGCCGGGGGCGAGCCAGCTGGCCCCGCTCCTCCAGGCGCTGCCGACCCTCAGGGTGCTTCGGGGCGACCCCGCGAGACTCCCCAGGCGCGTCACCCCACCTCTCAGCCGTGCCCACCGTGGTCCTGCCCCCTTCTCGGTGCTCAGTGCTCTGGAGGGTGCCGCAGGCGCTGAGCCCACGCAGGAGGGCCAGACGCAGAGTCTGGACATTCATGGGGGGATGTTGCCCTATAAATAGCACCTTCTTGTTCCTCCAGGTGTCGCCGAGAGTCGGGAAATGCCACGTCTCTATACCGGCAGGTGTGGGTCTCCATCAGGGGCTTAGGCGTGTCTTTCGGGAGGATGGGTACGCGTGTAACCCAGCGACGGGCAGAGGCAGGGGAGCAGGGGACACGTGCGAGCGCCACCCAGGCAGCAGGCCTGCTCAGGACCCCCCAGCACAGCGGCAGCTCCTCCCCCTCCGGCATTCTGCAGGCCGATTCCGGGGCTGGACTTCACCAGTTCCCCGGAGAGAACGAGACAACGGAAAAGGGCCCCTGCTCTGCGCCCCCCACCTGGCTTGGTGGCTCAGCTCGTGGAGGAAGAGGGCCACATCAGGGGACAAGGAACGTCTCTGCTCCACCCCAGGCCCCACCTCCCCTCTCCACTCTGGGAACTGAGCCGCTGAGCCGCAGAGCCACACGGGCCCCTCCCCGTCCTGCCCAGTCCAGAGAAGGAGAGGGAGAGCCCGCCTCCTGCACTGGGGAAGAGCTCCAGCAGCCGGCAGGGCCGGCCCGACATGTAGCCCCGCCTCAGTCCTTCCGGGCTGCCTGGCCCCCAGCTGATGGCCTCACCTCACTGCTATGGTGACCCCCACCTACAGGGAGCCGGGGTGCAGTGGGTCACACGTGGAAAGTGGGGACACAGTGCCAGGCCCATGGTGAGGCATTGATAAGCACCACAAGTGTTTTTCTGATCAGCTATTGTGTTGTGGAAGCGTGTGGGCTTTGAACTTCTGTTCGGAATGTGGCGAGGGGGTCAGGCTCACCTGCCCTGGCCAACCCCCCAGGTTGCCCCGCTGCTGCCCAGGGCAACGGGATCTGGGCCCAGCTAGGAGTAGGGGATCCCAGCTAACTCCAGCGGCACCCTTACTACCTGGGCCTCAGTCTTTTCCCCTGAGAAATGGGAAGCAATCATTACTGCAGCCTGAGCTAGCTTGGAAAGATTAGGGACGGAGGCGGCTTGTCATGCCTCTGGTCCAGCTCTCTCCTCCCCCGTGGACCACGGCCCACCAGTGCCTGGCCCTGCAGAGGCCGGAGCCCCCGGCAGCCCACCCCTGCAGGCACCCTCTCTGAAACAGGCCCGGGTATGTTCCATCCTGTCCTGGCTACTCCAGCCCTTGCCAGGGGGACAGCCAGGTACAAGAGAAAGGGCAGGGGCTTGTGAGGGGTGCTCTCTGGGCCTGCTTCTCCTTTAACTGGGCAACAGGGTGGAGGGGTTCGGAGCACACGGCTGGGAGTGAATCCTCGCCCACTGTGAGAGCTTTCTTCCCGGCTCTGTGCCTCAGTTTCCCCATCTGTAAAACAGAGCCGGTCACGATAACGCCTGCCTCCTAAGGCGTTTGGGTGGTTTAACCGACTCAGTGTGTCCAGAGCCCCTCAGCACGGAATGTGGGATAGGGTGTGGGTACATCAACAGGAGGTCTGGGGGAGCTGGGCGATCCCCAAGGACCGGGCCACCGCTGGGAACTAAGGACTGACCCCAACAGTCAAAAGTGTATTCTACAGCAGGGTTTCTGGAAACAGATGGTTCCAGGCTTGGGATGCAGTCCTGTGTGGCGATGGGTTTTTAGCTGTATCCCCGGCCTCTACCCACTAGATTGTCGGGGGCACCCCTTCCAGGGCCGACACCCTGGGATGTCCCCAGACATCACCAGCGTCGCCTCAAGAGGAGAGGCCACGTCGCCCCCGGCTGAGGTTGCAGCCGCCTTAGCTTTCAATTACATTCCACTCACTCAAGAGTCAAGGCCACATTTGCAAAGGAGCCTTTAAAACTCTTGCTTCTCACAGGCAGGTCTGGCGGAATTATCACGAGTTGGAAGTTAGTAAGAAGCCCGTGGCCGTTGTTCAGGGACAGTGCGAGCCGTTCCTTCCCCCTGGGTCCGCCTTAGAAGTCTGCTCCCCCTCTGGGGACTCTGGGCCTCGCGGAGCTGGGGAGGAGGGAGGGCCACTCTCGTCCCCACTTCTAGGTGAGGACAGCAAGGCACGGGGGTGCCCGGACTTGCTCGGGCCCCAGCAGCTCTAGGCGGCTGTCCTCTGTGCTCCGCTCATCGCCCAGCCTCCTCACAGTTGTGTTTCCTGCACTGAGCACGGTGCCCCGACCCTGCCTCTATCTGACAGGCAGGTGCGCTGAGGCCCAGAGGAACAGGTCACCTGCCAGGAGCTGGGCGGCATCCCCTTTCATCGGGCCGACTCCCCAGAACCAGGCGAGAAGCTGGAAGGGGGGCCCCCCTGGAAGAGTCTAGTCCCAGCCGTGCAGCTGGACGGGGCACCTGACACCTAGGTGCCGGGGCCGGTAGCGTGTCCCCCTCCTCCCTTCCCATGTGGCCGTCTGGCCATCCATCCCAGTGAGTGCATCAGGTCAGGCTCCACCCTCTGACCCACCCGCCTCTGTCACCTTGGAGGGGGGCTTCCCCCCTCCCCATCCCTATTCTTGGCCGGGTGTCCCTTTGACCTTCACCCTCAGCAGTGTCATTTTGTGAAATCAAGCTGGCTTCCAATAGCCAGCATCATCAGTGACTGGAAACTTTCCCTACTTTGGCCCCTGGGACCTCCGCCCCCCGGGGCCAACAGCTTTGTTTTCTTCCTCAGTCCCCTGTAGATTGGCCCAGCAGCAAGCAATTTGCCAGGCTCCTGGCCACCACACCCCGGCTTTGCGCAGAGGCTTCCAAGAGTCGTCCTGGCCGGGGTGGTCTCTGTCCTCCCTGCATTGCGCACTGAGCAGACCCTCTCCTGGAGACGGGGGTCCACTATGGCCCTGAGCATCTTGTCTGAGCAGTTCTGCGTGGGAAGGCCTTGCAAGGTGACTCTGGGGGTAGGAGCAGGCAGGCTAGCCCTGGGGGTGAGGGTGGGGGTGGAGGGAGCCCAGAGCAGGCCCAGGCATCACACACCCCAGCCCGTGGCCCCTCTGAGCGCCATCAGTCGCTGGTGCTTCTGCGCCCCAGGGGAACCACTGCCTGGTCTAACAGTGGGCAGAGTGCTCAGGCTGGAAGGGATTTGGTCCGGGCCACCCACCTGCCGGCTGGCGGCAGAGGGAAGGTAGGCATTCTTGCAGGGGACCCCCCCCCAGTGCCTTCTACAGTCCCTGGGGCTGAAAGGGGCCCCTGTGGGCAGGCAAGTATCCCAGGCTTGTCTCCTGGTGGCCTGGCTGCATCCCCCTGACCTTCAGGCTTAGGGGCCGCCCTTGAGGCACTCTTGGCCCAACATAAAATGAAAAGGTGGAAACACATGTGTGGGCCAGCAGCTTTAGATTGGGAAGGAGGCTAGGGGAGGAGGCTGGCAGGGGGGCGGCGGGGGGTGGGGTGGGGGAGCAGCCTGGGGTAGGAGGCTGGGGCTCCGCTGAGGGTCAGCCTCTTCCCTTGGAAGGGAACAGGTAGAGAGTTTCTGCTTGGAAAAGGTCTGTGCCCTCACGTGTCCTACCTGGTCTGGGGATGCCTGAAAGGGGCCCGGTTCGGCTAGTCCGGGTCTCTGGGGGATAGTTACTATGGGAAGGCCCTGGGCGGTTCAAGACCAAGGTTCTAGAGCGCCTCAGTCTGGGGGACCAGGGCTGGGGAGACCCTGGGGCCAGCAAGGAGCTCAGAGCACTTTAGAGCCTCACTCCTCAGCTCCCAGCTGGGGTTGTTCAGCAGGTCTTTTCTATGCAAAGGGGCTTTGGGGTCTAATAGGGTCTCTGGGAGCAGGAGGGATGTGGGGGGACACACAGAAGGAAATCTGCAGGAGCCGGGGCTTCCTAGCAGGAGTCCTGAGGTGCATTAGAAACACGGGGTGTGGGTGGGGGGCGGGTCAGAGCAGACATGTAGCACAAGGACAAAGGGCTCCGGTTTCTGGGGTTCCCCCTAGGTTCCAGGAGTGTCTGTGACTGGGACAAAAATGATGACCATTTCTTGGGCTCAGGATGAGAGAGGGGGTACCCCGACTCCCCTAGGGTGGTCTGGAGGCCCGCATGCACTCTCCTGTCTCTGGCAGAGCCCTCCCAGGCTGCCCCCCACTCACCACCATCAACCCTGCCCGGGGCGGCCTGGCCGGTGGCCGCACCCCGGACCTGCCCGGCCAGGGAGAGGGGGGCCGAGAAAGGCTGGGGTCCCTGCGCCCCGCTCCAGCGCGGCCCTCCCGCCCCTCCCCCTTACCCGCTCCTCCTCCCCCCTGCTGCCCCCTCCCTTCTCCTCCCCGCTCCTCCCTTGCTCCTTCCTCCCGCTCCCTCCCTCCTCCCCGCCCCCTCCCCTCCCGGCTCCCTCCTCCCTCCTCCCTCCGCCGCCGCTCCCTCCCCGGGCTCCGCGGTTGGATCAGTCCTCTGGCATTTCCTGCAGCCGGGCCGCGCCGCCAGCTGAGCCCCGCGCGCCCGGCCCCGCCGGCTCCGAGTCGCGGCACGGTAGGGGCGCGGCGGGCGGGGAGGGCGCGGGAGGCGTCCGGGAGGGCCCGGGGAGGGGCCCGGGGCGCCCCGCGGGCCGGCCGCCGGGGTCCGGGGAGCCCTGCGCCGGGAGGCCCGCGGGGCCCGGGCACCGGGACGCAGCCCCGCGGGGAGCCCCGGCCCGGCGCGCGGAGGGGGAGCGCGGGGCGGCGGGGGGCAGGTCCCGGGCGCGCGCAGGCCGGGCCGCGGGTGGGGCCCGGGCGTGGGGAGCGGCGCGCGCGGCCCGAGTCCCGCCCGGCGGGGCCCCAGGGAGCGGGGACGCGGGAGTGCGGGGAGGGGGGGGCGGCCTGCGCGCCCCCCACGCAGCCGGCCCTGGTGGGGGGGAGGGGTCTGGGCGCGGGGGGAGGGGGTGTGCCGCGGCGGGCCGGGTCTGGATCCGGCCGCCGGCCTCGCAGGGGCGGGATGGTTCCGAGGGCGGCCGTGGGTGGGCCGCGAGGGAGGGAGGACCCCTGCCTCACCCACCAGCCCCAGCCACCGTCTCTAGGCCACCGGCCCCGGGAGACAGAGCGTCAGGAAGTGTTGGGGCGGGGGGGGGGGGAGGGACACGAGTCTAGGAGGGTCCTGTGCACCTGAGGATTCTTGGGAGGGTGGGACGCGGTGTCGGGGGGGGGGGGGGGGGGGGCTGCCGGCAGCCCCTGGAGGGCCGCTCTCCAACTGGGCTCCTCCCGGCCCCGCCAGGGCCCCCTCCCCCGCTGGGCTGGGCCGTCTGCTGTCAGAAGCCAGCTGGAGTTAGGATTTCGAGTGTCTGGGGGTGTGGACAGGGCCCTCCAGGGGCGAGGTGGCTTCTCTGCCCCCACACATCCTTGAGCTGAGCCAGGCCTGGCCTTGCTGGAGCAGCTGGTTGGATTTCTGCTCTTTTGCCGTCCAGGGTTTGACTAACTTGCTGCTCTGTCTACGCTAGAAATAATTTATATGTCTGCCTGAGCCCCTTCCAAATGCCTTTTACAGGCGCACGTCTGTGATTGTCCCCAGGGTACAGCCCCCAGGCCAGGGGCAGGCCCAGGGCGTCACAGCTAGGGACGCGGACACAGCCTTTGGGTTGGACGTGTGTGTCCTTGGACCTGTGTGCGCCGTAGGGAACCAGGTCCCAGTCAGCAAAAACCCTGCGCTGGGCAGTCGCAGGCTGAGTGGTCTCTTGGCTGCATTTTTGCCCCAATTCCTTGGCTCCTTGAACTTGACAGGCTCTGCGAGCAGCAGGCAGTTCGGGGGCGCCTGCCGGCGGCTCCCCTTCAGGCTCCAAGCTCCAGATCTGCAGATTCTATTGTGTGCTGGCTCAGCACGCGTGTGTGGGGCAGGGCCCGGGTGCCAGGGAGGTGGACGCCGAGGGTGTCTGTCTGTCTGGGGTGTCCTGCCGGGCTGTGTTCAGAGAAGGTGACGGAACAGATGGACCGGGCGAGGACCCTCTGACCTTCTGTGCAGATGTGGAAGCCTGGGCGGTCCATCCCGGAGGCCAAGTGGCACCTCCTTCCTGGGCCGGGCCTGGCGGGGGCGGGGAGGGGGTGGGGGTGGGGTTCGGAGTGGGGCCACGAATCGAACCTGTCGTCTTCGAAGGTCTGCTGCTGGCTCTTTACAGAAGGCCGAACGCAGCCCTCCCCGCTGAGGGTGGGTTTTATTTACTATGCTGAGAGCGTCCAGGATCAATGTCTCTCCTGAAATCTCTCCTCCCGGAAGCTTCCCGAGCTGGGAGAGTAACCCGACAGGCTGCGCTCCGGGAGGGGAGAACCCCCTCCTCCTCCCCGTGACAAGCTGGCGGTTTGAAGACTGTTATGTGTCTTCCTCGGCAGCTGTGTTTTGGGGACTTGTGCTTTCTGCTGATTCTGTGGCTGAGCTGGTTGTGAGTGTGCCAGCACACGTACACGCGACCCAAGGTGACAGCAGCGTGCCCCGCCCCTTTCCCGGCTGTCGTTCAGGCGACAGGTGTGCGGCCGGCCCTGCGAAGCGGTGCGGAACCGGCTCACAGGCGAATGGGGGAGGCCCGGACCCCGGGGTGGGGCCGCAGGGGGCCGAGCGCAGGGGCGCACCGTGCCTGGCAGAGGACCCTGGCGTCCTGACTCGAAGGAACCGGGTATGGCCCTGGGTGCCGGCTCTGCCCCATAACCGACGGCGCCTCCAGGCCAGGGAAACAGAACCTAACAGCCGAAGGATGAGCTGTGTGAGGGTCCCAAGCCAGCCTGGACAGGCTGCTCACCTGGGGAGCCGTCCGGGCGGACCATGGAACTTCTGCAGGGGGCGGTAGTGACGGGTGAATACGAGGAACTTGCACGTGGGAGCGTCTGGTTCTCTTAGCACGGGGGTCCTTCCACACCAGGGCCCCGGCGTGCAGCGTGTGCAGGCGGGCGTGAATTTGGCTGATGCTGGCCTGGCGTCTGTGAGCGGGCACCAGCAGTGTGCTCAGGACCTGCCCGACTGAAAACGCGGACCGGGGCTGGGGACAGGGGCACGACGATGGGTCCAGCCTGGAGTTCTTTGTCCGGCGAGGTGGCTGAGGAATCATCTTTCCGGCACCAGGAGAGTCGGGGGCCCAAGATGTGGGGCAGCCTGAAAGAGCTTCAGGGAGGGAGTTGCAGAGCCTGAAGTCGCAGAGAGGGGTGCACGATGACCCCAGGAAGGGCCCCAGAGCCGTCCGGCCGGGCCCCCCGGGAGGCCCAGGGCCACCGGAGACCTGCCAGCATTATCTAGGCCATCGAGCCAGGGAGAGACGGTCCCCACCGCTCGGGACCTGAGCTGGCCGGCTGGCTCTAGGGGATCCAGGGTACGCGGCGGGCCTTTGTCGCACGTCTCAAAGCCAGGGCTTGGTGTAGCCTACCTGATGTCCACTCTTCTGTCCAGGCCCGGCCCTGGCTGTCCTCCAGCAGCCGCTGGACCACACCAGCCACCCAGCAGGCTCCATTCCTGCCCTTCTGGTCCTTCTCCGGCCAGCAGCCAGCATGAGCTTTAAAAATATAGACCACATCACATAGCTTCCCCATTAGAGTGCCCCGTCATTCACGCTGATCTCCCAATAATTCCAGACTCCTTCCTGAGCCGCACAAGGTCCCGTCCACCTCTGTCAGGTCTCCCCCGCCGGCGTCCAGCCCCAGGCCCAGCCTCCGTCCCTGCGGGGCCTTTGAATTCCCCGTGCCCTCTGCCCAGGATGCTGATTCAGACCTCAACTCGGGTGTTGCTTCTCCTGGAGACCCTCTGTCCCCGAGGACAGTGCCCGTGGCTGGGGGGCCGTTACTTGTTCCTTAGCAGCCCTGATCCGTGTCTCAGCGATCTCCATTCCGCGTTGGTTTCATTGAATGACTGGCTGTGGAGAGAGCAGGTGGGCCAGAGCCGGGCCCACGGCGGGCACTATTAGCACGGGAGGTCATTGTTCGTTTGTTGGCTGAATGCGTGCTCGGGGCCTGGCACGTAGTGGGTGCTCTGGTCACGGGAAGCCCTACGATCGTCGTTGCCTGGGGGAGCCAGTGTCTGGATGCGATGCCCTCCTCCCACACTGTCCCGAATCTCCCAGATCTCCTGTCCCTGTCCCCTGGCTTCACCGGATGTGCTCATATTCAAAAGGCCCAGCTTCCCGCCTTCCCCAGGGTGACTGTCATTCCTGAATTGTAAATAGAGAGCGCACGGGGCTTACCTGGGAGGAACGCCTAATGTTTTGTTTGGCAAGCGAGGTGGCCTGGCCTGCCTCAGCCCCTCTGACCCTGGCTGGGACGAAGGGCTCAAGGGGAAGATGAGGCCCCCATGGCTGATCGGTGCCCGCCCAGTGACATGGATGTGCACAAGGCTTAAGGAGGGGATCTGGGAATACCCCGTCCCACAGGCTAAGGCCAGGGGAGTCTGGAAACCAGGCGTAGGCCACGCTCTGCTGTGGAGACAGGCAAGTCCCCAGGAGGCAAAGGGAGGAGGGGGAGCAGGGCCTCCTGGTCCTCTGCCCAGGCGTAGGCCACGCTCTGCTGTGGAGACAGGCAAGTCCCCAGGAGGCAAAGGGAGGAGGGGGAGCAGGGCCTCCTGGTCCTCTGCCGGCCAGCAGGCAGGGTGGAACTTTTGTCCCTCACCCACAGCCACATTGGGAAGAGCCTCTTCCACGAAGGGCAGGCCATCCAGGCCGAGGGGAGGGGGCCCCTGTGGTGGCATCATCCTGCTGCCTGCTGGGGTAAATAGGCACCAGGAGGGTCGCTTAAAGGGCCAGCTGCTGCTGGGGAGGAACGGTGGGCCGGTGTCCTGCCCACCTATTGGGGCGAATATGACAGAGGGCCCTTCAGAGGGCCTGCGGTGACCCATCAGCTTCCCTGGGCCACCACGGCCCCAGGGGACCACGAGCGGCCCAACAGGAAGGCCATTCTAGGACAGACTCCACCCCACTCGTCAGGAAGGCCCCCAAACCCAGAGCCCGCACGCAGACCTGAAGTCCCCCTGCTCTGGGACGTGAACTGTTGCCAGGGGCCCGTGCTGCTTACGGGGTGTCGGTGGGGTGTGGCTTTCTGTGCCTTGGCTGCTTTGTCACGCCTGGGACTGGGTTTCGGGTTCTTCTCATTTGCCACCAGTGCTCGGCCACCCTGGAGGCGGGGAGGCCTTCAGGATGCCCCTACCGGCACGGCCCTGCCCTGGGCGTAGGCTGTGGGCTCCTCACCCCAAACCTGGGAGGCAGGGGGTGCCCTGTTTCCACCTCTCCGCAGTGCGCCCCGGAACAGAGCCCTCTCGTGGTCTCTGGGGTAGCACTGGGGTAGCAGCATAGCCCTGTCCTTCCTGGGATCCCTGTCCCCGGGCTGCTGGGGCCCGGCTGAGCAGGGAGGTGAGTCAACAACAGGAGATCCTGACCCGGGCCCCCGGCGCCTGGCACAGACCTGGGGCTTTGGGTCGGGGAGAGGCCTGGCTGGGACTGAGGGGTGGGTGGTGTTAGGGCTCAGTCCGGATTTGGAGGCCTGGCCAAGGAAGATCTGGCTCAGGGATTCCTGACAGCAATCTGTTTACCTCCTAAAACTGCCTTTCCCCGCTTGTAAGCACGGGCCACGGCAGTCCTGCGAGAAGTCGGGAGAGGGGCTGCTATGCCCCTTGGGTAAGCGTCCGCCTCCAGTTGGTGGCTCTGGCCCAGCTCCTTGTGGGTCAGGAACCAGACGTCCGTGTTGACCCGAGGCCAGCTGCACAGAAGGGCCTCGGGGGTCCTGGGGCCTGGCATTAAAGCCCAAAGCTGGGCCATAGGTGTCGTGCGGTGGAGGGGGTAGGACCTGTTGCCTGTACCTCTCTGCCTTAGCATATGCTGTTCCCTGCCTGGAAAGCTCTTGAATACAGCAGACGGGACGTTCGGGGAGGCTCAGCCCTGGCCGGACACCTTCTCTGCGGAGCCTGAAGTCTCCGGGGCGACCATCTGCCCTTTCCCTTCCCATGTGCCTGGTCTTCTGCTACTGGCCGCACTCCCTCCGGTCTGAGCCCCCGACTCCCTCTCACACTTGCTGGGAGAACGTCGTTTGTTCTTTCCCGGCTGCTCCACGAGCCGCTGCTGCTTTTGTTTGTTTGCTTTGGGTGTTTTGTTTTTCCACGCAGAGGCAGGCAGATAGCTGGAGCTCGTGAGGCCGGATGCCCCGGTCTGTAAACACCTCCTGTAGAAAGTGCTCCTGACTTCCTGTGGGGACTCTGTGCAGTGACCCGTCCGACCGCACGGATGCCCAGCGCCCGGTGATTAGAACGGAGGCTCGGCGGTCGGCAAACTGGCCAGGAGTCCCTGCCCGATTCTGACGCTTCACCAGGCCGGGCGCCCACCCTGGGCGAGCCCCTTAAGCTCCAGGCCTCGGTTTTCCCATCTGTGAAATGGGCCATCACGGCAGCCAGAGCGGGGGTTGAAAGTGCAGAGTCGGCCCTGGGCCTGGGTTAGGCGCGGCTGGGAACAGGGAGGGACTGTCTCCTTATCACCAATTAAAACTTTGATGAGTGGTTAATGATTGTGAAATGTTTAAACACCGGAACCACACAAAAGAATACAACCAGTCCTCTGCTCTGTCCTCGAGGCCTCAACATCTGGCTCTGTTTGCTTCAAGTTTAAGGGCTGGGAGCTCCAGTAGAGCACAGGGCCTGGACCGCCCGCCCTGAGCCACGCGGGGCCCTGCTTCCCAGAGGGTTTGTGAGCGGACGTTCCCAGGCGTTTTTGTGTTTTGACTATATATGGATAGACCCACACACAAATGCAGGCGCCTCCAGCCGACGCTCCCCTCGTGCTCTCTCTCGTTCCATCGTGACTTTGGAGTAGCCGAGAACCACATAAACGCACGTACGCAGGCTCCTGAGCCGCCCTGTCACAAGTGATCGGTCCTCGTTCGTGTTCTCTGCTTTTTGTAAAGAACACATCACGCATTTCCCTTCTCCCACCGAGGGACGTTCAGGTCGTTTCCGTCGTCTCCCAGGAGCGTGTTGTGTGTTCGGGGTCTCCTGGGGCACGAGGCAGGAGCCGCCCTGGGGCATTGGCCCGGCTGGATGTGGCCAGGTGGCGGCCAGGCACACCCCAGCACGTGTCGGGGGGAGTCAGCCTGTCCCCTCGAGCAGCTGGGGCAAAGAACACACAGCAGGGGCAGAGCTGAAGTGACAACATTTGGTTAGCGGGGGCTCCTCCCAGGACCCAGGCCCAGGCTGGGGGGAGGGGGCCGCGTCCACTGGGAGGGCAAGGGTCCTGGGCTCCAGAGACGCACTTTCTTAGCAAGTTCACCGACTCTGCTGGCCTTGGGGCCCCACCTGCCACGTCCTGTCCCTGTGGGAAGACCACAGGCTCGCCCATCCCACCGGAGGAACATGCCTCCCCCCTACCTGCCCTTGGCCCAGGGCTGCAGGCCGAATGGCCCCACCGCAGGGGCACATGCTACATAGATGTTTGCCAGGGTCCCCAAGGGGTCCCTCAGTGACCAGCACGTTCTGTTAACGTTCTGTTAACCAGAGATCTATAACATCGTGGCTCCAGTGGATAACACACTATTGTGTCATTGAAATATGCTGAGAGAGGGGCACCCGGGGCGGGGCTCAGTGGGGTAAGCATCTGACTCGTGATCACAACTCAGGTCATGATCCCCCGGTTCATGAGTTCGAGCCCCGCGTCGGGCTGTGCGGTGAGCGTGCAAAGCCTGCTTGGGATTCTCTCTCGCTCCCTCTCTCTCTGCCCCTCCCCCTCTGGTATGCTCATTCTCTCTCAAAATAAATAAACCTAAAAAAAATTAAGAAGTAATATGCTAGGAGAGTAGAACTTAGATGCTTTCACCTCCACAGAAAAGATAAATTTCAAGGTGATAGATGTACTCACTCGAGGCGGGGGGGGGGTCCTTTCACGATGTGTAGGGACATGGGAGCAGCGTGACGTGTGCTTTAAATATCTTACAAATTTCTTTTACACCTCGATAGGCGGGGAACAAAAGTAGCCAGAACCAGAGATGGCCAGGGTCCAGCTGAGGGTTCTGCCCCGAGCCGGTTAGAGCAGAGAGGCCCCCAGGTTGAAACACTCTGGCCGGGAGCCAGAGGTGGGCGCCTCGGGGCACGTGACGGCCACACCCCACACCCCGGTATTGCCGTCCCTCCATGGTGGCCCCTATGGAACCAAACACGGCCCTTCCTTCAGGGTGGGTGCGGACGACGCCCCGGTGGGGGGTGCTGATGCCCACTGAGCGGAGTCCTCAGAGCCCGCAGGCATCTGCCCTCCGGCCCTGCACTCTGGAACACCCGGCGGGGGTGGAGGGGGGGCGTCTTCCCCGGTCCCCTGCCCCTCCCCGTTTCACACCAGGTGGGTGGCTGCTGTGTGGCGTCCTTGGCCAGGCGGTGTGGGGCGTGTGGGGACCTGTACCCACCCTGCAGAGGAGGAAGGGGAGGAGGGGAAGAGCTCAGCGGCCTCGGCCCATGCGGTTAGAGCACCGGGAGCACCCTGTGGGAAGAGCAGGCAATCCTGGGAGCACCTGGGTGGGGTGGACCACGTGAGCTTCGTAAGGGCCCTGCCCAGAACCTCCAGGTCAGCAGCAAAGGGGGAGGGACTTCTTCCGGGTAAAGCGGACATGGGTGCGTCCCTCTTGGTGCATCTGGGTGTCCCTGTCCCTCTTGGTGCGGCCGGGCGGGTCCTTGCCCCCTCGAGACCACCGCCGGCCCCCCCGTGGGGTGCCACCAGCTTCTACTCCCGCCTTCTGCCAGAGGGGCCTCCGGGACTGGCGGTCAGTTTTTAAACTGCGGTTTAAGGAACGACAGGAGGAAGGCACACAGGCCAATGACTGTCTTACCAACCTGGTCGTTGTTTTGAACCGTGTCTGCTCTTCAGTTTATTTTTAAATCTCGAAAGCGCAAGGGACATGCTGTTTGTCTGTGGTGTGCCTGTTCTCCCCGACGTGGCCATTCATCACTTGCCGGGGCTGAGCCTGGAGGGTGACGCCCCGGCCGCCCCGGTCTGCCTGCTGGAGCAGGAGGAACCCCGGACAGTGCGTGGCCCTCGGGGACCCGCTCCTTCGGGCCACACGGGGCTTTCCCTGGCGAGGGCAGCTCACCCCGCTAAGCACCAGACCTTGAAACACATTCAGTGGAAATCTTTCCACAGTGAGTTATACCCACAGGATGCCTTGCAACCTGGGGGATAGGCAAGAAATAATTGAACCCTTTCCCAGCGACATTTCTTGTGGGATCGTTACGATTAATTTTAATAGTGATTCACATTTTTCTGAAGGCTTTGAAATGAGCTGTTTTCTTTAATCCTTTAAACAACCCTACGCAGCAAGTCCTACTCTCATCCCCGTTTTGTTCCGAGACTCGGCGAGGTGCGCGATGCGGCCGGGAGGGGCACCACCTCCCCGCGTGGCCTCCCACCTGCCAACGTGGCCGTGACGGCTTGTCCACGCTACTGAGTGGCCCCAGGCTCCTTTCCTTATGCTTCTTGTTGGAGGGTTCTTGGTTATTTTATCTTCCTCTTTAAAAGGCTTGTTTCTGCTTCTAGTCCACTCTCACCGAGGGAACCAGGTCAGTAAGATTGTTACAAGCGTGTACAGACCCAGCGTGAGCACGTGCCGAGGGAGACCCCGAGCTCGGTCAGTGAGCCGCTCGAGACCCTGAACGGAGGTGTCCTGTGATGTGATGCTTGATTTGGCCGCTCAGAGGCTTTGCTCTTTGTGGGTTCTTCGTTCTGGCCCGGGGTCCAGTGGGGACCCTCACGGAGACTGGCAGCACCCAACGGGCATGCAGCGCTCCCTCGAACCCAGACCTTCAGGGGGTTGCTCTGCTCTGTTCAAGCTCAGGAAAGGCCCCCGGGCTCCTGGGGCTGGGGCTCCGGGGCTCCAGTGCCCTGCTCGTCCAGAGGCTCGGACGCTGGGGGCTTCAGATAAATTGTGAGCCAGGGAGGGGACTGCGGAACAGGCGTAAGAGGCAAATGTTTCCAAGTGGACGGGCCTGGGGCTTGGGTCCTACAGGTGCACCCTGGGCGGTGGTGGGTCTGGTTGGACTGGGAGGGCAGGCGGGGCCCTGAGCGGCGGGACAGCTTGGGTTTCTGGCCTGGGTGACCGCAGAGGGGCGTGTCTAAAAAAGCAACCGTCTGTGTGGCTTCCAGTATTTACATTTTATTTTACGGCAAAGGAGGCCACTCTGGCTGGGACCCCGGGAATGGGAACCCACAGCATCCGAGGCCTGGGCCTGCTTGGCCAAAGGAAGCACAAGGTCCCTGACCGGGGCGGGACTCTGTACTCGGCAGCTTCTGGCATTTTCGGGACACAGCTTCTGGAGTTTTCTGTGGCTTGACTTTGTTTTACTTTAAAACATGGCTCTTTAAATCCACTCACTTATTTTTACGTGCATTTGTATCTAAAAAGAACATTTGAGTTGCTGAATCCTCACCTGCTTGTAATAAATAGCAGGCGAATACAAAACACTGGCCTTGGCCTGGGTCGTGGCTACCCCCACACCCTGCCTCCAGGGCTGCTGTCTACGCCCCAGCCACCTGCCCTTAGACAGAGGTCAGCACCGGAAAGACCAGACCCTCCTCCCTTGCCACAGTCGGGAGGCTGGAAACATCGTTTAAAGAGAGGAGCAGCGTCGTCCCCAAGACCAGCGAGGATCAGAGCCCCCGCCATCACCCAGCATTGTCTGCTCTCGGTCCACGTTTCTGGGACTGTGTGTGGGTGACGTGGCTCTGGAGGCAGAGGGGCCTTCGGTGGCCGATTCCAGGGGCTTCCAGGAGCCGCTGAGTGGGACTGGTGAGTGGGAACGAGAGGCTGCTGCTGGGACACTGGGAGGTGACCTCAGTCGTGGGGCCGCGGTGTTGCCGCGTTGCCTGGCGACCCCTCCCCAGGGGACAGGCTGGCATCTGTGAAGTCTGGGCCAGTTTTCTGCCTGGTCTAGGCTGGGACTGCGTCCTCGGCTGCTGGGGTTGGGAGGGGCCTGTGGGCTGCCCGAGGGGGCGGGGCAGGGGCTGCTTTGGACACGCCCCAGATGGGGAGCCGGAAGGCCCCATGTACTTGAGGGGAGCTGCAGTCCGCCCCGCCCCGTTCTCCCTCCCCCTGCCCTGTCGGGGCGTCTCTCTCCTCTCCCTCCTCCCGAGGGGCCTCAGCCTTGTCCTCCGGGCAGAGGAATGAAGGTCCCACCCGCCTTGGATTCAGGCCCTTCTCGCTCACAGCGTTCACCTTGAACCAAGTGCCGCGTCCCACGGGGGCAGGTGTAACAAGGGACCACACACTGGGCAGGGGGGCTGAAACCAAAGAAATATTCTCTCCTAGTTCTGCAGCCAGAAGTCCAAAATCCAGGTGGGGGCAGGGCCCTCTCCCTCTGGAGGCTCTCAGGATCCTTCTGCCTCGTCCAGCCTCTCCCCTGTCTTTACGTGGCCCCTCCTGCGTCTCTTTGTCCTGTTCTCCTATAGGGACAGAGTCATTGGATCAGGGCCCACCCTCCTCCAGTGTGGCCTCACCTTCATTTGGTCACATCTGCAAAGACCCCCTTTCCACAGATGGCCCTACTCACAGGTCCCGGGGTTAGGATGTGGACGTATCTTTTAGGGGGGGACACCGTTCGACCCCCTGCACCAGGAGAGGGTGGCCACCGTGGGCAGCAACCAGGAGCTCGCTGCAGAGACGAGACAGCTGGGCTCAGCTGACCAGGGTGGTGGCGAGGAGAGGGACGGCATTCTGGAAACACAGAGGTGATGTCGCAGGTACAGACATGTCATGTCCCCAGCGATGCTCAGTGTGGGCCGGGGGCTGCCTTATTTATACATAAGATCCTTGAGGCTTCTGGAGAGGCGAGGGGCCACACAGGTGCCCAGGGCTTAGCTGGGAGTGACGCTGGGTCCCTGCTTCCCCTGACCAGACGTGTGTCCCGCGAGCTTTCACAGCGCCCGCTGGGCACAGGCTGCTGGCCCTGGCATCCAGGCTGCGGGAGACCGTGGCCCTTGGCTTCCTGGCCCCTCACCTGCCCGGAGATAAGAGCCCCTCCCGGCCCACGGTTGAGGCTCTCTGCTGACCCCAGGACCAGAGGAGAGAACCTGGGGGCAGGGCAGCTGCGACTGCAGATGTGTTTACCTGGGGGTCGAAGCACACCTTCAGAAAGAGCCGTCTCAAAAAAGAAAAGGGAGAAAACAGTGCTGTCTCCCGGGGGCCCCGAGAACTACTCCTGGGTGCCCCTCGCCGGTGGGGGCTGTTCCCTGCGCGTGCACGTGCACCCGCGTGCACACACTCGTAGTCCTGAGGCCCTTCCTGCCCAGATCCCGAGCGCTGACACCTGGCGGCATTGCCCTCTCGGAGGCCGGGTGGCGAAGGGGGAGGCGGCAGCTGATGAGGTTCAGACACCTGGGTCACTCCTGGTTTGCTGAGGGTGTGCGTGCCTGTGTGTCTGTGTCTGTGTGCCCGTGTGTGCACGCGCCCGTGCGCGGCTGTGTGTTTAGGGAAGGGTGGTGAGCACTCAGGGTGGAGGAGGGAGCAGAGCGGCCCCGCGCTCCTGTGTGCCAGCACCAGGCACTCAGCGCACTGGTCGTGCCCAAGGACCGGCTGGCTGCCCCGCGAGCCGCTGGCACTTGGCCGGGACAGCGGCTGCCCATTGACACGTCAGGTCAGGGAGAGGTGGTGATGATCAAGGAGGAGGCTGGGGGGAGCCCTCGCCTTGGGAGCCCCGCCGTGTGCTGGGGCCGGGCACCTGCCCCGGGCGCGGGGTGGGGGGGGAACCGTGTCAGGGGCTGGGGCCTCTGGGGGAGGCTTCTGCCAAGCCGAAGGCCCGGAGGGTCCCGCAGGCGGCTCTGCAGCAGGGGGACAGGGGCCCTGGCTGGGCCAGGTTCCCAGCCACTGGGGGTCCCCGCTCACAGGGGGCTGCGGGCCCCCAAAGGCCAGGCCGCTGGGCACCGTCGGCAGTGGCCGCTGCCCCCTGTTCCCCCACGTCGTCCCGCGGGCTCTGGATCTTAGTTGCTGCCCCTGTTTCAGGTCTGGAGCCTCTCCCCAGCTGGCTGTCACCTGTTCGCACCCTCAGAGGTGCGTGGCTTCTTTTTAAGTCTTTTAAAGTCCGAGCCTCCCGGGAGGCTGGGACTCTGATGTGCTACTTTCTTCTCTTGCTTTAAGGCTCTTACAGAATTCTCCCTTTTCGTCTTGAAGAGGAAGCTTTAAGCCTCTCCTTTTTTACTGTAAAGCATGGAAAATGTCAAATACGCGCAGAGGACGCGGAACCGGGGCCCCTCAGCACCCCGCGGCTGCCGACACCAACCCCCAAAGGCGGCCGCTTCTCATCTACCTGAATGCGGTTTAAAATAGCCCTCTGAGCTCATTTGCTGTGTAGCCACCGGCAGGGAGGCGAACGGCAGAGCGCGTGTCCCGGGCGGGGTGGGGGTCGGGGGGAGGGGAGGGGAGTGGGCCCCCAAGGTTCCCCTCCAGGTCTGCGCAGGGTTCCCAGGACAGGGCCCGCCGGCGGTCCACACCTGAGTGCTGTGGGCGGGGTTCTGGAGGTCACACCCCGGAGACCCCCGTGACCTTGAGGCCACCCTCCTGGAAGACGCCCAGGGGACAGAGTCCTGGGGCCGTTTTTTCCCTCCCAGAGTGGTGGGCTTCTGGGGTGAGAGAGGGTCCCCAGCCTCTGCCTCCACTGGCGCCTCCCGCCCCCACCGGGATCCCCCCAGTCTGTTCTTGGCCGCTCAGGCCTGCCCTGAAGGTCAGTTGTTCAGTCAGCCTCGTGTGGACACCAAGCACCTAATGTATACACGCCCCCCGTGGGTTGGGCCCCCCGGGTCGTTAACAGCTGCTACTGGCTGAGTGCCCACTGGGTGCCCGACAGGCGGGACCTGGGCCTCCCTCCCCCGCCGCCCCCCCACGCCCCTTGCCAGGCCCTCCCCTCCCACGCCCCCCGCGTCCCCCCAAGGAGACAGCGTCTCCAATTGTCCTCACTTATTTTCAGCCTGGGGATGGCTGGGCCGGGGGCGTTTTCCTACAGCGAAGCCGCACACGCTCGTCGTGGGGCCCAGGCAGATGGAGGAGGCCCCTCGCCACACGCACACGTGCACACACGCAGGCCTCCGTGGTCCTTATCACCGAGACCTCAGGCTGCGGTGAAGCCTGCTGGCCACGCTTGGCGCCTTCCGAGCCCCTTGTTACACAGACGTGCATCCCGTGGCCCTTATGCTGCCACGCTCGATGTCCACAGCAGGACGCTCCTTCCCTTGCTGGTGCCCACCTGTGCCTGGTGCCGTAAATAACCCGCAGAGCCATCCTTCGCGCCCATATCGATCGGATGGGATTTTATTCCCTAGAGTAAGTCTCCAGGGGGTGGCTCACCGGCCTAACGGATTCCAGGGCTTGAGGGTTTGACTCTCGTTTACAACTGCCCTCCTTCTCTCCCTCCTTCTGGTCCGTCCGTCCGTCTTCCGCCGTTCGCAAGGCCTGCTTCTGAGCTGGGCCCGCGCAGGGCTGCGTGCCAACGGGATCCGCTGGGCTGGCCTGCGGGGTACACTGGGGAATCCCCAAATCGGAGCACTTCCCACTGACCAGCAGACCGGGGCCTGTCACCGTGGTCCGGCCTTGGTCTGTGACCAGCCCCACCCCCCTACCTGGGCAGCTGGAGGCCAAGGCAGCCCCACACCAGGCCCTTTGGGGGCACACAGTGTAAGACGCATCCCACGTGAGGGCTGTGGCCGAGCACCCCTCCTCCAGCCTCTGCCAGGCTCAGCTGGGCCCTCAGGACCCCCGCCCAGCCCCAGCCCCCCAGCGGAGTGCCCCAGGCTCAGCGGCCAGGACTGACACCCGCCCCTAGTGCCCTTGGGACTGGGCGAGGCGTGCAGCTGGTCGCTCGTGTGTGTCGTGCCCCGGCCCCCTCCCCTGGGATCGCGGGTCTTTCACGTGCCTGGATTTGCCGCGGAGAGAGCTGAAGCCCCGGGGTAGGGCGAGTGGTCAGATCCCCGGGAGCCTTGCTGGGGCCCAGACGGGCCCAGGCCACGCGCACCGTCCCCACTCCGAGGAGGCGCTATCTGTGTGTTTATCGCTGGGGACGGGGTGCGAGGGCAGCTGTGGTGCCAGACCCTTCTGTCCTCGGCTGAACCACGTCTCAACCCCCAGCCCCTCCACGCTGTGCGTGACGGGAAGGAGAGTGAGGGGCACACGCGTAAAGAGGGGTGCCGCTCCCCCCACCTCGGCGATGGGGGCTCGACGCCGCCTGATCGTCTCGTGCGGTCTGTGTGCCTCTGTGCCAGGTGCTGTTCTGGAACAGGCTGTGGAGACTCAGCGCTTTCCCAAGCCCTGCAGGTGCCCCCAGGCTCGTCCCTCCTCCTCCCCCATCCCTGCCCGTCCTGGGCGCCCTGGGCATGCGGCCTGCTTGCGGCAGCTTAGTGATTCTGCTGAAGACGTGGCACCAAAAGTGCAACGGAAACCTAGGGGGCTTCCCCAGGTGCCCTGTCCCCAGGGTCCAGCATCCGTGCCCGTGGGGCCCTCCCAGCCTCCTCTCTGGCTGGAATCTCTCCTAGCATTTTCTACAACCGGCCCCCCAGGTCCTTAGGGGAATCCGCTCACGAGACCCCCTTTCCACCCTCCCACGGCGAGCGAACCGGCTCCCCTCCCCTCCCCCATGAGCTCCAGGTGGCTGTCCAGAGAGAAGTGACAGCTCTCTGGGCTCCTGGTGTGGCCCAGGTGGGGCGGTGGGCGGGCTCCCCGAGCCCCCCGTTTGCAGGTGCAGCTGCACCCCGTGTGTGTGTTCAGGGTGCATTTCCTAACTGGACGGCTCTCAGCCCGCTTGAATCCTCTGGGAGTGCCGTGGGTGGCACAGCCTTCCTCCAGGGACAAAATAAAGGTGCGTGATGGACGAGCACCCGTTCCAGAAGGTCCCGGGCCCCCTGCTGTCCCTACACTTCCTGTTCTGGGTGCTGAGATGTGCACGTTGCAGCAGGTGGCTCTTGGTGGTTTGGGTCTAAGCACTGGCGGCTGTGATCCCTCCTCCAGGAGCTTCCAAGTGCAGACGCCTGTTCCTGGCCGACCCCGAAATGCACAGGCCCCGATGGTCGTTCCCAGCCTTGGGGTCCCGAGCAGGTCCCGGGCGGGAGTCAGATCGGGTCCTCCATGGCCAGCTCAGCACACAGGGGAGCATTGCTGGCTCTCTGGAAGTTTCAGTGGGGGTGACGGCGAGCTGGGTGCGGGGTGGGGCTGCGCAGGGAGGCGTGGGCAGCAAGGAGGCACCGTTGGCCCAGACACAGGTGCATCGCCAGCTCCCTGGCTTCGGCGACCTGGTGCGGGAACAGGCCAGCGGGGCAAAATAGCCAATACCTTCCAGTGCTTGCCCGGGCTCGAGGCAGAGGGACGGGGTGGGCGGGTCTGAGGCGTCATCCAGCGGATGGAGCCCTGAGGAGGTTGGTCAAGGGGGTGGGAGGGCAAGAAGTGGCTGTGCTGAGGGTCCTCAGGGCAGTGGGAGGAACCGGCAGGCCCTGGGCCTAACCCGGCTGAGCAGGAGGGGCCTGAACAGGTGGATGCAGAGCAGATGAGGGCCCGGTGGGTCCCCGCAAGCCAAGGGGGGCACCGCGTACCTGCCCACACTGGGTATGTCATGGCGAGCCCCCCACACGCCATCCCGGAGGTCTCCGTTGGGCTGGGTGACCTTCAAACCCTGCAGTGAGTTGAATGTTGAATGATGACCCCCCCAAAAGATCTGTCCTAGTCCTAGCCCCCGAGTCTGTGAATGTGACCTTGCTTGCACATGACCTTGCTTGGAATTAAGGATTTACAGATGGAGGGTCTTGGTATGAGATCGTCCTGGATTGTCCGGTGGACCCTAAATCCAGTGACCTTTAAGAGAAAGGAAAGGGATATTAAGACAGACACACAGGGGAGGGCCATGTGACTGCAGAGGCTGGAGGGACGCTTCTTCCCTTCACCCGCCCGGGTCAGAGAGCCTGGAGGGGGTGGCCCTGTGGTCTCAGGACGTGACTGGGCGTCTGACCCCACGTGGGCTGGGGAGCCACCGGGAAGCTCCCCCGAGCACCACCTCCCGGGGGCCGGGACAGGCTGTCCCCAACACAGAGCTGAGGCTTTTGTGTGCCAATGCAGGTGCCCAGGGCGGGGCCCCAACTGGCAGGCTGGGTTCCCTGGGGCGTCCCGGAAGGCGGGCGTCGAGGAAGGGACAGCGGGCCATCAGGACCTGACATGGCAGGACGGGTGTCCATCCTGACCCAGAAGGACATGTCATGATCCAGGACCAGCTCTTTGTCACTCTCGGTGTCATTTTTAGCTGTCCCCTGCTGCTCACGAGGCGCCTGCTTAGCGCTTGGTGTCTTGGGACATGTCATCTTGCGGTGTGACCCGTGTGTCGGGAATAGACCCAAATGTAGGTCTCGGGACATTGGGAATAAGCCTTCTCATCTCCCCCACAGCGGTTTCTCAGTCCTGATATCTCTGGGGGACCCACTCTCGGCGACCTGGGTCATCAGGGGTCCCTTCTCCATGTCTCAGCGACTCCACTGGATGGCTCACAGGTGGCAGGACTCGGGGCTGGATGGCCACTGCTTCAGTGTCCGTAAAATGGCTCAGGCGTGCCAACAAGGCTGCTAGAGAGAGGGTCAGGGTCATGGGTCAGCGCCACGCGGCTTGGGGTTTGCCGGAATCAGGTGGGGACGATGGTCAGTGGAGATGTGATAAGTTGTGAAAATTCAACTTTTTAATGTTTGTTTATTTTTGAGAGAGAGAGAGACAGAGCATGAGCAGGGGAGGGGCAGAGAGAGAGGGAGACACAGAATGTGCAGCAGGCTCCAGGCTCCGAGCTGTCAGCACGGAGCCTGACACGGGGCTCGAACCCACGAACTGTGAGATCGCGACCTGAGCCGAAGTCGGACGCTCCACCGACGGAGCCACCCACACGCCCCAGTGGAAATTCAACTTTTTAAAACAGAAACCGTGCCCGACCCCACACAAGTGCCTCTGCCAGAGTTCCTGACACAGCCCTCCAGGGCCTGTGGACGGGGTTACAATACTTTACTCCTTTCGCGGACAGAGAACAGTCCCTGGCGTGGATGGGCCGAGGCTTACCCGTCCACCCGCCGGCAGGTGCCCGGGCCGTCGTGAATGAACGTGGGTGCCCACGTCACTGTGTGGAATACGTCTTCGTTTCCCTTTTGGCCTCTTCAGGGACCCGAGGCATGGCCCCCCGTGTTTCACGGGTCAGGCCAGTGTCTCCTGATGCTTTCTCCCCAGGAGGCTGGGTGCCCCCACCTGGGGTTGGCTCCGGGCTGGTTGCAGGTCCTGGGGGCCTTTTGGGCACCGCATCCTCGAACCGTCACGTCACCTTCCTGGACCGTCCCCACCGTGGCAGGACGGGCAGAGGGTGCTTGGCTCTGTGCCACCGTGGTCCCACCTGACTGGCAGGGCCACTTTCTCCTCCAGACACGTGACTTCTGCCAGAACCAGTTTCCCCTTAAGCCAGCAGGGCGGGGCTGGTGGAGGCGGGGACCGGGGGTGCCTGGCTCGGGGTCACCAGGAGCGCGCCACGGTTGGTTAGCAGAGCGGCCCAGACGGCAGGGCTGCGGCTCGTACCCCAGCGGCGGCCTGCCCAGCTGGTCCGCGGGGGAATAAGGCTTCACGCTGGAGGCTGAAGGGAGGGGGGGCCCGGACCCCTGCGAGACCCCGTCGGCTGCTCACCTGATGGATGAAAACCTGCAGGGCCAGGCTTCGCGAGGGGGAGGATGGCACAGCGCACAGTGGGAGTCGGCAGAGGTGGGCCCGCTGAGCGCAGGCCTGGGAGTGGCGGGGGGGGGGGGGGGAGGACGGCCTGTCCACCCAGCGGGGTCCTGGGCTCTCACCCAGGGCCGGGAAGCCTGGGGATATCGCAAAGACGCAGCCCGGCAAACGTTCCCTCTCTGGAGTTCCAGTCCTGGCTCCCGGAGCAGTCCCAGCAGAAGTGGGCGATGTGGGTCCGGGACCCAGCACCACCTGCTCCGGGCGAGCTGGGAGCGGGGAGGGCCGCCACAAACCGGCCGCATGGCCCTGGCCAAGTCAGCTGGTTCTCGGGCCTCAGTTACTGCATCTGTGAAATGGAGAGAAGGCATGCGAAGGGAGCGTTTGAATGCTTGGGGTTTTTGGTTTTTTTTTGCTTTGCTTTCCAGACTTGGATCCTCCCGGCCCCTGGACAGAGTGGGAGGCAGACGTGGGGGGGGATCGTGCCTGCCGCCCACCTGCTGACTCATTCAGCATCCGGTGCCAGTGAGGACAGAGCGCAGGGGTGGCGTGCACACGTTGGTGGAGCTTCTGCTGTGTGAGAACCGGCACCCGCCGCTGAGCAGGGAGTTTCCAGTTTATACAAGGATTCACCGTCCACGTCGGGGAAGCCAGGCCTCCCTTGGGCCCCTCCACGCCGCAAAACCCGGTGAAACCTGCTCCTACCTCAGTGCTCTGCAGGCATGAGCTTGAGCCCTTCTGGAAGCTCCAGTCTGCGGGGGACCCGGGAGCCGGGGGGAGGGGGTTGCTGAGCCCGTGTAGGATGGGGAGGGGGGAGTGTGGGGGTGCATGTCCCGTCCCAGGGCAGGTTTTCCTGGAGGAAGCCGGCTACCGCCCATTTCCAGGTGGGCGGGAGGGAGGCAGGGGGTTTCTGCACCCCTGCACTCGGGCCTGGAGACACGTTTGGCCTTTGGCAGGAGCAGCCGCGACTCTGGGTGGTGGTCCCACCTGTCTCGGGTCCTTGGCGGCTCCTGCGAATAGGGGAGCTGCAGCCGGGCATGGCTCAGATCCCTGAGCGGCGCTCCCAGGTGGCTCCGTTGACCCCGCGTGCACGGAGGGGCAGAGGGGACCGCGCAGGCCCGGGGTTCCGCTGCCGTCTGGGGCAGGGAGGTGCTCCCGCCCAGATCTGGAGCCTTGTCCCCTGCAGGGGAGAGTCTGGAGGGGTCCGTTAGGAAGCTTCACCCTGACCCGGGACCCGCGTGGCCTGAAGTGGTTTTGTGGAGTCCGGGTCCGGTGGGGCATGAAGGAGGGGGCAATAGAATTGTCCACCCAATAGGCGGCTGTCGGACACGTGTCTTCCGTGTTACCTATTTGAGACGGTCAGTTGTGGCAGAGGCTCGATCATTTTGCCCCCGACTTCCGCTCACGCCGCCATCTCAGCCCTCGTGTGGCCGGACCACGGGCACTAAATGAATGGTGCACGTGGGAAGGAGATGCCCGCAGCCGGAGAGTGGGGAGCGGGGAAGGGGCCTGTGGGAATCCCGCGTTGTTCGAGGTAGATTCCGCCTGGACCGTGCCCGAGGCTGGTTCTGGGACAGGATGGAGCATAATTACTGCGTGGCGTCCAGCAGCCCGATCCCCCGGGCCGCCGTGCGAACCCGCCGAGGGTCCCCGCGTGCACGTCCCACCTTTGCGTTTCGTGGGCGCTGTTCGCGGTCTCTCCCGCGCCTTCCGGAGCCCCCCCCCCCCCCAGCCTCATTCCACCTGGGGAGGGAGACTGTGCTGGTTTCTGCTGGCCCTGGCGCTCGCCGTCTCGGGACCCGTGGCGTCCCCGTGGCGTCCCCACGCTCCTGAGCCACCAGGCTTATTTCTTTAGGGCTTAGCGTCACAAACAGTGGTAGTTCGCGTTTCCTGGCAAACAGCACACGCAGCCCTTCTAAACCCTTCCTGAGCCTCGTCTGTTAGCCTGCACAGCAGCCCTCCGCGTCCGTACCGTCATCGGCCTGTCACAGACCGCGAAACCACAGCACAGAGCAGTGGAGTGGCCCCTGGGCCCCGACGGGGGCTGCCTTCCGCCCTGTTCCACTCGTGTTCTCTTTGTGGGCTCCTGTCGACGATTGTGGCAGGAACAGCACCATGTCCGAGTGTATGGGTTAGGGTTCTCGTGTGTGTGTGTGTGCAGGCTGGTGTGCAAGCCCAGAGGACGGGGAGCCAGGAGCCCCAGCAGCGCCCCCCCCCCCCCCGCCGTCGCTGACTTGACTCCGTGCAGCAGGTGTGTGTAGGATGCTGCCCATCCCCAGGGGCCCAGGCTGCCCCCCCTTTCTGATGGCGGGTGGGGGGGGGGCCCAAGGCCAGCTGGGCTGGTGGATGTGGTGCAGTCATGATGCTCCGGTCATGCCCCAGAACAGCCTCGGGCACTGCCCAGGTGGGATTTACATTGTGTGAAAACTGGACGTGACATTCGCACAGACCCCACATGCCCAGGAGCACAGGACCAGGGGCTGGACACAGGGGGTCCTTCAAGAGCCGGGGCGCGTGTCCCCTGAGCATGCCAGGACGCCTCCCACCCAGCGCCGAGCAGCCTGGGGCCAGGCAGGCTGGCGTCTAAGACAACCCATGACAGAACCGGTGAAGGGGCCACGTGTGTGAGAACACCCTTCTTTGGAGAGGGGAACGGTCCGTCCGGGGTGCAGAACAAGCTGGGCCTCCTTGTGGGCCTCCCCTTCCTGAGACGCCCAGCGAACCGGGCGGCCCGACCGGGGAAGGGGCCCCGGAACCACCCTCCTCCCTCCTGAGGGCTCAGCCTGCCGGTGGAGTCCAAGGTGGTGGCCGCTGTTGAGGGACCCCCGGTTCCCCTCCGCAGAGGGGGATCCACCTGGGGGCATCCCTGCCTGCACACTCTCCCCCTCCCAGGGTCCCCAGCAGGGTGCGGCCCCAACCCTCGGCTTCCCCCCTCCCCAGGGTCCCCCTTCCCCTCGGGAAGGGCCGACACCTGCCGACCCCAGAGTCTCCTGAGCAGGAGTAGCTGCAGAGGGTCCCATGGGGGGATGTGGGGGCGGGCAGTGGGGGACACTGAGGCTGGAGGGGTCTGGAGGAGAGGGGAGGCTGGCCCGAGCCCCTGGGGTCCGCAGTGACCCGCCTCCCTGCACTGTACCCCCGCCCCAGCCTGCTGCAGCCCCTGGGGCCCCAGCCTCGGGGGGAGTGAGGCACACGTGAGCTGTGGCTCACTGCAGCCCGTGACCCACTTTCTCCAGCTTTCTTGCGGGAGTTGTCTGCCCACACGCGAGGCTCCAGCCCCATAATAAGGGAAGACGAGCAGCCGGCTCCAGGCAGAAGCGCCCCAGCTTTGGCCGTGTGCCCCCACTGCGGCGGCCACCTAACTGCGGGGCCGTCAGTCCCCTTACCAGGGCAGACAGCGGCCCGTGGGGCCTCCTCCCCCGGGGGGAGAGCCGGGCGGTGGGGGCGCCCAGAGAGAGGGCTTCAGCACCCGGGGCAGGTCCCCCCCACCCCCCGCCCAGGTACGTCCAGGACTTGTAGACGAGGGCCAGGCCCCCCACATGGGCTTCCTCTTCCAGAAGGGGGCGTGAGGTCGCTCCGGGGCCCCAACCCACCTCCCTGCTCCAGGTGTGGGAGGGTGGGGCGACTGGGCTCCTGATGCCCCCTCTTGCGGTGGCCCTCCCCACTGCACCCCCGCCCCAAAGGGGGTTACAGTCTGCCTCTGAAAATCAGCCCCCTTCGGTCGGGACAGCCGCAGGATCTGGGGGGACATGGTGGGGTCAGGCCTTCAGGGCACCACAGGGAGCCCAGCCCGGGGACTGGGGCTCCCAGAACCCGGTGGGAACGGTGTGCACCGGGCAGTGCATGTGGGCGGCGCCCAGGCCAGCTGACCCCGGCACTCAGCTTGCAGTTGGCCCGGTGTCGGTCAGGAGGCCAGGTGGGCGGATGCCAGAACCCGGCCCTAACCCACAGCCACATGACCCAGCTGAGTCAGCCTGAGAAACGCCCAGGCTGGCAGGCCACTTCCTGCCCCCGCCCCGCGTTCCTCCACGCTCCACAGCCACGGCTGGGAAATGTCTCTCTGGGGGAGGCCCCGCTTCTGCTGACCACCCCCCACCGGAGCCTGGCCCCCTCCCCTCCTTTCTGGCCCTGGCTTCAGCCCTCCAAAGCACAGAAGGGACTCGGGGCTTGAAGCTGTGCCACCAGAGAGGGCCTGGCTTATGCCACGGGGCCTTACACTGGTCATTTTCCCTCTGGGGGCCTTGGTTTCTGCATCTGTTAAACAGGACATTGAGATCTTCTCTCCCTGCCTCTTGGGTGCCATTGCATTGCATCTGATGGGGTACCACGTATGAAAGGGCCCAGGGGCACCTTGGGGGTCACCAGCACAGCAGGTAGATGGGAAACACCCCAGTCCCAAAGCCCCTTGGGGCCCGAACACCAGTCCAGGTGGGCACCGGGAGACCTTGAAGGACCAGCCCCCACACACCAAAGTGCATGCCGGGATGTCCTGAAGAGGCTGCCACTCCCCTGGGGCCTTCTCAACCTTGCCTAGGTTGAGCCAAATGGTCGGTCCAGCCTGGGGACGGCAGCCCGGCACGCTTCTGAAAACTCGTGCTGGTGTCTGCCCTCAGGAGGGACCAGAGCAGCTGCTGGGCTGGAGCGTAGGGTGGCCTCCCTGGCGTGGCTCTGGAGACCTGGGTGGTTTTTCCCCTCAGCAGGGTCCTCACGGCCACTAGCCTTGGGACCTTAGCAGGTTTCTGGAACGTAAGGGGGTGTTGTTGACAGGGTGGCTGCTGTCTTCCAACTGATGGCTGCTGTCTTCTAACTGATGGCTGCTGTCCTTCCCTGTCCATTGGCTGTGAGGTCAGAGAGCCAAACGGGGGGGGGGGGGGGGGCTTATGTCGCTTCATCCCTGAGCCTGTCTGTGACTTTGGAGCGTTTTCCCCGCAGCCTTTTACGGTCCCCTGCATTCAGGCAAAGGTATGAGCCCAGCCACGTTGGCGGCGGTGGTGGTGGGAGCCAGGCCACGAGGCCCTGCTTCTCTGCTCCCATCGGTGACAAAGAGCCTCTGGTGACCTGAGCCCTGTCCCCCCTGCCTGGGAACCTCTGCTCTTGCCCCCGGCATGGCTGGGCCGGACCCTCACTCTGGCCCCTGGTCTGAGAGCTCACCAGGCCCCTCTGGGCCCCTCCCTGGGCCCCCGCGGGTCTGGGGCTTTGCCCCCCCTGCTCAGAAGAAACCTCCATTTACAAATAGGGACTTGGAGAGAAACGTGGCGAGCTGGGGCACACAGCCGTCGGCAGTGGGGCTGGACCCCTCTCCCCAGCTCTGTGTGTGGTCCCCAGGCATCTGTGGGGGGACCGGGGGAATGTGGTCAGAACCGTACCCCCACTTGTGCGCCTGCGGGTGGAGTGGGAGGTGCGTTCATTCTGCTGGATCCTGCTGGGTTCCTTCTCTGTCTCAGGCCTTCCCACGGAGAGCTGAGGCTTGGCGGGTTTTGGCCCAGATAACCGGGCTGTGCGTCCCGCCTGCGGAGCCCTGATAAGGCACCAGTGACCTTTCTTTATAAGGATACCATTGTTCTGGCTCGAAGGTGGGCGTCTGGGTGCTGGTGGAGGGGACAGTGCTTGGGGGCAGGAAACTGCCCAGAAGGCAGGTTCCAGTGGGGGCTGGGAGTGTGCCGGGGTGGGGGCGGGGTGGGCTCCGTGCCCACTCCCCAGGCCTTGCTGTTGGCCTTGGCCCAGCATCAGAGAGCATGTCACCTGGCAGGTGCCCAAACGAAGATGTCAACTCAGGGACGCCGGGCTGGCCCAGCCAGGGGCACAGCCTGACCTGTACCTGCGTGCTCGGGGCCAGCCCCGCGTGGGACCCGTCGCCCACTGATGTTGGGGGGCTCTCAGGCCCCAGATGGGAGACCAGAGGGAGTGCCCCTGCGCCCTTGAGCAGCTGGACCCTGGGCCTGGGGAGCAACCAGGCAGGCAGTGAGGGACAGAGGGGACGGCTGCCCACCGTGAGTGCGGCCCCAGGTTGGGGCTGGCTCAGCTGGGGGGGGTCTGTGTCGTCACGTCCCCCGTTCCTCAGCACCCCCTTCCTCCCCCGGGCTGCATGGGGGCTGCACGCCCAGGGCCTGCAAGCCTTCCGTTTCATCCTCAGGAGGCCTCCCTGTGCCAGACCCACCCCCTCCGCCGCCCCTGCCGGCACCCGGAGGGCGGGGCCGCGGTCCTCTGGTGCTCGCGCCACCCCTGGCGTGGCGGGCAGGTGGGGACAGGACCCTCTCCAGGGCCACGATGGAGATCTGCCCCACACCCACCCTGGCCACCTCTCTGAGGACCCTGCCCTGCCCTGCAGAGAAGGAGGAACGAGGCCCAAGGACGTTGGCTGCACAGCCTTCATTCGCCCCAGGGGCCTCTGGGGCAGGCCGCAAGTCCCTGCTCCTGGCATGCATGCACTGGATAGACAGTGAACAGGACGGACAGACACCACTCCTCTCCTAGGACCTGTGTCCTGTGGGAAAAGCTAGTGGAGAAGAAAGGAACCCTAGGGAGAAGGCTGTGGAGCTCGGAGCGCTATGTGGAGAATTTGCTGTGTGAGGTGCAAGGGGGCCGGCCCTCTGGAAGGCGACGTTGCAGCTGAGGGTGGGAAGGACCCCGCCAGGCGGGGGTGTGGGCGACGGCATTCCAGGGGGGACGGTCCAGAGCAGAGGCCCTCGGGGAACGGGCTCTGCATTCTCCAGGGACAGAAAGGGGCCCGTGTGGCTGGGAGAGTGAGTGGGAGGAAGGGTGGGGCTGTGGAGGGGCTGGAAGACGGGGGCCAGGGGACTGAGGCTGGCCTGTGTTCTCTGGGCCGGGAGCCACTGGGGAGATGTGACCCGGATTAACTTTTGCAGTGGATGCAACAGCACCCCCTCCCCAACACCTCACCCCTGCCTTGCCCACAGCAGAGATCAAGCGCCCAGAGTCAACAGCAGCCAAGGGTGGGACGACCAAGGGAGGTACGAATTCAGAGACCCCTCCCCGTCTGGGCAGGTCAGAGGCGGCTTGTAGGGGCCCCAGCACTCTTCTGGGGTGTCAGGACACAGAGGGGACATTCACTGGTGCACACCTGCATTGCATTCGGATTGGAGGGTGTCCATAGAGCAGTTCAGTTGTTTGAAGGTCACCTCTGATGTGTTAGGCCAATAGGAAGGAAGTGGGGAGAAAAGGAGGACTACTCAGCTGACTGGCTGGAAAGATCCATGGAGGAGGGAGGGAGGGAGCGATGAGAGGTTGGGTGGATAGATGGATAGATAGGCAAATGGGCGGCTGGCTGGCTGGCTGGATACATGATTGGATGGATGAATGGGTGGATGGATGGATGGATGGATGGATGGACGGATGGATGGATAAATGATTGGAGGGATAGATGGATGGACGGGTGGATGGACAGGTGGATGGATGGAAGGGGGAGGGAAGGAGGACGGTGTACATGGGTGGATGGTGCAGCTCACAGACTAGAGTCCCACTGGCCATTAGCAGTGCTGGGGGAAGGCACCTATAGGGTCTGAGAAGGCAGCCAGGATCCTCACGCCGTCTCTACTCTGCTTTGGGTGGAGCTGGGGCAGATGGGCCAGCTGGGAGCTGAGACTGAGCTGTAAGCCAGGCTCAGGCAGTGTGGACAAGAGTCCCTCCACCCACACCAAGTCTGTAAGACTTAACCACTAAGACAGGTGAGACCCCAGGTGAGGGAGGCCTACCTGGGCCATCACCCCTCATCATCCTCCCTGGGGGCCCCTGCAGGTCAAGTTCATGTCTGACTCGTCTTGGCCACCAACCTGGGTGCTTGGAAAATCTCAGCCGGATGAGTCAGTCAGTCAGCTGGGCCTCGTCTCTGGTGCTGGCTTCCTGGCAGGCTAGAAGTGTCCACTGACACTGATCGGCAGGGTTGGGCCCCCCAGATGCCCGTCCTTCTGGCCCAGCAGCGGGTTTGCTAGAAGCCCAGCTGAGGTAGTGGGAGCGTCGGCCAGGAGCTGGGTTCTGAATCGGTCCCAATTGGCTCAAACACAGGTCTCGCCAGTTACTGGCTGTGTGACCTTGGGCCCAAATCCCAAACAGCAAAGGTAACCACCAGCTTAGCCAGGTGACAAGATAGTGGTTAGGAAGGGAGGGGCTGGGAGCCCCTCACTCTGACCCTCGGGGGGCGGGGGGGCACAGAGAAGGTTCTGGGGCTGCCACGGGAGGAGGTCCGGGGCCACCACCAGATGCCCTGGGCCCCGCCCACTCCGGAGCCCCGCCCAGTCATAGCAGGAAAGGCTCTGTGTCTGAGCCCCGGCCCTGAAAGCCCTGAAAGCCCAGGGCCTCAGGAGGAAATGGGGCCTTTGTCTTGGGTTTGGCGGGAAGCCACGGGCCCACCCAGGGAGGTGGTGCAGCCCCAGACCTGGAGGAGAGATGGGTCAGTGGGCCTTCACGGACCAGGTCCTCAGGGAGCGGATGAGCACGGGATTAGGAGTCAGGGTCCCTGCTGTGCCACCACCCACCGGGCCATGACCACAGGGCAAGGCCTCCAGCCCTCCGAGCCTTGATTTCCTCATCTATAAAATGGGCTGATGTCGGGGACTTATGTCGACCGCTTGCCCCAGGCCTGCCCAGGGCAGGAGGATCTGGGAGAGGGCCCAGGCCTGCTCGTGAGTGATGGGCTGGGCTGTGCCTGGGGCAGGGAGGAAGCTCCTTCGGGAGAGCCAGGGCAGGGTGTGAACTGGGGTGCCTCTGGCTCTCAGCACACCTGCGTTCTCTCTCGGTGTGACGTTGTTGGGGCGCCCGCAACAGAGACCCCCAGGAGGAGCCGAGGCAGAGGGAGGAGAGCCAGGGGCAGGGGGTGCAGGAGGCAGGATGTGCAGGCGGGGCCAGCTGCCCCCGGCGCTCTGGGTTGTGGACCGCACAGCCCTTCTCTCTCGGCCGCCTCCCCTGGGTGCGTCAGCGGCCATCTCCCCTCGAATGGCTCCGTCACCGGGGAGGGCGGGTCTGGTGGCCTGGCCTGGGTCCATGGCACATCTCAGGTCCACTTGGCTGCAGCCAGGGTCCTGCAGAGCCAAGGGAGTGCTGGCCTGGGGGTGCGGTGTCCCCAGAGCAAGGTGTGGGGCTCGTGTGTCTGGGTGGGCGGGGCTTCCTGCGGGGGCGTGGTCTTTCCCACGGGGGCGTGGTCTTCACCGGGCGACACCCCCTGCTTGCTTTTGGGTCCCGCCCCCGCCCCCGCCAGGCCCTCCTCGTCCACTCCTGAGACGCCCCAAGTGAGGGCCTGAGTATAAGACGGGGTGACGCCCTCCACTCCCGACTCCGTGCCCCTAAGGAGTCGGGTGGGAGGATGTGTCTCCATGCCCCTAAGATGGGGCGGGTGGGAGGATGCCCGCCGGCCCCTGGGCTCCCCTGGTCTCAACGTGAGGTGTGACCGCCTCTCTCCCGTCCTTCCTTCCAGAAGCCTCCCAGCGCCCAGGCCATGAAGGAGGAGGCCTTCCTCAGGCGCCGTTTCTCTCTGTGTCCACCTTCCTCCACCCCCCAGAAAACCGACCCCCGGAAGTTCACCCGGAATCTGGTCTTCAGTGGAGAGAATGAGCTCTACCCCCTCGGCCCAGGTCAGTGCCCGTGGCTTCCCGGGTTTTGTCCTGGTCAGCGAGGGCGATTAAGCCCCATCCACCGTGGCGTCATGGGAGGTCAGCAGGGGGCTCCCTCGCCGGGGTTATGGGGCAGCTCGTCCGTGGAGAGGCCGTGTGGTGTGGCGGCCCCAAACCTGCCCTCCTGAGACAGCCCCCCTGAACCCCCGCCCCAGTTCTGGCTGGGTGACCCTGGGCCAGCCTCAGGGCCTCTCTGGGGCTCAGTTTCCTCCTCTGTGAAATGGGGATGTGAGCTCCCAGTTACAAAGGAGTCCCGGGCTCTGGGAGGGAACAGTCCAGACTGGGTGCCCTCAGGCCGCCGGTGGGTGAAGCACTGAGCACGCAGGGGACCGGGTCACCCGTACCTGCTGGTGCTTGCCCGGCCCCAGGTCCCCGCCACCCCAGCTCCTCGTTCCTCCCGGGCCCGCCCAGCAGAGCCCAAGCTGAGAGCCGTCTGCGTGTCTGTGACTGCTGCCCCAGAGGGCCCGCCTCCCTCCCCATCCTGGGAGACGTCGCCTCCTCGGCGGGCAGGCCGCCCCTCGGCCGCTGCCAGCTTCGGGAGGGAGGAGAGGGACGCCCCAGCTGTTCCGGCCGCAGTGTCCGTCCTGCCCCCACCTGCCACCGGGAGAGCCTCAGGCCAGTAGGCTGTCAGGACATGAGGGGCTTCTGGGGACATCCCACCCAGTCTCACGAGCAGATAGGAACATGCCGTGTCAGGTCACACGGGCCAGGGCACAGGACACCTAGGGAAATAAAGCTGACATCTGTTCTCTGCTCCCATGCCCTCTCCGGAGCGGGGGGTGGAAGGGGTGGGAAGGACACATCCCAGTTGGTGGCCGGTCTCAGAGGTCTTTGGTCCCCAGAGTGGCCGCCCCATGCAGTGCAGGACCCGGCAGGTGAAGACCTTTTCTCAAGAGGGGAGGGCAGGTCCTGGGGGCAGGGGTGAGGAGGTGGGTGTGGACGGAGGAGAGGAGCCAGTTCCAAGAGGAGCTCCCTTGAGCTAGGAGGATCCCCCAGCAGGCGTCACCCACATTGGGAGGCGACAGAGGCTGGGGGAGCCCCCCAGGACAGCCCTTGAATCGAGGGGGCCTGGAGGAGAGGGCACCTTGGAGGTGGGGAAAGCCCCGTGCTCACCGCCCAGCCCAGGCCTCAGGTCAGGGCGCAGGGGGCTTTGCAGAAGCAGAGGCAGAGAGGCAGCATCCCTGCCGGGGCGGGAGGCCAGGGCACCTTGAGTGGCCTCTGTCCTAGGGCCTTTGCTGCCCTAGGTGAAGCCGGGCCCCCCAGGACAGAATCATTTCCCCAGGTGGCCATACTGGCTCTTCTGCAGGGCACGGCTCTCGGTCCCCGGCCCCCCGGCCCCCCAGGGGCTCCGGGAGGTGGGTCTGTGGAGCCCCTGCCAGGGCTGGGTCTGGGGACACCTGTGTCCCCGCCCCACCGGGATGGTTCGCCCCCAGCGCTACCACCTCTGCTCCTCAGCACAGGGACCCGGCTGTGAGCCCGAAACCAGCCCCTCTTCCTCCTGCCCATAAACCGCAGCCTCGGAAGCCCCGTTCAGGACAGAAGGAGCTAGGCAAGGGCAGCTGTTTCCCCGGGACTGAATCCGGACGCCTCCCCTTTCTCTCCCTCGCCCTCAAGCAAGCTGGCCAGGAAAACGGGCACCTGCCAGGTCGAGGTGCAGGGACAGTGCCCGGCCACCTCCCTCCCAGAGTCCAGCTCCCAGAAGGTTAGGGAGAGGGGGCAGGCCAGGCGCGGTCCAGGTGCCCTGAACCCACCATGGGCCTCCAAACCTGGACACCGCGTTCCTCCCCTGAAACCAGGGGCCTGGCCTTACGGTCCTCGAAGGACGTTCCGCGCCCAGGGTGCCCGGGCTCCTCCCTGTGCCCAGGTCCTCACTCCAGCTGCTCTCTTGCAGGGAAGGACTTGGAGCCCAATGGCCAGCCGCTGCCGAGGGACGAAGGGCCCCCGACCCCGGGCTCTGCCACCAAGGGGCCACCGGTAAGAGCCTGGCCATGGGAGGAAGGGGACAGCCCGCCGTCCCCAGCCCACGCGGGCCCGGAGGAGTGGCTCTGAACCCCGGCCTGCACGTCTGGGAAGGACGGCTGGGGCGGAGTCACAAACAGTGCCATGGGCTGTGTCATCGAAGCCGCCTTTGTGGCAAAACACGGGCCGGGGAGGCCTGGGGCCGGACCAAGGCTTGGGCTGCTCGGTGGCATTGGGGGACAGGAGATTCTAAGAGGAGTCCGTGGAGTCTTTCTGTTGTAGGCAAACCGCCGAGCCTCCCCTCCCTCTGCCTTTGCCTCGGCGCTCCCTCCACCAGGTACACCCTCCGCAGGGCGAGTTCTGGAAGCCCACGCGCCCACACCCCCCGCGGGCCTCCCAGGCCAGCCTCTCCTGGCCCAGGCACGGCTGTGCCCTTCCAGGCAGAACCTCTGATCCAGGGTGGGCACCGGGGCCCCGGGCAGTGCGTGGAGGGTGTTAGGCGTACCTTTCTGTCCCCCAGAGGGTCTCAGGCCAGGGTCCCCAGACGTTGACGGGGGTTGGTGGCTCTGGCTTCTTGCCATGGGGCTGGGGAGCAGTGCAGACAGACAGGCGGTTGGCCCCCTGCCTGACCACCTGCGACCCCGTGTGATCTCGAGTGACTGCCTTGCTCCCCTGGGGCCTCGTGGCCTCATCCAGCAAAGGAGGGCTTGCTGTGGCTCTCGTGGTCTGTCCCTGTGTCTGCCTCGGGTGAAGAAGAAACCAAACCTTTGGTGGGTGCCCCCCACCTGCTGGAGACCGCATGTCCCTTCCCTGGCCCCCAGGGCCGCCAGCTGGGGAGGAGGAGTCAGAGCGTAGTTATTTGCTTACTTATTTGTATTTAATTTAATTTTTTCATTTTTAATTACAGTATAACACGCATAACCCAGATTTACCGCCCTACCCATTTCTAAGCACGCAGCTCCGGGTGGCATTAAGCACGTTCAACTCTGTTGTGCCGCCGTCCCCCATCCGCGACCGGAAATTTCCGTCTTCCGAAACGAAACTCCGTCCCATTAAAACACTACCCCCCCCACCCCCTCCCCCAGCCCCGACGCCCACTGTCTGCTTTCTGTCTTTATGGATGTGAGTCCGTGAGGTCCCCGTACGAGTGAAATCCCGCAGGATCTGACCTTCTGTGACCGGCCTGTTTCAATCAGCATCACGTCCCCGAGGTCTATCCACGCCGTAACGGGTGTCAGAACGCCCTTCCTTTTTAAGGCTCAATGCTGTTCCCTGACAGGGGTGGACCACTTGGGCTACTTATTTTCTCAAGACACAAGTTTATGGCATAACAACACTGGAAACACAGCTGTGTCTTTCTACGAGCCAATAAAACACAGCCACTGGCAGCAACCCTTGACTTGGTTCAAATTTCAGATCCGGTCTGTTCCGTAACCGTGTCTGAGCGTCTCTTGAGGGGCACACGCTGCTGGGGTGCTGCGTCGGGCTCACGGAGAGAACGACGTCCTGCTCTCTTGGTGCGTCCGACCTGGCGGGGGGGGGGGGGGGACAGCGCCAGACGAGACAAGGCCACCGGTAACGTGTCGGCCCCTGGCGGGGGGACCCCAGATACCGTAGGGCAACCTGGGGCTGCTGTGAGGACGCGGCTTGGGAAAAGATACAAGCTAATACAGATCTTGTCATCTTCCTCGTGGGGCCAAGTCAAACATCCCAAAACCCGCTGTGTTAGGTGCACAACTCAGTGGTGTTTAGTGGGTGCTCGGTGCTGGGTCGTTCCGAAACCTCTCCGTCCCCCCAGACGGAAACCCTTCAGAGCCTTACCTGTTCTGTTGCTGGGCCAGATGGTCGTTCTGGGGTCATGGGGAATTCTAAAGCATTCTGTGTTCAGCTTTTCGGGGAATGCCAAACTGGCTCCCACAGCCCCTGCACCGTTTCACGACCCCACCAGCGACGAGGGAGGGCTCCCCTTGTTCACGTTCTCAGCACGTTTGTACTTTCTGGGTTCTCCTCCATCGTTTTGTGGTGCTCCCTGCGGCTCTGACTTGCGTGTTGCTAATGACTGATGATCCGTCCGGGGCTTCTTGACCGACCGGATGTCCCCTTGGAGAAATGTCTGTTCGGGTTCTCTGCCCGCCTTCGAGTTGTGTTGTCTTTGTTGTTGGGTTGTAAGCGCTCTTTATATATGCCAGACCTCAGACTCTGGTCAGATACGTGACTGCAAGTACTTCTGTTCTGCTCCATCCGGCCCACCCCACCCCACCCCTCCCCCGGTCCCCAGGCCCCAGAGCCTGTGTCTCTTCCTCTGTTGCTTAAAGCAAACCCCACTCCTTTGAGTCACATCTGGAGGAGAGCTGGGTGGCAGGATCGTTCATTCATTCACTCATTCATTCATTCATCCAGGATGCTCACCAAACCCCCAGCTGCCAGGGCGGGGCGTGTGCTGGGATGGAACTTCCCTGGCAGGAGTTCCAGACAACAGGACTGCCTGCGTGGCGGTAATTGTAAAAGGCGTGGGGCCGGCCAGGGGCAGGTATGTCAGGGTCTGAAGGCAGCAGGGCGGTCAGAGCTGTCTTCCTTCTCGGGAGTGGCTCGGTGGGGCCTGAGGACCCAGCGACAGGGAACAGCATTCCAGGCTGGGGGAACAGCATGTGCTAAGGGGGCTGGGGCACGGTGCGTGAGAGGCCCGGCTCCCCAGGAGGACAACCAGGAGCGTCTCTGTAGCTCAGTCCCGGCCCCCAGAGGCTTGTCACCCGCCAAGTCTGGCATGCACGCCGTCACCCGAGCTTCAGCTCCGAGACTGGCTCTAGAGGCCGCAGGCACCCTGTCCTTCCTGTGACTCAGCCCCAGCTCGGCCCTCACGAGCTGTGTGACCCTGGGCAGGCTCGGAGCCTCTCTGTGCCACAGTCTCATCTGCGGGATGTGGACAATGAGGATGACCCACGGCTCTCGCAGCTCTGCCACTTGTGGTGGCCTGCCCCTCCTTTCCACCCCCAGGGCCTGAAGCTTCTGAAGCTTCTCAGGGGAGAAGCGGCCACGAACCATAGGATTTTCACGTCTCACAAAATAGTGTTATTCTCTGGGTGGTTTGTTTTGGCCACTTAAAAAGTTGAAACCGTTCTGAGCTCACAGGCTGAACAGAAAGGGGGCGGGGGGCGGGATTTGGGCCACAGTTTGCTCCGCCCTCTGCCTCTTAGCCTTTAGTCCTGGCCTTTTCTCCACCCGCAGGGCCTCAGTTTCTCTATCTGTTAAAGGACCGCAGCCCCTTCCAGCCCCAGATCCTGGATTACTGCTCTCAGCCCGTGCAGCGTGTCCAGTGGGCCTGGCAGGCTGTGCCTCGTCCTCGGCTCTGGTCTGGGCTCAGGACAGGGCTTGGGCATTGCCCACCACTCAGCAGCTCCCAGGGCACCAGGAGTGAGAGTCCCCTCTGCACGTGTGCCCCCCCCCCCCAGAGGCTGGACACACGGCAGTGGCTAGGGTGGACGCTTCCCGGCACCTCTGAGCTCCTGTCCACCTGCTGTCCTCAGCCTCCCTGACTTGTCCGTCTCTGTACCCTTGGCCCCCACCACTGCCGATAATCTGAACAGAGGGTGTCGGACGGATGTGAGGACAGTACCTTTCTCTGACCTCTCTGGTTCTCTTGGCCTCCAGCCCACCTGGCCACCCCCAGCCCTCTGCAGCCCCAGAATGCACCTGGCTGCCCCCCCCCCAGCCCTCTGCAGCCCCAGAATGCACCTGGCTGCCCCCCCCAACCCTCTGTAGCCCCAGAGCTCACCTGGGCGCCCCCCAGCCCTCTGCAGCCCCAGAGCTCACCTGGGCGCCCCCCAGCCCTCTGCAGCCCCCGAGTGCACCTGGCCACCCCCCAGCCCTCTGCCGCCCCCGAGTGCACCTGGCCACCCCCCAGCCCTCTGCCGCCCCCGAGTGCACCTGGCCACCCCCCAGCCCTCTGCAGCCCCCGAGTGCACACTGATGCCCCTTCTCTCCCCAACTTGAATCTCTTTTGCAGGTAGAACACAGGCTATACAATGGGTCCGACAAGGAATGCGTGTCCCCAACAGCCAAGGTCACCAAGAAGGAAGCTCTCAAGGTGGGCACGGGCCCAGGAAGTGGGGACACAAGTGTGTCATTTGTCAGGTGGGTGGGCCAGTGAGGTCACCACGGCCCGGCCTGCCAGCGGGAGGGGCGGGCTGTGCTCTGGCCACCTCCCCACCCCCACTTCTCCCCCCCCCAGCCTGGGCAGTGGGCGCCCCGGTGGGCTGGCGGGCTGGCAGGAGGAAGGGGGGCGGGGGCCAGCTCAGGGCCTCCTCCCTTGACCCGCCCACCGGGTTCCCAGGCGCAGAAGGAAAACTACCGGCAGGAGAAGAAACGTGCCACGAAGCAGCTGTTCAGCGCCCTGACGGACCCCAGCGTGGTCATCATGGCCGACAGCCTGAAGGTAGGCCAGACGGGCGGGCACGTTGTCCCAGTCTCAGGCCTTCCCAGGGGACGTTGCAGAGTCACCCAGGAGGCAGTTGGGTGTGTTTGTTGCTGTGAGTCTGGATCAGTGTCCCGTGGGGGCCCCAGCAAAGGACCACAGGCTGGGGGCTTAAAGACAGGAATGCATTCTCCCCCAGTTCCGGGGGCTGGCCCCTGAAATCCGGTGTGGACCGGGCCGCCCCGCCCCCTAGTGGGGTATCCTTCCTGCTCCCCAGCTTCTGGGGGGCCCCAGGCAGCCCTGGGCTGTGGCTTGCTGATCCCAGCCTCTGCCTCTGTCTTCACGTGGCCCCTCTTGTGTCCGTGTGTCTGTGTCCAAACGTCATTGAATCAGAGCTCACCCGGCTCCATTGTGGCCTCATGTTCACCCGCTGAAATCTGCAGAGACCCTGTGTCCAGTTGAGGTGGGGGGGGCTCCTGGCCTGTGGATGGGAGTCCCAGGATGCCACGAGGCCCCGTGCCGGGGTTGCGGGGGAGGGGAGGCCGTATCACAGCCTCACGGATTGGGCTTAGAGTCTGTGTTTCGACCGGGGTGATGGTGGTCCCCTCAGCTCCTGGGACTTCTTTCTGCCCACCCTAAGGTGGCGGGAAAGCTGCTGAACCCCGGGGTTGCCACCAAGGACCCCCGAGACAAGTGTACCAGCACCAGGTCACCTGCCTAGGACTTGGGCCGGCATGGGCTCCTTTTGGCCCCCCACAAAATAAAAAATTAGGCGCTACAGTGAAATTCTTCTCTGGAGCGAGACAAGAACTGACCAACTCCAAAATTTACAAAGCTGACAATCACAATAGTCCCATCGGCTGCTGGGTCCTCCGGGGCGGGGGGAGGGGCTCCGATCTGGCCTTGAACCTCACCCGGAAACCTGCTCCTGGGTGCAGTGCCTCATTTCTCTGGATTCACTGTAATTTCTGAGCTCCTTGTCAAAGCCCGAGGACCTCGCCCACCGCCCAGCTCTGCCCCCAAGCTGTCCGGGTGCCCCTGGGGCGCCGCCCCCCCCCCCACAGCCGTGCCCCTCCCCGCAGATCCGCGGGACGCTGAAGAGCTGGACCAAGCTGTGGTGCGTGCTGAAGCCTGGCGTGCTGCTCATCTACAAGACGCCCAAGGTGGGCCAGTGGGTGGGCACCGTCCTGTTGCACTGCTGCGAGCTCATCGAGCGGCCCTCCAAGAAAGACGGCTTCTGCTTCAAGCTATTCCACCCTCTGGACCAGTCCGTCTGGGCCGTGAAGGTACCTCCGGGGGGCCCCAGGGCTCAGGGGGGTCGGGCCCCGGGAGGAGCGAGGCCCCGCGGGCGGGCCGAGTAAGAGACGGGCGCCGATGGGCGGCCAGGAGCCTAATCTCAATTGCTCTGTGGGCCCATCGCCACCCGGCCCCCACCCGGCCGTGGGTTAGGTCTCTCGGTGGCCGGGGACCAGATGCGGCCCGGGCGGAGCACACGGCGATGCGCAGAGGCTGAGGAATCGGGCCGTGTGAGCCGCTCCTAGCCCAGCCCTCCCTGCTGCACCTTCCTAACCGGGAGGCTGCCCATCAGGTTGCCAGATAAAATCCAGAATGTCCAGGTACGGCAGGATTTCAGACGAACACCCAAATGGTTTTTTTAGTGTAGGTATGTCCCAGAGATTGCAGGGGGTATACTTCTGCTGTAAAAAGTTACTCATCGTTTCGCTGAACGGGCACCCCGAACGTGCGCGTGCCGATTACGGCCACCCGAAGACGGAGAGAACTCCAGAGCCGCAGGAGAGCCCAGGACCGAGCCGCGGGCTCATTCTCCTCTCACTGCCTGCTGTGTCCGTGTGGCGTGGCCGGGGGGGTCTGGCCCCACCTGGGGGACCTGAGGCCGCGTGTGTCTCAGTGCGCATCTGCGTGACCCCTCGTGACCCGCATCTCCGCCCGTGCCTGCGTGTCCCCTCGGCTGACGCCGGCTCTCTGTCTCTCCAGGGCCCCAAAGGCGAGAGTGTGGGCTCCATCACACAGCCCCTCCCCAGCAGCTACCTGATCTTCAGGGCCGCCTCAGAGTCCGACGGTGAGTCCCCCGCTGCCCTGTGGGTCTCCCTGGTGGGGCCCCGCCTAGAGTGGGCGCCCCGGGGGCATCGCAGACCAGGTGCACGCGGCCCCTGTCCAGACCCTCCCGCTGCCGCCCAAGCAGGACGCAGGCAGATGTCACGGGACAAGCCTGGGCTTGGGCCAGGCAGGCCTGCCATCCACTAGTTACCTCTCGGAGCCTCAGTTTCCCCAGGCCAAAACATGAATACTGCCCGGCCACCCAGTTGTAACGACTACCCAGTGACCTTATTTAAAGCAACCAGATGGCAGCTGCTGAGCACCACGCACATGCCAGGCCCCGTCGAATCAGCAGGTTCTACTGTTTTCACCTCCGTTGACATACGAGGAAACTGAGGCACGGGCACACTGTCCCCAAGGAAGCCCTGAGGTCTGGAGAGCCATCTAGTTTCCCGGGCTCCCGAGTGCGGCGCGCGTTGTTGGAGCGCCCTCCAGTGGCGGCTCTGGGGAAATGCAGCTGCCCCTCTTTCAAGCCCTCGGGGCCCAGAGCGGTGGGGGGGCGGGGCTGGTGGACATTGTCCCGTCCACACCCCAGGAGGGACCCACCCTCCCCCCCCCCCCCCGTGTTCGTGGAGCCCGTGGTCTCAGGGGAAGGAGAGCAGCCCACTGTCAGACAAGGCAGATCGGACTAAAGCGTGAGCTGGGTCCCAGATGGGTGGGGGGGCCGTGAGCAGGGAGGGACGGTGTCCACATCCCCTGTGCGTATGAGGGTGGGCTTTCTGGAGGACGAGGAGGGGGCCCGGGAATGGGCCTCAAAGGATGCGTAGCATTCGGGGTGTCTGGTCCTTTGTGGCAACGACGAGGCGAGCCCCGAGCTCAGCAGGCCTCGGTGTCCCCACTCTTTCCTGCGGGGGCTGCTCCCGTGACCCCCACCTCTGCCCCCAGGGCTGGGTGCTCGGGCTCCCATCAAGCCTGCAGTGAAACCCCGTAGGACCCCGGGTGCCCCTGTGAGAACCAGGGGCCACCGTCCCTGCAAACCCTCGCCTCCCAGTCCCAGGCCCAGGATGCCCCCCAAAGGATTCTGTGGGTTTCAAAGTTAGGGAACGAGAGTCACGCTCTCCGAGAGGCCGCACTTTGAAGGCCCAGACTAGGGAGGTATCGTCACTGTCCTTAATCTCACGCCTCGAACCCCTGAAGCTTCTCTCGGAATAACGCTTGATCACATGATGTGCGGGCATAGACGCCCTCGTGAGTGGAAAGGCCGCTGTTAGTAATCCCACCAGGACACTGGGGGTCACCTTGGCGGACAGGCGTCCCCACAGCTGTGAGCGCCGCCTGGGACATGCGAGCAGTGCTGGTCTCACCCGCTGGCAGCCTCCGCCAGGAAGGCAGCAGGGATGGGGGGCGGGTGGATTGGGCCGGCTCTGCCTCAGGGCCACCCTCCCTCCAGGACGCCCTTGGCTGCCTGCCACGTTCAGCAGCCCCCTCCCCAGCCTGCCGCCCACTGTCCTGGCCTGTGCCGTGGGCCACCAGGAGCCCCGGGGCCCCTGAGGCGCACCCCTGCCCCCCAGGCCTGGGACAGGCGGCTGTGGTCAGGCAGGGCCCCGTGTGCAGAAGCTGCAGGTGCCTGGGTCTTGCTCAGGTGTGACCTTGAGGGAGGGAAGGGCGTCTTCCTTGCCCCGGGCTCCTGTCTCCCCCAGTCAGGCGGGGGCTGGCCGCCAGGCCCCGTCCTTGTTCACGTCTGCCACCCGCACTCGCCCACGTGCACCTGCGTGGCGGGGGCACCTGGGAAGGCTCTCCAGGGGGGTGGGGGACGCACAGGGGAGGGGCCCTTCCCGGGCTCGCAGTGGGCTCACCCCCCCCCCCCCCCCCGCAGGCCGCTGCTGGCTCGACGCCCTAGAGCTGGCTCTGCGCTGTTCCAGCCTCCTGCGACTCAGCTCGTGCAAGCAGGGCCGTGATGGGGAGCCCGGGTCCTCGCCGGATGCGTCGCCCCCCTCGCTCTGCGGGCTGCCCCCCTCGGCCACCATCCACGACCAAGACCTGTGCCCGTGAGCAGGGGTGCGGTGGGCAGGGGTCGAGCCCGGGTCTCCGGCCTGCTGGGGACCCCAGGACCCCGGCTGTCACCGGGACTCACATACGGGTCTCCTTGTACGTGGGGCGGGGGGCAGGCACCATGGAGGTCTGGCCACCAGACCCCGAGGTCAGGAGGCAGCCTCCTTCACCCAGACTGGGCCCGGGGGCCTCAGTTTCTTCACGTGCACACTGGGTTAGACCCGAGGATGTGGGTGCAGTGCCGGCAGTGAGCCGTGCCCTGGGTGGGGGCGCCCGGGCCGCACCCCTGACCTGGGGCCCCCGGCACGCCCCTCCCTTCCAGGCTGAATGGCTCCTCCCTGGAGAACGACGCTTTCTCAGACAAGTCGGAGAGGGAGAACGCAGAGGAGTCGGACAACGAGGCCCAGGACCACAGCGGAAAGACGAACGAGAGCGGGAGTGTCCGGTCGGAGACCCTGGAGGGCCTGGCGCCCGGGGGGACCACGTATGTGGAGCAGGTCCACGAGGAGTTTGGGGAGGTGAGAGCCCTCCCCACCTGGGCGGCCGGTGTCGCCCCGTCCCCCGCCTCCCCGGAAAAGACAGAGGCCTCGGTGCCCGGCTGGCCCCTGGACAGGAGATTGTAGTGCCCGGGGTGGGAGTGCTGGGGGACCAGACCAGACCAGGGTGGTGTCCACAACTCAGAGAGAGCCAGAGGGCCGTGAGGACTCTGCTGAGGGTTTGGGAAGACCCTGGGGGGGTTAGGTGGGGGCCCGCCGAGGTCCAGCGAGGCCTTTAGAAAGCCAAGGAGTGCGGGTAGAAACCCGGAGCCACTAGGGAGGAGCCTCTGTCGGGAGGCTGACAAGGGCGCCTTGGTCCCGGGCAGCCCTGGAGGAGGGCCAAGGGGCGGGGCTCAAGACACATCGGAGGAGGACGGGCAGGTCCCAGCCCGATGGCGACGCACCTGTGAGGCCGGGTAGGGTCAGGGCCGTGACACTGGGGGAGATGCACGTGAGGGCCCTGGGGCCGAGAGCGGGCAGCCCGAGGGACCCTTCAGAGGCCCAGCACAGACGAGGCTGGGCTCCACAGAGGGACCCGGGAGACCTGGCAGGGGCCCCAGGACAGGTGTGCTAGCACAGGGAGGCAAAGCAGCTTGTGTAAGGCGGCCCAGCAGGGTGGAGACAGGTACCGATCCTGCCTCCCTCGGGGTGGCTGCCTTCGGGCCACAGACACACACAGCCCTGAGTTCACGGCCCGCCTGTGCTGTGCGAGCTCAGCTGTGTGAACTCGGGTAAGTCGCCTGTCCCCTCTGTAACGTGGGGACGACCGCAGTGCCGGTGCCCAGGGGCCACTGCGAGGAGTAAGTCTGGGAAGAAGGGGTGCAGGGGCCACCTGGGTCCAAATCCAGCTCAGGGCCTCATCGGGGCTCAGAGGGGTAGGCAGTTGAGGGGACCCCCCCCCACACACACACACCAGCTGAGTCCAGATCCGCCCGAGGCCAGAGGCGTCAAAGGCTGAAGACGGTGGGGTCCCCGGGGAGGGATGATGGGCTAGACTTCCGCCCGGGCTTTGTGGGACTCCCCCGTGTCCCGGCTGTACTGCCCCGTCCTGTGAGCGCCCCACGGAGCTGGCCACGCCTCCGTGACCCTCTGAGACTCTGCCTGCCTCAGGGTTTGCTGGTTGGCGTGGACGGCAAGGTGCAGCCACCCGACCCCGCTGCCCAGACCCAGAGGGACAAAGCCCTGAGCCCCCACAGCTCTGTCTCCTTGAGTGTGTTACTGGGAAGGACAGGCGGGGGCCAGAGCGGTCCCCACCCGGCAGTGTGACCCTGGACCCTTATTTCTAAAGGAAGCGCAGGCCCAGAGCACCCCCCGCACCCATGTCTCCAGGCCACTGGGAAGATTGAATGGGCTGGGGTGGGGTCTCCCCGTACCCACCGTGCCTCCTGGCACCACTGGGTTTCAGCAGCCAGGGTGGGCGGGCTCTACCCCGCGCACAAGAGTCGGGGGTCGCCCAGACCGAGGGGAGAGCCCAGGTCGGCCAGGCTGGCAAGGAGCGGAGGCAGACAGCAGCCAGCCTGGGCCAGCACGTGCCCCTCTGGGTTGGGGTCGCCGGAGAGAACAGGGGCCAGACCGGGCGAGACAGGCCGGCTGGGCTGCCGGGGGCCAGACCAAGGAAGCGCACGTCCCCTGCCCAGAGCCGGCCACCCCTGTCCTGCCCCCCGTCCCCGCTCCCCCGGGAGGCATGGACCGGGGGCCTGACCGCAGCCTCCCCCCCGCCATCTCCACCATCGGCAGCTGGGCCAGGCCTCCCAGGTGGAGACTGTGTCCGAGGAGAACAAAAGTCTGATGTGGCTTCTGCTGAGGCAGCTGCGGCCGGGCATGGACCTGTCCCGCGTGGTGCTGCCCACCTTCGTGTTAGAGCCCCGCTCCTTCCTGGACAAGCTCTCAGACTATTACTTTCACGCCGACCTGCTGTCCAGGTGAGCGAGCAGGGGGCGCCCCTCCTACCCGTGCGCACCCGGAGAGCCCAGCCTCCCTCAGCCCCCGGCCCCTTCATGGATGTTTCTGGAGGGGCCCCGGGGTCCGCGGCTGAGCTCAGCCTCGTAGCGGGCCCCGTGTCCAAGACCGGCCCCAGGAGGAGCAGGTCGAGAGGGAGGAGGGGGGCAGGCTGCCCGTCAGGTCAGGGCCGGAGCCATCAAAGGTGAGCGTGGGGCCAGCCCCGAGCACCTTCTGTGTGTCCCGAGCTCTGGGCATTGGTGCCCTCAAGCCGAACCCTGCAGGCTGTGGAGGCTGGAAAGAGGGAGGCTCGGGAGCTGGGCGAGGGCAGGAGTACCCCGGAGGGCTTCCTGGAAGCAGAGGCGCCCTGCCAGCCCTCGAGCCAGCAGCACCCTGTCTGCCCCAGCATTGCGGTCACCCCGGCACTTTCTGGTTAGGTGGAGAACCGGATTCCTTGTTGGAGGGCGGGCAGCTTCCCTGCTTCGGGGCTGGGCGGGACGGGAGGGGCCCGGTGGCCCGTGTCCAGCCAAGTGGATGGAAGGTGGACAGGGCAAGAGGGTGGCCTGGGGGATCCCGGCCTGGACTGAGGGGCCTCTCCCGTCCTGGCACAGGGCCGCCCTGGAGGAGGACGCCTACAGCCGCATCAAGCTTGTACTGCGGTGGTACCTGTCAGGCTTCTACAAGAAACCCAAGGTCAGGGCCCCGGCGGGGAGGGCGGGCCCAGTGGAGGTGTGGGGCTGTGGGCCCCCTGCTCTCACTGCAACCCCAGCAGCCCTGTGCTCATCAGAGCCCGAGTTTGGGTTCTCAGAAAGGTTTCCATGACTCCCAAGATGCATCACGAAAAGCAGGTCCCAGGGGTTCCTTGAGGTGCAGGGGCGACAGCCCTTTTCCCAGCACCGCTGTGTGTGGCCGCTGTGTCTCTCAGACCTGGAGGGTCCCGCTTGGGCCCTTCAGGCGATTCTGTGGGACACGGGCGTGACCGTGTGGTTCTGGTTCTGCTCCTCCGCTGCGCCCAAGGGGAAACTGGGGCTCGGGGGAGGGGAGGGACGGCCCCAGAGTCACACAGCAGATCCAAGGTCTCTTCACTGCCTCGGGGCCCTCGGCAGGGCGGGGTGCGCGCCCACGTGGCGGCCCTGGGTGGGACGCTGCTGGGGCAGAGAAGGAGCGTCCGTCTGGGAGGCTGGCCAGGGCAGGACGGGGCGCCGCAGGGGTGGCTCCGGGCGGGATCCGGGCAGCTCGGCAGAGAGGAGCGGACAGGAGGCTGCAGACGGGGCTCGGAAAGGCGGGGCAGGCGTCCTCCGAGGGCATTTTATCGCTCGTGGAGCGATTGCCTCCGAGGGCAATAAATTGCCTTCCGGTCTCCGGGGGAAAGTGCATGCGTGCACACACACACGCACATGCACACACATACAGGCACACACGCACACGTATAGGCACGTGCGTGCACACATGCATGCACATGTGTACACACTCACATGCATACAGGCACACACTGACATACACACACGTGCACACACACACGCACAAGTACAGGCACACACGTGCATGTGCGCACACATTCCTATGCACACACAGACACACGTGCGTGCACACACGCACACGTACATGTACACGCACATACAGGCGCACATGTGCACGCACATGCACACAAATACAGGCACACGCACACGTATAGGCACGCGCGTGCACACATTCACACACATACAGGCACACACTGACACGCACACACGTGCACACACACGCACAAGTACAGGCACACACGCACACACGTGCGTGCGCGCACACATTCCTATGCACACACAGACACGTGCGTGCACACACGCACACGTGCACATGCTCACATGCACACGTACATGTACACACAGGCACACACTGACACGCACATGCACACACACATAGTCACATGCACAAGTACAGGCACACATGCACACACATACACACACACGCACACGTATAGGCACGCACGTGCACACACACACACGCACAAGTACAGGCACACGCACACATGTGCGTGCGCGCACACATTCCTATGCGCACACACATGTGCACACACTCACATGGACACATGTAAGGCACGCACATGTGCGTGTGCACACACATACATGTACACACACTTACAGGCACCCACACGCACACGTGTGCACGCACACACACATACTCACAGGCACACATGTAAGGCACACATGGACAGACATAAGGCACACATGCACACACTCACAGGCACACACGTACAGGTACTTTCAATCACACGTGCACACACACACATACGTATAGGCACACACACGTGCGTGTGCACAGAGGTCTGCTGGATGGCGTGAAGGGGTGGCCAGCTGCTGCCGATCAGATGAGGGGGTCCGAGACCCGGAAGGAGGGCTGTCCTGAGCGGGAACTTGTTCCCTGCTGCAGTGGGGACGAACCTGGGCGGTTTGCGGGAGCAGAAAGGTGGCGAGCGGAGTTAGGGAGTGGGGCGCAGGGCTGGGGGCTTGGGGTCCTACTGAAAGGGTCAGTAGAAGCCACTGGGGGCTTCGAACAGGCTGTGCACTGGTTTCACCCAAAGTCCAGGGAAAGCGTGACCTGCTCAGGGTCTCCGGTCCCCCTCGGAGCCGGGAACCGGACAGGACACCTCATAGGCTGCCCCCCCCAGAACGTAAACCATGGGCAAAGCGTGTTCTCCCCAAAGCGGAAGTGGGGCGCTGCCCCCAGGTGCTGGTGGCCAAGCAGGCCGTCCCTTGTAGGGATGGGGGTGGGCAGTGGGCAGCCCCCCAGGCTGTCCCTGCGTCCACACCCCGTCCCGCTTGGGCCCAGTTCCTCACGTGCGCCTCTCGGTCATTGCCCGCAGGGGATCAAGAAGCCGTACAACCCCGTCCTGGGGGAGACCTTCCGCTGCCGCTGGTTCCACCCCCACACCAGCAGCCACACCTTCTACATCGCGGAGCAGGTAAGGCCCGGCCGCTCCCAGGCGGCACGCCGGGCCCGTGGTGGGCACTCCGACCCCAGTGCACGTTCTTGGCGGCCCCCCGGCCGCCGTCGGGATCCTCCCGGGAGCTGCAGTCGGGGACAGGCCCCAGGACAGCAGAAGGTGCTTCCTCGGGAGGGGACGGCACACCCTGACCCCCCGGGCGCTCTGCACCGATGTGGGGTCTCCTCCGCTTCCCTGGGCAGCGGGACTGAGAGCCGGGAATGGCCAGGAGGGATGCGGTGGGGCAGGGGACGGGGGCTTCTCGTCAGGAAGCCGGGCTCTGCCCTCCCCGGGGAGGACTGTCCTCTGTCCTCTGCCCGCAGGTGTCCCACCACCCGCCCGTGTCCGCCTTCCACGTCAGTAACAGGAAGGACGGCTTCTGCATCAGCGGCAACATCACAGCCAAGTCCCGGTTTTACGGTGAGGGGGCTCCCCTGGGCTGTCCCAGCCGGGGGATGATAGGATGCGGAGGTCCCCAAGACCGCACGTGGTGGCCGGCTTTGTCTCCCTCCCCACGTCTCCGGGTCAGGGACCACGTGGGTGGTGAAGAGCTCGGGACCCGGAGAGAGGCAGGGTCTGTGCAGAGCCCGGCCGCCCCTCAGCCGCAGGGAGGGCACGTCCTGTGGGGACACTGTGAGGGTCACGGGCAAGGACCTGCGCCAACAGGTGCCGTCTAGAGCTGGGCTGTCCGATGCAGCACCCCTAGCCACGTGTGGCTCTTTAAATTGATCAAAATGAAGTTTTAAGAGCAGCTCCTCAGTTGCCCTGCACTTGCTCTGTGGCCCCACGTGGCTCGTGGCTTCTGTCTCCCCGAAATCCGAACAGAGTAGGGACGCCTGGGTGGCTCAGTCAGTGAAGCATCTGACTCTTGACTTGGGCTCGGGTCATGACATCACGGTTCGTGAGCTCGAGCCCCACGTTGGGCTCTGTGCTGGCTCTCCCTCTCACACTCTCTCTCTCTCTCTCTCTCAAAATAAATAAATAAACATTAAAAAAAAAAAAAAAAAAAACAACCCAAGCAGGGAGTTGGGCTAGTTTGCAAACGTTTGCAGCCTACGCCCTGAAAATCCCCCCTTCGGTAACTGAAATCAACCTTAACGTGTGGCATCCTGGGTGGGCCTTTTCCAGAATCTGAGTCACAGAGAGGTTAAGTGACCCACAGGGTTAGTGAGAGGCCTGGCTGCCCCACAGTCACACAGCTGGAGGGACAGGGGCCTCTTTCCACCTGCTGGAAGGGAGCTCAGAGCCTGTGACTTAGGGGGCGGGCCCCCGGGGTCCTGAGGGTCCGTCTCCACTCACCGGTTCCCCCGGCCGCATCTCCGCAGGGAACTCCCTGTCGGCTCTGCTGGACGGCAAGGCCACGCTCACGTTCCTGAACCGTGCGGAGGATTACATCCTCACCATGCCCTACGCCCACTGCAAAGGTGAGGGGCTCCCTTTGCCCAGGGCGGCAGCACCCAGGCCGGCTCCCTCGGTGCAGACGCCCTGGTCCTTACTGGTCGGTTGAAGGTGCACTCGACTCTTCAGTGACTTCCTACCTGGGTGTGGGACTCCTCTTGGAAGACGCCTTCGGGCCCTAACACCCCGCTTCCTTCCCGGTTGGCCCCACGGGAGCGTGACGCTTCCTGCCATAGACCACGAGGCAGGCATTTCTGCAGGAAGCCAAGCTTCCTGCCAGTAGGAAACGGTGTTTCGGTATCACAGCTGCAAGCCAGACCTGCCTCTTAGGAGTGCTTCGTCATTGTCTCTAGGACTTTCCAGTAACTAAACAGTAGCTAATCTTGTTTTTTTTTTTTAAGATGAAAATACATCACGAGTTTACGTGTTTCCAATCCAGATCCCAGACGTCAGACTTCTATTTAGTCCTGGGGACCGGGCACCTGCAACGTCTTCCTCCCTCTTGCCACAAAGCCCCTTTCTAAGTGACACCACCGCGGTCACCTTTCCTCTCCCACACCACGCACACCAGTCAGAATGACACTGACCACCCAGCCCGATAGCGTGACGGCCAGAAGCGCTCTGTGCTTTCTCTGTGGTGATTGTTCTTATCTTGGCCTGTCTCCCTGGGGTCTGTAAAGTCCCGGGGACGGATCCCCCTGCAGGATCACACTACCAGGAAAATTCCACTTGGTTTTAGTTTCATTTTCCTTTGGCAAATGTCATATTTTAAGTGCTTGTGGAAATGCAGTGTTTATCTGGTTCCAAAGTCTAAACCACAGGTGTAGTCAGAGGAGGCTGGTGTCTGTCTCGGGACCCTGTCCCCACCAGCGGAGAGGGGACCACCCCCCCCCCCCCCGCTCTGCAGCACCCCGCCCCACTTGGTGCAGGGCCGTCCTGGGCAGCACGCAGGTGTGCCCGTGGGATTTGGGGGTTTCCCAGCCCTTTTCTGTTCCAAGTGGCTCGTCTCTTTTTTTTTTTTCTTCCACGTTATCCCACACGCCCAGGTGTTTTACAACCGACACAACACAGCTCTTGTCTTTAGTTAGAGTAAGTCTTCCGTATGGCCAGAAACGGAAGATTCATCCATTCCTAGGTTAATTAAAAAATACGTGTGTTACTTTAAATAAATATGCCGGGCCAATCCCGGGCGCAGCCATGAGCGGGGAGGATGTAGGAGCTCACGTCGGGGCCCAAACTGCAGAGCAAATGATAGATGGCGATGAGCGTCTCGTGGGGGCCCTGGGAGCCTGGAAAGGGGGGGTCCTGGAGGAGGGCACCCAGCAAAGGGCAGGACATTCCCTGGACAGAGCAACTGTTGGGAGCACAAGCCCTGGGGGCAGAGACTCCGTTCCCTGGGGGCAGAGGGTCACCGAGGAGCCAGGTGTGGTCGGGGTAACGCTCCCCCTGACCGACTCCTCTCCATCCCAGAGACTCTGCCCCCAGGGGCCCCTGTCCTCTCCCCCACCCTGACCCTTCTCTCCGTCCTGGGGTCCGACACCGGCCTCCTCGGGGTCAGCGTGGCTGGGTCGGGACGACGAGGCAGGACCGAGCAGGGACTGTGTTTCAGGAATCCTGTATGGCACCATGACCATGGAGCTGGGAGGCAGAGTGACCATCGAGTGTGAGAAGAACAACTTGCAAGTTGAGCTGGAATTCAAGCTTAAGGTAGCACTGGCCGCCACACCCCCAGCCACCTCAGGGCAGGGAGGAGCCTTCTGGTGCCCCGGGGTTTCTGGAGCAGATGCCCACGGGAGGAGGGAGCTGCCCTTGGCATCTCCGTGGCACAGCCAGGGCCAGGAGAGAGGAGGGGGTTCCCGCAGGCCGCACGGTGGGGCCGGCACAGGCCCAGACCCCTTCCCCTCCATGGGGCGCACGCCCTGGAGGCATCCTCGAGCTGAAGCTGAGGCTTGGGGTGAGCGTGGCCGCCCCCAGCTTTGGGTCGCATCCTAGCCTCCCACGTCCCGGGGGCGGGGAGCCTGCACCCTCATGAGGAAGGAGCCTCCTCCTCCCCCGGCCCGCGGAGGGGCACAAGGGTCCAGGGGAGACCACCGACCCCTCAGCAGCACTGTCGCGGGGTGTCCCCGCAGCCTTTCTTCGGGGGCAGCACCAGCATCAACCAGATCTCGGGGAAGATCACGTCCGGAGAGGAGGTTCTGGCCCATCTCACCGGACACTGGGTAAGAGGCTGGCGCAGGCAGGCCCCCGGAGCACGGGCACAGCCATGGGGCCAGCACCTCTGACCTTGCCCGGGCCGTCTGGGGCAGGACAGAGAAGTGTTTATCAAGGAGGAGGGCCGAGGAAGCACCGAGCTCTTCTGGAACCCGAGTGGGGAGGTCCGGGGGCAGAGGCTGAAGCGGCACACGGTGCTATTCGAGGAGCAGACCGAGCTGGAGTCGGAGAGGTGAGGCCTGCCGGCGGCCGCGGGACCCGGGACCCCAGCCCGCGGTGGCTGGGCAGGCGGCTGTCCTCCCGGTCGGCAGGGCTACGGTGCTTTGAGCTTGTCCCAGGATGTCGCTGGCAGGGAGGGTGGACCAGAGCCGACCTCTCGTGACAGATGACGTGTCCCGCTGGGGCAATTGCGGGGGGGAGGGACGGAGGGCTTGGGGATCCGTCACTGCCCGCAGGTGACCAGCATCTCCACAGGGAGGACCCTGCGGGCGAGAGGTGTGAGCTCAGAGTAGGAAAGAGCCATCTCATTGTGCGTAGTAAACAGCACCCTAGGAGAGAGAGTGAGCTGCCTGTCGCCAGAGGCAACCAAGTGGAGGTTGCTCTAAGCCTCCCCTCCGGTGCCAAGCGGGCGGGACAGCCCAGGGCCCCCGGCTCAGAGCGAGTGCCCTGCTCGCAGGCTCTGGCAGCACGTCACCAGGGCCATCGGCGAGGGCGACCAGCACAAGGCCACACGGGAGAAGTTTTCGCTGGAGGAGGCACAGCGGCAGCGGGCTCGCGAGCGCCAGCAGAACCTCACGCCCTGGAAACCGCAGCTGTTCCGCCTGGACCCCGCCACCCGGGAGTGGCGCTACCTGCACGAGGAGTGAGTGCCGGGGGGCCCCGGGGCCACTGCTCCACACGGGGCCCCGGCTGCCCTGGAGGGGCAGGGATGGGGGCGGGAGGGTCCTCCCGGGGCTCCGCGGCCGCCCTCCCGTGGGCCCTGCACACAGGCCTAGGCAGTAGTCCCCCTCTGGGGGCTGAGCTGGGGGGCTGAGGCTGGGCCGGGACGGGTCCCCTCGCCCCAGGGGCCACTGCCTCTGCCAACGGAGACCCTCCGGACCCTCCAGCCGCAGCCCCTGGGATCCCCTGAAGGACATCGGCGAGTTTGAGCAAGACGGGGTCTTGCACACCGTGCAGCGGGGGACCGCGGCCCACCGGACCGCCTTCCTGGGCAGCCCGGGGCCCAGGCACCAGGTCAGCTCCCCCAGGGTCCCCGCCCGGGGTCGACCTCAGCGGCGGGAGGGGACCGTCAGGCGGTGGGTGTGGCGGCCGCCCCCCACCCTCACTCTTACCTGCCCGCCCCTCCCCCTCCGGTATCCCCCCCCCCCCACCTACACTCGCCCCCTCCCAGCAGGGCCTCCTCTGCGCCCCCCATCCCCTGCCCTGCCCTGCCCAGCACGGCACCCGAAACGCCTGGGTTTGCAGGAGGCTGGGTTCACGGGGCAGCCAGATGTGCAGGGCGCGGTGCCGGGGGCGGCTGGCTCCTGGCCCGCTGCTCCCCGGAGGTGCCCTCTGTGAGGCTGACAGCCGATGAGGAAACTGAGGCTCAGGGCAGCCTGGGGGCCCGGTCAGGTAGGAGAAGGAGCGACCTGCCGAGGGAGAGCAGGGAGAGAAGGCGGGGGGCTCCAGGAGGCGAGCAAGAGGTCTCCTGAGAGAAACCCCAGGGCGCAGCCCGTGAGGGAAGCCTGCGGTGTCCTCCACGGGTGCCACCCACCCCACGCGTCACAGAGTCTGTGAGAACAGAACGGCATCTGCTGGGCCAGCGTGCTCGCAGCTGGAGGCCGGCAGCCACACGGGCAGGACAGGCAGGGTGGCCCCAGTCTCCCCAGCAAGCAGGGGCCACGTCTCTCGCCGTCCACATGACACCCCTGCCGTCGCCCCTCAGCCCTGACTCGGACGGGCAGCCCCAGCCACCTCCACCTGGATGCCCCCCGGGCCCCCCCCCACCCTCTCCGCAGCCCCTCCGGCCGGCCACGCCTCGGCCGCCCCTGTACTCTGGGGAAGCACTGGGGGTCAGCCAATCCTGGAGGTCCCTCTGGACGCGTCTCCCCGTGCCGGGGGATCCCTAGCTGTCAGCTCACGCAGTGAGACGGGACCAGCGGCCACGGCCGCTCCTTCTAGAGCCGTCCCGGCATAACCGTGCCGCCGTGTCCGCGGGCCGGCACATCCCCGGCAGGGCCCCTGGGGCTCAGCCGGAGCATGAGGCCAGCGGGGGGTGTGGTGGGCACAGGCGGGCCCCCAGCGGCAGTGGCTCTGCCTCTTTCTAGGGGCCCGGCCCACACCGGCGGCTCCGCAAGGCCAGCGACCAGCCGTCCGGCCACAGCCAGGTCACGGAGAGCAGCTCCACGCCCGAGTCCTGCCCAGAGCTCTCCGACGAAGAGGAGGAGGACGGTGACTTCATCCCCGGTGAGCCCTCCTGAGCTGGGTGGGAGGGGTCAGAGAAGCGGCTGCCCCTGCAGGTACAGGGTCCACCTCAACCCTCCTCCCAGGGGCCCTCACACGCCTCCCTGAGCCCGGGGGCGGACGAGGGGCGTGGAGGGCAGCGGTCCCCAACCCTGTACTCTGGGCGGGGGGGGGGGGGGGGGGGGGGAAGGGTGGTGCCTCCCGTGGCTGGCAGGGGCAGTGTGGGGGGCGGGGCTGGGCAGTGTCTGTCCGCATGTGACCCTCCGGTTCTGCCCCTGTGTCTCTCCGACTTTGTCCCTGCCTCTGTGGAGGATGGGCTGTGCCTCATCCGTTTCTGTGTCCCAGGGCTTGTCAGAGGCCAGCTGAGCTTGGCCAGGGGTGGGGGTTGGGGGGGGACCCTCGCTGCCCGTGCTTCTAATCCTCGAGGGGTTAGCCTCACCCGAGAGGTGCGGCGTGGCCCTGGGGCCCCCTTGCTGGCTCCCGGGACACGCAACTCACCTTAGATTCCCCCTCCATCCCCTGTCCCCTGGGTCCCCTGACGTGCGGCCGGCCACCCCAGGCAGCGAGAGCCCGTGCCCTCGGTGTGGGAAGGAGGCTCGGCGGCTGCAGGCGCTGCACGAGGCCGTGCTGTCCATCCGGGAGGCCCAGCAGGAGCTGCACAGGTAGGCTCGCTCCCAGGGTCCCCGCCTGGAGAGCGCCAGGGGCTCTGGAATCCGGAATGTCGCTCCGGTGCCAGAACCCTGAAGATTGGCCGGGGGTCTGGTGTCATGAGGACAGGATGAAGGAGCTCTGGGCGGTGTGGGGGCTGCAGGGGGTCCCTCTGAACAGGATGAGCTGGCGATGCTCGGGGGGCCCCTAGCTCTGTGCTAAAAACATGAATAGCAGGATGCCTGACATAGGGTGTAGGCTTGGAGGAGCCTGGGTGTTGAGTCAGTGTGAGTCAGAAGGCACTGCCCTTGGTTGGGGGGGGGGGGGGGGGGGCGGAGCATGGCGCCGGCCTGGAAGCAGAAAGGAAGCCGTGGGAGCAGCCGCCTGGCCCCACACAGGAGGCTGGCTATGAGGCATGTAGCCAGAGAATAGCCAGAAGTTTCCAGGCACACGACGATAATCCGAGGCCAGGGTGGGGGTCACTGTCCTGGGGCGGCCGTGACGCCGTGCATAGACGGGGCTCGCACCACAGGATGCACTGTCCCCCCTGCCGTCCTGGAGGTCGGAGCCCGAGGTCCAGGTGTGGGCGGGGCCGGGTCCCCCCGAGGCCCCTCTCCTGTGTGTGGACGGCCGTCCTCTCCCTGTGTCCTCGCGGGGCCGTCCCTCCGTGCGTGTCTGTGTCCCGATCCCCTCTTCTTACAAGGACCCCGGTCACACGGGATCAGGGCCCACCCCGGTGACCCCGTGCTACCTTAATTACCTTTTGAAAAAATCCGTCTCCAAAAAGAGTCACCTCTGAGGTGCTGGGCGTCGGGCTCCAACGTATGGCTTTGGGGGAGGGGGAGACGGCTCAGGCCGACAGCGGGATGGGAAAGGGGGTACAAGAGCCCCCCCCGCCCCAGCCGTGACCCCTCCCTCCCTGGAATGTGTGCCTGCCGCCTCCACCCTGCCCTGGGACCCCTGTGTTGACCAGCCGTCCGCTGAGGGGAGGGGAGGCCCCCCTGTCTGGGCCCTGGCTCAGCCTCCACCCCATTTGCAGGCACCTCTCGGCCATGCTGAGCTCCACGGCGAGGGCCAGGCAGGTGCCGGCCCCAGGCCTCCTACAGAGCCCGCGCTCCTGGTTCCTGCTCTGCGTGTTCATGGCGTGTCAGCTGCTCATTAACTACGTCCTCAAATAGGAGCCCCTTGGGGACAACGTGGGCATCGCCCGCAGAACTGGGCCGGCCCCAGCCCTCCCTCCCAGGCACCTAGCACTTTAAGCCAGCCCGGGGGAGGCAGACAGACCCACAAGCGCGGCCACTGTGGCTGGAGGGGCCCGTGGCAGCAGGAGGACCGCAGGAAGGACCTGGGGGGCCATCCGGGCTCCTCCAGGGGAGGTGCTGACCTTTCCCGTGGGGCCCTCCACCCAGGGCCGGCCTTAACGCTACCGCCAAATGCAGCTTTCGTGTCCCCCCCCCCCCCCGGCCACCTCCCGCAGCCTGGGCGAGCCAAGGGGGGTACACCTGACCACAGGTGTGCACAGGTGTGCACGTGTGGGCTGTGGTGCACGGGCGGCTCCGCTGGCCCCGCATCCCCCGGGCCGGGGAAGCCCAAGTTCGCCACTTTGCTCAGACTGCTGCACGGTCTTCCTGTTTTACACTTTTTTAATAAACGCGGTATTTTAGGCAGGCTGCAGGCAGCGTCTGGCATCCCGCCTCCGTGCCTCTGTCAGGTGCCGCCGTGGGCGTGTGCGTGTGCACGTGTGTGTGAGCACCTGCGCGTAGAGGTACACACAGAGCCTTAAACTACGTTGTGGCCATGCCGTCGGCACGGATGGTCTCGTTTTCCGGTTTTGGTCTGCAGGCTCTTGTCCCCGCACCTCCCGCCCAGGTTTGGGGGCGAGTCTACGCCCCTTATCTTGAAGTAAACACATCCGCGTTCCGTGCTGTCTTCTTGGGGAACTTCTGGAAAGACGGGGGAGCCTTCCCAAGGAGAGACTTGGTGCCCACAGGGGCTGCCTGGGGCTGGAGGTGCCCAGGGAGGGCCCGAGGCCATGAGGATGGAGAGGAGGGGCCAGGAGAGGACGGGGTGCGGTTTGCAGGGAACTGTGGGAAGCAGGCCCACCCAGTGGAGCAAGTGCTGGGAGACGGGGGTCCCGTCCACCGTCCGACAAGCCAGCTGAGGACATAGGTGGCCCTGCCCCGTCTAGGGAGCCACTGAGACTGTGGGTGACCCTGAAGCCCGTTTTGCCTGATCTCTTCCCCCCCCCCCCCCCCCCCACCAATAACCACCCTCTCCCCCTCCCTGCTGTCCCCAGCCCAGCCCTTGCTTTGACTCCACCGTGGCCACCGCCCCGGGTACTCCCAGCCATGAGGGCCGGAGTGAGTGGGCCCTGTCTTTGCTGGGACAGCCCAGGAGGCCCCTGAAGGAGAGTCTGGGTACAGCCAGCCACGGACCCCACGTGCCCCGGCCAAGGGGGACCTGGCCCACCCCTAGGAGTACATGGAGGGGAAGCGAGATGAAAGGAAAAAGGCAGGTAAGTGAGAGAGGCACCTCGCCCCTCCAAGCCTCTCCCCCTCGGTCCCCAGGACTGGGCGGGGCTTGGGCGGGGCTGAGGATGCCTGCCTCTTGCTGCCTGGCTCTGGGGTTGGATTGCCCCCAGACTGGCCTCGGACCCTCAGGTGGAGGCCACCCCCGTTGGAGAGTGGGTGCCCTCAAGGTGGTCGCAGATGCCACGGCACGTTGCTCTGGAGAGAGCGGGCCCGACCCACCCAAGCACAGCCTGCCCCCCTGCCCCCCACCGCCCCCCGCAGCCTCAGAACCGCCTCTAGAATGATTTCTGCGTCCTTGGTGGGCCAAGAATTATTCTAGATCAACAGGGAAAGAAGACAGTGGACTCATCCCACAGAGACAGCTGGCCTCACGTCCAAATGGGTGGTGATGAGGGCACATCGCAGCACCTTGAAATAGTAGGGACTTGGACGTGATGTCTGGGCCCACGGGGCTGGCTCTCGGGCACAGAGACGCGGGCGGTGATCTTCTAGAAAGATGTGGGTCCGGAGCGGCAGCTCCCATCCCTCCCCGCACCCCAGAACCCCCTTCCTGGCCTCCTTGAAAACATACCTGGCTTGGCTCGCGGCCATCTGTGCCAGACTCGACCGGGAGGGAGCGATGATCCTCGCTTCCAGCCCTGCCCCCAAGGAACCCCAGGGCAGGAGGAGATGCGGCTCCCCCTGTGACACAGTGACAGCCACCTTACTGACAGCTCTCATCTCCTTGGATGAACTGCCAGCAGTTTCTAGGAGCAAGGTCTCCTGATAGAAGCGACCAGGTCCCCGCAGGACTGGGAGACCATCCCCCTCGCACCCCGCCCCCAGAAGGAGCAGGCAGCTGCCAGTTCCCTCCTGGAGTGCGGGGCTCTTGTCCTGGACGGTTGGAGGAGGGTTAGGGGACCGAGGAGGGGGGTGGGGAGTGCAAGGGCCACGTTCTGTTCACCCCCCCGGAGAAAGGGTCCGATTCCCACAGAAGAACCACCACCGCCCTGGTTCCAGGGCATCCACCCCAACAGCCCCCTCCCCAACTCTACGCTGTGTGCTGAGCGGAGAGGGCGGGACCGATGCGGGACACAGGGGGACTGTGGTGGCCACCTGAGCTGATGTCACGGCCCTGACACTCGGCTGGGGGCAGTGTGTCTGCCCGGGAGGGACTCCCTGTCCCCTGTCCCCTGTCCCTGTCACTGGAGGAGAGCCTCAGACCACTCATAGTCCCATCAAGGCATCTCACTAGCAGAGTGATGTCCCTTGCTGTGCCCCCTGCTGACAGCCTCTCCCCGTCAGTAAAGAGGGGCAGTAACGTTGACCCCACCGGACCATCAGGTTTTTGTTTTTATCGCTGGTTAGTTCGAATACAGGGCAATGTCGGTTTGGGGAGTGGAAGTCGGTGACTCATCGCTTGCATGCAACACCGGGTGCTCATCCAGACAAGTGTCCCCGTTAGTGCCCATCCCCCACCCACCTCCCTTGTCACCCTCACTCTGTTCTCTTTGAGAGTCTCCCTCCTCTGCTTCGTTTCCCTCTCGTCTCCCCCCTCCCCCGCTTCCCACATGTTCATCTGTTTCGTTTCTTAAATTCCACGCGTGAGTGAAATCGTATGGCACTTGTCTTTGTCTGCGGACCGTCAGGTTGTGAACACGGGCTTGGAGAGTCAGTGTGCCCCCCCAAAGCTGCCCGCTCGTGTACCACCCCGGGGCCCAGCATCTAGACAATGACTTCAATATTGTTCACGAGTCGGAATCACTTTCAAAGTTTAAACCCGTCTGTTTTGAAAAGGAAACGTGTGTCACCGCTGGGCGTGAAAACTCAGTATGGGTGACCCCAGAGAGAGCCGCGAGCCAAGACGCGCTGGCTTCGCCCCTTCCAGACCCGCCGAGCACACACACAGCCGTCTGGACCCTTTCAAAGTTCTGTGTCTGACGTTTTAACAACCAGACCTCAGGACCGTTCGGCCCCAGGTCTCTGTTGTCACGTGGCTGTCAGAGGCTACGTGACCTCCGGCTCCTGGAAATGACCTTCAAGGCCGTCGAAAAGAGCACACAGTGCCAAGAGTGGGTACCCAGGACTTGGGGGTCACGCCGCAGTGCAGCCAGTTCCCATGGGCCGGGCTTGGGGGCCCGAGGGGCGAGTGCCTGCTGGTGTGCGGGCTCAGCTGGGCGGTGATGTCCCCCAAACTCATTTTTTTCCGGCTGTGCAGCAGAATAAATAGGTAAACTAAGCTCTGACATTGCAACACAGAGGCTGGTGGAGGGCTGATAAGGTGGGAAAGGCCCCGGGGAAAAAACGTCTCGAAGGAAGAACCATCCCGCTCTTAGCAAACATAGCAAGGGAAACCCACACTGGCCGAGATGAGTGGTTATCCGATCAGGAACAGAACGTGTGTCAGATCTCAGGTGCCTTCAGAGGGAACCTAGGTCGTGCTCACGTGGGGGCGACGCTGGGCCCCAAAGCTTCACGCAGCCATCACCTGCTCCGGTGTCCAACGTTGGGGGGAGGGGGGGATTTGGGCGGTGAGACCTGGCAGGGGGCACCCAGAGCTGGGCTGTTGTCCGAGTTCTTCCGTGGACCCTGGACACGATGCTCCTCCGTGGGCCTCAGCACCTGACAGGTCGAAGGGGCGGGGTCCCGTGGGGGTCCCTGTCGTCCCCCACGGCGCAGCTGTTCAGGTGCAAATGCAGGGCCGGTGGCTGGAGCGGCTGGAGCCCACGGAGGCGGGCAACATAGCTCGACATTCGTGGTTTCCCAGAAACTGTGACAACCCAGAGAGTATTTAGTTCCAAAACTCCGGACGTAGGTATTTCTATTTACGTACTGCCCAGGCAAGCCCCCAGGGACTGGATGAGTGGCCGGCACAGCCTGGGTCCCCGGCTGCACCCTGGGGCGGGATCTGAGCGCGGTGCCTGACCTCTTGCACAGGCGAGCACATCCGTGACACAGGTGAGCGTGAAGCGTGACACAGGGACACGCGCGGTGCTTCCCAACGGCCGGGATTCCTGCTTCCGTGTTCTACTAGCTCTGAGGGGGAGTCTTCGGCCACAGGCCCCTCTCTTGCTCGGAAATCTGCAGCCCCCTGGCCAGGTGGGAACATGCCCTAAAGAAGCCAACGAACCGAACCCCGAATCCTTAGCCACACGGATATCTGCTGCTTTGCTCTGAAAATTTAGAGAAGAGACAAGGGCCCCCTGATCCGGCATTTGGGTAGAGAAGGGACAGTGGACTCACGAAACAGTGCTCCCTTGCCTAGTGCTGTGCGTACACATCGGAACGGCCTTTAATAGAAGCCTGTGGGGGCACCCGTGCTTCAGAATTTTATCTGCGCAGACCTTCTGAGCCAGCAGCCGGCTGTGGGCATGCGCCTGGGGGGTCCCCCCCAAATGTACTGAGACACCCAGCATTATCATCTACGGCGTTCGGCAGCTCTCGGGGCCATCGGCGCATGCGCTGTGTCTGGCTGAGTCCCGTACGTGACCGTGTGGGAGCCCCTGTGTGCGCACAAGGACAGGGCGTGCCCCTCGGACCGATTCGGTCTTCCCTGAACTGCAGACCAGGAAATGGTGGCACAGGACCCTTCCACCAGCGCCAGACAGGCCGTGGCCAGAGCCACCCGGGGCCCTCGGGATTCTGCAGCCGGCGTGCCACGTAAGTGACACTCTTCACAGGAGCCTTGGGCGGAGGTCAGAGGTGGCTCTGGGTCTGGGCCTGAGTGGGGATGTTTCTCAGTCGCCGAGAACCAGCAGGACGCGTGACTGGGGACGGGGTGAGGACAGCCCAGCACCAGCCCAGGGATCACGCAGACTCCGGCCAGGTGACTCCTCCCCCCAGGCCCACGGAGCTGCGCCCCCCCCCCACCCCCCCCCCGGGGATTTCTTCTTTGGCCCAATTCTATTTCCAACAGTTCTTTTTCTTCTCAGGTTTCTGACCCATTTCCCTGTTTTAACGCCCACTTGCCCTCCTCTTGCCTCACTGTTTCTGAGCCACCGCCACCCTCTCTGTCCATCATCCATCACTCGTGTTCTCTTGGCCCCCAACTGGACGCGACGCTCTCAAAGTCTGTTCCCAGCTGTTGGGGCAAGACCTCCCTTCCCCGCCTTCCTGGGTCCTGGTCCCCCGACGCCTGCTTCTCGGTCTACTCCTTTGTTCTGTCCTCGCGGCTACTGGCCGGCTGTGTAGGGCGTTCTAGGTGGGAAGATGCCCCCACTCGGACTCTGGGCCATCACACCTCTGTCCTCTGACAACAAGTGGCTGACGACATGCCTGCCGGGCACCTCGTGGGGGGGGCGCTGTGGTGCAGGCCCTCCAGGGCCTGGGGTGGGGGCAGGACTTACATGCCGACTTCTCCAAGGCCAGGTTCAGTCACAAGACAGCCAAGTGACAGGCTGGACAGGGCTCTCAGTGCCGTAAAACTCATCTCACCTGGAGATTCCTCCAGAGTTTCCTGCTTTGGAATTGCTTTCTTTTTTTTTTTTTTTATTGCTTTCTGAAATAAACTTCCTGTGTTCCCAGAAGCAGGTAGGGCACCTGGCGACGGCAGTGACTCCCTTAGAAAGATCCACGGCTGCGGACGGTCGGCATGGTGCGGGCGGCCCAGGTAGTGACACAATCCTCCGTCCAGCAAGCCTGCCTGTGACGTCCAGATTGTGAACGTGTGCGACAACCAACGACTGTCCAGAACTCGCAGCCATTAGGAAGGAGCCCCCGAAGTCCCGAGCCGTTGTTGGAAGCAGGACACATGCTTGTCCCGAGTCCGTGTGCCCACAGCACAAACAAGGCCGTGAACACGCACCGAATGGGTACACGTTCCTCTAAACAATATGGCGTCATGATGTGAGATGTTGGTTCGGGGTGATGGCCCTGTGGTTCTCCCTGTCCCCGGTACTCCCCAAATGTGGGCTGAGGGCACGCCCCGGCTATGCACCAGGACTCTCTGGGCACCCTCTGTTGGTGATGATGGGGACCGGGTGCCAGGCCAGGGCGGACATGGGGGAGGGACAGTGAGGACATCTCTCCCCCCTCAGGTGTCCCAAAGGGAACATGGTCCCCAGAAACGCAACATGACAGCAGACATGATGCAGCTTGGCTGGTGCCGGAAGAGAGGGTTTCTTTTTCAGTTATCTTATTTTGTGGGTTTTTTTTTTATTTGTTTTAAGAGAGAGAGAGAGTTTGCAAGAGCGAGTTGGGGGGGAGCAGAGGGAAACAGAGAATCCCAAGCAGGCTCCTCCCTGAGCCTGATGCAGGGCTCCATCCCCTGAACCGTGAGGTCATGACCTGAGTCAAAATCAAGAGCCAGACCCTCAACCTACCGAGCCACCCAGGTGCCTCTTACCTCTTTTTAAAATAAGTATACTTTTTACTAAGATGAAATTCACATAATATAAAATTAACCATTTTAAAGCAAACAATTTAGGGGCGCCTGGGTGGCTCAATCGGGTAAGCGTCCGACTTCGGCTCAGGTCATGATCTCAAGGTTCGTGGGTTCGAGCCCTGCGTCGGGCTCTGGGCTGACAGCACAGAGCCTGCCCGAGATCCTCTGTACAGCTCAGGGCCTGGAGCCTGCTTCAGGTTCTGTGTCTCCCTCTCGCTGCCCCTCCCCCTCTCGTACTCTGTCTCTCTCAAAGATAAATGAGCATTAAAAAAAATTAATTTAAAAAAATGTAAATAATGAATATCAAAACCTTAAAGTTTCAAAAAATATATTGGAAAACATATCTATAAACTTGGGTAAGGAAAGATTTCTTAAATGAGACATAAAATTTCAACTACATTAAAATTCAAAACTCCTTTTTTTTTTTTTTTTTTTTTTAGAGGTTCTTGAAGCCTGGCTCCTGGGGTTTCACCCTGAGGACAGAAAGAATCCCTAAAATTCAAAACTTCTAAATAGCCAAAAGATAATAAAAGGGCCTATATACCTTTAACATGAGTTACGGACCAGAGGCACCATTGTGCATGTGTGTGACTAACAAAAGTTATATGGGTTTTTTTGGTGTTTTAGATACAGAAACCTTTGCATAAATACACACACACATACACATCCACACACACACACATTTTCCCATGTGAGCTGCTTTTGAATTGTCTGCTTTTCATTAGGGTTTCCTACTGTTTTCTTCATTTTTTTCAGATTTCGATAATCTCTTGTCATTTTAGACGTTGTACAAATTCTCTTCCGTGAAGTTTGGTCTGTGTAACTTCGACAGCAAACTGGCCAGAAAGCTCTGGACACCCAGTATTGCCTGCTTCCACTCAGGACAGTAGAGTGACAGAGTTAGCCTCGTCTAGAATTAAAGTGGTGCCTGGGTGGCTCAGTCAGCTGAGCGTCAGTGGCTCAGTCTTGATTTCAGCTCAGGTCATGATCTCTTGGTTCGTGGGATCGAGCCCCGCATCCGGCTCTGTGCTGACAGCACAGAGCCTGCTTGGGATTCTGTCTCTCTCTCTCTCTCAAAATAATAAATAAACATTTAAAAAACTTTTTAAAAATAAAGCTTCATTTTTATTTTAGCACACGAATGTTGCCTCTATTCTATGATACGTTCGTTTCTGTAAGAAGAGCGGTTACCTGTTGTCTTTTTTTTTTTTTTTGATGTTTTATTTATTTTTGAGAGCAAGAGAGACAGAGCATGAGCAGGGGAGGGGCAGAGAGAGAGAGAGGGAGACACAGAATCCGAAGCGGGATCCAGGCTCCGAGCTGTCAGCACAGAGCCCGACGCGGGGCTCGAACTCACAGACTGTGAGATCGTGACCTGAGCTGAAGTCGGACGCCCAACCGACTGAGCCTCCCAGGCGCCCCTTTGATGAAGTAGGTGAGAAGGGCGGCTGGCCCAGGGGCCTGGTGGGCACGCCTCAGCAGGCATTACAGTGCCCACATGCGGAGCAGGGCCTCTGACCCCTGACCCCTACTCGGTCCTCGGGGCCAGGTGCTCTCATGCCTGCTTCACCGATGGCCAAACCAGGCTGCGGATGTTTAAGTCACTTAACCAAGTTTGTCAGATTAGATGAGGCCGTACCCTGGGAACACGCTCGGCTCTCTGGTGGGTTCCGGGACTCCTCTGCCCCAGGTGGTGACGTGGGCATCCAGGCGGGCAGCAAGGCAGAGTCCGGGACCCCCACCGCTCTTGTGTACCTCGGACCAGGAGTGACAGTCGTCCCTCCCGCTGGCTCCTTTCGGCCTGAGCTCCTCCTGATCCCCCCCCCCCCCGCCCAGTACCTATGATTGTGACTTTATTTGGGAACAGAATGGTCTTTGCAGAGGACCGAGTTAAGGTGAGGTCGCTAGGGCGGTCCCTAACGCAACATGACCGATGTCCTCCTCAAAAAGGGGGAAACTTGGGCACAGAGACAGACACACTTACAGGGACACCCGTGTGAAGACACAGGGAGGAGACGGCCGTCTGCACACCAGCAGCAGCAGGGGACAGGCCTCGCACAGATTGTCCTCCCCAGCCCCAGGAGGGGCCAGCCCTGCCGGCATCCAGCCTCCAGGACTAAAAGCATCAGTGTCTGTTGTGTGGTGGACCCAACCTGAGGAGCTTTGTTCTGGGACCCTCAGGAAACTGACACGTTCACCAAATACGCTAGATGCGTTTTGGGGGTGTCGATCGCCGTGGCCACCACAGAAGACTGTATGGCTGTTCCTCAAAAAGTTAAAAAAGAGGAACCAGTTATTCCTTTGATCCAGTAATTAATTCCTGGACACATGTCCAAAGGAAACAAAATCATGCTAAGAGATCCGTGCATTCCCGTGTTCTCGGCAGGATCGTTCCTAATAGGCAGGACATGGGAACAGCCTAAGAGTCCGTCCACAAATGGGTAAAGAAATCGTGGTGTGCTTACAACAGACATTATTCCACTGTAAAAGGAAGAATGGCCAGCCATTGACGACCGTGTGGCCAGATTCTGAGGGCATCGTAGTAAGTGAATAAGTCACACAGAGGAAGACCCATGTCCCAGAAACCGCTCTACCCAGGACAAGCCAGGACGGCTGGTGTATTCATTTCCTGGGGCTTCCAGAATAAATGACCAGAAATAGGCTGAATGAAACTGCAGAGATTTGTTCTCTCCATTCTGGAGTTTCTGGAGGGAAATCCCTCCTGCCTCCGCCAGCTTCTGGGGGCTCCGGGCATCCCTGGACGTGTGGCTTCACCCCTTCTAGCCTCCGCCTCTGTCTCCACCTGCCCTACGTGCGTTCAGTTTCTCTGTGTCACTCTTGCAAAGACGCCTGTCAGTGGATTTGGGGACCACTCTAAATCCAAGACGATCTCATCTGAAGATCCTTAATTATATCTGCACAGACCTCTTTCCAACTAAGGTCACGTTCACAGGTTGTGGGTACAAGGGCACGAATCTAGCTTCCTGGGGGTCAGCAGACAAGGTGTCTGAGTTGCTACACATCCGGTCTCTGGGTTCTGTGTTGTTCTGACTTAATTTGTGAAAAAAATAAAGCATTTTCAAAAAAGGGGGGGCAGGACAGCCACCTCCCTTGATGCCAGAACTTTTGGGGAAACCGCAGGCCCGTGGGCGTGTGCATTCCGTCCCGCAACCCGGTCGCTAGGTCACCAGCTGGGTGGCGGTGCGATACGGGGCAGCTGAGGGGCGTGCAGCCTCCTCTGTCTGAATCCCACCCTCCCGGCTCCTCGGGCACCTGCTGTCCAGCATCCCGGCTGCCTGGGCTCTGGCGGCCATCTGGCCAGCTGCTCCCCCCGCGCCTTGGCGAGGCTCCCCCACACGTCGCCTTGGCCTCCACCGCTGCCCCCACCAACACCGGCAAAAAAAAAGGCCACTTGTTCTCAAGTCATTTTGAGACAGGACGTTTTGAAGGCTGGTTTCTCCAGAGACCTTCCAATAAAAGCGAAATTGGGAGAAAACATCGAGGACCTGTTCGACCTGCCCACCCTGAATTAGCCAGTGCGCCCCAGCAGGACTTTTCGTGGGTGCAGGGGAGTCGGCACCATGACCAGGGAGGAGCGTGACAGAGGCGGTGACGGCTTTAGAAAATGTTAACACGGAAGCTCCTGCTACGCGTTCAAACAATCCGCCGCCCTCCTCCACGCTGCGCAAGATCCGCAGCGCGTCCACGGGCTCCAAGCTGTTCGTGTGCGCGCTGAGGCCATCATCAGCTGCGCGGGAAAGGTCGAGAGACCTGCAGGGCGGTCCGCAGCCCTGCCCGGCTGATGATCCGGAGTTTCTGAATCTGAGACGCTGGGCCCGGCTGGAAGCCGCAGCTCCTTGGCTCTGAAGAACGAGGACGTCTGCCCGTGGTGCCGCTGAATGAGAATGCGGCTCCCCAGGCCCAGCGGGACTGCCCGCACTGACCGCACGTCCCCCCTTCGGGGTGCGCTGGGGCTCTCTCTGCTCACTGCCTTCGATCCTTGTGGCTGTGTTCGAATATGACCGCTTTTGCCTACATGTTTCGTGTGGTTGAATGCTTTCCACCAACCTCAATAAGACCTAAAAACATTAGGAATGGTAATAAGTGAAGGCGTGCATCCCTCCCCGACGCAGGCCGGTGAGTTTGGGGACGGGCCCATCCCCAGGCCGGCCTCTGACCGGATGCCAGCCCCGACCAACGCCCTGCTTTATGTCTGTGGGAGGCTGGGCAGAAGAGCCAGCAAGGTCATGGGCAGATGAACTGCTGACCCGCAGACACCACGGACGGTAAATGTGTGCGCTTTAAGAGGTGAGGTTTGCAGGCGCACGGCACGAAATCGCTAGTCTAGAAAGTGGCTGGCCTCAAGGCGTCTTGAGGGGACCCGGCCCAGGGGAGCAGTCCAGCCACAGGAAGACCCAGGCCGAGGGCCCCGAGAGGGGTTTCTGCAGACCCCACGTCCACACTCGTAGCCAGTGCCAGCTGAGAGGGAGTGGCTCCCAGGATGGGGGACCCTCCTCCCCCTGCACCCTCCGTCCCTCCCTGCCTGACCCTGGAAGAACCGGAAGGCAGGAGAGAGCCAAGAAATGCCCCCCGCGCCCACTGCAGGATCCCAGATGGGCTCTGGGAGAATCACTGGATAGGGTGTGGATTGAAATTCTGAGCCTGGACTGGATGGAACTTGTAATTATTTTTTTAATTTAATGTTTTTATTTCTTTTGAGAAAGAGAGACAGAGACAGAGACAGAGCACGAGCAGGGGAGGGGCAGAGAGAGAGGGAGACACAGAATCCGAAGCAGGCTCCAGGCTCCGGGCTGTCAGCACAGAGCCCGATGCGGGGCTCGAACCCATGAACCGTGAGATCATGAGCCGAAGTCGGAGGCTCAACCGACTGAGCCACCCAGGTGCCCCTAAAGACTTTTTTTTAAAGTTTATTTACTTTGAGAGAGAGAGAGCCAGCTGGGGAGGGGCAGAGAGAGGGAGAGAGAGAGAGAATCCTAAGCAGGCTCCACACCGCCAGCTTGGAGCCCGATGTGGGGCTCAAACTCACAAACCGTGACATCATAACATGAGCCGAAACCTAGAGTCGGACGCTTAACCGACTGAGCCATCACCCCTAAGACTTTCATCGTGAGAGGTGGTTTTTTTTTTTCAAGAGATAAGGGAAAAATTTTTTAAGCCTGACGCTTTAGTTCAAACCTTAATTTAACCTGTGCAGAAAACACCATCGTCAACTCACACTCATTCTGTGGTCTGCAAAGCGGAAACTGTGGTTATCTAGTTACACGTACCCTGAATGGGGGTTCAGAGCCACCATGAGATAGGAAACCTGAAGGACTCCATAAAAATCTGCGTTTTGCTCCGTGTCCTGTTTCTATTCTTGCCAAGACCTGACCCCCACTTTACGCATGCTTCCTAGTGCAAATCGTATGTGTCCCTCCCCGCCCCCATAAGGGACACGGAATTCACGGTTTCTTTAGAATCCGTCAGAACGAGAGACAACATCAGAGAAGCTCTGGGCGAGATGTGAAGGCATCATATGCACATCCAGACCACCAGCGTCAGGCATCGTGATGCCCAGACCCTGGGCTCCAAGGAACGGGTTTATGAAGGACGCCTGGACCCTCGTGTCCGTTCTGACCGGCTCCTGGGAGGACTGGCACACCGGACCCTAACTCTCAGTAAAACCCCAAGCCCCGAGCCAAGAGGAGACTCCCTCCCTTCCTTCCTGAACCTCCTGGACCCTGTCTACCTGCACTCTCCCTATACCTTCAATAAATTCAATAAATACCTCCTGCTGGCTCGTGTTTGATTGCTATGCCGTGAGGTGGCAGGGCCCCTCTTGTGGTCCTGTAGGACTCCCTCTGGGTCCTCGGACCCTGCCTGCCCGCATCAACCAAATCTGACTCCAAGTGGGAAACGTCAAGGTCGCCCCCTCCCCCCGCCGCCGTCTGCCCACTCTGACAAGCAGGTCCCTGGCAGCTTGAGCCGAAGATCGTGCTTAATTCTTTGAGGACCATCCCTATATTGTACGACTGAAAATAATGTAATTGTTGTACGGTAACCGTACTGGAATTAAAATAACATGAAATAAAATAATAAAAGGTGGGGAGGGGCGCCTGGGTGGCTCAGTCGGTTAAGCCTCCGACTCTTGATTTTGGCTCAGGTCACCATCTCAGGGTTCGTAGTTGGAGTGAGCTGCTCTGTGCTGACAGCGCGGAGCCTGCTCGAGATTCTCTCTCTCCCTCTCTCTCTCTCTCTCTCTCTCTGCCCCTCCCTCACACTCTCTCTTCTCAACAATAAATAAACTTAAAAAAAAAAAAGCCGGGGACAGGTGCACTGTTCTCCTCCCCCCCCCCCCTTTGCTGGAGCTTACCCGGACATTAACCTTCTTTCGGAGGAAGCAAGCCCATTTCCCCAGGGGTCTCTGGAACTTTCCAGCCTGACTGACTCTGACTCCTCTTAGGGTTCTTAGGAGCCAGGAGCCGGGAGGGATTTCCTCAGGGTGACCAATGCTTTTCATGCCTTCAAGTTGGGTCTGATTTATTCAAGTGCCTGTGAGCCCTTCTGGGAGAGGGCCCCCCCCCCCCACCCCCGCCACCTGCATGGGCATCCTGGGAAGTCCCCACCCGGTTCACCTAGGTCCCTACGTTCCCCCCCCCATCCCTGCCTCATGGAGGAGCACCCCCAAAAGCAGGCCGCACTAGCGGCTTCACTCCTGGGCGTGATGGTCCCACTATACCGAGCGCCACAAATCACTATGGTGTGAGACAGGACAGTCAATGCAATCAGGCTTCAGTCCCGAATTTGTTTATTACTTCTAGAGGGTTGTTTCTCATTTAGTGGAATCTCCAGGATTTTCTGCAGTTAAGAGGATGTCCTGTGAATAGACTTCACTTCTTCATGTACCGTTTGGATGGCCTTTTTGCTTTTTTTTCCTCTTGCCCACTCATTCTGGCTGCTATTTGGCCTTTTAAACAGGGAGTAGCACATTTGATGGTCCTTTAAAGGAGGGGAGAGGAGACAGAGACCCACGTGGCAGACCCAGAAGTGGGGGGCTCAGACCCCAAAGTGTGGCTTAGTGATGTCTCTGTATGAGTCTCCTGTGACCTGAGGCTTCGGCTCAGAACCGAGTATGTATTCGAGGAAGAAACCTGATTTATTATGACAGAAAAATGCTAACGCATGTTGAAGGACTGAATCTCGCGGAAGTGTCTGTTCCCAGTCTGAGTGAGCCCTGGGTGAGCCTTGAGCAGGTGCATCAAGACTGTAGCTCGTCGAGCCACATCCCACTTCCTGAAGCTGGTGCTCGGGTGAAAGTCTGCCTTTTGGTCTCCTGCTCGGTCGGTCTGCGTGGTGAACAGGTAGGGCTGGGTCCTATACTGCCGCCCGTCTGTTTGGGTTTTCTTTTTTTTAGTGACTTGTCTTGTGCTAAAATGCACGTAACAAAATCTCCCATCTTGACCAGCACGAAATGCACAATTCTGCAGTGTTAAGTATGTGCCTATTGTTGTACGCCCATTCCCCCCCCCCTTCTGGAACTTTCCGCCTTCCCAACCTGAAACTCTGTCCCATGAAACACTGCCCCCCGTCCTGTCGCAGCCCCTGGCGCCCCACGTCCTACTTTCTGTCTTTATGGACTGGTTTCCTCTGGGCCCTCACAGAGCCGGAATCATACAATATCTGTCCCTGTGGTGACCGGCTGCCTCACTCAGCATCATGCCCTCGAACTTCAGCTGTCAGAGTTCCCTTCCTTGTTAAGGTTGAGTCACATACCACGGTGTGGATGGACTCCAGGTCATCCATACATCCCTCGACGGACTCTCCGATTACTTCCGTTATTACTTCGTGAATAACGCTGCGGTGAGCACGGTGTGCAAATATTTCCTCAAGGTCCCGCTTTCGAGTTTTTGGCATCGCGAGCAGAACGAGAAGCAGCATTGCCGGGGGCAGGCCCTACCAGGACCCTCGTGATCCTTGGGAAAGCAGCACCATCTGAGACCGACCAGGGTGGAAATACTACCTCCTGCCCGGGACGAATCTGTGACTTGGAAGCAGCAGGGGGTTGACCCTCAGCCCCAGCCATACCGGAGCCAAGACTTCGTCTTCCTCCCAACTCCCTTTCTCTGTCCGCCTGCTTCGCCTCCTGATTCCCCAGCAACTACACGATGTCTGTGTCGGACGGTAACGTGAAGCGCTGGTTACGTCCAAGGCTCACGTGGCATCACTCAGGGTCGTGGCCAGCAGTGTCGGGGAGCTCGGAATGGCCCTTGGCGGCAGTTAGGAAGATGTGTTCGACTTCGGGACTCAAGCAAAATGCTCCTTCGGGACTCATCCCTTCTTACCTGGCTGCCACCTATGCCATGGGAGCTGCCTCCAGAGGTGTCTTTGTTTTATTTATTTTTGAAAGAGAGAGAGAGAGAGAGAGAGAGAGAGAGAGAGAGAGAGAGAGAGAACAAGCAAGGAGGGGCAGAGAGAGAAGGAGCATCGGAAGCAGCTCCAGGCTCTGAGCTGTCAGCATGGAGCCCGACACGGGGCCGGAACTCACGAACCGCGAGACCGTGACCTGAGCCGAAGTTGGACGCTTCACTGACCGAGCCACCCAGGCGCCCCCAGAGGTGTCCTTAGATGACTTTGCACAACCTCCTAACCTCATGTTATGAGATGAGTTTCGTCCCATTTCCACACCCATGTTGGGTGGAGGTCTAACCCGAGTGCCTCAGACTGGGGGCCCTATTTGGAAATAAGACGGAATTATCCTATTTGCAGTTGTCAGGAGCTAAGAGGAGATCGTAGTGGACATGGGTGGGCCCTGATCCAACATGCCTGGTATCCTTACTGTTGCAGCCACACGACTCCTGAAACAGAATGCTACGGGCACCAGTGACAGTCACAACAAAGTTTATTGCAATGAGAGGCAAGGCAGACCGATTGGGACCACCACTCTTGATCAGAGTGCGGCCTCGAACAGCCGGGGTACAGAGTTTTTAAGGCCGATCACATCGTTTTATCATCACCTGGGAACAGAACGGAGAAAGAGTTCCCAGATGAGTTAGAAACAGTTGCCGGATGAGGTGATTATTTTAGACTTTCTGCCCCTAAGTTGCAACCAGTGGATCTCCTTGACCCTGACTCTGATGCTCTTTTCTTTGAGCTTTTGTTTCCTTCATTGGTGAAGCCTGATTTACAGGAGTATAGAGCATAATTTACAAGAGTAAAGCAAGGCTATTATCTCTTGACCCTAAGTGTCAGAACAAAGCTGTTATTTTTTAAGCTACATGTTAGCCCTACACTACAATTTAACCCTTACATTTCCCCCTTTTCTTGTCAGTGAATCAATCCCTTGATTCATCACTAGGAACTAAGGGGACATAGTTGGACCTCATCATCATAATTTTTATTTCACCAACTCGCCTCTTGACATACTAACCAATTGATAATGTGCGGGCCGACAGTTAACCCAAGAAGTAACAATAGCAGTGGCCCAGCTATAGGGGTGAGCAGTGACGTGAGCCACAGGGACCAAGAGAATAAACTCTGATACCAATTATCGCTGGCCTTTTCCTTCACATCCGACCTTTCCATTTGCAGGGCAACTGTATAACCCTGGTATGTCGGCCAATTTTTGTTCTTGATTCCTGTGTCCACATCCATAGGTAACCAGACAGGGGTTTTCGGGGACCAGAGCAGCGAAGCCCGTTGGCTGTTTATAATTAGTAACTAAAGTCCCCCATGAGTCCCTCACCAAGTCGCATAAATCAAACAAAAAACAAGGCACAGTGGAAGAGGTATTAGATGCTATCACCTCCCCGTGACAGTGTCCCTGAGTTCCCATTGGCATGGCCAAAAAGACAGAGGAGGTAATTCCATACACCCCCCCCCCCCCCCCCCCCCCGCTTACCATTATACAAACCCAGACAATCATTATTATTATTATGCCTGCATCAGTCTTAGCTTTAAAGGATCCTCTGGGTGCCTTGGGACCTTCCATTGCTGTTCGTTATCTGCTTCCCTATCAGTCTGGGGTGTTCCCGCCTTCACACAGTTTTTCTTAACCTGAGAGTGATGAATCTAGGTTTGGACACCATCCACCTTCACGGCCGTGGACGTGGTCAGGATCACGGTGTGCGTGCGGTCCTTTCCAGCACGGCTCCAGGGTTTTAGCCTCGTGCCTCTTGACCCAGACCAAGTCTCCTGGTTGAAAGGGGTGGGGAAGAAGAGGAGGATGAGCGAAGGCCCTGGTTATTTCCTTTTGTACATGTTGCAGGGCCACGAGTGAGGCCAGCAAGCGGTCCTGTTCCAACTGTTCCGTTACGTCGTCTCCTAGCCTCGGCAGGATAGGTGGAGGTCTGCCAAATAAAATTTCATAAGGGGAAAATCCCTTGACAAATGGAGTACAACGCGCTCGCAAAAGGGCAGAAGGCAGGACATCGACCCAATTTTCGCCCTTCTCAGGGACAATTTGGTTAAGGTTCTTTTTTAGGGTCTGATTCATCCTTTCTACTTGACCCGAGCTCTGGGGTCTATAAGAGCTCTTAACCCTTACTTACACTTACAAAAAGAGGAAATTTGAAAACAATGAAATGTCGCCATTTGCAACAATGTGGATGGATCCGGAGGGAAAATGCTCAGTGAACTAAGTCCGTCAGGGAAGGACACGTACCGTAAGATCTCCCTCACTTGTGGCATTTGAGAAACAAAAGAAACGAGCAGGGAGAAAGAGAGACAAAATCTCTTATCTAGAGAACAAACACGTGGTCTCCCCAGGGAAGGTGGGTGGGGGCACGGACCAACGGAGGCGAAGGGGATAGTGATGAGCGCTGAGTGGCCTGGAGAACTGGCCAACCACTCTACCGAATATAATATAACCCTGCAGCTAATATAACCCTGCAGCTAATATAACCCTGCAAGTTAACTATACCAGAACGAAAACGTAATGAAACATAACACGTAAGAGGGAAACTTGGACACAGGCATGCACAGCGGGAGAACGACCAAGGCAGCCGGGGTGGTGCCTCCAGAAGCCGAGGAACGCCCAGGTCTGCCGCACCCACTGGCGGCTGGGAGAGGGCCTGGAACAGGGCCTCCGCCACAGGCTCGGAGGGAAACCGCCCTGGGCGTCTTGATCTTGGCCTCGGGCTTCCGGGATGGGAGAGAATGGATTTCCACCGTTTGAACCTGCCCGCGTGGGGCGGCCCCGCGAAGGCTGGCTGGGTCCCTCCTTGGGGCCCCCTGGTCACTCTCCACGGTAGGGACGACTTCTTTATAAGGAAAAGGAATCCGAGGCACTGCCCACCTCGCCACCGGGCGGGGTAGTCCGGGCGCAGGGCCAGGCGGCCGAGCCTGCCCCCACCTTCGCCCCTGGGAAAGCGGCTACGTGACGCCCGCGGGCGGGGCGGGGCTTCCCGTCAGGTGACGTCCGCCCGCCCCTTCCGTCGTCCGACCGCCTCTAGTCGGCTTCGGACCGCGGGGCTCCGTTCAGTTCCTGAGCGTGGAGCGGACGGGATGGCGGTGGGACGGAGCGTCCCGTGGCTGTGCGCCCTCCTGCTGCTGCTCGCGGCCTGGGTGAGTAGGGCCCGGCGGCGGGGAGAAGCCGGTGGCGGAGGGATCGGGGAGAAGCCGAGGGAGGCGTCGGGGGGCGGTTGACTTGCCCCCGGCGCGGAGAAAGGTCGGGAGGGGTCTGGAGGCGCGGGCGTGCCCCGGCGCGGATGGGGAGGCACGGGGAAGGGTCGGGGAAGAGTGCGGAGGCGCGGGCATGCCCGGGCATGGGCATCCTCGGGAGCGGACGCGGAGGCGAGCGCTCAGATGGAGGGGGGTGGGGGGGGCAGGCGAGGAGTCGCGCGCAGGCCGGGGGGGTGGGGCGGGAGGAGGCGAGTGCAGGCCGAGGGGGGGGGTGGGGTGGAGGGGAGGCGCGCAGACCGGGGGGGCTGGGGGGAGGTGCGCAGACGGGGGGGACGGGGGGGCGGGGGGGAGGCGAGTGCAGGCCGGGGCGGGGGCTGGGGTGGGGGGGAGGCGGCGCGGCGCGCGGAGAGGTGCGGGAAGACCGGTGTGTCTTCCTTCGGAAGGTGGCGGAATCCGGGAATTCCCGGCGGCTGGGTTCTGGTACGGGCCGCGGCGGGCGTGCTTAGCTGTGTGGCCGAGCGTGCGCCCTGGCCCGCGGTGCCGCACCCCGGTGGCAGCCAGGCGTTGGAGAGGGACACTGCGAGTTTGGGGCCGCCGTCGGATGTGCCGGGCGATCGGCGAGCAGCTGGAGGAGCGCGCACGGATGTGGAAACGGCGGCGGGGGGCAAGGGGGGGGGATTCTCGAATTTTCTTCAGTGATTCCGGCCTTTAATTCGGCGCATCGCCTTGGCCGTATTTTCTGCGGCCTAGCATTCGCACAGGAATGGTTTGGTGCACAGCCCGTTTCAAGAAACGGTTAGGTTTGCAAACCGCAGGCGGCGGAGACTCTGATTTTTCTGCCGAGGTTAGCGGCCCATCGGGGTGCGCAGTTCCGACGTGTGGCCGCTAGGGGTCGTCGCCCCCCCAGCGTTCTCAAAGTTTGGCGCCGCGGCTCCGCTCCCGTCGAGCTGTTCAGGACCCAGGGAGGCAGGCCTCAGGCTCTCCGCACCTAGTGCCTTCCCTGAAGCCAGTTTGGCTACAGCGTCGCTGTGTTTCTGCCCCAGAAAGGATGGCTTTTCAGTACTCTTATTAAATAATGGCCACTGTGCCAGCTTGAGGCGTTGGTGAAATTCCCGAGGTCAGTCTGGTGTTTTCTGCCCTGTGGGCATTCATGCCTAAGACCTCTGAAGGCCCTCCTCCCTGGGGCAGCCTCTGCTTCCGCACTTGCCAGGTGTAGTAAGCAGTGCCCAGGCTTTGTTCGGAGCATTCAGAATGAGGACCGCGGGGGCCCCTGGCCTGCGTTGTCTCTCTGTCGTAGGCCCTGCCTGCTGGTTGCAGCAGCTTCTTCACTTGGGACCGTTTGTGCCAGGAATAAAGTCTGTATGGCGATGCCTTCAGACCACGTTTAACGGCTGAAAAGCTTTATCCAGAGAGCCTTTTCTTTTTTCTTTCTTTTTTTAATTGTGAATTTTTCTTTCCACAATAGTAGTTGAGCTATGGCATTATGTTAGTTTCAGGTGTAACGCAGCGGGTCAGCACTTAACGCATTTATACGTGTTGCGCGAACGGTCATGACCGTGTCTGGTCCCCATGCTGCACCTTCCGTCCTAGGCTGGGCTTTTCATCCCTGTGACTTACAACTGGACGTTTGTGTCTCCTGATTCCTTTCACCAATTTTGCCCATCCCCCTCCCCTCTGGCGGCCACCAGTTCCCTGTATGGATGAGTCTGTTTGCATGGCGTTCGTTTATTTCTTAGATTTCCACATCTGAGCGAAATCTGAAGGAATTTGTCTGACTTACTTCCCTTAGCATAATACACTCTGGGTCCATCCACGTTGTTAAAAATGGCAGGATTTTCTTCTTTTTCACGGATCAGTAATATTCCACTGTGTGTGTGTGTGTGTGTGTGTGTGTGTGTGTGTGTCTGTCTGTCTGTCTGTCTGTCTCCCCACGTGTACACACCACATCTTCATCCACCTGTTGATGGACACTTAGTTGTTTCCATCTCTCGGCTGTTGTGAATCAGGCTTCGGTGAACGTGGGGGTGCACGTGTCTTTCCGACATTCTGTTCAGGTGCATCCCCAAAAACGATCTCTGGATTGTATACGGTAGTTGTCCTTTTCGTTTTTGAGGACCCTCCGTACTGTTATGCAGGGTAGCTGCCCTAATCTGCGTTCCCGCCAACAGCGCGCAAGGCCTCCCTTTTCTCCGCATCCTCACCGACATTTGTTACTTCTTGTCATTTTGATCCTAGCCATTCTGACGTGTGCCAGGATGTTTTTCCTGGACGATGAGTGACGTTGAGCATCTTTTCATGCGCGTGCTGGCCCTCTGTGTGTGTCTCCGTTGGAGGAATGTCTACTCGAGTCTCCCCCCCATTTGCGTTTGTCTTTTTGTTACGGAGTTGTAGCTGTTCTGTCTTTCGGATCACCCCCTTATCGGACGCATCGTGTGCAAGGATCTCCCCCGTTCAGTAGATTGCCGCTCATTTTGTCGATGGCTTCCTTCCCTGTGCAAAAGGAGAGGGCCTTTTATTCCAGTGAACTTGGCCTTGCATCACCACGCGTTGGTTAGTGTTTTCTCAGGGTACTTTCCTCCACCGCCTTCTTGTCCTGTACGCTATCCGCTTTTGCACGTGCACCTTCTGGAATGAACTCGCCAGCCTGCCGTCAGGGGTGCAGCGGAAAGGCCTCTCTCCTCCTCCACGTGGCTGCATCACAGCCACTGGACCCAGGGTCCCCAAGCCCCTTCCCCTTCCGGTGCCTTTTCACAGCAGGCCGCAGGCTGGGGCCGGGGTGGTTCCGGAGTCTTCCGCAGCCCCTCCCAGAACCTTCCATTCTGTGAGGCTGGGGTCTGAGGGAAGAAGACGCTCACGTCAGATGGGTGTTACGTTCTTGTTAACTTAAATCCTCAGCTGCCTGCGGGCTTTTCGGGGTTCGTCCACTCGGTGCCTTGGGGGTTCGCAAACGCCGGTCGGTCGTGGTTCCCACGTGGCTTTGCGTGACTAGCAGGAAATTCTTTAGGGATTTCCTGGCACAGAAGTGAAGGGGCCGGAGGGGACTTGGAGCCTGAGGGAGGGCAGAGAGGGAGGGCTGCTGGAGCCGGGAGGGGGACCCCTGGCTGGGGGGAGCACCCTGGGGGTGTGGGCCATGGAGAGGGAGGATCGGGAACTGTAACTGTCGTCATCTGCGAGGCAGGTGCCGGAGGAGTTGAGTCAGGCACTTGGGTCTGGTGTCCAATTTATGAAGGCGCCGACACACCTTAGGAAATGGGGTGAAAAATGTTTTGATGTGATTTTTTTGAAGAGTGAAAATCTATGCAAAAACATCCTGAGATGAAAACAAAGACTGGGACCCTGCACTTGGCCTGAGCCTGCCCACGTGCTTCACATCCTAGGGTTCCAACCCGGGTTCCAGTAAAAACTTGATTCACAAAAGCTGGCAAGCTCTTCGCTGATTTCAGGTCTTAAAATATTGCATCACGCAGTGTTTACGTTGATGGCTGAATGGTGGGGGGGGGTGGGGAGAGGAAGCCTACATTTTTCCCCCGGGGGGGGGGGGGGTGGGGAGAGGAAGCCTACATTCCCCCCCCCGCCCCCCCCCGCCGTGTCCCGGCCCCCGAGGTCATGGCATGTACCGGGGGGGCCCCCAGAGCGCCACCACCGGTCCAGCTGAAACCACCCCCTCTCCGTCCGGTATGCTCCGGGGCAGGGAGTTGGTGCTCTGGCATCCTGAGTGCCAGATGGTGGGCAGATGGCAGCGGAGGCAGGGAGCCTTGATGGGGGGGTGGTGGTGGTGGTGGTGGGGGACACAACTTCCTTTAGTGTTGTTTGCCATGGGGAAGGGGAGGGACCCGGTGCCGGAAGAACTGGGAGCCCCAGCCAGAGAGGAAACAGCCTCCATTATGTTCGTGACCAGGGTGTTGCAGAAAGGAAAGCTGCTTTGCTCTTGTCGTGAGTTTTTTTTTTTTTTTTCCTTTCTTTTTAAAAAAGTTTTTAATTTTTCAGGTTTCCTTTTGAAATAACTTGGGACTTTTGGGGTTAGAAGAGTAGTCCACATGGTTGTACAACAATGTGAACAGGCGTCCCGGACACTTAACAAACGGTCACTCTTAGGGGTGGTGCGTGTGTTAGCCCATTAAAAACAAAAACGAAAGGCTCAGAAAAGAACGGAAAGAAAATAAAATAGCACTGGCTTCTGCACTTGCCGCCCAGGCCCCCCGGGGGGTGACGTGTGCGCCCCGATCACAGTGGGGGCGAGGGCCGAGGCAGTGCCCTTGCCTGTGTCTGCCGTCCCGCGGATGTCCCGGAGCAGACTCTTCTGTCCTTTGTGTCTTCTCTGACCTTAACGCCGCAGAGGAGTGTTGACCCCTCGTCCCGCAGAACATTTCTCGGGTTGGGTCAGTGTGGGCGGCTTGTCGTGAACGGATTCCAGTTTGGCATTTTGGGCAGAAACGGCACAGAAGTGACTGGGGTGTCTCTTCCAGTCGTGACATCAACGTGTCCCCTCACGGCCATGCTGACTTCGGTGACCGTGCAGGTCAAGTTAGCATTTTCTCTTCTGGAGCTGCGCGGCTGTGCAACTGTGTGGATACCGTGCTTTCCAACGCGCTTCTGTTCACGGTCGCAAGGCTGCCTTGACGGGCTGTTGGCCGAGATCGTGGGCACCGTGGTGTGTGCACGATGAGCTTTCTTCCTGACGCCTGGCTAAGTAGTGTTTTGTTACTCCTTGTAAATACAAGAAGTAGAATCTAATCCGTTTCCCGGCGCGGGGAAGGAAAGAAGGGATGTGGAGACGGGGAATCGGGGAAGGAACAGCCGGGGAAGACAGGGGACGAAAAAATGGGCGCAAAGGTGGGATCTTAAACACACGGCAGAGATGCAGAAAGCGAATGCGAATACGGTGCTGGTCCGACACGTGCACACAGGCTAACGTCCTCTCTCAGTGATGGGGTTGGGTCAGAAGGGCAAAGCCTGGCGAGGTGGGGTTTTTAAGAGCTCTGCCTGTGGAAGGACGCAGCACAGCCCGTGGGACGCAGACGGGGCAGGGAGACGGCAGACTGACTCACCGAGGGACAGTGGGGTGACATCAGCACGGTCTGGCACGGGAGTCTGCGTGTCTGAGGACGTGCTGTGAGTGGCAGCTTGGGGGTTACGGGGAACGTCACCGAGAGGCAAGTGTGCAAACCGAATTCACAGATCCGAGGGAAGGTCCCAGCTCGTGGGCCCCCAGCGAAGCCTGCCCCCAGGAGGTGGCCGTGTGCTTCTCTGCACGCGTGTGTCTGGGCAGAGGATGCGTGGGCCCCATCTACAGATGGCCCCTCTTGATGACACCTGTCTCCCCTTTCTGATTGAAGGTGGACGTGGCGCTCGGTGTGGCCCCGTGTGACGTGACCGAGTACCAGCCGGAGGACAGCAACCTCTGCTGCCGGTTCTGCCCCGCTGGTGAGTCCCAGAGAACCTTCCGGGGCCTTGTGGGGCTGCCCGGGGTGGGGGGATCCCCGCTGGCTGGTGTGGGCGGACCTCTCCTGGGCAGCCGCCCACCCGCCCCATCCATGCCCCGGGGACTCGTGAGCCGGGTTGTGGGCTTGTTTTGGTGGGTGGGGCCGGGGCCGCTGGAGGCAGAGGTGGGGGTGCGTCCCCAGGCTGGACGCTCCTGTCGGGGTGACTGTGGACACCTGAGGAAGGGAAGTCCTAACAGGGCTGGGCCAGCACCATCCTCACGCACGACACGTCCGTGGAGCCTTAGTCACCCTCGTGAGGATGCTCTCAGTTAGCCCCATAAAGCAGACGGCGGGCCTCAGGCTCCGAGTGCCTGCTGTGTCCTCGCCCCAGCCCACCTCACCTCTTGCCCAGTCACCGCCACGGCAGCCGGGCCTCCTTTGTGGGGAACCCTGTCAGCCCGCTGCCCCCACCCATGCCTGCGCCCCGCACACACAGACAGATGTGCACGCATTGTCGTTCACGGTGTCTTTGCCCCCCCCCCCCCCCCCACTTGTGCCTCCTTTGCTCTGGGACCCTCGGCCGTTGCAGGGCTCCTGTTTCAGGGACCAAACATCCACACCTGGGCCATTCACACCTGTACACCCCACACACACCTGTGCGTCCACAGCTGCGTGCACATGTCCCCACACACACGCGCGGCTCATCTGGGAACAGGTGGGACACGGCTGGCCCAGCTGGAAACCTGGGGAACTCAGCCTGGTGGCACAGTGAGGGCTGAGGCCCCCTCCTCCCAGGGAGGTGTGATTTGCCTCCACTACGGCCTTTGCACGAGGCAAGTGCTAGACCAGGGGGGCTCCTCCAGGACTGGTCAGAGCCCTCGGTCTCTAGACTGCCAGTGCTCCCTGTAAATCAGCCTGGGGTCCCCGGGGCGCTAGGGGCAGGCACACGGGCGTTGTCAGGCTCTCGGGCCACCTCCAGCGTGTGTGGTCGAAGCCCTCCGCTCACGTGGGCCGGGAGTCACCAGCGAAAGCCGAGGGGCACCAGGTCCCCGGCTTCTCGGACGCAGGTGGCCAAGTGTCCATTCAGAACATTCCGAGGAGGTGTGGTTGGTGAGGGCTGGTCCTCCTTGAGGGAAGGCCTTGGGGGCTGGGTTGGGTCTGCTGTGAACCCCCTCCTCACCTCCACGACCTCCCTTTCACACAGGCCAGTACGTCTTCAAGCCGTGCAGGGTGAACCATACTGCTGGCGAGTGCCGCGTCTGTGAATCGGGCACCTTCCTTGCCTTCCCTAATGGCGAGCCTACTTGCCAGAGGTGCATCCAGTGCCGGAAGGGTAAGTGGGCACGGTGGGGTCTTGGCCTTTCAACTCGGCCCGTGGGCCTCGCCCCGAGGGAGTTACTACAGGTGAACATGTATTTTTATCAGGACGGGGTGTGTGTGTGTGTGTGTGTGTGTGTGTGTGTGTGTGTGTGGTTAAGGAATCTCCATCCACAGGGCAGCAGGATTTTAGAGGTGCTGTATACGAGAACTATCTACAAAACTTTGTCTGAATTTCAACGTATCGGCAGCGGGTTATTTTAAAAGATGTAATTTTTTTAAAAGATAACCATTTGCATCAGCAAAGACAAAGAAAATAAGATCCTTTGAGATAAATCTAGCAAAGGACGTATAAAACGTTGACGTGAACAAACAACAGTTTGGAAAATGTAAACATACAGAGAAATACAAGACTATGGGAGGACTCCACGTTTTAAAGACACGTCGGTTTTCTGTGAAACGGTTCTCAGATTTGGTGTGTTCGCAGTGAAACTCCCAAAAGCACGTAGCAACTCCTCACGCGTGCTGTATGTTTTAAATATATGGTTTTTATTTAAAAAAAACAAAACCCTCACAAGGGTTTCCATGGAACTCGATGAGCGGACAATTGCCGAAACCCTCCGGAAGAGGGCAGAACGCAGCGGGCTCTCCCACGTGGTCATATTTCGAGGCGACGGAGACAGCGTGATTTGCACAAAGGGGAAGACGGCCCCACGGATGTGGAAAGTGGCCTGTGGCACCGCGACCGACCCGTCCACGGGAGGAAGGGCGGAATCGCAAACGACGCTGGCCTGGACCGCGTGCTGTCCTTTGGTGCAGGACGGGAAGCTTCCACTGCCCCCAGGAGTGGTTCCTTCCGCGTCACAGTCCACAGGTGAAAGTACTGGTTTGAGAGGAAGACGTGACGAGTGTTTAGGACTTCCAGGCGGCGACAGAACATTTTACGGGATTTCTGAAAACCCTACATCATAACGTCGAGGTGGGTACGTGTGGCGGCAGTCGAACGACCCAGCTCCCGTTCTGTCGCGAGGCACGACAGTTAAGCCGCGAAGGGGCAGAACCTGTTCGTGACACAGCCCACGCGTAATTCACACCTGGAGCACATCAGTCGTATGGTTTGGAAAAACGCTTCAAGTGGAGACACACACACAGACAGACAGACAGACAGACAGACGTGGTGAAGGAGATGGGCACGGAGCGCCGGTAACCGTGGTGAGGAGCGCCGGCGTGGAGGGACGGACGGACGGACGTGCTGTCTTCTGGCAGCCGGACGGAGCGTCGCTGTGGATGCCCGGCATTCGCGGGGACCGAGAAGAGCGAGTGCTCCGTCCCCACGGGAGAAGCAGGGTCCGCACACAGTTGGGGCTGCCCACCCGCCCCGCGTCCCGATCCAGACCTAGACGGGCTCTTGCCCGTGTGTGCTGGGACGTGGGGAGGGGTTCGCAGTCGTGTAAAGCCAGAAGCAACCCGAGCGTCCGCCGACCGAGAAGCGGGTGCGCGTGGGAGGAAGCCGCGGAAGCTGGCCCGTGCGCGGCGGGATCCCGCCGGCGTCGCGTCTTGCCAAACCCGTCTGGGCTTTGGAAGCGTGAGAGCGGAGTGATGCCGTGGAGGGACCGGACCCGGGTGTGGGTCTGGACGTGGCGTCGAGCTGCGAGTGTGGTCGTGTTTTATCTTCATCTGTATCTCGAGTACGGTTCTTTGACATCCAGCGTGGCGGAAGGCTCTGGAAGGGTGGTCGTCAGCGTGGCCGCTGTGGTTCTCGCTGGCCAGCGGAGGGGGCCCTCTGTCTATGCCGTTCTCTCCCTGAGGTCTTGCTCGTGTGGGACACGTGGTGGCGGTGTGCCTTTGTGGGGTGGACGAGGTGAAGGGCGCTACGGGCTCTCTGAGGAGCTGGCCCCGGCCCCTTGGCCCAGGCTGCAGGGGTGAGGGCCGGTTGTTCGCTCCTCTCCGCCCCTGCGTAGACGGGAGGGTGAGGACGGTTTGGGTCCTTGATCAAGGTTCTGGGTGTGGCCCGGTGTGGGCAGGGACTTTCCCGTCCGCCCCTGCTGACCCGCGACCCTCTCCCACCAGGAGATCAGGAGGTGGTGGCCAAGTGCTCCCCCACCAGCGACCGGCAGTGTCAGTGCAAAAAGGGGAGCTTCTACTGCAACTCTGTGGACTGCGTGGAAAACTGCCTGCGGTGTAAAAGGTCCTGGGGGCACAGGCATGGGCCCCTCCTGTCCTCCCAGTAGTACAGACCCCAGGCTCCCAGTGGTGGTGGAGACAGTCCAAACACACAGGCAGTGAGGACTCCGTGAGGGGTGGGGGGGGGTAGGGTAGAGGGCGTGGGAGGGGACCAGGCTCTCAAGCAGAGGCCCGGCGAGGAGGGTAGGGAGCCATAGAGAGTTCTGGGGGAAGAGCAGTCCAGGCAGAACTGTAGGACCGCGCCCTGCGGCAGTGCGGGACGGCCGCTGTCCCCGTGGGGGTCCTGTGGCTGCGGTAACAAAGCGCCACAGCTGGGCAGCTTCGAGAAAACCAACAGAAGTGTGTTCTCTCCCAGCTCTGGGCACCAGGCGCCTGAAATCCAGGTGTGAGCAGGGCCGTGCTCCCTCCGCAGGCTCTAGGGGAGGACCCTGCCTCGCCTCTTCCAGCCTCTGACGCTGTGGGCGCCCCGTGATGCTCCTTTGCTTACCTTCCGTCTGCTTCTGTCTCTGCGAGGTCACCTCTTGCGTGTGTGTCTCGATGTCTGCACACGGCCTCTCTCTGTCCCGTCCGAGTTCCCTCCTCCAAGGACACCAGTCCTTGATTTAGGCCCACCGTAGTCTGGCACGGCCTCACCGTGAGGTGCTTCTGTCTGCACGGACCCTGTGTCCAAATAAGGTCAACTTCTGGGGTTCTGGGTGGGTGCGGGTTTGGGGAGGGCCTTGTGGGGAGACCTGTACGGTGGCAAAGCCACTTAAAACCGCTCCGGTTTCTGAGGCACGTTGCGAACTGGTACGACTCAGGGTCCTGCGCCTGGCGAGTCCAAAGTAAGGACTGCTTTCAGGTCTGGTGTGATCTAGGCTCTGGCTTCTCGGGGCTTGCTTGCTTGTCCCCTTCTCCACGTGCTTCCTCTTTGGCCTAACTTCTCTCTCGATGGGCATGGGGCTCCAGCTGCCGTAGGGCCAGACCTCCTAGCCACACACAGCTCTGTCCGGGAGCAGAGAGGGAGGCTCTTGCCCGGTGTGGCACAGAGCATAGGACGCTTTTATTCTCCATGAGCCGGTTTGGGCCAGAGAGCCCGGGAGATGCCAGGCAGTGTTTGCCTGAAGGCTGGCGGGCCGGCGTGGGAGCTGGGGGTGGTGGGAAGGACGTTGCGTGCCGCGCCCAGGCAGGGAGAAGTAACCCTCCGGGTGTCTTCGCCCTTCAGGTGTCCTGGCGTTGTCCTGTCACCTTGCAATGCTACCAGCGACACGGTTTGTGCCACAGAAACTGATCGAGGGCGTCCAGGTAAGGACTGAGCTCATCTCTCTCTCTTTTTTAATGTTTAATATTTGAGATAGAGACACAGAGCGTGAGCGGGGGAGGGGCAGAGAGAGAGAGGGAGACACAGAATGCGAAGCAGGCTCCAGGCTCCGAGCTGTCAGCACAGAACCCACGAACCGTGAGATCGTGACCCGAGCCGAAGTCGGCCGCTTAATCGACTGAGACCCCCAGGTGCCCCCCGAGGTCATCTCTTGAATCCAGGTCAGCAGACCTTTCCCATAAAGGTAAAAAGCGTAGGTTTTGCAGGCCCTGCGGTCTCTCCTGTCACTCCTCAACCCTCCCTGCCCCTGAAGCAAAAGCCAGAGACGGTAAGTAAACAGATGGGCTCGGCTGGGTGCCATTAAAAGCGCACTTGTCGTGGGCTGGGTTCCCGCGGGCCACCGTTCATAGAGCTCCGTCTTGAGGAAACAGCATCCTTGGTGACAAGCTGTGCCTCCCCCCGCCTTGCGCTCTCTTGTGTTACGGGCCTGTGCGAGACATGCCTGCTTCATACTGAGTTGCAGGCAGGTTTGTTTCTTACTTTTGATAATCGTAGCTGACCCCCGAACAGCATGGGGTGAGGGGCGCCGCTGCCCCACGCGGTCAGATCCGCATAGAACTTTTGATCCCCCCCAACAGCCTAACTACGAATAGTGTACTGTTGACCGGGAGCCTTAGCAGTGATGCGAAGGGTCGATTGACCCTTGTTTTGTGTGTTTTGTCTATACCGTGTGCTGTGTTTTTAATAAAGTAAACTGGAGGGGAGAAAAGGGCGTTAAGTAAATGAAGGGAAAATACGTTTACGGCGCCCTACTGTTTATAGAAACGATTCACACGTAAGCGGACCCTCGCGGTTGAAACCCATGTTCAAGGCTCAACTGTGTTTATAAATGTTGGTAATTACAAAGTTAGGGTAGGATTCCTTTTTATTCATGCTGAGGGGTCTCCCGAGGGACAGGCTCTTCGTTGAACGAGGTCCCTTTCTTGTGCCCCGTGTGAGAGATCTCTGCTCACCTCGAGATCCTCACGGGACCGGCCAGAAGCTGTACGCTTTTCCCGTTCTGATTGTGTCCTGTGATGAGCCTGGGATCAGTGTTCCGCATGCTGTGGGGTAAGGGGGTCAGGCTTCGATGTGTTTTCCCACACGCACCCACGAATGACCCAGGACCGTGTTTGGAAAAGACAGTCCCTCCCACCTGCCCTTGGGGTCCCTGGGTGGTGAAGGCAGTTGCTTCTGTTCGGTTTGGGGCCACACCCACCTGCAGGCCTTGCCAGCAGAGGCCCAGGGCCCCCAGTCCTTCCTCCGCACGGTCTTTGGTGTGTCAGTTCACACTGCGGAATCGGCTTGTTGATTTACACAGAGCATTTTGATTCACGTAACGTGCACTTTGAAAGGATATTTTAACACTGGGAAGAATTGGGAAGGGCCTCATCTGAGAATAAGGAACATCTCGGAGTCAAACGGCAGCACCATGCGGAAGTTGTGCCCCATTGTCTATCCTTCCCAACACCGGCTGCTGACGCCAATGACGTCCAGGTGGCTGGGGGTCCAGGGCTCAGATGGGTGTGCCCTGCCCCCCCGCCCCCGCCGTGTCTTTGTGTCCATGAGTGCTGTCGGTGCTGTGATCTCACCAGGGTGACACCGGGACACCCAAGTGGTCATACCAGATGTCTCCCCAGGGTGGACCTGCCCTGTCCCTCCGGCCACCATGGGTGGGCCTTGCTCCAGTCAGGACTGGCCGTCCCCTGCCTCCTGCTGCCGGCTGTGACCGCTCACACCGGAGCCCCGGCCTGGGTACCAGAACCCCTAGCCACTCTCCTGGCCCTGTACGCCTCCTGCTGCTTCCAGCCCCCTGCGTGGGGCCCCACGTCCCCTGAGCCTGGGGTCCTCGTCCGTGACACAGGAAGCGCGAGCCTCTCCTGTCTCCCACTGGGGACATTCGAGATGGTGATCCGTGGGAGAGGGCTCGGGGACTTTCTGTAGCACGTGACTTGAATGAGGAGGGTGGGCCTGACCCTCCTACACCACCCTCTGTTTTGTCTCCTTCCAGAAAACAAACGTGGGTCTGAGTTCCTCGTGCCGTGGGTGACCGTTAGCGTCATTCTTGCCGTCGCCGTCATCGTCGGTATTTATTGGTATAAAAAGAAAGGTAGGTTAGTGTCAGTCAGTCCTGGAGAAGCCAGCTCAGCAGGAGCTCAGAAGTGGACACTTGGGGTTAAGAGGTCCCTGACGGGGACTTTTTCACTTACTTAAAAAAAATTTTTTTTGTTATTAGTGTTTGTTTTTGCAAGAGACACAGCACGAGTGGGGGAGGGGCAGAGAGAGAGGGAGACACAGAATCCGAAGCGGGCTCCAGGCGCCCCGGGGACTTGTCCGTTGGAAGCACGGCTGTGCTCATCTATCATTTGCGCTCCTGAGCTCCGGGCTGTGGCACAGGGCCCCTGCCGCCTGCTCCCTGGCACACGGGTCTTAAGGCCAGGGTCTCAGGTCCACCGGCTGGGGATGCCGTGTCTGGGGTGCTGTCGGCCAAGAAGCAGGGCGAGGCGGGTGCTGTGTCAGCAGGGGGCTCCTGGGGTGGGTGGGTGGGGGCTCCCGGGTGCTGGCAAAGCCCCCCAGGTGGCGCTCACCTCCTGTGTCCTTCCCAGGTGTGTGGGTCTCCTACCAGCCGATCGTCAGATTGTTGAAGGGTAAGTGTGCTTTCTTGCCAGTTCAAGGCACTTCCTTTCCTCACGGAAGTCATTGTCCCCGCTGATACCAACCGTGGTCATTTCTTTTCTTTTTGGTCTTCAGGAAGGTCGGATGGCCCAGGCGGCTTTGTGAGTACTGCCCTGGGGTTTGCCTGATGGTAGCTGCTGGCCTTGGTGGCCACAGAGTCCCAGAAGATGCCCTGGGGCAGGGGGGGGTGGGGGGGTGGGGCGGGCAGGCGGCAGCCCCTTCCTCGGCTGCGTCTGCTGCACCTTGTGTGGGGGCGTCCGCATGCGCCTGAGTGGACAGAGCCCCGGAATGTGCTGGTCGGGACCAGAGTGGAAAACGAGGCACGGAGGGGCAGAGGGGTTCTGCGTGTGGGTCCCGGGGCTGCCGAAGCAGGTCACGACGCATCACGGAGCTCGATGCTTCCGTGTCTGCGGCCGTGGGGCTGGCTCTTTCCAACGCCCTCGGGGGGTGGGGGGGCCCCTCCCTGCATGTTTGGGGGGAGGGTGGCGGCCGGGAACCCTGGTTGCTGGGCGCTTAGAGGCATCCGTCTTTCTCTGCTTGCTCCCCACCCGTCTGTGCATCTCAGAGCCGGTCTCCTCTTGGGGACACTCCGCCCCGGGTTACGGCTCACACTAATCCAGTGTCTACCCCCCCTGCAGTCAGGTCCCATTCGAGGGCACCAGGGGTTAGAGCGTAGGCACACAGGTGCATCTCAGAGACGCTGTGGGTTCGGTTCCAGACCGCTGCCGTGTAGCAAGTGGCACGGGAAAGCCAGGCTTCAGCACGTAGGAAAGTTCTGCCTGTCCCATACTGCAGTCTCTTCAGTGCGTGATGGCCTCATCTACGCAAACCGTGCACACCTCACTTAAACATTTTATCGTGAGTGCCAACCACCCTCTGAGCTCCGGGTGAGCTGTCCTCACGGATCGCAGGTCACCAGATACAGTAATGACGACACAGGTTGAAATACGGCGAGAATTACCAGAATGTGGCACAGAGACACGAAGTCAGCCAACGGGGTCGGGAAAATGGCGCCCACAGATGTGCTCAAGGCAGGGTCGCCACGAACCTTCATCTGTAGAGAATCACACTTGGCAGGGAGCCTGGGGGGCCCAGTCAGTTAAGCATCCCACTCTGGAATTCGGCTCAGGTCATGATCTCGCGGTTCATGAGATGGAGCCCCACATCGGCTCTGTGCTGACAGCGTGGAGCCTGCCTGAGATTCATTCATTCATTCATTCATTCTCTCTCTCTCTCTCTCTCTCTCCCTCTCCCCCCTCCCCCTCCCCCCTCTCCCTCTCTCCTCCCTCTCCCTCCCTCTCCCTCCCTCTCCCTCCCTCCTCCACCTACCTACACACGCTCTCTCAAAAAAAAAATCGTACCTGCAAAGTGCAATAAAATGACATACGCCTATATTTTGGGGCGGGGGCCGCTTTCCACCCACCACAGGCTTGGGTTGGGGGTCTCGGGACCCCTCCCAAGCAGCTGGTGGCAGAACAGGGAGCTCACCCCCTGCGGTGTTTTCTAAAACTGCACATCTCCCGCGTAATCGTCAGGCAGTTGACATCCCCCCACCCCCGCCCCGGGTAGTGGCTTGGGAAGCACCTGTGCAGCAGGCTCCTGTGACCAAGAGAAACGACTTTGTCCTTCAGCCACTGAGAAGCAACTCGCAGCTTGAGACGGTGCGACCCGAGGCGCCTGAGCGGGACAGGCCGGCCCCTGGCACAGAAACCCAGCCTGCGGAGGAGGAGAGCCTGGCCTTGATGCCCAAGGCCAGGCCCCACCCGGGGCCCTCAGGGGAGCCCGAGGAAAGCCCTGAGCTGCAGGCCTCGGTGGTCGGAGGAAGCCCGGTGGTCCAGGAGCAGACGTTAGAAGCCTCTGCTCCTGCTGCTCCGGAGCCCCAGGACGGGACCCAGGCGTCCCCTTCGCTCAAGAGTCTGGAGGAGGTGAGTGAAGCGTCTGCGTGGGTCCCGATGACGACGCAGCCCGCGCGCGCGTCGCGGGCATTCGCGTGTGCGGGGCTCTGCGTTAAGTGCTAACGTGCGAGCTTTCGCAGCCGTCTTGTAGGAGTGCCCTGGGGCGGCTTAAACAGCACATCCTGCCGTCGCAGTCCAAGAACAGGCCGTCGCGGAGCTGCTTCCTGCTGAGGCTGCGAGGGATGGTCTGGTCCAGGCCTCCCCCCAGCTGCTGCTGGTGTCTGGCCGCCTTCGGGGCTCCTTGGCTTGTACTGGCATCGCCCCGACCTCCGCCTGCACTCTCAGGGCCGCGTCTCCCCGTGTACGAGTCCGCGTCCAACTTGCCCCTTTTCCTGAGGACGGGGCGCCTTGGAATAGGGCCCACCCCAATAACCCTGTCGTAAGCTTACTGCGGGCAACGATCCTGGTCCAACGGTCAGTTTACGGGTTTCGGCCTCAGTGTTTTCGGGGGGGCAGGGGGGGCACAGGTCAGCCCCTAACAATCCCCAACCCCACCTGCTATCCGAAGGGACTGTGACACGGAGGTGGGTGCCGAGGCTCCGAGAGTGTCCTTGTCCGGGTACCGTGCTTGGGGTGTGGCAGGAAGGAGGAGGCCCGGCCCGTTGGTGTCGCACACCAGGGCCTCCCGAGCGCGTGCGTGTCTGGTTCCGCGCGGTGGACCTCGGCCGAGCACCGCCCGTGTGCCAGCCGTGCCGTCCGGGTCGCGGGACCATGGGGGAGAGGGGCGGGCCTCGTCCGGGTGTGCTCCCCCTCGGAGGACAGCAGCAGCCCCCATCCTCTGTTGCGGGGATGTGGGGGCCCGTCTGGAGTTGGTGACACCCGAATAGGGTTTGACAGGCTGGGCAGATTCCTGCTGAGTGGCACTAGTGGAGGGGGACTGTTCAGGAAGAGGGGGGGCCAGAGCCAGCACTTGGGGCCTGACCAGGGTCTGTTTCTGAATCCTCAAGGAGCTGCGGGACAAGGTCCCAGGGAGGAGATCACGGGACCCTGGGCGGCTGTGGTGGGGGTGCAGGGAGGTCAGGAACTCTGCTTTGGAGCCTGGGTTCCTGGGTCGAGTGCCGTTAGGCGTCATTTCAGGGACACGGTCTATGACTCCAGATTCTCCAAGAGTTCCGAGGGGAGTCAGGTACAGAAGTTAGGACCCTCGTCCGTCTCAGCAGGAGGTCCGGGGGGTCCCTCTCGGGCGGACACCTGTGCGGTGCTCGCACACACTGGCATCGTCCGCGACTAGGAAACTGCATTTACGACTGTCCTCCCTGTTAGTATTATCTGGGTCGGGACAGGTTCCCCCCCCCCCCCCCCCCCCCGGTGACATAGTTCAGCTGTCACCTGCCCGCCTGAGCAGGGGTCTCCGTGCCATAGCGGCAACACTGTGCTGTCCCTCGGCCCGGGGCATGGCGTGTCCCGGGACCACGGGCCGGGAGACACGAGTGGGCTGTGAGCTCTCTGCCCCCGTCGGGAGCTCCCTCAAGGCCACCTCACGTTCGCAGAGCCACACCTGTCCCCACCCTGCTGCTCCCTCCCACCACGTCGTGCTTCCGTTTCAGACATGGGTTTCTTGCCCTGGGTCAATTTTATTTCTTTTTCTTCGCAGCGATACAAAAAGGAATATTTTGTCAAGGATAACTCCAAAGAAGGTACGTAATCTGAATTCCTCACTTACGGTGAGTGACCGGGCTTCGCCTTGTTTCCGGGAACCTCTGCCTGCATGAAGCTGTGGGACCTTCTGTCAGCTCGACCCGTGCTTTTTTACAGCCACTGATGGCATTAGGGGAAACAGCATTTGCCAAACATGAGTTTTGCGAGGTTCATCATGCTTTGATTTTATGACCCATTCGTGTGTTTAAGAAACACGAACGGGCAGCAGGAATGCTTTCTACGCTCCTAGGTGGGTAGCCCCCCCGCCCCGGCTGGGAGACATGCTGCCCGTCGGGTGCTTCTGTATCCCCTCCGCTAACAGTTCTGCAAGATCGCCCCATCACACGGGTTTAAAAACATGACAGTCTGAAACTCGGGCTACAAAAGTCGCCCCAGGCCTCAGATCCTAACCATGGTCCCCAGCTGACACCAGAAGGCCTTCCTGTCCCGACCGTCTTCTAGCCTTTCTCTGGGGGTCAAGGGAGAGAAGGCAGGTGAACTACAGCAGACTGCGTCCTCCGACAGCTTCCTGCTTGCCCCCACCCTCGGCTCCTCCCGGGCTCGGGCTTGAGGGCTCGAGGGCTCGAGGGCTCGAGGAACAAGCTGCAGGCAGGGCGCCTGCGGGGCAAGAGCTGTGGCAGAGGTGGCCCAGCCTCCGTCTCCCAGCCCCTGGGCCTGATCACTTCCGGGAGACCCCTGAGGTCATACAAGACCTCCCATGTCCTAGGTGTGGTGTGCTGGCCAGGGGGCCCGGCCCTGGGGCAATGGGACGGTGGGGCCACCCGTGACCTTACTCCGGGGGCCCAGCGACAGCAGGTGCCATGTGGTCATCCCAGAAATGTAACCGTCTTCCTTTTTGGTTTTGTTTCTTGCAGCTACCACTAGCATCTATTATGAGTTTGTGAAGAGCAGTACAGGAAACGACTGGAAGATGTTCATGAGGTTAATTGGTCTGGATGAGACGGACATTGACTCTTGCGAATGCGAGAATCCAGGCAATTTGATGGAACAGCGTCATAAGATGCTCTTTACGTGGAGAAAGAAGCTGGGAAAGGACGCTTCTGTTTTTAAACTCCTGGCTGCCCTCCATAAACTGGGGCTTCAAATGTATTTGCAAAACATTATAAACAACTTAGTTGCCGAAGGTATTTTAGGCAGGCATGTAGGGATCTCCGACTAAAGTGAAGTTTTGGCATTGGATTATGCCTTCAAGCAGGACTTCAAATGGACTGGATGTGATCTTCTTGCCCAGGTCTATCCTATTAGGAATTGTTTGAGTCCCAGGTGAAGTTGTGTGCGTTCTCTGAATTGATTTCTACAGAACATTTCCATCAGGGAGGTCAGTTTTACGTGCCAGTGGAGAGTGTTTCCCTGCAAGGGACCGGGAGCTTCAGAGACTGCCGGTGGGGACGTCCTGCGGGGACTGGGGATTCCAGCAAGTTGTGGACTCTTGGCAGAACGATCCACTTACTGTGTCGGGTTGATTCACATTCCTCAGCCCTCTTCTGGGTGCTGAAGCCAGGAGGGTTTGACTTTTTCTGCCATGGCCTGCACCGGGTCCAAGTCACTGCGATGTCCCCAGGACCTCGAACGGGGTGCCATTGTGACTGAGTGCTCTGTGAGTGTGAATAGCTCAGTGACCAGGAACCTGTACCCGGCAGCTGCATGAGACCATCTTAGGGCTTCAGCTGGAGGCCTAGACCCCGGCCTGCTTTTTAAAAAAATTTTTAAGGGGTGCCTGGGCGGCTCAGTCAGTTGAGCATCCAACTTCGGCCGGCCCAGGTCACAATCTCGCGGTTCGTGGGTTCAAGCCCCACGTCGGGCTCTGTGCTGACAGCTCGGAGCCTGGAGCCCGCTTTTGATTTCTGTCACTCCCCCTCTCTCTGCCCCTCCCCTGCTCACGCTGTGTCTCTCAAATATAAATGTTAAAGAATTTTTTTTTTTTAACGTTTGTTTATTTTCAGAGAGAGCGAATGACTCCATGTTTCTAAGCTAATCCGTGCTTAGATTGGGCAGGTTGAAAGGAGGTTACATATTTTTTTTTAACTCTATTTCGTAAAAAACTTTTTAATTCTAGTTCATAAAAAACTCTATTTCGTAAAAAAAAAAAAAAAGACGACTCAGAGCCTGAATTCTGCTTCAGATTCTGTCTCCCTCTTTCTCTGCCCCTCACCCATTCATGCTCTCTCTCTCTCTCAAAAATAAACCTGAAAAAAAATTTTTGTGAAGGTACTGATATCAAGATTTTGTTCTTTATTTTTACCTAATAAAATTTCTGTCTTAAGTAGTATTTCCTTTTATTTCTGGTGGGTACACAATCTTGGGTGTGATATCTTTAGCAGGGGAAGGCATGCACAGGGGAAGGAACGGACCCCAAGGACGTGATTTGCCAGAGGGAGGGGCTCTGGGAATGTCAGTGCCCTCAGAATGGGATCTCCACCCTGCCCTCCTCACTCGCCCCAAGCCTCGCCAGATTAGCCTACACACTTCCAGCACCAAGCCCTTCGACTTCCAGTTCCTCATTAAATGCTGCTACGGCCACCCAGTTCAGGAGCTGAGGTGTCCTCTCAGAGGTGGGATGCCACCAACTCTCTCGTTGACCCTCCCTGCCACACCCCAGTGTCTGCTGCTTCCTGTGGTTCTCCCAGGCTTGTCTACTCACCCTACCAATCCAGGCCACCATTCACTCTCCTACAGACTATTGAAAGGCCTCGGGTGTTGCTTTCCTCTGGCTCTCCGGGGTTCATTCCTCTAGCACCTGGCAATTGAAGGACAGTCCTCAAGCACAAATACAGTCATGCCTTGTCCTGTCTAAACCCTTCAGGGGTCAGTGCCCTTCTTGACCTTGCTTACAAGATGCTTCAAAAAGGTCCAAGCTATGGCCTGTGCCTGGAGCCCCGCCTCTTGCCAGGGCTGCTCCAGCACCTGTGCTAAGGCTCAAGTTATCAGGGGCTGTGCTTTCTGCTGGGTTCTTTTGCAGGACAGTACCCTCTACCTGGAAGGCACTTCCCACCCATCCGGAATCCCGTCTTCTAAGCTTCCTTCGAACTAGTCCTCCATCCAGGCCAGCACATTCCTGTCTCGGGGAGGCGGGATAGGGGTGGGGGGGTGGGCAAGGGCCTGTCCCCACACCGCTGGTACAATGCCAACTTAAACAGGCATGCGTGAGATCTGTCTTTGATGCCTGTCTCCCGAGGCGGGACTGCAACATTCCTCCCTGACACCCCAACCCCAACCCCACACACACCTCCACCAAGCCCCGCGCCCAGGCTGGCCCCGGGCCTCGTCATGGGCCCGGACACGGAACGGGTAGCTCCGGGGATGCCCAAGGATGACGTCCGCGGCGCTGTAACAACTACAACTCCCAGCATGCCCTGAGCCGACGGCGTCCCGGGTCCGCGGCGGTTGCCTAGCGACCGGGCGTGTCCCGGAAGGCTGGGCGGAAGCTGGGCGGGACTTCCGGGGCGGTGGTTGCATCAGATTCTGGGAAGCCGGCGCCGCGGCTGCTGGTTTGTAATTCCTACGATGTCAGGTTCCTCTGGGGAGCAGGGTGAGTGCGCGCGGGGAGGCAAGCGGGGCGACCCCGGGCCTGAGGGGGCGGCGGGTGTCCGGGGCGTGCGGGGGGCGATCCCGGGCCTGAGGGCGGCGGGTTTCCGGGGTGGGCAGGCTGGGGGCGACCGCGGGCCCGAGGGAGGCTGGTCCCCGGGGAGGGCAGGCGGGACGACCCCCGGCCTGGGCCTGCGCTGTCCGCACTTCGCTGGGACCCGACTTGGCTCCTGACGGCGCCGCGGCCACCCCCTCCTCAGCCTCAGTCTCCTCGGGTTGTGCCCGGGACGACCTCGCCCCCTCCTGCCCCAGCTGTGCTCCGGGGACAGGCAGAGCCCGAGGGTTGTTGCGATTTGCGCCCAGCCGGCCAGCAACCCGGGGGTGGGCGGAAGACGCCGGGGGTACGCGGCCGCACACATGAAAGGCTTGGGGTTTCACGAAGCCTTTCATCTGCGGCTCCGCAAACAGTGGTCATTGGGATCTGCGTGGTCGGAGCGTTATTGCCGCACTTTATTGCCGCCGCGGAGGTTCAGGGAGCAGCCTTGGCTCTGCCCATCCGGGTCACCGATGCCACCAGCGGGTGGACAAGTGAGTCCACAGGCAGACCTCCGCAGAGCACTGGATCTTCTCCCACCGTCCGGCTCGCAAGGCTGTAGCCGCTGGCAAGACCAGAGACTGTCACCAGGATTCCTAAGTCTGGAGCAGACTTCCCTCGGGAAGCACTCTGAGCGTAGAGTTCTTATGCTCTTGGCTGGTGACGATTACATGCCAGTCTGCCGGCCTGCCCCCAGTGTAGGCTGGTCAAGGCTTTCCTGGCCCCCTGTCCTCCTCTTTGCTCCTGAGGCCTCTGGGGCTCTAAGTGGGGAAACCCAGCGATGTGAGAGGCACCCATGTGCCGGGGCTGCTGTCCCACACCAGTGCCCACATACCAGGCCCGCTGGATGTCACCCAACAGGTGTGCCTGGATTCCAGCACTGCCCCCACCTGCCTTGCCGCCAGACAGCCCTCGGACAGGTGTCCACCCAGACTCCCGTAAAACAGCATCGTGCTTCCCAGCCCTGACCGCAGAGCCGGTCCGGCTGGGCTGGGGTCCCAGCTGTGCCCCTTTCTCGCAGCACAGAGGGGTGACGCGTACGGCCTCAGAGGATGCGGACCCTTAAAGGAGTCATTACTAGGGACAGATTTAGAACAGCGCCTGGCACGGGATAGGTGCTGTGTGTCTGGGTTGAGACTAGAGCTGCTGTCTTGCCTTCTGTCGTTTTGTCTTTTTTCTTTTTTTTAAGCTTATTTTTGAGAGGTGGGGGAGGGGCAGAGAGAGGGAGAGAGAGTCCCCAAGCACACGGGGCTGGATCTCATAAACCACGCAGGACTCCATCTTACAAGCCATGGGGATCATGACCTGAGCTGAAATCAAGAGTCAGGTGCTTAACCAACTGAGCCCCTCAGGCGCCCCCTTTACTCTTTTTTTTTTTTTTCAATGTTTATTTATTTTTTTGGGGACAGAGAGAGACAGAGCATGAACGGGGGAGGGGCAGAGAGAGAGGGAGACACAGAATCAGAAGCAGGCTCCAGGCTCCGAGCCATCAGCCCAGAGCCCGACGTGGGCCTCGAACTGACAGACCATGAGATCGCGACCTGAGCTGAAGTCGGACGCTTAACCGACTGCGCCACCCAGGCGCCCTTCTTTTTTTTTTTTTTTTTTTAATGAAAGTGTGGTTTTGGTTCATTTGTGAACATAGATGACATATTGGTTTTTTCCTTTAATTGCTTTAGAATTTGAGGTTTTTGGAGCCTTGATAGGAGTTGGCCTTGGTAGGATGTCTGGACCGCTGATAGATTTTTGTAGTTTTGTGCCTTGGGACCACATGTCCCAGCCAGGGGTTGGCCCCAGGGCACAGCCCACCTGTACTTCCTTTACTGCCGCCCCCCCCCCCCCACCTGTTCCCCAGGCTTCCCTCAAAGACAACACCCTAAGACCCCCCTCTGAGGAGACTGGAAGTAAAATGAAACTGGAAAGGGCTTTATATTAGGTGCCAGGGTTGTGGATGTGCTTGGTTTCCAGTTCCCGAAAGGTTTTTGTTCTGAAAGTTAGAGTCATCAAAAGTGACCATCTTCCCAGACTTGAAAGAGACCCTCATTTAGAATATTCTTCCCATTTCAGATGGTCTTCCCTAAGGTGGTTCAGAACATCTGTTTGGTCCCCTATGATGACATTGGGTTTGCGGCCTCTCCCTTGTGTTTTGAAGGCGCCCGCCCCTCCCAGGTTCCGGTGACTCTTCTGAGGACCCCTGGGGGCACTCGGCTCCTCTCAGAGGCCTCGCCCTGCAGACTCGCGGCCTCTGGTGGCTCTGCGTGAGGTCCAACTTGCTGTTCCGTTTTTTATGCAGTGCAGTGCAAAGGGTCCTCGCGATAATCACGTAGGTGGCGTTGTTCTCGGCCTGCGCGTCTTCCGGGCCCTGGTCTGCATGCGCCCGTCCCGGCCTTTGGTCCTCAGAGCGACTCTGGGGTAGATGCTGCATTTCTTCCTGGACCGACGAGCGTCCTGAAGCTCCGAGGAGTGAAGTGATTTGTCCGGGGTCATACAGCCAGAGGCAGGGCCAGGCTTCTGTGGTCTACCTCAGACCACAGTGGGGATCTTAACCACGATCCCGTGCTGCCTTTGATGATAATCTGTCCGATTCCACTCAGAATAACAGCGAGGGTCCTAATTCCAGAGCGTGTCGGGACAGATAAGATCAAGGCAACGTGCTGCTGGGTTTCCCAAAGAAGAACGGAACGTGTGTATTCATAGATTGCAAGTATTAGCTCAGTTGTGAACTCACATTTCCCTGTATTTACTTTTTTAAAGTTGTAAGAGAGGTGCCCTTGGGGCAGAAACTAAGCCATCTCCGGTGTCCCGGCACCCGCTTACCTGGGCAGCAGACTGTGCTTGTAATCACCAGAAGGTCTGTGCAATGCCACGTGAGAGCGTTATAATTTCTGTTTCGGTGGAAAAGCGTCACTGAGAGGTTGAAAAAGGTTTGCTTAAATGGATCTGTCACCTGCCATTTACCCCGCGAACGCACGTGGAGCGCCTGCCTTGCTCGGCACCGCGGGGCCCCGGAGCCCTGAACGCGAGCAAGGGCGAGCCATCTGGCAGAGGGCTGGGTGACAGCAGTGAAGGGCGAGCCCCTTCTGCCGAGGCGGGTCAGCGCCAGGGTGGGCTGGAACCAAGGACGTCACAGCCTCTGCGGGACGTGGAACCCCCCCTCCCCCCTCCCCCCCCCCGGGTCGCTTCCCAGAGCGTGTGCTGCCTGGTGGCCCAAGCACTGCCAGGTTGTTCAGAGCACGGGCTCCGTGACTCTCCAGGCTGCAGACCTCGGCGCACCCTTCTCTGCCAGCCATCCGCCGGGCGAGACGGCATGTGGGGACCCCAGGGGCGGCTCCACACGGAAGCAGTGGCAGCAGGCTGTGGGCTGGTAGGCCAGGAGAGCCTGGAGGTGGAGGACGGGAGGCCGGTGAGCCCCTGACACTCTGGTCCTGAGGACGATGGAGGCTGAGCCCAGAGGAAGAACGAGGAGTGAGTGTCCTGGCAGAGGGCACAGCTTTCCCGAAAGTTCCTGAGGCCAGTGGGCGGAGGAGGGCCGGGAGATAGGCCGCAGGGCCTTGGGCATGCCTTTGGAATTCAGGTCTTACCTTGAGGTTTGGGAAAGATCATCTGCCCCTCCCCCACGTGAAGGTGGGGCAGGAGGACAGTGGGGGCCGTGGCCGTACTGGCCTGAGAGGTAGGCAGGGCTGGGGGACAGGGCTGGCGCTGGGTGTGGGTGGTGTGGGGCTGAGAGCAGAGCACCCAGGCTTTAGCCCGGTAGGGGATGGTGGCCGGGCCCTGGGCTCTGGGACTGGGTGGTGGGGAGCACGGTGCACACGCCTCTCTGCTCCCCGACATTGGAATCACGTGGAGAAGGGATGTGTTTGGGAAGCCTTGTCCAGGCCCCTTTCTGAGGGCTGCTTGGGCAGCTGAGCATCCCGGGGGGAGACGGAGTGGAGGGGACCCAGGAGGAAGGGCGCTGCAGGCAGGCAACCCGGGAGCCAGCAGAGGTTTGCAGAGAGGGCATGATTTGTAGGGCAGTTTGGGGGGGGGGGTGTGGAGGAGGGGTGCTGACGCCTGAGCCCAGGCTCATCTTGGAAACGGAAACAGACCTGGTCTGGGAGCTTATGAGGAAGGCAGAGGGGTCCGCACTTCCGCAGCTGTGGGGGGTGGGGGGGGCGGGGGGGTCTTCTATGCACACTGAGGTCTGCAGGCCCTGGGGCAGTGGGCTGCCAGCCCAGCCCACCCCCCAGGTTCTGATTCTGCGGGCAGGTACCCTTCCCACAGCTCATGGGGAGGAGCTGGGCCACATCTGAGCGGAGGAGGAGGAAGGTGAGGCAGGTTTAAATCCCATAGCAGGAGCTGGGGAGAGGCGGAGAAGGGGCGAGGCCGTGTCGGGAGTGCAGCTCATTCCCTGTGGTGTTTGCTTTACTACCTGTGCCGAGGGATTACCTGGTTTTCTTGTTTGTGTGGTCTCGGGAAATGTCTTAGGAAGACTTCGGCCTTCTAAATTGGAAAAGGCGGATGAGAGATCAGTCTAAACCGCGTGGCCACATAGTGACGTTGTCACGAACAGTAGGGGTCCCTCCCGCGGCGTGTTTCTGGGCGGAACCACAACCTGACCTGGTGGCGGACGTCCCCTCCACACGGTCACCGCCGTGAGGTCCGTCACCGCAGGTGCGCCTCCAGCCCGGGAGCCTTCTCGTCTGATCTCAGCATCGAGGCCGATAGCCAGACCGCCAGACTGATAGCCGCTCTGGCCCTCGTCCGTGGCCGCTTCAAAGCTGACCTGTGTTTTGCTTGTTTCCTCAAGACAAACTCGGATGCAGCCGCCACAGTTACCGCGGTGCCTGTGCGCCCCTGCGGCCCGGAAGCCCCGCATCCCACTGTGCTGCCCCGGTCCCCCAAGGTCCTTGCCCCGTGACGGCCACGCCGCTCCGGAGGGTAGACTTGAAGCGTGCGTGTAGCGTCTGGGGAAGCTCCTTCGGGAGCCATCGTAATAGCCACTCAGGGGCGATGGTGACGGCAGTGGCCGCAGACCGACTGGGGGCTGGCTGTGTGCCGTGCCAGGCTGCGTTTCGAACATTTACAAGCGTGATTTCACTAACACTCAGCAGCTTTACGAGGCGGGTGCCGTTCCGCGCCTGTCGAGCCTGGCCCGGCCCCCGCCCTGCCGCACGAGTTGGAGAGTTCCCGGACTCCCTGGCCCGGGCGCTTTACGGCCAGCCCAGCAGATAGGACACTTGACCCGTTTTTCTCATGTTAAGAACAGTATGTGCTTATTGGAGGAAACGTGGAGAAACCCGCTGATCAGGGTTCCCTGCCTCGGTGTTTGGCGGGAACCTGGGTGATCTTTGGGGGGAGGGTGGCTGTGGCAGTGGGGCCGCTCCCCGAGAGCCCACGGGCCGGGTCCTCAGAGCTAGCTGCCCAGGTGGAGGAGGGAGAGCAGGGGCGTCCTCAATGGCGGGGGGCACCCTCTGTGTCTCTTTGCTTTGGCAACTCCGGGAGCTGACGCGGAAGTGCTCGTGCTCCTTGTGGGTCCGGAGTGAGCGGAAGCCGCGCCCCCTGTAGGTGTGCACCTCTGGGAGCGAGCCCTTCGGGGTTAAAAGCAGCCTTAGGCTCTGCCCATGGGAATGTGCTGGGGGGGGGGTGCTGCGTCCCGGGAGAGGCCTGCCACGCCCTGAAACAGTGGCGACCCCCCCCCCCCCCCACTCCCGGCACGTTGCAGGGAGCGCTGCAGTGTGAGCGCGTGTCCCGCCGCTGGCTCCCCATTCGCTCAGCACCTGTGTTGAGTATCTAGAATGTTCCAGGCTCCGTTCTAGATGCTGAGGGTATGTGCGGAGGGATTAAAGGGGGGTGTGGGGCAGACGGAAAGAAAGGAGTGGCGGGTTACAAGTAAGCGTAAGGAGAGAGAGCAGAAACGAGGTCGGGGCTCCGGTCGGCGGCAGTCATTTGGAGCGACATCCAGGGAGAGCCGACGGAAAGATGACAGCCAGCCAGCAGGGCCCCGAGGAACGGCGGAGCCCGGCCACGTCTGGGGGAGCATTCCAGGCTCTTGTGGAGTGAGCAGGGCCTCATGGGGCTGGACAGGGTGTGCCGGGTGGGGGCAGGAGCTGAAGTCAGAGGCCCGAGGGACCTGTGCGAGGTGGGGGTGGTTGGGAGGAGGGGGGTGGGGGGTGTGATGTGATCTTGCACCTCTCAGCAGGCCACGCTGGCCACCGTGTTAGGCGACGCCAGGCCGCCCGTGGGGGAGCCTGCGGCATGGAGATTCGGGTACGGGGTGGGCTGGGCCCCCACGTGGGAGCCACGGGGGGAAGGACTGCATTTCAGGTACATTTGCAGGCAGAGTCCCAGACTGCCCAGTGGCTTGGCTGTGGGCGTTCCTGAGTGTGACCGGTAAGGGGGCAGGACTCCAGTTGAGAGGGAAGGGTGGCCCCTTGTGGCCGCGTGGAGTGGGTGGCCATTCCGTCGGGTCGTCAGAGCTGAGCCCTCCTGGGGGTGCGCTGGGGAAGGAAGCAGGTGGGCTTTCGGGAAAGCCTGCGTTTTAAGCACAGCGTTCGTTTGAGAGCTCGAGGAGGACTTCTCGCATCGTGGTCCTCCCCTTTCCTGCGGGTGGAGAACTCGGGGTTCAGGACATCCGTGAGAAGTGGGCCTTGTTAGGTGCTCCAGCACCTGGGAAGCGGTGCGGGCCTCCCTCCTTCTGTGGGTCCATCCCACCCCCTCCTCGCTGCCTGCTGATGGCTGGACCTACACGACGGTCCTCCCGTGGTGGAAGCAAGTGGGGCCAGGCATTGGGCCAGGCGGGTAAGCAGGGATGGGAGAGACGAGGGTCAGAGAGGTGGGAGCGTGGCCGTGTAGGGGAGCGTCACCTCCCTGCCTGCAGCTGTCCTTGCTGTGGGTCCCGTACAGTGACCCAGTGACCTTGTAGTGTCGGGCAGCTGGCCCGGAACGACAGCCATGCCAAGAGGAAGAGGGGTGGGCTCATACTTTCCCGCTCTGAGTGGGTCCCAGGCCGAGAGGGTGTCTGTAGAAGCAAATGAGCCCTGGTCCTTTTTCCACGGTTCCCTCAGAAAATTAAGGTAAAACATCTGGGGTGATCAGGGCTTAGACGCAGCTCAGACCTATGGGCGGGGGTACCAGGCTCCTTCCTGTGGCCAGAAGGCCTGTAGCTTAGTGCCACCAGCCTGCCCCTGCCTCCCTGTTTTGGGGCGGGGCTGGGTCTGTGCCCCTCCTGCTCAGGCTTGGGGCCGCTCCTGACCCTGAGCCCCCCACGCCAGGGATAGACACAGCTGGACGTTAGTTAGGGTGGTAAGGACAGGTTTTGCCCCGTGACTGATACCGGGAGAAGTGGCAGGTGACAGAGCCCTGGGGACGAAGAAGGGGGCGGGAGGGTGAGCAGAACTCAGTATTGTGGAGGAGGCGAAGAATCCCCAAGGGTCGTGAGTGTCACAGGCCGCTATGGCGAGCTGCGTCTGCTGGCTGGTGGTGACTGAAGTCCGGGATCTGTCCTCCCACAGAGACTGGAGGTGGGGCCCGTCCTTCCTGACGATGCCGTTTGAGAGGAGTGGCCTTCAGGTGGTTGCGAGTCACTTCTGGGTTGTAGGAGATAAACACCCGAATGCTGCTCCTTTCAGGAATCGCTCTAAGGGAGGGCAGATGGAGCCTGCCGTCAGGTTTGGCATTTTGGGGGGCTGTGGTCCTCCCAGAAACGAGGCCTCCAGCTGCCGGAGACCATGCCGGTGCAGGGGCGCAGCCCAGGCTTTCTGCGTCCTGGCCCGCTCGGTGCCCACCGAGACCGGGTGTGCTCAGCCCCCCGCCGCGCCCGGATAGCAGGTGCGCTGCAGAGAAGGGGCTGTGTGTGTGTGTTCAGTCGTTTTTTCTTTAGTTGAGGTAAAATTCACCATTGAAATCGTATCGAAAGAGCACAATTCCGTGGCCTAAATTTAGTGCATTTACAGTGCCATGCAAGCAGCACCCTTATCCATTTCCGGAACATTCCCATCCCTGCAAGTGGGAACCCCACCAGTCACCCCCAAGTGCCCCTCGCCAGCCCCGGGAAACCGCTGTCTGCTGCTGCCGTTCCATGGCCGGGAAAGGGTTGATGGGCAGGAGCCTCGTGTCTTTCTGGACTCGCGCCCGAGGCCCCCGTCCCCCTGACTGATTCCCTGTGCCTCTGTCTTTGCAGCTCCCGCCTACAGGTCCATCCTGAGCATTAGTGACGAGGCAGCCAGGGTGCAGGCCCTGAACGAGCACCTCAGCACGCGTAGCTATGTCCAGGGGTACTCACTGTCCCAGGCAGACGTGGACGTGTTCAGGCAGCTCTCGGCCCCTCCCGCCGACACGCGCCTCTTCCACGTGGCTCGGTGGTTCAGGCACATGGAAGCGATCCTGGGTGGCGCCTGCGGCAGAGGCGAGCCCTGTGGGCGCCAAGCAAGTGAGTAGCAGAGTCCCCAGCCGTGAGAACGCCTTCCGTCGGGGGCCGCCCGCGAGGTCGGGGGCCCCAGAGATGTGTGGCGCAGGTTGGCCGCAGGGCTGGCTCCCGGCACCTCACGCAAGCCCGCGGCCTGGCGGGCGCCCCGGCGCCCCGAGTGGGGGTTAGGACGCGCTGCGCTGAGGAGGCGGCCCTGGCCAACCGGGACCCCCGCGGTCGCCGTGGCGGCCCGTGGTCACGGCGCGGAGCCGCCACGAGAGCGAGCTCCCTGGACCGGAGGTGGGGCGGTGGGGGGGCTCAGGCTGCAGCCTGGCCTCTAAAGCCAGCTCCTTGCTCGGCTCACGTTTGACGTGCTGCTGCTGCTTTATTCTTTGCGTGCCTTGCGGGCTGTGTGTGTCCAGCGGATTCGGAACGGCCGAATCCTGAAACGACACCAGTTGGCATGGGGCCATTTGAAGAGCAGAAAAAAGTCGTATCTCAGCCTTGAGCTAAAGTCCGCCACCTGGCTTTGGCTCCAGCCTATGAGCGCCGGTGCATCTGTGACCGTGTGATGCTGGTTGTTTAGGGATACTTCTGGAAAGTCTTAGGGGCTCGGGCCCTGCGTGGTTTCTCTTCTGCGATGAACCCCAGGGTGCTCTGCCCCAATAATCACCCGATGCCCTCGAGCCGCTTGGCCACCACCCCCGTGGCTTGAGGCACTCCTGCTGCTTTGTGGGAGGGATGGGCCGCATGCTGTCCCTGGTGGCCCTGCTAGGCCGGGCAGCCTCCCGGGGGCTTTTCCAGGTCTTCAGGTGAAGCATTTGGAGCGTCGCCCTGTCCTGGTCTGCGCTGGGTCCCCTGCGGCAGGGGGCGGCGGTGGGGGCGTCGTCCGTCCTAGAGAATGGGGTCATTCTCTAGGGGTGATGTGGGGTCCTCGACAACCCTGCAGCAAACGCCCCGTCCCCAGCACAGGGTGGGTGCTTCGCGTGTACCTCGTCTCCTCCCTGTGCGTCTGGCACGGTGCCCCGGGTGAGGTCAGTGGCGTCCGCTGTGTCCCCTCCGATTCTCAGGTGTCGGGTTGTCCCCTGGGTCCCAGCTCCCAAGACACAGCGTGCCAGAGTGGCGGTCAGGCAGGGTCCGGGGCCCCCAGCCTTGGCAGTGGCCTGGCTCGCGCTCCATCGAGGACCTTGTTGAAAGAAAGGTGCGGACGCGTGTCACCACGGACATCGTGACGTAAAGATGGGCGCCTGCCCCTGCAAACAGCTTTCAATCCGCACAGAGGAAGGCGGCTCGAGACAGAGTGTCACCCTGAGCATTGACGAGGCTGCTCTAGGCCGGCTCAGGGGTGGTGGGGACAGGCACCCTGGATGGCACCCATAGAATTTCCTGCCTCTGCCCCTTCCGAGTTCCGTCGTGTGAGCACGGCTGGTCCCAGAACCCTTGGAGGCCGCGTCCTCTCCCACGTCCCTTGGGGGGGGGGGGGGGAATGTAGCTGAGCACTGCGGCCCCCCTTGTTGCCACCAGAATTGAGCACTGCTCCATCCCTGAGGGCTCTGGAGCCCTGTCCTGGGCGTGTGGTTCCTCTCCAGTCCTCGATCCCCGGCCCCCGTCCACATTCCCTCCAAGTCCGTTCTGCCAGCGACCGTGACCTGGCTTGTCACTCCTCCTGCCACTAGCCCCATTCTGTCCCAGGGACTCTCACGGGCCGTCCGTGTCCCTCCCCGGGGCTGTGGGCCTCAACACCCCGAGTACCCTCGCAGGCACGGAGGCTGGGCACGGGCGGCCTGACCTCTGTTCCTTCTACCTCCTCCTGGCCCCGTCAGCCTCCTCTCCTGGGCTCCGGCACAGGGGGACCGCTCCACTCGGGGCCTCACCTGCTGTGTCCCCGAGTCTGGAGGGCTCCGCACCCAGCGTGGGACCTTGCCCCTCCTCCCAGGTCCCCCGGGCAGGACCCTCAGGGTGGGCTGGGCGCTGAGGAAGGCCCCATGGCTTTGGGGGCATCACAGTGCAGCTCGGCACCCATCCGCCCGCCCCTGTGCCCCGGGGAAGGGGAATGAGCACAGTGCGGGGGGCCTGGCCGGCCCTGCTGGGGTGCTCTGGAGACCTCCCTTGAGCCTTCTTCAGTGCGTCTCGTAGCGGAGTGTGGTTCTGTCGGGTCCGAGTTTGTCCGCACAGCAGCCCCGCGCCCAGGACGGGGCCTGGAGGGGACCGGGTGTGTGTTGGATGGACGAGTGCGTGTTCGTTCGGACGGAAGCCAAATGAGAAGTTAATGCCCAGGGAGGCCCCTGCTGTGGCCGAGAGCTGTGTGAAGCACAGGGAGACACGGCTTGGCGTGGTCAGGTTGTGGAGCGCCGTGGAGGTGGGCCACTGGTGCTAAGCGGGCCGGGTTGATGCAGGGGGAATGCTGGTGGAGAATTCTCCATATTAAATCAAGGGCCCTTGTGTGACGTCTTCCAATTTTCCCCTTATGCAAGTTCCCATTTGTAAAATGCCGGATTTCCTTGACCCCGCCACCCCGTGTGACAGAAGTGGCCCTTCAGGTCGTGGCCAGTCTCCGTGGACTCCACCTTCGGCTGTGTCCTCAGATGGTTCGTGGTCTCGGAAGTGCCTCCGGTGCTGCGAACCCCGAGGCCTCCTGCTTAGCAGTGTGAGCACTGCTGGGTCCCTGGGTCACATCGGTGTGTGTGACAGCTCTGGCCGGTGTCCCCAGTTACCCCGGATGGCAGTGTTGACTCTGTTTCAGGAGCTAGGGGGTCCGAGTGAGGGGGGAGATTAATGGCATCATACGCAGCAGGCTGAGTGTCCTTGAGTCACGGACTGAGAGTTTCCTTCAAGGGTGTTTGCTGCATTTAAAATGAACCTGTGAGACACGTACCTGACCTTAACATAAGCCTCGCTGTTTCATTAAGGGTGTGGGCCTCCCCACGCACGAGAATGCGTGGCCACCTCAGTTTGCTGGCAGTTACCCAGAACAAGGAACTCCCGTGGGGCCATGTCTCCTTCCTCCCGGCTGCCTGCTTCCCTCCCCCCCCCCCCCCCCCCGCACGCGTGCACTCACACAGGCAGCCGCCTTCTTCCTCCTCTCTCCTCTGCCCGTCGGTTAAGTCAGCCTCCGTGTAGCCGATGCGACACGTTGGGCAAATGGCCGTGCCCAGGACTGACTTCTCCATGGGGCCCATCCTGTGCACCGTGGGCGAGGCACCAGGCTGGCCCTGTGGGCGAGGGCCGGGGCGCACAGCTGGCTCGTAGTGCAGGGTGCCAGGTGCCCGCGACAGGGCCGCACCCCTTCGGGCTCTCAGGGCGCAGGCTGCGTAAGTGCTGCCTCTTGTCCGGCCGGAAGCCCGGGCCTGGGACACGTGGAGCAGTGGGGGCAGCCCCCGAGACCGTGCTGAGGAGGGGACGGGTCGTGGAGGGCAGCGAGGGGACAGAGCCGCCCCGCGCTGCTTCCAGAGCCGGTCAGGCACCAGTGAGGAGCTCCCAGCCGCACGAGTTTGCTTCAGGGTCGAGTCAGGAGACACCTTGCCTGTGGTGGGGAGTGGGCCCCAGAATTGAGGGGGAGCCGGCCACTCGTTTGCCCCCGTCTGACAGAGACGGGGCTGGGGCTGGAGGCCGTCCTCTCTGAGTTTCTGCCCCGGCCGGTCCTGTGCTGCCCCAGGACGTGGCCCGTGTCCCTCAAACCCGGGGGGAGGGCAGGGTACCCCCAGTTACATGCTGCATTAGAGCCCAGCAGCGCGGGGCCCGAGCCCCCTCCTGACCCGCGAGCGGTGGCCACCGCTGCCGTGCACGTTTGTGAACGGGGGGGGCACGGGTGTGAGGCCCGGCGGGCGCTGGCGGGTGTGAGCACGCCTCGGGGGCCTCCCCAGGCCGTGTTTCCGCTCGTAGCGCAGAATGTGAGCCACGTGGAGAAGGGGCCACGTTGGACTCGGGTGATGCCGGCAGATCCGCTCGTTCGGCCCCTCTGGCGGTTCATCGAGAGCAACATGGTGTTTGTGTTGGAACAGCCAGGTGGTGGCTGCGGTGTGACGTGCGCTTCCGTGACTCTGCACGCTTTCTGCCTTCGCAGGTAAAGGTCGGCGGGGGCAGCCTCAGTGGTCTCCTCCAGCCGGGTCTCCGCCGTGCAAGCTCCGCCTTTACAACAGCCTCACCCGGAACAAGGTCAGGAGGGGCCCCGCGGGAGGGATGCGGGGAGGGCCGGCCCCGGGAGCCCACGTGCCCTCGTGGAGCCCACGACCGGTGCTGCTGCGTCGGGCTCTGCAGTCAGCGCATACGGGCTCTGACACCGGGCAACTCCTCGCCCCGCGTTCTCTGTGCGGCCCGAGGACAGCTGTCCTCGAGGGGAGGGCCGCCTGCTGGCCCTGCAGCGCCCTGACCACTCCCCCCGCCGCCCAGGGGCGTAGACGCCCGCGGTCACTCGGAGCCATGCCGAGTGCCGGCCTGCCTTCAGAGGGGACACGTGGCGGCGGCAGGCGCCCCAGCGCCAGCCAAGCCGACGGGCAGAGCGGGGGGCCCGGTGGGCGTTGCCGGGCGCCGACCGGGTTTCGAGAAGGCGGGATCGGATCCCAGTCAAGTGGGGTTTGCTTGGTTGCGGCCATGGCGGGTTAGAATGTTGTCCGTGAGCGCGCTGGCACGCGGGGACACAGGGTCTCAGGGCTTCCAGCCGGAGTAACGGAGCTCTCCCGTCCCTGACGTCTATGGCCTTTGTCAGTAAGACAGGCTTGTCTTGCTGAAGTTGGCGTAAACAAACCCCAGCGTCCTCTCTGACGCTGGCTGGGGTGAGCCTGCGCGGTGCCTCTTACAGATCGATGACGGTCGTCCCTTCGTGTTTTACCAAAGGACGTGTTTATACCTCAAAACGGGAAGAAGGTGACGTGGTACTGCTGCGGGCCTACTGTCTACGATGCATCTCACATGGGGCACGCCAGGTGGGACCCGCTGCGGGCGTCCGGCACGGGCAGGGGGGCGGCCGGGCGGGACCCGCTGCGGGCGTCTGGAGGTGTGGGCCCTGCGGGAGCATCTCTGCCCTTCAGAGATCTCTGCTCTGCTACAGGGACCCGAGATTCGAGAGGAAAATCAACCCCGAGCCTTTCTTATTTCTAAGATAAAATTTTCATTCTGTAAGTAACCCACATCTGTGATAGGAAAGTTGGGGGATGCGGACAGGTGACAGGAATCCTGCCCGGCAGCCGTGTGGCGGGCGTCCTGGCTGCGTGTAGACATCTGGTTCCGCGGCTCTGGCGGCAGGCTGGGGCCCCCACGGTGGTCACGGGCCCTGAGAAGGGTGGTGGTGCCATGGGAGCCTTCCCCCGTGGCTGCTCTCGTGGCCGTGGCCCTGGGCGGGGGGGGGGGGGGCGATGCGTGGCGGGCCACGGGAAAGGTCTGTCCGCGTGCTCTAGGTCCTACATTTCCTTCGACATCCTGAGGAGAGTGCTGCGGGACTACTTCGGGTTCGACGTGTTCTACTGCATGAACATCACGGACATCGATGACAAGGTGGGGCTCTCACCAGGCCGTTTTCGGAACGGCGGGGGTGGGAAGGAGGAAGTGACGTCGGTGAGTAGAACACGGTGGGCCTCGGCCCCGTACACATCCAGTTTGTACAAATGACGTCCGTCTTCAGATGTGAAGGTGCTGCGAGAACCTGAACGACCGGGGACCCGGCTGATAAGATGTCAGCCCGAGGTACTTCGTGGCAACGAGACTTCGGGTGGCACGCGATTTTGCGTGCAGCGATGGGGCGGCGGTGGGAGGGCAGCCAATTTCCTGAAGATCACAAAGGTCACGGGAGGAGGGCGGTGTTCCCCGGCCGCCTGGCGGGGCTCAGAGTCTGCCGGCCTGCAGGGACAAGGGCGCGCTTTGGACGTGACCCCGGCTTCCCTTTCATCTCTCCAGATCATCAAGAGGGCCCGGCAGAACTACTTGTTTGAGCAGTACCGGGGGAAGCAGCCGCAGGCGGCCCAGCTCCTGGAGGATGTTCATGCCGCCCTGAAGGTGGGCCCCCGTCTGTCTGTTCCTTGACTCCTGACCGTCCCTGGCGTGCGTGGGGCCTTAGTTGTCCACAATTAAAGCTAGCGCCATCCGGGCACCGGAGCTCTGGGTCACGTGGTCCCCTGGCCTGTGGGAAAAGTCGCCAGGAAAGACACGCTTGGACGGGGCGTGGAGTAGGGGGCTGTGCCTGCCGCTCACGGGAGAATGTCAGAGTTTGTCACGGTGGCAGTAAAGTACGCTTGCCCGTACAATGTCCCTAACACTCCTGTGTCTTCTGTGCTGAGATCACAGCCGCATCTGATGATTCTGAGTGTGCGACGCGGAAGCCGTCCCAGCCCCTTACGTTGGGGGCACTAGAAATTTTCAGAATTATTGGCAGAAATTCTTTCCAATTTAATATTTTGAGTAACAGTATCACAAAGTATGGTGCTAACAGGGTAAGGCTAGAATAAGTCATTTTATTCTCTTTAAGAGTGGTTAGTATTTTAGTGACCGCAGCAGTGATCAGCACTTACGTGCATCATCTCTAGAAGAGAAAGTGGGAATGAAATCAGAGCTTAGCGGTCTTAGGCTGACACGGGGCGGGCCCGCCAGGACCTCACGCCTTTGCGAGGCTCAGTAGTCCCCAGGTGACACCTGAGTGACCCCGAGCACAGGCGTTTTAACATCGGAGAAACAGGCCCCGGGGGGCGCGAGGAGCAGGGTGTCGGGCCGGGCCTGTCCACTGCCGGACTTGCGCCTCCTTCGGGGAAGCTAGGACCACGCCCTGGGGACACTTGCAGGGCAGGGGCAGGGACCATCCTCTCCGGTGAGGCAGCCTCTGACGGCCCTGCCCTCTCCTGTGCTTGCAGCCGTTTTCAGTCAAGTTAAATGAGACCACGGACCCGGACAGAAAGCAAATGCTGGAGCGCACTCAGCGCGCGGTGGAGCTGGCCGCAGAGCCCCTGGAGAAAGCCGTGCGGGGCGGCCTCCCGGCAGAGGAGGCCGCCCGCTGCGCAGAGGTGAGGTCTCCAGCGCGACCCGCACACCCTGCCCCGAGGTGGCTTGCTGCTCCCGGGTTCCAGCCTGTGCCTCTGCGCGCGGCACCTGGGCCCGGCCACCCTGGAGCCGAGCAGGCCTCCCCTTGCCGCACGCCAGCGTCCTCACAGTGAGGGGGGGGGGCGGGGGCGGCGCATCGGAGCATGTGCGGAGATCGTTCTTTCTGGTGGCCTCCCCCGTGTTTCTCGGCGGCACCTGCAGAGAGCAGAGTGAGGCTGGAGTTGAACTGGGCCGTGGGGCCCTGTGTGGGTTCCCCGCCGGCCCCGGGGCCTCCCGGACAGGCTCCTCCGCCCCCTGGAAGGGGTGAGGGCACTGCACTGGGGCCGGGGAGGCTGTCACTGCCGGCGCCTCCAGCCTGGCCCTTCACCTGCACGCTGGCGCCCCCTGCTGGCTGCCCTCTCCAGTGCTCAGTGGGACGACTGACAAGGCCATCCCTCCCTGGAGTGGGGGGGGAGGGCCCAGCTCAGGCTTTACTTTAACTTTCACGTTCTCCCATGGTTCAGATGGCCGGCGTGGCCTCCTGCCGAGCTTAATGAGACAGAGCCTGATGTACACAGACCCGCGGACCAGCGTTTTTGCCGGGCGTCCTTCCGCCTGGGCCCCGCGTCGTAGCTGGCCTTCCTTCGGTGGGCCTCCTGCGTCCGCTGTTTCTCCCTCTCCTGGGATGCCAGTCACGTTTCCTGGTTATGGCAGTATGACTGGGAATTTTTTTCTTGATTATTCCACCGATACCCTTTCCTTTGAAGAGTATGATGACACAGACGTGACGTAAGATGTACCACCTTAACCAGTTACAGGTGCTCAGCTCAGGGGCGCTAAGCACGTTCACGCTGTTGTGCAGCTGTCCCCACCCTCTGCGTCCAGAACTTTCCGTCTTCCCAAACAGAAACCCTGTCCCTGTGAAACACGGGCCCCCTTTTGTCCGTGATGAGTAACGCAGCTGTGAAGAGCGCTGTGCAGATATCCCGCCTAGTTCCTTCGTGTGGACACTTCCGGAGCGGAAGTCTGGACTGTTTGGCAGCTAGATTTCAGGATTCCAAGAATCCGCCACACCGGTTTCCACAGCAGCATCCAGACCGCGGTTTCTGACCGTTCCCAACACCACTTGTGATTTCCGTCCTTCTGACGGTAGCCTTCCTGATGAGTGGGGGCCGTGGCCCGCGGGGCACTGGGTCTGTACTTCTCTGAGCACCGGTGAGGCTGACCAGCTGACCATGAGCTGGGAGTCCTTTTCTGTCTGTGGACGCACATTTGCAAGAGTTTCTTTAGGCTGTACGTCTGGGGTGGAGGTGCCGGGCTGTCGGCCGTGTGTCTGCCTAACCGTCGGGTCCCCAACACCGGCCACGCGTCCGGTGATTCTCCGGAAGGACGCGCGGGACTCGGCGTAGACTTGTCCTCACATCGAAGGGGTCTCACGGGTCTCACGGGGTTGTGGCTGGAGGCGAGGCTCGGGCCGAGTCTGGAGGAATCCACGCACGGGCCTCCCCGGTTCCTGCAGGCGCGCGGCTCGCCCTCCCGCAACAGAAAACGCGTGGCCGCCCGCGGGAGATGTTCGTGTGCAGAGAGCCCATCGGACCCTCCATGCCCGAGGCTTCACGGGTGCTGTCCCATCCACCCAGCACCCAGCACGGCTTCCCCCGACCACGGCTCCCACCCACCAAGTCTCCGACTCCAGAAACGAGCAGGTTTATGTTTTGCGTCTGCCACACTGTTCGCTCGATGACACAGAGTGGTCCCGGTGTCCCCGCCTCTCCGTGCAGGGACGTTTTCCTGCAGACTCAGCCGGGGCTGCCCTGCCCGCGGGCCTCTCCAGGGGGGCTGGCAGCTGGGGCCTGCCGTGCAGTAACGCTTCCCTAAGTGTCTGTGTCCTCCCGTGTCTGTGACACGTGTCAGCTATTGTTCACCGGCACTTGGGGTTGCCGGGTTCCTTTCATGGGTGGGATAGGAGCCGGCACGTGACGGGCTCGATACTGTAGTTTGGATCCGCATGTGTCTGACCTCTTGCGAGATGGCCTTTCCGTGTGCTCTCTTGACGGCCGTGATTCTGGGCACAGGTCTTCTGCCCCACTGTCCACCTGGATTTCTGTCTTCTTACGGGTTTAAAAGCGTCCTTACTCCTGGACACTAACCCCTTGTCATCTAAATACGTTGCAAACGCCTTCTCACAATCTCTGGCATTTCTTTTCACTTTCTTTCAGTAACAGAGGGTCTGCATTCTGACGCAGTCAAACGTATCAGCTTTTTAAATGCTCCTTTGTGTTCTGTGTCAGGTCTGAGCGTGTGGTTGCCCAGGTTCTCTGTTGGCCACGCCACCCACCCCGTGTGAGCATCTCGCCAGCTGTCCCTGGCGTCAGGGAGGGAGGAGGTCTAGGCTCGTTTGTGCTGTCTCTTTCTTCCCGTGCGTTTTCTCTTGTCCGGGCCCATGGGGGGCCCGGGTGGGATCTTAACCTTCATACGGAGGCGTCGTTTCGGACGGATCGGTCCCCTCCATTCTGTCTTCCTGTTTCGTCTGTTTCTTTAAAGACCTGGTGTTCAGAGCAGTTTCAGGTTCCCGGCAAGTCTGAGAGGAGGCACGGAGATTTCCCATGGGGCCTTGCCCTCCAGCCCCGCCTCCTCCACTGTCAGCACATCACCCGCAGACGCGTCGTCGTCACCGAGAACCCACAGCAGACATGGGTTCTGTCCTGGGGGAGTGCCTGTTCCGTGGGTGTGGATGGATGTGCAGTGGTGCACACATCTACTCCAACGTCAGGCAGAGTGGTTTCCCTGCCCTGGGCATGCCGTGCGCCCCGCCTGCACGTCCCTCCCTGTCCCCAGCCCCTGGAAACCGCTCGTCTGTCTGCGGCCTCCGTGCGTTTCCCTTTCCAGAACTTCACAGAGTTGGCATCGCACCCCATGTGGCCTTCTCAGATTGGCTTTTGTCACTAACTCTACACGTCAGGGTCATCCACGCTTCCCCTGTTCTGAGAGCTCGCGTCTCTTGAGCGCGGGGTAAGACTCCGTGCGCTGGACGCCCCACAGCTGGTTTATCCGCCCACCTGCCGAGTGCACCTCTGTGGCTTCTGAGGTTAGGCAGTTGTGAAGAAGCTGATAGAAACGTCCACCTGCAGGGTTTCGTGTGGACCTGAGTTTCCGGCTCCTTTGGGCAAATACCAGGAGTGTGGCTGCTGGATCCTAGGAGCATGCTCCGTTTTGCAAGAAACCAGCACACCGTCCTCCAGAGTGGCTGCTCCGCCCCCGACCCTGGCAAGAGGGAGTCCTTGCTGTTCTGACTCCCCAGCATGGAGTGTGTGTGTGTATTTTGGCCCTTCTGACAGGCGTGTGATGGTATCTCACTGTTGGGGTTTGCGTTCCCCCGACGGCATCGGTGGGGAGCACCTTTCCACGTCCTTCCCTGTTTGCCATCTGAGTCTCTTTGGCGAGGGGCCTGTCGAGGTCTTTGACTCAGTCTTCATCGAGGTGTTTGTTTTCTTACTGTTGAGTGTGCACATTTCGGATAAGAGCCCTTTATCAGTTGTGTCTTTGGCAAGTAGTTTCTCCTAGTCTGAGGCTCGTCTTTTCGTGTTCTTGACTGGTTTTCCTAGAGCAGAACTTTGTGATCTTAAAGTTCAGCCGTCGGCACACCACTTCCTTTCCTTTTTCTTTGTTTTTTTTTTTTTTTTTTTAAATGCTCTTTAGAGAGAGGGGAAGAGAACCGGTGGGGGAGGGGCAGAGAGAGAGGGAGACACAGAACTCAAAGCGGGCTCCAGGCTCTGAGCCGTCAGCCCAGAGCCCGACTCGGGGCTCGAACCCAAGAACCGTGAGATTGTGACCCGAGCCGAAGTCAGATGCTTAACCGACTGAGCCACCCAGGCGCCCCACTAATATTTTATTTATTAAGGATTTTTGCATCTGTGTCCATGAGAGATACTGGTCTGCAGTTTTCTTGCAATGTCTTTGTCTGTGTTTGGCGTTAGGGTAATGCTGTCCTCGTGGAATGAGTTAGGAAGCAGTCTGTCTGCTGCTTTCGTCTGAAAACCTGTAGAAAATTGGTATAACTTGTTCCTTCGATGTTTGATGAAATTCACCAGTGAGCCCACCTGGCCTGGGTGATGTCTGTTTTGGGAAGTTACAAAAATTATTGATTAAATCTCTAATAGACATAGGATACAGGCTTTTTTCGGATTGTGTGGATCATCTTGGGTGAGTTTTGGCAACTTCTGTCTTTCAAAGAATCGGTCCATTAGTCCAGGTTTCAAGTTTGGGGGCACAGGGTTGTATACAGTGTTACTTTCTGATGCTTTTAGTTTTCATGGGGTCTGTAGTAATGTCCCTCTTTCACTTTGAGTACTAGTATTGTCTTCTCTCTTTTTTCTTAAGCAGCTTGGCTAGAGGCATATCAGTTTTATTCATTTCCCCAAAGAACTAGTTTTTGGTTTCGTGGGTGTTTTCTGTATGGGGTTCCCGTGTTCTGCTTTAATTTTTATTATTTCTTTTTTCCACTTTGGACTTAATTTGTTCTTCTTTTTCTAGTTTGTTAGGTGGAAGTGTAGATGATTAATTTTAGACCTCTTTTTCTTCTCTGATCTATGCGCCTAGTGTTACAAATGTCCTCTAAGCACTGCTTTTGCCGTATTTCACAAATTTTGGTACACTGTGTTTTCGTTTTCATTTAGCTCAAAAACTTTTTATTTATTTAAAAAAAATTTTTTTTACATTTATTTATTTTTGAGAAACAGTGTGAGACAAAGCATGAGTGGGGGAGGGACAGAGAGAGGGAGACACGGAATCCGAAGCAGGCTCCAGGATCCGCGCTGTCAGCACAGAGCCCGAAGCAGGGCTCCAGCCCACAAACCGTGAGATCGTAACCTGAGCTGAAGTCGGACGCTCAACCGACTGAGCCCCCCAGGTGCCCCTAGTTCAAGACTTTTAATGTTTTCTTGGGATAACCTTCTTTGGCCCGTGTGTTCTTTAGAGATGCATCCTTTGATCCCCATGTATTGTGGGGTTTTCCAGCTCTCTTTCTCTTACTGGTTTCTAGTTCAGTTGCACAGCGGTCCGAGAGCAGACACGGTGTATGACTTCCGTTCTTTTGAATTTGTTCGGGCGTGTTTTATAGCCCAGCCTGTGGTCTGTGTTGGTGAACGCTGCGTGTTCTGCCTGCTGTCGGACGAAGTGGTCTGTGGACATGCATTGGGTCCAGCCGACTGATGGTCATGTTGAGTTCATCCGCCTCCTTACCCATCTCCTACTGCTGGGTCCGTCCCTTTCGGAGGGAGGCGTGTTGAAGTCCCCAACCACCTCTGTGAGTTCATCTGTTTCTCCTCGCACTTCTGCTTGCTTCTGCCTCGTGTGGTCTGATGCCCTGCCCCGGGCCTGCACACGTAAGCACGGTTGTCCTGTAGAACTGACCCGTTCGTCCTGCCACATCCTTCTCTATACCTGACGACTCTCCTGGCTTCGAAGTCTGCTTTGTCTGAAGGGAGCTACTCCTGCTTTATTTCGCTGATTTGCACCGTGGTCGCGCAGTGCATTTCCACCATCCGTTTACTTTTGATTTGTACGTGTCTTTGTACTTAAAGTGGATTCCTTGTGGACAACTGAGAGTTGGGTCTTGGATTTTGATCCACTCTGATGATCTCTTTTAATTGGTGCCTTTAGACCATTGACATTCAAAGTGATGTTGATGTGGTTGGGTTCTTATCCACGCTGTTGTTTTCTCTTGTTGCCCTCGTTCTTTGTTCCTGTTTTGTCTTCCACTCCTTGTCTGTCTTTTGTGGTTTTAAGTGAGCATTTCACATGATTCTGCTTTCTCTCCTTTTACCGCATATCTAACACTTGATTTTCAGTGGTTGCCCTAGAGTTTGCAATATACGCTTGTGACTAATCCCACTTTCAAAAACACCGTGCCCTTCGTGGTCGTAGGAGTGCCCTACAATAACGAGATGACCCTAGTTCCTGCTTCCCGCCCTTGTGTCGTGGCCGTCACTTGTCTTAGCTGTCTGGAAACACAGAGGGCGTTGTGTCTACTTAAACGGGTACGTAAGTGTGCAGGTCGATGCATTCCCACTGCCATCATTTTGAACAAGCTGTTCTCTGTTGGATCAGTTAAGAGAAATAGAAGTTCTGGGGCACCTGGGCGACTCCGTCGGTTGAGCAGTCCGACTCGTGATTTTGGCTCGGATCGTGATCCCAGGGTCGTGGGATCGAGCCCCACGTCTGGCTCTGCGCTGACAGCTTGGAGCCTGCTTGGGATTCTCTCTGTCCCTTTCTCTGCCCCTCCCCTGTTCACGTGCATGCTCTTTCTCTCCTCTCTCTAGAAAATAAATAATCATAAATTGTTTTTATTTTACGTGCACTTGATTCTTTCCGCGATGTTCTTTCTTACTTTATGTAGACCCAAGCTTCCAACCTCTGTTACTTTTGTCCTCTCTAAAGAGCTTCTTTGGACATTTCTTGCAAAGCAGGTCTGCCGGCAACACGTTCCCTTGGTTTTTGTTTCCCTGAGAGTTTGGTTTCCCTTTGCTTTTGCAGGCTGACGTCACAGGGCACAGAATTCCCGGGTGGCAAGCGTTTTGTCTCAGCACTTAAATATCCCCGTCCTTCTTTGCTTGCACGGAGTGTGAGGACAAGTCGGGCGCAGTGCTCGCCTCTGCTCGTCTACCGATGAGGTGTTTTCCTCCGGCTTCTTTCAGGATTGCGTCAGCTTTGATGGGGTGCAGCCCGAGCTCGGCGTGCCTGGGTGTGGCGTTCCGGTGTTTCTCCTGCCCGACGTCCCGGGGGCTCCGTGCGCCTGCGGTTAGGGTCCGACACGAGTGGGGCGCTCTCACTCACTCGGGAGTCCGACGTTTCTCCCTCCCTTTCCCTCTGCTGTCCTCGTGACGCACGTGTGGCACGTCTGTGGTGGGCCCGGGGCCTCGGCTACCCTGTTCGGTTTTGTTCACTCTGTGAGAATGAAGCCTTTCTCATGTTCAGTTTTGGGGGTTTCTCTTCTGTTGTCCTCAAGCCCCGAGATTCTTCCGCCGGCCGCGTCCAGTCTCCCGATGACCCCACAGGACTGTCTTTGTTTCTATCACGCTGTGGTGGGTCCCTGACGTCTCCTGCCCGTTCTCTCAGGACTTCCTTCTCTCTGCTCACCTTGGCCCTCTGTTCCTGCGCGTGGTCGGCCGCATCCATCGGAGCCCTGAGCGTATTCATCCCAGTAGTTTGACCCCCGGGTCTGCCAGCTGCCCTGTGTCTTCACGTCGTTCTCTGCCTCTTGGCGTGCCCGGTCGTGTTTCCTCGATAGCCAGCCGTGAGGTTCCCGGCTGTGAGGGGACGGGCGGGGAGGTGACCAGGCTGGGGGCCGGGCCCCGTGCCAGGTGCCGTGAGCGGGGTTCAGTCTCAAGTGAGCCCACGCCTCTGGACTGTGCCTCCCTGGCGCCCGGCGTGGTGGCCGTGGGGCCGAGCGTCCTGGTGGGGCCCTGTCACCGCCCGCCAGCCCGGCAGCAGGTAGCAGGTGTGTTCCAGGTGGGAGCCTGGCGGGAGCCCCTAGCTGCGCCTTTCCTGTCCACATCGTGGTACAAACGTGCCTCCCTGCGTGTCCTCACTGTGTCTTCCGTGTCCTCTTTTCCTGAACTTTCTCTCCACACCCTTTGTTCTTGGCCCCGTTGCCCCCACTGGCGGACTGCAGACCGCCTGCCTGTCCCCACATCCCTGTCACTGCTCCAGTTAAGATGCCGAAGGCGCTGGGTTCCTCCAGAGCAGGACCTCAGGGTCCCCCCGGCCTGCACGGCTCAGGCCATGGCCACGACACTCACCTCCCATCACAGATGGACATTCCTCCTGTCTGACGGGAGTGCTGCGGTGACAGGACACGTCTCGTACCGGCACTGCGCTGTTGCCCGTGACGTGGGCCTGCTGTCTTCAGTTGATGGCATCTGGCGGTCAGGGCGCCCTGGCTGAGAGGCCTCCCTCCGGGACGGGGCTGTGCCATCTCCGTGCCCTGGCTGTGGACGACCGCACCGTGCCCGCTCCTGCCCCGCCCCGCCCTGTGGCAGCGGCGGCCCCGCTTGTCCCCACGGCCACCCCAACCCTGTGACCACAGTAGTCGGACCTCCTGAATGTGCTGCTTCTTGGAACCTCCCACTTAGGCAGCCTGGTGTCTGTCCCCGTGCTGAGCCGTTTACACGAGCACCGCGGCCTCACGGAGATGGCGGCTCGTCGTGGACGTGGCTTTGCGTGGCACATCCTTGAATTCGAGGTCTCGGTGCGGACCAACTGCGCGAGATGCGGTCCCGTAAAGCTCGTACACGTGTGTGGATGCTGTTCTTTGTCCACAGGTGTTGTTGGAAGAAGCAAAAGATTTGCTCTCTGACTGGCTGGACTCCACACTGGGCAGCGAAGTTACGGACAATTCTATTTTCTCCAAACTGCCCAAGTTCTGGGAAGAAGAATTCCACAGAGACATGGAAACCCTGAACGTAAGTGTCCCCAGGTGTCCTGCCCTTGCTCTCTCATCGGGGCCCGATGATCGCGATCCCGACCGTCCTCAGTCAGGTCTAAAGTGCGGGCCAGGGGCCTGCGGGCCTTCTTGGCCTGCATTTGGTGCCGGTGCTTCCTGGAGCGTGCCGTCCGAGGCTGCTGTTCCAGAAGGAAGAGGGTCACTTGTTCTTCTCACCCCCAGGTTCTCCCTCCGGACGTCCTGACCCGGGTGAGTGAATATGTGCCGGAGATTGTGAACTTTGTCCAGAAGATCGTGGACAACGGCTACGGGTAAGCTCGGGGCCCTCCCCGTGGGAGCACGGCATTCCGGGAAGGTTGTGCAGGGAAGGCGGCAGGGAGGGGAGCTCGTGGTGCTGTGGGGCCGCGGCCACCAAGCCCCTGGCTCCGGACGGCACAGGGCGGGGTCGTTCCTCCGCGGGCCGCGAGGGCAGGCTCTGTCCCGGCCCCTGGCCTCAGCTGGCAGACGGCGGCCCTCTCGCTGCCTTGGCACATACTTGTCACTCTGCACACGGGCTGCTGGGGCTCCTTTTGTGTCCTCGTCACCTCCTCTGACGCAGACGCTGCGTAGGAGTCATGCGGGGTTGGGGCTCCCCCTGGTGACCTCGCTTCGCCCCTGCAAAGACCCCGTCTCCAAACACTGTCCCGTTCTGGGGGGCTACGGGCTAGCACTGACACACAGGAATTGGGGGGGGACGCGGCCGAGCCCATGTCCTCACCGCGGGAGCAACCGCCCCTGTGTCACGCCGACCCTCCCGGCAGCCTCGCTCCTCGGTGCCGCTGAGCCCTCAGCGTCGGGGCCGCGGCAAGGATGCGCGTGCTGTAGAGAGCGCCCGCCTGAGGGCTGCCGGCGAGCCCACGGCTAAGTCCGCGAGCACGGGGCCTCGCTGGTGAACGTGGAGGCGCGGTTTCCGCCGCACAGCGTGAGACCCCTTGTCCACGAGTCACCTCCCAGGGACGCGTGTTTCCTCGAGGCCCTCGGCCTCGGTGGTGACCCTGGTCTGCCCTCTCGGCACCACCTGACCTGCGAAACACTGTCCGCGTCTCTGAAGTTAGCGCTGTCGGGAATCACCGACGCCCAGAAGCGTAACTGGGGCCGTGGGGTCTGCCGCGCGGGGGGAGGGGGGCGCCCTCCCCTGCGCCCCTGCTCTGGGAGGTTCCGTCCCCGCCTCTCGGGCGAGATGAGGCGCCACCGAGCGGAACGAGGAGAGCACAAGACCTGGTGTGGGGCCCGGAGTAGCACAGGCTCTCTGGAGGTGGTGACGCCTCCCCTGTCCCCTACCTGGCACGGTCCCTGCAGGGCGACAGGGGGTCGTGTGCCAGACTGAGTGCCGTGGGCGAGGCCAAGGTGAGAGAAGACAGATCATTCCGGGCTGGAATAACGTGGAGGGCTGCTGAGAGGCAGAGAGCTTGGCGGGGCCGTGCAGGCGGGTGGAAGGCGGACCGAGCGAGGGCAGGGCACCCGGGACCGCGCCGTCACCGAGGCGAGGGGCAGGGCGGGAGCTGTGTGGTCCCGGGCTGCGAGGCGGAGGGACTGCACAGGGACACGCCGTCCCGAGAGTGAGGAGTTGGCCTCCGTGACGAGGCGTGCGTGTCGGGCCCGCTCGGCCTGCACGGCGGCCGTGGTTGCGAGTAGCTACGTCACGGGGCCGCAGGACGGCCGAGGCCACGCTGGACGCAGTGGGTAGAGCAGAGTTTTAAGAGGCCCGCGGCCCGTGCAGCCCTTTGGCTTTGCAGGTTGTGCTCCTGCGAGGCGCCCGGGCTGTCCGCGGGTCTGTCCACTTTCCCACAGCCTGGTTCTTACTTTCCAGCTACGTTTCCAATGGGTCCGTCTACTTTGACACCGTGAAGTTTGCTTCCAGCGAGAGACACTCCTACGGGAAGCTGGTGCCCGAGGCCGTTGGGGACCAGAAAGCCCTGCAGGAAGGGGAAGGTAAACGGGGCCGGGTGAGGGGGTTCAAGCCCAGGCCTCGCCCCCGCCCCCAGCCTGCCTCACCCGGGCGCCTGGGGGCTGTGCCTTGTTGCCCAAGGAGTTTGGGGGGTTGTCCGCAAGAAACAAAAAAGCGAGCGTATCCAACACCATCTCAAAAAGCATAGCGGACCCCAGGCCTGGATCTGGAGGGTCAGGGCGGCTTGTGGGACACCCTGCGTGCCAGTGTGGGACGCCCAGTGCCGATGTGTCACGAATATGCGGGTTGCGACCTGGTGAATGAGGGGGCAGAAGCCACTCCCCCCCCCCCCCCAAACCAGGGTCAGCAGGTGGCCCCCTTGGCATCTGAGCTCCTGCCTTTGGGAAAGTGGAACCCCCGGGGCTGTTTGGATTGAGGCTACGGTTTCAGCACACCCCTGCCAGAGGAAGTACGGTCCTGAGAGCTGGCCCTTACGGGTTCTGGTCGCACACAGTGAGCCGGGGGAACAGGAGACAGTGGCGAAGCAGGACCCTGGTCCTCGTCAGGCGGTTGGGGTGGCGGTCACCGCTTTCTGTGGGCTCAGCTCTGCGCAGCTGTCTTAAAGGTGCCCCGGGACGAGCAAGGCAGGAACGCAGGGCAAGAATTGCCAGGTCAGGTCTTTGTGGGCATGTTCCGATTCTGGGCGGCACCTCAGAATGCCTGGTTCCTCTCTCTTTTTTTTCTCTTTTTTAAGTTTTTTATTTGAGAGGGAAAGAGAGAGAGACAGAAGGCCTCTGTGCACACACGCGAGCGGGGGCGAGGGGGCAGAGGGAGAAGAGCCTGACTTGGGGCTGGAACTCATGAACCATGAGATCGGGACCCGAACCAAATCCAGGAGTCAGACGCTCAGCCCCCTGAGCTGCCCGGCCACCCCGAGGATCGCTGAAGACATCCTGCAGAGTAAAGGAGGTCCCGTCATGATGCTGAGGCACCCGTGTCCTCAGAGGATGGTCACAGACTTGGGTGGACCGGCAGCGGGGCCCCCGCATCCCTGAGGCATCAGGGACGCAACCTGGGGTGCACGGGAGGTGCCGGGCACGCCCCACGCACGGGTCGCTCAGACGGGCCGAGGCCCCCAAGACGCAGAGGGGTCGGGGTACGCGGGCAGCGGGGCTTCGTCTAGCAGACGGGCCTTCGCACACGTGAATGAGGGCAGGGCCCTCCCGTAAGCCCGCGTGGGACCCACGCCCGGCCGCAGAAGGAGTTGCTCCTCACGAGGACCACAGCTTCTGCCCATGGTGCGCTGAGCTGGACACCCGCCCCGAGGGGACGTCCGGACCTGTTTGAAGTCGCACCAGAGCCGCAGCGGAGGTCACTCCGGGTTTGGAACTGAACGGCCACGGGAGGGCCGCACGGTCCCCCCCGGTCTGGGGGAGCTCACGCGCCAGTTCCGGGCCGCCCGACGTGTTATGTGTAGTTGTGAAAAAACGCAGACGGCAATGAGTGGGGCCAGCTGCCAGAAAAGCCCCCGAAGGAGCAGCAAAGCACCAAAGGAGAGGTGCCTGCAACGGTGGGTTCTTCGCAAGGATTCGCGATACAGAAAACCCGCTAGCGGGACCGATGAATAAACACAGAAGATTCGAAAATACGTCCAGACAGGGCTGCACGGGACCAGAGACGGTGGCGTCTGCGAGAGCCCGGGACCGCGCCGCTCGGCCCAGCGCGGCCAGGGGCGGCCTCCAGTCGGGGCAGGGAGAGCCCCGGAGACGGGAGGGGCCCGCCACGCTCGGGACCCCGCACCATGTGCCCCAGCTGCGTTCTTTTTCTTTCTGCTTTCTCTTCTCCTCTTTTCTCTCTTGTCCTTTCCAGTAACCTCTATGTCCAACACGAGGCTTGAACTCACGACCCCGAGATCAAGAGTCTCGTGCTCATCCGACTGAGCCAGGCGCCCTGGGGTCTTAAATGTCACTTGTTCTTGGGTCTTTTTTCCCGGACTGACGTCAGAATCTCTGTGTTCCGGGGACCAAAGTAGTCGATCCGACAGCGAATATAAAGGGACGAGGGGGGTCACGCCCTCCTTCGGGGACAGTTCCGCTTCCCTGGCTGTGCTGACGGCACGAGGCTCCTCACTGCATGGACGCTGGGATGCGGGGCTCCGGGGGAGAAGGGGCCTGGAGCCATCTCGGGGTGCGGGGCATCGGGGAGGCCGAAGGCACGAGCCCGCTGTGCCTGGCGTCACTTTGGGTGCCTCAGGAGGGAGACGAGAAAGGACACCAGGAGAGTAGCAGGGGTCGTGTGACTTACTCCTCTTGAAGAGTCTAGAGCAACTATCAGGTGTCCCCCAAAGTGGCACTTGGCGAAGGGTGTGGGGAGGGGTGTGTGCGAAAGGGGGTCCTCTGTTCCAGAACTTTCCAAAAAATTTTCTGAAAAGTCAGGTACGTTCATAGTAAGTGTGTTCGTTATCGTGAGAATTAAAAGCCTGGATGCACGCTGTCGGCTAAATACAGGCTGGCCAGAAGGGTGTCATGACAGCTCGTCACATCGTCTTTGAGCGGCTGGTGTGATGTGGTGACTGGCTCAGTGAGAAAGAGACATGAGACCGGGGTGGAGTCTGTCCTGCTGTCTGTGGATGTGTGTTTTGTTTGCAGAGACTAGAACAACCGAGAAACCTGCACACGGGGGCACCTGGAAACTGACAGTACCTGTCAGCCTTCGCCTGCGACCATGGCGTTGTTTTCCAGGTTTTCTCGTAGTTTCCAAGTATTCTACTTATAGTGCCCGTGTCATAGGCGTCAGCTCTGTCGTAAAAATACCCAGCGCGCGCTCTCCCTCGGCTGTTCTCGGGTCACCTGCCCTGTTGCTTGAACGGTGGCGGTCTTTGAGGTCGGCCGTGTCTGCAACAGTGGGCCCCAGGAGGAGTCTGTCGTTCCTGTTCCACTGTTGTCCATGGGGGGGCGACAGCACCCAGGACTAGGCGGCGTGGAGACCACGCACGGGGCCCGGGGACCATGCCCCGCGCTGGCCCCGCTCACCTGGCCCCCCTGTGAGGGGGACTGACCGCAGGCGTTCGTTCGTTCTCTCGGCAGCCGGTGGGTCCATGGGCGCCACGGCTCCTGCGTGTGGCCCAGGGAAGTGTCCCGGGGTGATGGCGTTGTCCTTTCCCGTTGCTCCCACCGCAGGCTGGCCTGCCCCTGGGGGCCCGGCCGTGACTGGCCGCGGCTTTCTCCTGGGGGGCCGCGTCTGGGAGCCCAGCTCGGCCAGGAGGAGCGGTGACGTCCCGCTTCGCCATCTATGGGGCCGAGCTGGAGGGCCAAGGAGCCGCACAGAGCGGGTTGGCTGGTTCTCAGACCTCCCAGAACCGGGAGCCGGGCGGGCCGCCGAGACGAGCCCGCCCCACCGAGGGCTGCCACCACGCCACGGCCTCACCCCTCAGTCTGGAGCCCCGTGGCTCACCCTGGCTCCGGGCCACGGCCGTGAGGGGAAGGCGGGGAGGAGGGTCTGAGGAAGTGGCAGGCGTGGTCCGGTCCCGGGTGGTCGCCCTCAAACCGCGGGGCAGCACTGAAGTCTTGCCGTGAAGCCGCAGCGCCGGCCGGGGAAAGCCGCGCAAACCAGAAGCGTCGGCCAGCCACTCCCAGCGGGGGCCCCGCGGCGACACTGGTCCGCCCGCTGGGCAGCACCGGGTGAGCTGCTTCCCTCGTATCCGCAGGTGACCTGAGCGTCTCGGCAGACCGCCTGAGTGAGAAGCGGTCCCCCAATGACTTTGCTCTGTGGAAAGCCTCCAAGCCCGGCGAGCCATCCTGGCCGTGCCCGTGGGGAAAGGTGGGCCCCTGGGAAGGGGTGGGGCTGCGGTGACGGTGGGACCTGGTTGCTGGCGGGGACCCAGATGCCACAGAGCCTCGTGGGCCTTGGGGCACGAGACGTCCCTTTTGGGACTCCTTCCCGGAGGATTGGACGACCTCCGTGGCCCCTGTGTCCTGGGGGCCTTTGATTCTGAGTGTTACCCGCTCCTGGAGATGAGTCCACTGTCTGATGTCCTCTGTGACAACAGTGCCCCTGGCCCAAGGCTGCGGGAGGGGTGTAGACATCTGCTTCTGGTCGAGTGCTGGGCGGCTCTGGGGGTTACATGAGCCTTACTTGGCCTCCATGGCCTGCCGTGGGCTCCCCCGAGTTTTTCACGTGTGGAACATAACCCCTGTTCTAGTAAGGCCCAGAGATTTGGAGGCTCATGAACGCTGGGGTAACTGAAGGCCCGGACGCAGAGGGTTGGCCATCGGTCACCGGGTCATCTCGGTCCCTAGGGGCGTCCGGGATGGCACATCGAGTGCTCGGCCATGGCAAGCGCTCTCCTGGGAGCCTCGATGGACATTCACGGAGGGGGCTTCGACCTCCGGTTCCCCCACCACGACAACGAGCTGGCCCAGTCAGAGGTGGGCAGAGGCCGGGGTTGCTGTTCCGGCTGGGGGGCCTCGAGTTCTCCCTGCGGGGGAGGAAGGAGCCGAGGGCACGGCCAGCGGGGTGCTGCGTGGAGCCTGATTTCCACATCAGGGTCTTGCCGGTGGAATTTGAACCCTAGTTGTCGGGTCCGATTTCCCACCTGAACAGCCTGACCTTGGACAACAGACAGGCCTGGGGTGGTCGCGGTGGTTACCTCTTGCATCGTTGGTCCAGGGCCGTCCCTTGGGCCCCCGTTCCCCAGCTGGAAAAGGCAGCCCCCCGTGTTCTGCATCGCGGGGGGCACAGAGTGCTCACGGAGCGTGCCCCTGCCCCTGCCAGCAGCTGCCTCGTGTGCCCGACCTTGCCCCCTCCGCCCCCACCCCCCCCCCCCCCCCGAGCAGGCCTACTTCGACAACGACTGCTGGGTCCGCTATTTCCTCCACACGGGCCACCTGACCATCGCGGGCTGCAAGATGTCCAAATCGCTCAAGAACTTCATCACCATCAAAGACGCCTTGCAGAAGCACTCAGGTAAGAGCTTGGCCTCTCCCAGAGACCCGAGCGCCCCTCTTGTTGGCTGCGCGACGGCGGTGGCTGCTCGGGAGGGTGGGGGGACCGCTGTGCCGTCTCCTCCCCCAGCGCGGCAGCTGCGGCTGGCCTTCCTCATGCACTCGTGGAAGGACACGCTGGACTACTCGAGCAACACCATGGAGTCCGCGCTTCAGTACGAGAAGTTCATGAACGTGAGTGCCCACCTCCCCCGGGGCGGGGACGCCTCGGCTCAGCCGTGGCGGGACCGCGACCGCCCCCCCTCGCCCCCGGTGGAGGACCGGAGACTGGCGAGAGCAGCCTTGCCCGGGGCCGCCCAGCCCCGTGCCCCCTTCCCGAGAGCCCTGGCGCCCGCTGGCGTCAGGAGCGCTCGTGCGTCTCGTCTCCGTGCGGCACGTTTCGCTCGGACCCGTGGCGTCGGCCGCACCAGCGTCTCAGGCTAACACCGGGACGCGCTTCCATCTCCAAGGAAAACCTTTCCCCGTCTCGGCCGGCCCTGGGGTGGTGCCGGCGTGCCGTGGCTCCCCAGATCATACCTGAAGGAGATGTGCTTCCCTCCAACAGCCTCTCCTCGGCGCTTTCCCGGAGGGCAGAGGTTTCTAAATGCCATTAAACGGAACTTTCTGACTTTAGGAGTTTTTCTTAAATGTGAAAGACATCCTCCGAGCTCCTGTTGACATAACCGGTCGGTTTGAAAAGTGGGAAGACGAAGAGTCGGAGCTGAACAAGAGGTAGGAGGGAGACGTGCCTCTGGGGCCGGGCAGCCGTCGCTCCCGTGTGCGCCAAACCGCGCCCGGGGCGCGCTGCCCCCGCGGGGGTTCTTGGCAGTGTGTCCATCGGCTGACGTTCCTGCCTCCTCTTAACTCAGCTTTTACGACAAGAAGACGGCGGTGCACAAGGCCCTCTGTGATAACGTCGACACGCGCACGGTCCTGGAAGAGATGCGGGCTCTGGTCGGCCAGTGCAACCTCTACATGGCGGCCCGGAAGGCCGCGAGGAGGAGGCCCAACCGGGCTCTGCTGGAAAGCATCGCTCGGTACCTCACCCACATGCTCAAGGTAGGCGGCTCCCTGGAGGCGCAGGCCGCCGTGTGCTCGCCGGGCTGTGTGCACGCAGGCGGTCAGGCCCCGGGCGGCACAGAGAATTGTGGGGTTCGGAAGCTGAGACCTGTCCCGTCCTTCGCTCCCGCTGCGCTCCTGCGCCTCAGAAAGCACTTGCGTGCAGCTGCCCTCCGTGCTCACACGTTCTGGGGTCGGCCTCCTTGCCCTCCCGGCCCCCTCTTGCCCAGTGGCCTCACCGAGAGCGGGCCGGAGAGGGCAGCAGGGGAGGGGGGCACCCTCGGGCCTGGCATCTCCCTCCACCCAGTGAGGCCGTCTGCACCGCCTCCCCTACTCAGCTGCAGCAGCGTGTTTCCTGGACCCGATCTCTGTGGGCCGCCTCTCGGGACCTCTTTACACGCTCCCGCACGTCTGTTTCTCTTCCAGGTCTTTGGGGCCATAGAAGAGGAAAGCTCCCTGGGATTCCCGGTCAGAGGACCTGGGAGCAGCCTAAATGTGAGTATAAGTGCACCTGGCACAGAGAAGCCCCCTCCCTTGGGTCGCCCCACCCCCGGGAAGCGTGCCCATCCAGAGGAGCACACTCTCACCCTCCACACCTGCTCCGTGCCTTCCTTGTTCCCCCTCCTTGGCCGAGCCTGTGGACATTTGGAGACCCACGTTAGGTCCCACCTGCGCTGGACCTTCCGGACTGAGCCCCGGCTCACGCCTGGGCCTGGCTGGGAGAATTGAGCAGTCAGCTACCCCAGTGCGTGTGCAGGGGCAGCCAGGGCCTTGCTCCCGGCCGTGTGTCAGGGAACCGCGCTGCCGTGCTGTGTCAGGTGGTCCCGGGAGAGCAGGCTAGCTGGGACAGTCTCTGAAGAAGCCGCAGCCACACGGCCCGGGTTCACAGGCGCTCACGTCCTTGCTCGTGTGGATCAGGTCCCACGCTGGTCCGCGCGTCTGATGGGGAGAAGGTTCAGCAGAAGCAGCTGGTGTTACCCTCGTGGCCCAGAGCCGCTGCGTGGTGACTGACTCTCCTGGAGTGTGTGCCTTCAGGCTCATGTCAGAACTGCTTCCGCGCCCCACCCCTGCTCCGGAATGATCCCTGTGGTTTGATTGGAACGCGTGTGTAGACATTTAAATATAACTTAAATGAAACCAGGAACCAAGTACAGGGCGGAAGGGCAAAACCTCTTTAAGATTGCTTCGTGGTAGCGGCTGGTGTGAAAACTCTGTCCTTCAGGGGGAGCTTGGAGGTGTTTCCCCGAGAATTGACTTCAGAAGGCCTGCCTGAGCCCCGGGCCTCCATCTTTTTTGGCGTTTTTCAGAAAAGGAAACCTACAAGCTGCTTCGTTCTCTTGTGTCAGTGATACCAGATTTTTTTTTTTTATTTCCCAGGGGAAAAAAAAAAAACTTCCTACATTAGAGACCATCCGCTTTCGAACTTAAAAATACTTCTTTTTTTAAAGTTTTTAGTGTTTATTTTTTTTTTGAGGGAGAGAGAGGGAGCGCACGAGCAGGGGAGGGCAGGGGGAGAGGGAGACACAGAATCCGAAGCAGGCTCCAGGTTCTGAGCTGTCAGCCCAGAGCCCGACGCGGGGCTTGAACCCACAAGCCGCGAGATCGTGACCTGAGCGGAAGTCGGACACCTAACCGACTGAGCCACCCAGGCGCCCCTTAAAGATACTTCTAAATGCGGTGGTGGTGTGGGAGCCTTTCCAAGTGACCTCAGCGGGCCCTTTGGGATAAGCAGCCCCAGGGAACGAGCCAGGTGAGCTGCCAGGTCACAGGGCGGGGCCTGCACTTTACGGCACTTGAAGGGTGTGCACCTGCTCCAGACCTGAGTTGTTGTGGGAGCAGGGAGGACCGCTGGGGCCCGCCTCCTCCAGACGCACCCCCAGGCGTGCTGGCTGAGGCCCCTGCCCCTGTGCCCCGAGGCTCACCACAGCCGCCTCAGCCTGGTGGAGATAAAGACCTAAACCCCAGAAGCCCGGCCCCTCCGCTGCAGGACGGCCACGCCCCAGCCCGGGTGCGGGAACGGGCCTGGAGAGGCCTAGCCAGCTTCTGCGTTTACTGGTCATTGCTTGGGTTACCGAGCCGCCGAATGACTTAATGAGGAGGCAGGGAGAGACGTTGCTCAAAAGCCTGCTAGAAAAATAGGAAAGCTGTAACAGAAGCGGTTTTGATAAAGTCACTGTTTCTTTGGTTCGGGTTCTGCCGTCGTCGGCTTCCCTTCCTTGGCGGGCTTTGCGTTCCGTGGCCGCCTCCGTGGTGCTGCGGGGGGTGCGCCGTGGAGCGGGTGCGAGCGCGTGTGGATGGTGGACGGTTCTCAGAGGCGCTGGCTGGCCTCGCACAGGAGCGCGTGTGGCCGCAGGTCCCAGCCCAGGGGGACGGCGGCGGCCTCTCCGAAGGCAGCCCATCTTCCAGACTCACCTGGGTCGAACCGTTTCGCTGTGAACACGGGTGTTTCTTGACAAGCGTGTGTCTGGCCTGGGACGGAGCTGCTCCCTCGAGTGGTTGAGCGGAGCGGTGCGGCTTGTGGAGCCCGTCCGGCCGGACTGGAGGGGAGGCTCTCTGCCGGGCCCCCGGTCGTGGGGCCCCGGTCGTGGTAGCGGAGCCACGGGCAGCGTGCAGCGCGCGCTGAAGCCCGTCCTCAAGTACGGGCCGAGCTGGTCTCTGAGCGAAATCGTTCTCTCCGCAGCTCGAGTCCACGGTCATGCCCTACCTGCAGGTGTTGTCGGAGTTCCGAGAAGGCGTGCGGAAGATCGCCCGAGAGCAGAAAGGTGAGGTTCCTCCTGGCCCGGCGGGGGCGAGCTCGGGGGTTAGCACGGCGCCCCCAGTCGTGACAGCCACGTCGTCTCTAGCTCCCAAGTGTCCCCGCGGGGCAGGACAGCCGGGTGAGGGCGGAGCCTCCCGGGAGCTGCCAGGCCGGGTCGCCTCTCCGCCCTTGCCGAATCGACGGCCAGGGGCTGGCATGGTGAGCGGGGGCCCGGGGCTGCCAGGCTGAGCTCACACTCACCTGCCTGGCTCAAGGCTCGGCATTTCACGGAGTGGAAAGGAAAGCGGGAAGGTTTGAGCCTTGCCGGGGTCATGCTGGACTCGCTCACCGGAGATGCCACCTGTCACCTCTTGTGCTGTGCTGCCTCCCCAGGCCTTTCTGTGCTGGGAAGTCCCACCTGGAGCTCATCTGGCCGCCACCCCCGCAGAGCGGGTCCTGGCAGGGTGTCCTGCGGGGTGGAGCGGGCAGAGGGCCCAGCGGCGTGGCCTGGCCAGGGAGCCTCTGGAGGAAGCAGCACCGTGAAGAGGAATGAGCAGGCCTGGGCCTGTGCCGGGGAGGGCAGAGCAAGAGGAGGGGAGGGCCCCCCCCGCCGAGGCCACGGGCCCCTCGGGGAGGAGCCAGGATCTGACGGTGCTTTTGTGGGGAGCAGAGGGCTTTAGGCCGGGGCCGTGGCGTTTGGACCAGTTGAATAAGCAGGGTCCTCTGTCTCTAACACCTGGCCCTCACGCCGTTTTAAAGCAGCTGAAAAACGGGGGGACGTTCAGGTCCTGTGCTGACTTGTCCGACAGCATTGACAGTGCTGGTGTCTCGGGTTTGGGGGTGACTGTTCTTGTTGGGGGGCCGCGCAGCCTGGGCATTTCTGCCCGACTGCCCCCCCCCCCCCCCCCGGCTGTACGGCATCCTTCCTGGCAGGTGCTGGGGAACCAGGGCCGTGGGAGGCTGAGCACGGCAGCCCTGACCAGCCAGGTCCCTGCTGAGGCCCTGAGAGCGGTGCCCGTCGATCGGCTTGGGGGACGGTTGGGTGTTGCTTTTCCTCGGCCGCTTCTTCCTGCTTGTTACGTTTGTTGCTCTGGTAGATGGACAAGGCCAAGTGGCCAGTCAGGATGGGGGTCGTTGTGTGTATGCTATATTGCTTTCCCCACCTGCTGCGCTGTGCGACCCTAAGGCTCAGGAGGCTAGAGAGGTCATCCTACCCGAGGTGATGACCTGGGATGCACAGACCTGGGGCCCTGCGGATAGGGAACCTTCCATGAGCCAGAGACCCGGGGCCTGTGGACCTCGGTCCACAGATGGGGAAAGCCTTCCGGGCCGAAGGCGGCATCACCCTTGTCCCTACCCCATCTCCCTCCCGACCTGACAGCAGCAGCAAGTGCTGAGTTTTTGTTTGTCAAGCACCTTGGGCTGGCCGTGGAGACAGAGTGAGAGGCTCAGGGTAGGTCCTGGTTCATTCACTCGGCCAAGTCTCCCAGGTCCAGGCGCTCGCCTGACACAGGAGTAGGAGACAGTTTCCCCAGTAAAGGGCCAGAGCTCAGCCCTGGCCAGGAGGGATGGGGTGTGGGGGTGTCTGACCAGGAGAGGCTTGGGAAATTGGGAAGTCAGAAGAGCAGGGATGGGCCTGTGGTCAGAGCTCGGCGGGGGGCCCGGGGTGGGGGTGGGGGGGGGACAAGAGCCGTTTCCCCCTTGTGTTTTCATTTTTGGTAAAAGGTGCGTAACGTAAAATTTATTGTCTTAACCACGTGCAGGTGTGCTGCTCAGGGGCATTAGGCACATTCCCGCTGTTAAGCACCCGTCCCCACCATCCTCTCCAGAACCTTCCATGCTCCCAAACTGACCCTCTGTCCCATTCAACTCTAACCTCCGTCCTCTGTGCCGGCCGTGGTGCCCACCGTTGCACCTTCGCTCTCTATGAACTTGGTCCCTCTGAGGACCTCATACACGTGGAATCCTCAGCCCTTGTGCCTCGGTGACGGCACCTGTCACTCGGTGTCACTGACGTCTTCCAGGTCCATCTGTGTCCCAACAGATGCCACGGCGTCAGTCTGCCTCCTTTTTGAGGCTGGGTAATACCCCCTGTGTTGACGCTTGTCACATCGTGTTCATTCGCTCGTCCTTCGGGGGATTCCACGGCCTTTTGTGTCCCCTCCCGAGCCCTCCCTGTCCCGTGCCCACTGTTTTCCTCCTGCCGTCAGCCCCGACGGACGCCCCCTTCCTGTGGGCCCGGGCTCCGTGGACTCTGAGCCCCATGCCAGGAGGGGCCCGCGAGGGAGGTGCTGGTAGGGGTCTTGGCCCTGGGTTCGCACCGGGGCGGGGGGGGGGGGGGGGGGGGGGGCGTCTCGCTCTGGGTTCGTACAAAACGCTTCTGAGCCGTTGCTCATTCACGGAAGACCGCAACAGAAACCCTCTTTTTCTAGAATCTGCTGCTGTCGGAGCCCCTTAGAGTGGACAGGGCTGCGAGGTCCTTGTGGCTGGCACACTTGGCCGGGGTGCCCCGGGCTGTACCCAGGGAGCTCCGCCTTTTCTGGGCCCTCGAGTGGCTGTGGGGCCGTCTCCCCCCTGGAAGAGTGGTGCCAGGGGGCCGAGCCTGTGTGGTCGCACCCTTGGGAGTGGCTCTCCTGCGGCTGCCCTGCTGCTCAGGGCTCAGGGCGGCCTCTGCTGTCCCAAGTCACGGCCCCGCCCTCCCTGCACCCCTTCTTCTCCACATGACAGCCCTGCCCAGTCCGGGTGCCGCCCCAGCCCCAGGCTCGGCAGCCAGGCTGCAGCTCACCCTGCCCCGGAGCCCCAGCTCCGCTCTGGGACGTTGCAGGCAGTGCGGCGGGGCCTCTCCCCGAGTCCCGGCCGTCGTGCTGTCTGCGCCCCGTCCTCCCGCCTGTCCCCAGCCACCCCGGAGGCAAGGCCCCTTTCTGCTTCTCTTATGAGGTCACGTTAGCTGTGGAGACCTGGTGCTTCCAGACGTTTAGTTTAAGAATGGTTTATCGAGGGGCGCCTGGGTGACCCAGTCGGTTGGGCGTCCGACTCTTGATTTTGGCTCAGGCCGTGACCTTAGGGTCGTGGGATCGAGGCCCTGTTGGGCCCTGTGCTGAGTGCGGAGCCTGCTTGGGATCCTCTGTCACTGTCTCTGTCTGTGCCCCTCTCCTCAACTTGCACACTGTCTCTAAAATTACAAAAAAAACCCATTTTTTTCTTTAAAGAATGCTTTATCGAATTCCTCAAAAGTATCCAACCAGACTTTTCCTGTTTTTTAAGAATAAAAAAAACTTAGGCAAAATTCACACGAGTAAACCCAGCTGCCGTTAAAGTGAACGAGTCCGCTGGCCTTTCGTGCTTCCCGTGTCGTGCAACCGTGCTCGGCCTCCTTCTGGTTCCCACACGTTCCCACCGGCCACAGGAGCAGCCGTGACCCGTGAGCCCCCGGCCCCACCAGCCTGCCTTCTGTCCCCATGGCCTGGGGTGGCCTGGCCCCGCACGCCCGTCGGCCACGGAGGCTTCTTTTGCCTCACGGAGGGTCCCCCACGTTGCAGGGTGTGTGGGGCTGCGTTCCTCGTGCGGGCGGGACGGAACGCCCCCGAGTGCACGTGCCACGCCGTGTCTGTTCCGCTGCTGGCGGACTTCCGGGCTGTTCCCACCTCGTGGCTGCTTGCGACACGTGGGTACAAGCGTCTGGGTTGGGGACGGACCTAGGAGTGGAGTCGTGGGGGTCCCGTGGCTGCTGCACGTGTGACTTTGTAAGAACCACCAAGCTGTCCCGCAGTGGCTGCGCGGTTTCCTGTTCCTGCCAGCTGCGGGGGGGGCGGGGGGGGGGGGGAGTTCCGATGTCTCATCGTGGCCACTCGTTGCCCCTGGCTGTACGAAGGCGATGGCCACCCTCCAGCCCTCCTAGCAGGGGAGGGACCCTCTCACGGGCACGGTTCCCCGACGGCACTTGATGTCGACCACCTTTCCCCGGGCTTCTCGGCCACCTGTGCATCTTCTCTGGGGGGGGGGGGGTGGGGTGGGGAGGGGTCCCTTCTGGCCCTGCGCCCCCATGCCTCTCATTGGGCCGTTCGTCTTCCCTTGGCGACTTGTGGGACCCCGGGCCCTGGTCAGCACGTGACTCAGAAGAGGGCGGAGGAGAAAGCCAGCCAGGGGGGGTCCGAGCTGTGTGCACAGGGCAGGTCTCGCGTGGGGGTGATGGCTGCTGTCCTCAGCAAGGCAGAGCCACCCCCCCCCCCCCCCCCCCCCCCCACCGCCAGGCGGCTGGTGGCGGTGAGCGCGGGCCCTGGCTCGCTCTCCTTCCAGGTCCGGTCAGCTTGGCTCAGCGCCCGGCCCGGGGTCCGCCGTCCTCACGGTGCCAGGGCAGGGCAAGGGCAAGGGCAGGGAGCAAGCATGAAGGGTGTCGGTCCATCAGCCGTGCCGGGGAGGCTGAAAGGGCTTTTCTCCAGACTGGCATCCGGAAGAGGGAATCTGCCCCGGGGGTGGCCGTGCTCGTGGTCAGGGGCCTCGGAAGTCCTCTGAGATCACAGAACCGCCGCCCGTGGTCACCTGTCCTTTCTGCAGTGCGCGAGCCCGTGGGCCAGGGTCAGGGCGGCAGAGAGGGACGAGGCGGAGTGCGAGTGCAGGCTGTGGGCACGCCGGGCCGGCACGGGGGCAGGGGCGGGGGGGGGGGGGGGCGGCGCGCGGTTTCCCGTACAGGTGCTCTCACGGGGGCGCGGCCAGGGCACGCAGAACCACTTGGGCCTCGGGGTGCCGGCGGGTGCCGGGGGAGGGCGGCGGACTCGGCAGACGCCGGCCGTGGTGCATCCGCGAGATGAGGCCGGGCCCCGGCACGCCTGTCCCGACATCGGAAGACCCTCGCTCTGTGGTCTGTGACCGTTAGACCTTTTCCGAGACAGACGTGCCCGTAACAGCCCAGCTCCCGCGCTGATTTCCGCAGGTGCGGGCTGGGCCAGCCCGGGACTTGGTGGGCGTGGCGGCTGGGCCAGGCGGCCTTCTGGGAGCGTGAGCCGATCCGGTCTGGGACCTGGCTGTGAACGACAGAGTGTCCCGGCGCCACCAGACCCTGTGAGCTCTCAGGGATGGCAGCACGTGCCCGCTTCACAGACGTGAATGTTGGCCCCGCCTGGCGGGCGGCTGGTCCCAGGTCCCGGCCGACCCGCGGGGCTGTCACTGCGGCTGAATGTCCTTCACGGAGGTCAGGTCCTCACGGTGGAGCTCCTGAGCGAGGCGCTCTTCTCCCCCAAGGCAGACGGACTGCTTCTCCCTGCCGCCTCATCCCCGGCACTGAGCCTCCTGGGAACAGGGCCTCTCTGGCCGCCGGGCTCGCCCTGCGACCACTGCCGCAGAACCGTAAAGGCCGCCGTCCCCGGCCTGGAGGGAGCGAGCCTGTGGTCATTGGCTCTGCCTCTGGGGCTCACAGAGACTGACACGGAGGTTTGAGAACGTCTGAACCCGCAGGGACCGTCCACTGAGGTCTGAAGGCCACGTCGGTGGCCACCTCACCCCTGCCCACTCCGTCTGCTGGGTCGGGGCGTGTGTGCTCTTTCTTCGGGGCGTCACTTCAAAGCCAGTGGGACGGCGGGCTCTGTACCTCCTCCTGGACTTCCCGGGCCCTCTGCTCACTCTGGCCCACGCCTGGGGGTGGGCTGAGGCCTGGCCAGGAGCGGCGTGCCCGCAGTGGATGGAGCTGGTGCTCGAGGCAGGGTCACCCGCACCTGTGCCTGTCCCCCAGGCCTCCGGCCCTCCCGCACCCCTCGGCTGGGCCTCCCGCGTCTCCGAGAATGCCGGCAGCTCTGGGGTCCGCCCCAACCCCCAACCTCCAGGCCCGTTTCCGGCTCTTGCTGGTGGGGGCTTGGAATCTTGTGGAGTCCCGAGGACGTGTGGAGGGCGGGGGAGCGTGTGGACGGGAGCACGTTTCACCACGAGAACAAGGGGGAAATGGGGGAGCTGGGGGAGCCTAGACTCGTCACCGCTGGGCCTGCCCCGGGCCTGACTGCGATGTGAAGAGTGCAAGGAGCCTTTGCAGGACGTGCGGGTGGCCTTGGGTTCCTGGGTCCTGGAGTGTGGAATATGGTGCCGGGCTGCAGGGGCTCAGCACTCCCGGATGCCTTCCCAGTTGGCCAGGTGTTTGGGGTGGTTTATTATTTTTCTTGTGTTTTGTTTTGTTTTGTTTTAATATTTAAGAGAGAGAGAGTGAGAGAACGAACGAGCAGGGGAGGGGCAGAGAGAGAGGGAGACACAGAATCGGAAGCAGGCCCTGGGGTCCGATCTGTCAGCACAGATCCTGACACGGGGCTCGAACCCACGAACCGTGAGATCCTGACGTGGGCCGAAGTCGGACGCTTAACTGACTGAGCCCCCCCCCCACCCCCCCCCACCGGGTGCCCCTCCGGGCCTCTTTTCTGTTCAGGGAAACCTAGTTTCCCTGGGCCAGCTGCCCACCTGGCTTGGGGCGGCCCTGACCTTGCCCTGCTCAGAGTCCCTGGGACCAGCCCCTGTGTGTCTTCAGACAGCACCTGCCTCTGATCGGCGTCCTAGGGCAGGGCGCAGACCGTGGCCACTCTTGGCAGCGGCCCCGTTCGTGCCAGGCCTGGGCTCCCTGTGCGGCACTCAGGAAGGCGCCCGTCCGCCGCGTCCTGGGCGCGCCTCGTGTCTGGTCTGACTGAGCTGCTGTCTTTGTCCATAGTCCCTGAGGTCCTGCAGCTCAGCGACGCCCTGCGGGACGACATCCTGCCCGAGCTTGGGGTGCGGCTCGAAGATCACGAAGGTGGGTCCCCCTGGCTGCTTCTGGGGACCCGTCGTAAGGAGCTTCTGGGGTGGTGGGTGGGCAGGAGGGAAGGAGGCTGGGTGGGGGGCTGTTTTTTAAAAAGTTCTGGGACAGGGTCAGAGGACGCTGGGGTTTTGCGTGAGCAGGGGTCCCGGAGTGGTGCCCCCGTGGCCCCTGGGGGCCGGCCTTGTAGATTTGTGGTTGTGGCCGTCGAGGACACCTCCTGCGTTTGACCGGCGTTTCAGCGGCTAGGCCACCGGCCACGCCTGCTTGTTGTCTGTCACTCGGGAGACAGCCTGTGGGGCTGTCCTCCGGTTTCACTGTGTGTCTTCCGACTTAGTGGGGGTTTGGGCTTGACTGTTGGCGGATTGTTAGATTTTAAACACGGAGGGGACCTGTCCTATCTCATGACCTCCGGGCTGCCCATGGCGAGCGGCAAGGCCTTCCCGCGCCACGGTTAGCGTTGAGGCCGTTGAAGCGAGCGGCGAGGGGGCGGCGTGGAGGCCGGGCCCGTCCCACAGACTTGGCTTTTCAGGGCTGCCGACCGTGGTCAAGCTGGGGGACAGAGAGACCTGGCTGAAGGAGGGACAGGAGAAGAGACGGGTGAGTGGTGCTGCAGCCACTGCGGACTTCCGGGGGCACGAGGCCAGCGGCGTTCGTGTGCCCTGCTGCGCCAGCCCCTGTGCTAAGGCCCCGTGGCTGCGAGTGTCGGGGAGGCCTAATTGCGCGTGACCGCCGGGCGATCCAGTCACGGGAAGGTCTGCCTTCTAAGGAAGGACCCTCTTGTTAAAAAGCTCCTCCTGGGGTCTGAGGGACAATAGGTCCCTTTCAGTAAAGCGCAGCTGACGTGTTGGGCTGTACCTGCCCCCACGGAAGTGCTCTCCCCTTTGTCCCTGAGGTGGGACCCGCCAGTCAGTCACCCCTCCATCTGCCCAGGAAGCGGGGGGGGGGGGGGGGGGGCCGGGCGCGCGGTTCACGGGGCGAGGGGGCGAGGAGCCAGGGCAGGTTCTCGATAGCTGGCCTCCCCGATCCTGCCGTGTCCGCCCCGTCCCGTGGCCCAGCCTTGTGTCCCATCCCTGCGGGCTGGGCCGGGAAGCAGACGCGTGAGCCTACCGCTCTGCTGCGCCGGCGCTCTGCCCGTGCAGGTGCTCGTGGGGCACAGAGGCAGACGGCGGCTCTGCTGAGGGCGGCAGGGGGGCGGCCCTGCCTGCTGCTGCTCGCGCTCGCCGCGGCCCCAGGTGCAGCTTCCCGCAGCGCCACCGCCCGCTGCGCCGGCCCTCCCCTGACCTCGCCCCGTCCCACGGTTGTCTGCCCGCGACCCCCCCTGCTTCTCTCTGGCCCCACGCTTGCCTTTACCCGGCCGCCCGCCTGAGAACCCCAGATTCCAAGACGGTATCATGACTCAACTCCCCAAACCTGCCCTTCCCTCCTATTGGTGGTGGCACAGCTGGGGCCCTGCGCCTGTCCTCGCGGGCACCACCCGACACCCGGGCCCGGGGACCCCCTCCCCGCCCCTGCTCCCAGGCCGCCCCCCTCGGCCCTGCGCTGACGTAGGCTACGGGTGGGGGTGGGCTTCCGGCCTCCACCTGTCTCCTGCAGGCCCCTTCCCTGGCCCAGGCCCTGTGTCCTGGCACCTGCTGTCCTGTAACTCCCCGCCCCCACCCTCTCTGGGCCCTCGCGATGCTGTCCCCGCTCACCCATGCGACAGAGCCCCCCCCAGCCGGGCTCGCTGCTCTGCTCCTGCCTTCGTGCCAGCCGCACCCCGGACCTTGTCACGTGTGCTGGTTCGCGGCCCCTGGGCATCATCCCCGCGGGGAATGAACGAGGGCTCCCCGCTCCCTCCGTGGGTTGGGCCGGGTCACAGTCCAGGCAGTGGGGGGTGGTGGGCACTTGCTTTATTCCGCCTCCCACCCCCAGAGGCCCTGGGGCAGACTTGGCTCATGGGGCCCCTGCTCCCCCCTAGGTTGAAGAAGAGAAGAGGAAGAAGAAAGAGGGGGCCGCCAGGAAAAAACAGGAACAAGAGGTACCACGTGCCGTCTGTGTGGGGCCCGGGCTCTCCTGGGAGGAAGTGCACACTTTGACCCCGAGCCCTGCTCTCTGTGCCTCCCTGGGCCCAGCCGGGCCCACCCTGGCCTGCGCCCGCGCCCACCAGCGGCACTCTCCCGGGTTCCCACTGCTGTGATCGTTCGGAACGAGCTTCTCGACGTTCCGTAGAAAAACCATGAAGCTCGGTGTTGGGTTGTCCCTCCTTTGACTCGCTCCGCCCCGCCTTCTGTCGCTCTCTGAACCTGGGGCTGGGCGGGAGTGATGCGAGGTCACGCCTTTCCCCTCGTGGGCTCGCCTGCGGTGACGGAGGGTCTGTGTTGCAGGCGGCGAAACTGGCCAAGATGAAGATCTCACCCAGTGAGATGTTCTTGTCAGAGACTGACAAATACTCCAAGTTTGATGAAAACGTAAGAAGCCCTTTTTTGTCTTTTCAGAACCTCGTTGGGCTCCTAAATGGTGGGGATCTCCAGCCTCGGGCGAGCGGCTCTTCTGTCTGGGGCTCAGTCCCGGGGAGGCGCTATCCGGGGTCAGGGCCTGTGGCCCCTCGAGTCTCCCCCCCGTGGCGGCGGCCGCACTGAGTCGTGGCCTGGCTAAACCCAGACAAGGTGTCGCTCCTGAGCTGGCCGGGAACGCGACTCAGGAGGCGAGGGCGCTGTCCCCAGGGCTCCTCCTTCCGGCGGGGCTCGGCCGCTTTGCCGCTAGACCCTTGGGTCTTCCTTACTGGTTCTTACGCTTGGGCCGGTCCCATCAGGACTGAGCCACGATGCCTCCAGAGGGAACAGTGGCCCTCGCCCCCGGGCGGGAGGAGGGCGTCCCCAGACCGGCCTCTCGGTGACTGGGGTTGGCGCGCCGTGGCGGGTACCCGTCCAGGCGCGTCCTAGCGCGAGTCTGTGAGCCCGGGAGCGGGAGCCAGGTGCGTGCAGGTGACCCCCCGTGCCCTCCGTCCCCAGGGTCTGCCCACACATGACAGCGAGGGCAAAGAGCTGAGCAAAGGGCAAGCCAAGAAGCTGAAGAAGCTTTTGGAAGCTCAGGAGAGGCTCCACAAGGAGTACCTGCAAATGGTTCAAAACGGAAGCTTCAAATGAAACAGCAGGGGACTCGGTTTTCACACCAAGCCGTCGGTGGCCTGACGGCTTTCTCTCTGCGTCCTTAGTGACACTGCCCCACGCTCGATGACGTTTACAGTGGCCCTCGGGTCCCAAATTGAGAATTGTGTTCACCTGCCGTCGTCGGCTCTGAGACTCCGTAATAAACTTTTCCAGGCAGCAGGGCTGCGCGTCCTCTGTGCCGCGGCCTGTCGCCCGCAGGCCCGGCCCTGGTGCGGAAGCGGCTCCGGGGCGCTTGCTCAGCAGGGCACGACTTGGCCGCGCCGCTCAGCCGGGAAATCTCTCCCCCTGCAGATCGCTATCGGCTGACCTCTGCGCGCCGGTGCTTTTGGAGGTATTTAAGCGGGAGAAAGGCAGGCTCAGACTGGCGAGGCCGCTGACACCCACACAAAGGCCGCTCGGTCGGCCCCTCTCGTTCTGCTGAGCAAACACACCGCCACGGCTCCGACCGCTGTCCCGCGCTCCGGGGGCAGAGAAGGGCTGGCTCAGCAGGGCGGGCCCCGGCCGCTGCCCGGATCCCGAAGCTGGCCGCGGAGATAAGGGGGTGGGGTGGGGAGGGCAGCCGTTTGTCGCCAGGTCCCAGCCGGGGGGGAGTGGGGCAGAGCATCCCCGGCAGAACCCTGTCGAGGACGGTGCGGGTGGAGCCGGCTCAGCGCGGCTGCACACCTGCCAAGGCTGGGCACCTGCTCGGACCCGAGGGTGGTCGGTGCCGGGTGGTCAGGTCGGGAGACGCCGTCTCACGCAGCACTGACGGCAGCACCAGGCACCGTGGCCCCCGTGGGGGAGTTCGGGGACGTCCGTGTGTAGGCCCCCTCAGCCCTTGCGCCTGGGGCCCCGCTGTGGGAAACCCGGAGAGATGCCCGCGTGCGTGCCGATGTGTGTGCCGATGTGTGTGTGCCCCTCGCCGCAGCGTCCTTCCGGGGGCTGACCGTCCCCCGGGCACCCGGTGCTCCTCGGGGGCACCGCAGCCACGGGGAGCACGGTGCCTCTGTGAGTATGAGAGCCGCCCTGATATGGAGGCACCGGGCCCTCCCACCTTGTACACATCTTACATGCGACCAAAATTGAGCCAGAAAAAGAAAAGGCCCCAAGACAAAGTGAAACAAACTCGTTCCCGTTGTCTCCCGCCACCAAACTGCCCCAGAGCTTGGTGGCTGAAAACAGCAGTCACCTCGTCACCATCTCTGGTGCTTCTGGGTTGGCCGGCCCACGGCAAGAGCAGGAACTGCCAAGCCAACCCTCTTCCCGGAGGCGAACAGCCCGAGGGCCTGGGATGGAGGCAGGGGGGCCGCTCACGATGAAAACGTCACAGGGGCAGAGACGGGGCCTTCCGGAAACGGGTGTGAAATGGAACCCACGTTCCTTCGGGGCTCTTGGGAAGCCTCTTGGATCCCCAAAGCCTGTGGTCCAGGGTGGGGTGGTGCCTTCAGGCACAAGCCCCCACATGCTGGGAGCCCTTTCAAGCTGAAGTGCTGAGACAGGGCGTTCACTGTCCCTGGGTGGCCGGTGGGACTGGGTGTCTTGGCCCAGGGACTGGAAGGGTGAAGGCAGATCCCTGACGGGAGGCGGGCAGTCGCAGGCCGCCTCCCAGGCCCTCCAGCACCGGGCCGGGCCTCAGCCCCTCAGCCCTGACACGGACTGGAGGCTCCAGAAACTCAACGGCCAGGAGCAGTTGCCCCGCTGGGAAGCAGAGGGAGACCGCCCTGCAGGGGCCGCTCCTGATAGATGGCCAGCTGGCCCGGGAAGGGCGGGTTTTCCAGGAGAGACGTACCGGGTTGAGTAGTATCCCCCCGACCCCCGCTTCCGAATTCACGTCCACCCGGAACTCCGAAACGGAACTTATTTGGAAAAATCAGATTTTGCAGGTGTAATGAGTTAGATTAAGATGAGGTGACGCCGGAGTCGGGTGGGCCCTGAGCGTAACATGGATGGTGTCTTTACAAGAGGAGAGGCCCAGACACAGAGAGAAGGCCACGTGACGACAGGAGTGACCCGGCCACGAGTCCAGGGCCACCCGGAGCCCCCAGCAGCTGGAAGTGGCAGGGAGGGTCCTCCCCTGGAGCCTCTGGAGGGAGCACGGCCCTGCCCACACCTGGACTTCAGACTTCTGTCCAGAACCGGGAGAGAAAACACGTCTGTGTTTAAGCCACGCAGTTCAGGGCACTTTGTGGTGGCAGGCCCCAGGAAACCCCCAGACGCATCGATTCTTGTACCTTTGTTCTCTGTGACAGAGAAACACGTTTACTATGACAATGTCTCATCTAAGTAAATCCATTCATGGGTATAATGGGGGACAAAAGATAGCCACAGGGCAGGCAGGTGAAGAATGTTGCGTAATTTCACAATAGACACACAGGACGTTTTGTTTTGCATGTTCCAAAGAGCCACTCCCCACGAGGTCAAGCGTATGGGACTCTTACTCCCATTTCTGCTGGGGAACCGGAGACCCAGTGCCTGAGATCTGAGAACAGGTCAGAGCCAGGCAGAGTGCTCGGGATGGCAGGGTTGTTTGGTGTCACTCTGAGCCTGGAGCCCTGCCTGTCACTCTCCCTAGCAGGTGACAACACTGAGTACATCCTGCCCCACGCATTACCCCCCGCCTCCACATCTCTGCCACGCAAATGTGTGCACCTGCCCAGGGCTCACCTCCCGTGGGGATCTCACATGCCATCTTTAGGGACAGGAACCACCCTGAGCTCTGCGTAGGCCCTGGAATGCACTGTGCCGACAGGGCCTTCCCCGCTGGCCCACTCTTACTGGCTCTCAGGTATGGGCTGGGGCACTGCTTCCTTCTGGAAGCCTGTTTGACACTTCCTCCTAATGGAGGGACCAGGGGGGAGGAGGCATGCGTGTAATCGGGTGCACATGCATCAGGGACGCTGGAAATGGGGAACTTGGTGGACATAAAGCAGGGAGAGGTGGCAGCAGCCGGGAGGGTGTTCAAGGCCAGCCTCTCAGGAGAGGAGACCACCCGGCTGGAGTTAATGGACAGGCAGGAGCCGACAAGGAAAATGTGGAAGGAGAGGACTTTGAGATCATGCACAACCCCCCAAAAGTGGCCCGAGGGGTGGGCCAGTGGGTGTGCAAAACTGCAGGTGTGGACAGGTGGACTCTACCGTCCCTCACCTGGGCTGCTTCCTCCAGGCAGTGTCTGGGCCACCAGTGGACCCAGGAGCTAGCTCTTCTGGCCCCTCGAAGGGTGGCTCAGTATGCAGGCTCCACGGTGGCCGCTCCCGGTCAGTCTGAGCACCAGGGCCTGTGCGGGACCAGAGGTCACCTGGAGCCCGGTACAGGCTAAGTCGATCGGAGGACAGACTCCTTAGGAGAGCCCCAGGTGACAGGCCCAGGGACCAACTCTAAGACCCCCACCCTTGTCCTCAGGCACTTAGTCCCCTCCCCTGGCCAGGGTGAGTGGCGTCATCAGAACAGTGGACACCCGCCTTGAGCCATTTGCCTGCGTCGTCCCAACCCTCTGCTAGCTCTATGAAGCGGGTACTACAAGTGCCCGTGATTGACAGATGGGGAAACTGAGGCTCAGGCTCTCTGTCAGGACCATCCAGCTAGAATTGGGAAGGTCACGGATCTGGCCCCAGGGGTCTCACCCAGGAACGCCCACCCACCCTTTTACTCTTGCTCTGTCCATGCACAGCCCTCTGGCCAGTATGACTGACAGGACGCACCTTTGAGTGTGCTGCTGGCTGAATGGTGGCCCCCAAGAGATTCAGCCCCTAACCCCTGTACCTGTGCACTTGACATTTGGAAATAGGGTCTCTGTAGATGTTAAAATGAGGCCCTGATGTAGTCACTGCAGAGAACACAGAGGGACACAGGAAAGGCCATGTGAAGGTGCAAAGACTGGGCGGGGTGGGGCTGGGGGGGGCGGTGCGGGACATGGCTGCAGCCCCAAGAGCTGGAAGAGGCAAGAAGGACCCTCCTTTGGAGCCTTCGGAGGGAGCCCAGCCCCATGACACCTCGATTTCTGCCTTCTAGCCACAAGAGAATAATTCCTGTTGTGTTTTCTGAGCACCTCAATTCGTATACTTTGCTGCCACAGGAAATCAAAACAGCATTCTCAACATGATACAGACAGAAAGCCTTCCGACACCCCTGGCCCTCCTTCCCACCCGCTCAGTGACCCCAGGAAAAGAGTGCACCACTACCTGCCCCACCTCCATCAGACCCCCGAGGACCAGGCCCTGCTTACCCAACAACCATTTCTGAAAAAAACGGACAAAATAACGCGACCCCCAACTGCAGGTGTAGCCCCTTAACGAAGAGCCTCTGGAACCCCGGACCTGGGCATATGGCTATCCAGGCGCACTGTCCTCTTATTCCTTGTTAGGTCAATGCTGTTCTACAAATTGCCATGTGAGGAGCCCGTGGTGGGGACCCAGCCAGGCGGCAGGGCCGGCTCCCCTGGGCCTTCCTGGGACGGGGGTCGGGGGCAGCGCGCATCGCTCCCTCTCCCGCTGGTGGGCTCTGCCTCGGCCAGTGCCCGGCAGACAGCCACCTTGCGCGCGGACGCGGAGGCGTGAGAAACAGGGAACCCCAAGTGCCAATCCCCGAGGCAAGGGTGAGCCCTGGGATTTGAGGAGGGGACAGGCATGGACGCCGGGGGTCTGCGGGGACCGCGCGCGCGTTGCTGGAAGTGGCACCGAACTGGCGGGGAGTGGCCGCCGAACTGGTGGCGGGCTCGGGAAGGGGCTGGCCGGGGACCGGCGGCGGGCAACCGGCCGCAGCAGGTGCCCTCCATGCGTCCTTCGCGCGCCCCCCGCCCCTTAAAGAGGCGGAAGGAATGCGGACGCGCGCCGCCGCAGACGTCACACGCCCTCATTTGCGTAAGGCCGGCGGGTCTGAGAGCGACGCAGCGCGGCGAACCCCGCCCCACGCCCTCTGATTGGCCGTCGCCGGCGGCGCCGAAGCGTCGTTGACTTGCGCCGAGGCCGCCCAACCACAGCCCGCTTTGCTCGAGGGGGCGTGGCCAGAAGCCTCGGCCAATGGGAGGCGGTGTTGTTGGCGGCCACGGCGGCGCAGCCCCGGGAGCGAGCGAGGCCACCGCCGCCGCCACTGCCGCAGCCGCAGGAGGCGTGAGAAGCAGACGCGAGGCGCTCGGCCGGGTAACGGCGCGCCGGGGCGGCCGGAGGGTGGCCGGGGCCAGGACCGCTGGGGGCCGGGACGGCAGGGCGAGGTCCGGGGCCGCCGTGTGGACTGGCGACGGCGGCGGCGGCGGCAGGGGCGGGGCGGCGGGAAGGCCGGGGCGGGCGGCGGCGGCGGCGGCGGGGAGGGCGGGGAGGCCGGGCGGCGGCGGCGGGGAGCGGGCGGACGCGGGTGACCCGCCCCGGCGCGGCCCTGAAGGTCAGGAGGCGCTTTGTTCCCGCGCGGCCCGTGCGGTGACCCCGAGGGGAGCGGCGGGAGCGCTTCCGCGGGGCCCCTTTGTTTTCGGGGCGCGGGCCGCCCGGCGGGGTGGTGTCTGCGGCGGGGCCGGGAGTGCCTGCGGCTGCGGGAAGTCGCCCTTCGGGACGGGGACGGGGACGGGACACGTCCCCCGCGGACGGCAAAGTTCCGAGCCTCTCTTCCTGCGTCTGTGCGTCTTTACCCGACTGCGCGGGGCTCCCTTTCGGAACGCGCTGTGTGCGTGCCGGCGGAGGGCCGGGTGGCGGCGACAAGACGCCGGCGCCCGCAGGTCCCCCCGGTCCGCAGGTCCGCCGTCCGCGCCAGAGGGCAGCGCGAGGTCGCGGGCCATCTGCGGGGCGGGGGTCCTCGCCGGCCCGCTCCACTGGCCCCGGCAGCCCCTGCTTAGCCTCGCTGCGGGTGTGCGCGGCGCAGAACGTGCAGGCGGTCGCACGTGAAAGTTAGAAAGTCGTCTTTGAGTCGCCGGCTTCCCGCAGTGGTGCCGCTGCCTCTAGGTGACTAGCGATGGCTGTTGCTACACAGCGGGGACGCATCTGACCTCGTTGCACGTGTTGACTCATCGCCTAATAATCCGCTAGGTCGGGAGGTGGGTGCTGCGGTGCTCCCGGGGAGCTGCTGGGGGAACTCCAGGCCCTAGGAGGTCGGATCCAGCGGCCCGTGCGAGGTGACAGCTTGACGCGACGCGCCGTTCCCGCTCCTGGCGGCGGTTGGAGAAGTTGTAAGGAGGCCTTGGGTGTTGGTGATCGCGTGCGCCCAGCTGCAGTCTCGTTGCCGAGGGTTGAGCTGCTTGACGGTTTCCAGCGAGAATTCTGGGGTCCTGACGATTGCCCAGTGCTTCCCCGGCTAGGGTCTGCGCGGTGTTTCAGGCTGCCGTTAGTGATGGCCGGCGCAGTAAATACTCTGCAGGTGCCGAGTGAAGCGGACGGAGCCCAGGGGGCCGCTCCAGGGGCGTCTGTTCCGGGGGTGCAGTGGGACGTTGTCTGGCGGCTTCACTTGCAAAGGTGGCGTTGCCGCGGGGGTGGGGGGTGGGGTGGGGGAGAAACCTCAGAACGTGAATTTTCTCAATTTGCTAGTTGCTTTTTTACTTGTTTGGGGATAAGGAATTTTTTTTTTTTTCTTTCCTCTTGTGAGGTTAATTATCCTGTTTCTTCCATTCAAAGGACCATGGAAGGTAAGTAAGACCTTTCTGGTGGGTAGAGATACTGTTGCAAAAGTTACTTTGTTGCAAGATTGTGGCGAGGAAAGGATCTCGTTTCATGGATAAATGTAGGTATGGGGATTGTAACCTTCCCAGATTTACTTAGGGACATTCAGGCCTAGGATTTAGGGTTTTAAGTCCTCTTTTGCTGGTATGATGAAAATAATCGTTCTGAAGGCATCTTTATCTAAAACGGGTTACTTCAGCAGCGTGGTGCTGTCTTAAATACCTGTTATGACCTGTATCATTTGCACCTTTTTTCCCCTGGTTTACCAGCGATACTGATTCAGGATGTGTGTGTGGTTATCTGTGTCTCTGTATCATAAAGTAACATCTAAACACGTTTGCGAAGGTTGCATTGTTTTTCAAAAGGAATATCGGATGCTGGTTGGAGAGATCCGATTCTTTGGAATAGCTACTTTAATCATTTTTGTTTGGATGATGTCAGCAGACTGAATTGTGGAGAGATTACTTATGCTTTAGGGTTATTGTCTTCTAAGTACGTAAGGGCGTTTCTTATTTTTGTGAGCTGGCCGTTTAGATTACCAGACTCTGGTATTTTGAGTTTGGAGGTTTTTATCTATAGGAGGTAGCTCATAGTTTTATAGAGATGAAGGGCTAGAGTTGGGGTGTGTTCATCAACACATTACAGCCTGTGAACTTGTGCTTGAGTCTTTAATTACAGTATTTCAGTTAGTGTGTCAGGGTTTTAACAGCCTCTTGATGCTGAGAGCAGATCAGTTTCCCGTGTGCAGCTCTGACGAGCCAGTGGAGGGATCGAGATCGTCAATATTTTTCTAATTTTGAGTGGTGGACAGTCTTCTAGTATCAGGAAGAGGTGACCTCAAATGTAAGTGTGTAAGTGGCTTAATAGAGTTCAGAATTACTTACTTTCAATTTTTTTTTTTTTCTTTCTGTTCATTGTCCACAGTTCTTAAATGTTTTAAAACTGTTTTCTGGGGCGCCTGGGTGGCCCAGTTGGTTAAGTATTCGACTCCTGATTTCGGCTCAGATCATGATCTCACGATTTGTGAGATCGAACCCCAGGTTTTTTCCAGGCTCCTTGCTGGGCATGGAGCCTGCTTAAGTGTCTCTCTCTCCCCCTCTCCCCCTCTCCCCCTCTCCCCCTCTCCCCCTCTTCCCCTCTCCCCCTCTCTCTCTCCCTCCCTCCCTCCCTCCCTCCCTCCCTCTTCCTCTCCCCCCTCTCCCTCCCCCCCCGCCTCCCTCCCTCCCTCCCTCCCTCTCTCTCCCTCTCCCCCTCTCCCTCTCTCTCCCTCCCTCCCTCCCTCTCCCTCTCCCCCCCCACTTCTCTCCCCCTCTCTCTCTCCCTCTCCCTCTCCCCCCCCCGCCTCTCTCTCCCCCTTTCTCTTTCTCTCCCTCTCCCTCTCTCTCTCTCCCTCCCTCCCTCTCTCTCTCTCTTCCTCTCTTCCTCTCTCTCCCTTCCTCTCTCCCTCTCTCTCCCTCTCTCTCTCTCTCTCTCTCTCTCTCTCTCCGTCTCTCCCTCCCTCTCTCCCTCTCTCTCTCTCTCTCTCTTTCTCAAAAATAAAAACACACAACAAAAACCCCAGAACTTTAATAAGCTTATGTTGAACTGCCAAAACTTTCGTCAGAGAACCTAAATGTTTTCGCTGTGTTTTGGAACAATAGTGGCGTGTCTGTGGGCAGGAGGGTGATTTAAATTCCCAAAGGCCTAGGAGCTGTCAGCCGTGTGAAACCGTACTGCTCAGAACCGACACTAGCCGTGGCCCAGATCTGAGTCCGGGGGCGGCAGTGAGGAGCTTGTGGGGAGTTTGGTCTGGAATTGCTTACTTTAGGTGGGAGAGGAGCCACAGGCGGGCGCTTACCTCGCTTGGCTGTTCCGCCACCGGGAGGGAGGTGGTAGAGAGGCGGTCGGTGCAGAATCCCCGCGGCAGGTCGTCGGCATCCGGCCTTCGCTCACTTTGGGCCACGTCTCCTGGTTTGACGGTTCTTGCCTCCCACAGACTGGAATTGGGGGGTGGGGGTGGGGTTGACCTCCCTTGCGAGACCCTGATCAGTGGGTAGTGAAGAACGTCGAGTTCAGCTGCTGGGAGACTTTTAAGTAGATGGTGATGACATAGGTTTGTTTTCATTTGACAGCCACTGGGTTTCTCCCTCGCCCTCTTCAGAGAAGGTGGGGCTGCTTTGCTTTGCCGTTGGATTTTAAATTTCATGAGTGGTTAGTAACAGGAGGGGTGTTCTTTAGTAAGAAAACTTGTACAAGAAATCAGTTGTGACCTATACCTTTTGATCTTGACCACTCACTGTGGAGCCTTAAATCTCCGCTTACCAGTATATCCTGTCAGCTGTTGCAACTAAATGTGCCTCTGTTCTGGCTTTGTGACTTTTTTTTAATGTGCTGTGCGTTTTCATATTATCCAGAAAGCCTGTTTCAGACATGATGAGGCGATTTTAATGAGCCATGCGGTAAAGAGATCGGCTGTACCCCTCAAACATTTACGTACCAAGGTTATAAGAATGCCGCCGTAAACATTAAAACATTTGCGTGCATTGGGGCGCCCAGGTGGCTCAGTCAGCTAAGCGTCCGATCTCGGCTCGGGTTGTGATCACACAGTTGGTGGGTTCAAGCCCCGCACCAGGCTCTCTGCTGTCAGCACAGATCCTCTGTCCCCCTCTCTCTGCCCCTCCCCTGCTCTCTCTCAAAAATAAATAAACATTAAAAAATAAAATGAAACATTGTGTGTGTAGGAAAATAGCTTTCGGTGCTTTGTATCCATCCATTCATTCGTGAGCCTCTTCTAGGTGCTAAACACAGTCCTAGGTACTGGGGTATCACACTGACCAAAACAGAGGGGCCTTGCCTTCATGTATTTCTGTAGTGGGAGACAGATAAACAACTTAGGCGGTGGTAGGTGCTTTTGAGAGGAAAAGTAGAAAAGGAGTAGGGACTTGGGTGTTTGTGATTTTTAAGTAGGGTGAAGAGGGAAGACCTTACGAAGTGACGAGACTTCTAAATACTGGATTAAGGAAAACTTTGAAACGTTTGCCTCATTTAATCCTATGCCAATGAGTTACAGAGAAGAGAGAGCAGAAGAGGAAAGTGGAGCTGTGGTAACAAAGAACCACTTTGCCCTGAGTAAAAATAGAGTGTTTGGTCAAGGAAAGGAAGTAAGTTTTTTACTCTTTTCTGGAAAACTGAGGGCTTGTTTTCTAGCAAGTTTTTGAAGAGATGGTCCACTGTTGTCTGGTGGCAGTTAGATCTCATCAGCAGACATCACTTCCTGTGTCTTCAGACTCTCCTCCGAGTCCCGGATGCCGTGCTGCGTGCGCAGGTGGCACGGCGGTGAGTGAGTGAAGCGGAGACTGCTTGGCCGCTGGCTCCGGGGACTGCCACATCGAGCAAGTAGACGGGTCCCTGCCCTCCTGGAACTTGTTCAGTGGAAAGACAAACATGCATGGTTTCTCCATTCTTAAAAAAAGAAAAGAAAAGAAAAAGTCTCAAACACCTGCAAACATAATGACCCCCATATCTAACCCACAGCTGCAGTAATTAACTGTTTGCCAATCTTAGTTCATCTGTAAGCCTATACAGATGATTTTGTAATTAAAAGGTTTTATAGGGATGCCCGGGTGGCTCAGTCGGTTAAGCGTCCAACTTCGGCTCAGGACATGATCTTGTGGTTCACGCGTTCGAGCCCGGCGTTGGGCTCCATGCTGACAGCTTGGAGCCTGCTTCAGATTCTGTGTTTCTGTCTCTCTCTGCCCCTTCCCTGCTCACACTTTGTCTCTTTCTCTGGCAAAAATAAATTTAAAAAAATAAATAAAAATAAAAGTTTTTATAAATGCCCAAAGGGAAAGGAAGAACATATATATTAGATTATCAATCATTATGTATGATTGAAATCAGTTTGAACCCAATTTCAAGACTACCTTTATGAGTTTAGGACCTGGGCACACCTTTCTCTCTCTCTCTCTCTCTCTCTCTCTCTCTCTCTCTCTCTCCCCCCCCCTCCCCCCCCTTTCTTTCTCTTTGGCTAAGACTACAAGCGTATGTGCAGGGTATGTTAAGTTAACAAGGATGTTTTCTATTAGTTGGGAACCTTACAGAAGTTAATTTGGTTGTGTACTTCAGGCATGTTTTCAGTTTACCTGCTTGCATATTGAATCCAACACCGTTACCTTCTGATGGTGAGGAATGTAATGACAGACTGGATTAAAAAAATCAGGGCAACATAAATGAGGTCCGGACTATGACAGGGCTTAGGGGGTGGAGACCTAGGGATTTCTTGCGGGGGTATCCTGACTCCTTCTTAGATGGTTCCTTTGTCCTTTCTGATGGAGTCTCAAGCCAGAACATGATCTGGTACTCTGGAGGACCTGCACTTGGACCTTGGGGCTGATTGGACTCCATCTTACGTTGACAGGGTAGGATCACCGTCCTTCACGCTTATGTGAACTGTGAGATTAATAAGAATTATAGGCTAGAATGAAATTCTGAAGTCTGACAGAAGCATTTGGTCACATTTGCCTTAATTTTCGTCATTCAGTTATTTCATGGGAAGACACTGAGGATCTTTGACTTGGTTTAAGATCGATTACGTATAGAAATTTTGGTTATGTGAAGGGTGACCGTATTCCCCAGTTTACTCCTTTGTCTCTCAAAAGTGACCCACTTTGAAGTTATATGATTACTCTAGCTATAGACTGTTTTAAAATTAGGAATTTGGGGCGCCTGGGTGGCTCAGCCAGTTAAGTGTCCAACTCTTGATATCAGCCCAAGTGATGATGTCTCAGTTCTTGGGACTGAGCCTCGTGTTGGTCTCTGCACCAACACCGCGGAGCCTGATTGGAATTCTCTCTCTCCCTGTCTCTCTGCTCCACCCTCTCTCTCAAAATAGGTGATTAAAAATAAACATTAAAAAAAAAAAAAAAGCCCACTTTCCTTCATACTATGAGTTCTCATTCTGATGAGAAATAAAGAATAATTGAGAGGGGGCCGAACAATACATCCCTGTTAAAAATTTAAAAAAAAAAAAAATAGGAATTTAGTTATAGTGGATAATTTGCTGCAAAAACTAAGAATTTTTTCCCCGTGAAAACAATTTTTTTGTTTGGGGTAAAAATCCATTAATAGGGTTGTGAGGTATCTCACATAAATAAAAGCAAACCATTATTTGTATAGTCATAGAAATTTGCATTCCCATCCAAATTTAGAATCTTCGACTCAGTTAAAGTTTTTAGCCCTAGATCTGAACTGCTGTATTCTTTTGAAATTTTAGAATATTCTTTTGCCTGGAGACCCATTTGTATTTTAATATGATTGCCTTATAGACTTAGCAGAACCTTCAAATGAGGTTGAAGGTTCTCCAAATGAGGCTTGAGACCGTGATTTTGATGTTAAGCTAAGTGTACCAACATTTAAAACAAATGAATATTTTTCAAACCTGCAAATTTGGTAGTCCTTGTGACTTTGTATTTTTTTTTTTTTTAAATAAGCATTTTTGTTTTAAGTTTATTTATTTTTGAGGGAGAGAGACAGAGCACATGCAGGGGAAGGGACAGAGAGTGGGATACACGGAATCCGAAGCAGGCTCCAGGCTGTCAGTATAGAACCCAATGTGGAGCTTGAACCCACGAACTGTGAGATCATGACCTGATCCGAAGTCGGACACTTAACCGACTGAGCCACGCAGGCATCCCATGACTTTGTATTTTAACTAGTTGGGATTGCTAAACAAAAGTAAATCATTTATGGCAATGAAGACTGACAAGTGGAACTCTAGTTTGTTTATGTCACCAACTCTAGATTATTTTTCCTTATGTGAAGGGGAAAATGTTGAGAATAACTTGATTTGTTGGTCTCCAATCAAGCAATAGAGTGATCTGTAAGCACGTTGCAGTTGTAAATGCCGAGGGAGACCTTAATGGGTCACACACTGGGTGTTGCACATGCACATAATTTTGTCCTCTCGACAGCCTCTCAGTCAGCACTGTCTAGGCTGTGGGTGTCGAAACCGAGCTTACACAGCTAGGAGACAGTAGAGATTAGGGTTCAGAACCAGGTTATTGTGTGTCTTTGTTCTAGATGTTGAGTTCTGGCTTTATTGTTGTTTAGTTCTCAAAATAGTTTCTTTCCCATTGTTTAAACTCATCTTTTTGTTATTCTGTCTTTGATTTAGCTGTGTGTGTGTGTGTGTGTGTGCGCGCGCGCGCGCGTGCGTGCATGCACAAGTGTTGTGTCGGATTTAACATAACTGCTTTGTCATCGTGTCACCAAAAATAGTATTAAATAGCACATGGCCTCACATAATTGAAAATACAGTGGATCATTGTATCCCAGGAATCCGTTAATTTGGAGTGGCGTATGAAGCTCTTTGGCCTGTGTTCTCAAGAAGGCATATAATCACTCCACAGTTAGGTCTCGTGCTGGACGCTGTTTAGGGCCCTGGGGCCACATAGTGAGCATCATCGAGGAGTGTTTTTATTTTCCCATTTCTGGACTGCATGTTTCTCGGGAATGCTGCTGCACCGCCGATTCTGACTGACTCTGAGCTAGCTGTTGATTGGCCACTCTTCCAGCAGCAGCAACAGTGATCTTGAGCTGCGCAGGTGGAAATGGCAGCAGGAAGTGAAGTGGTCAGTGGTGGTAGGGAAAGTTCACCAGGGTCTCAGTTTCAAACGTGCAAAGATTTTAATCTAAGACAGAACCAAAGGAAATGAAATGGAGAATCTCACATACACGGTCTCAGAAAAATCAGACTTAAAGACAGACTGATTTCCCACAAACACTTGATTTACAGAAGATCAAAACTCATTCAATAACTAATGAGTGTCTGCCAAGAATCTCTCAAATGTCCCCTTTTGTACTTGCCCACGAAAACAGCCTGCCCTAAACCTTTAGTGGACCCCTCTGTAGCTCGCTGCGGTCTGCGTGTCCCAAATTGCAGCTCCTTTGCTATTCCCGAATACACTCAGTGTCTGGTGTCTTGAGCTTGTCCTCCTCTCTTTTAGGTTCACCTTGCATGGTGTCAGAAGTGGGATCTGAAGGTGCCGGCTGCGGGGGCACTGTGACTCCTGGGATCGAGCGAGGTACTCACATTTGAGCCTTTTGTGCTCTTTGCTTCTACGGAGTCACCATAACTTTCCGTTTGGTGAGTCTTCCCCAATATCAGGCTCCCTTGTTTTGGTAGAACTCTCAGACTTTGTTCAGGATTTGTCGTACTCTTGTTCTTAATCTGATCATGGGATCCCAGTCATCTAAATGGTCTAAGAGTGGCCCCCTTTCAGGAACCCTGGCCAGTTTTTCTTTAAAAGATGATGGTCCTTCCTCATACCCGGTATTGACAATATGGACCAGTCTTGCTAGAAAAGGTAACTTGGAGCCCTGACGGCCATTCTGGGAAACCTTTCATCTCTTCAGACTTGTTTTTCTCCCAACCGAGTTAGAAAATTAAAACAGTTCAAGTGGGATAGTTATTTTCGTTGGTATCTGAAGGTTTCTAAACGTGTTCAGAATTCTAAAATTGCACCTTTACAAAATATTGTTTCCAAAGTGACTGAAGCAAATAAACAACTAAAGGTGGATAAAAATAAAGTGTTAGAGGCTTCTTTCTTGGTGCTGGCCAAGGTTCCCTCCTACCCCCCCCCCCACTGCCCCACCTCCTTACACATCCCTCTTTGCCTCATCACCCTTCCCCTCTATCTGAACTTTCTTTCCTGTCACTGAAACCTCACCATCCTAACCCATTAAAACCTTTCCTTTCAAAACTGACTTTGTGAGGATGCTGTTAAACCACCCCAAATTTCCTGTACCCCATGGATAAAAAGCTGAGCTTAGGGCTATAATTAAGGTCTTTCCCAAGGTAACTGAGGATCTTTGTAGATTTGTGGAATTCACCAATCTGGGCTGTGGTCTCTGTCCGTTAGTTGACATGCCTCTTGGAGAAGGTCAAGCCCAGCGCTGGATGAATGCTGCTAGTTGGAAACCCCCTGAACAGTCTCTAGGGTTTAAACTAGACCAGCCGCCAGCCCTTTCACATGACCAAGCTTGTAGTGTATAACCACGAGGCTACACGAAGTCATCTGTGGGGCTAGCCCGTGGACTAGACTCAGATTCAGGCGTGCACCCAGAAGCCAGCTGAATCCGTCCATGACTGTTACGTGACTGTCCGTGACTCCAAGTTGTTGTCAAGGAAATTCCAAGCTTCCCATAGATGTTGAGTCCACCCAGATGAGCTCTGACTCCATGTTTGTAAAATGGGACTAAGGAAGGACTTAACACTGTTGATCAAAACAGCCGGTATGGGACAGGCATGGAGGCTCCACAGCGGGTGTGACCTGCAGGGTCACGTTAGCATTGCAGACGGTCTGCCCACTGGAGAAAGGGTTGCTCTAAATTGAAATCCAAACAGTTGCAGCCCCCCGAGGAGCAATGGCCAAAGCCACCCCAGTGATGGGACTCTGAGGACACATGGGGATTATTCCCCAGCCTTGTGGGAGGGAGACTAAATAGGATGGGAAGACTGCTTTCCAGATTGGGGACCAATTTTCTCACTGTATCAGTTAACACAGGAACCACCCTGTCAGTGCTCAACCCCAAATTCAAGTGTCCCTTCTTTAGATAATACATATGTTCCGACAGCGGGGCTCTCAGATGAAGTACCATACGTTCCTGTTTCTTAGCCCATATCCTTTCGTCTGTGGGACCTTTGCAAGACAACCAACCATTTCTTCTCAGTGATTTAGCTCCCGTACATTGATCTAGGATGAGCTTTCCCAGAGATACACATTGCCTTTTTTGTTCCTTTCCCAAAGCGGAAATATTCCTTGAGGTCAAATCCAGTACTCAGGAAAATTTCAGGGCTCTTTATTGCAGTCTACAAACCAAAGACGACCAAACTTTGGTCTACATCCCCTGGTACCCCCACTCTTTGGGCAAAGCCCTCAACAGACAGAGGCAGAATTCATAATGCTCCTCCCTTTAATAATCCAGATTGACCTCTCAAAACTTCTTCCAAGAATAAATCAACATCCTATAAATAATAAGAGGCCTGGAGCACCTGGGGTAGCTCAGTTGGTTAAGCATCTGACTTCGGCTCAGGTCATGATCTTGCAGTTCGTGGGTTTGAGGCCTGCGTCGGGCTCTGTGCTGACAGTTCAGAGCCTGGATCCTACTTCGAATTCTGTATTTCCCTCTCTCTCTGTCCCTCCCCTGCTCGTGCATTCTCTCTCTCAAAAATAAACATTAAAAAAAATAAGAGGCCTTATCAGGGTATAAGGTTTATCATAGATTATAAGAATTCGTTATCCTTTGTACTAGTGCTTGTAATATCCTTATTTTACCCATAAAAAAACCCCTCTGGCCAAGGATGGAGATTGGCCCGGCATGTTAAGGCAGTAAACACTAATCCCTTCACCCTGTTGTCTCTGGTCCGTACACTGTTGGTTGCCATTGGATTCCAGACTTCTTTTTTCTTGTTTAAGGTTTATTATTTTTGAGAAAGAGAGAGTGGGGGTGGGGTGGAGACAGAGGGAGAGACAAAGGATTTGAAGCTGACGGTAGAGAGCCCAATGTGGGGCTCAAACTCATGAACCCTGAGGTCGTGACCTGAGCTGAAGTCACACACTTAACCAACTGAGCCACCCAGGTGCGCCTGGATTCCAGACTTCTTAATAGCCCCTTTATGCCACACTCGAGAACACCAAACCTGATCCCATTGTTTGGGATGACCAAAGTGACTTCTTTAGGATTTTGAAGGAAGCTGGTAAGTCCACCTACACTTGGACACCCAAATTACCAGCTGCCCTTTTTCCTTTTTGTATATGAGAAGGAAGGGGATACCCTTAGACTACTTACCAAAAATGCGGAGTTGTCCCAGACTCCTAGGCTCCTGTAGCCAGCAGTTCGATCCACTGCCTGAGGACGTCCCCACGGCCTCAGAGCTCTGCTGCCACCATCCATACTAAGGGCTACTGCAGAAGGAGTCGGCGTCTTCCTCCACTCTTTATGCTTCAGGGCTATTGAGGCTCCCTTGGGTTCATACCACGCTCAGTGCCTTGCAGCGAGCTCTTCCCTCCTGTGAGACCCTCTTACTAACCGCCCCCCATGTCACTCTTGCTAACTGGAACCATCTCAACCCTGCTTTCCCTTCTCCCTCCTCCCCTGATGAAATTCCCCATGACTCTCTGATTTGGACGGATCAGCTGGTGACCCCTTGTGAGGTGTTCCAGGAAGCCCCTTTGACAAACATTGATCTTTCCCGGCTAACTGATGGCTCTTACCTAAGCTGTGAACATGCTGTATCCTGTGCTGGGTGTGTGATGACACTTCTGTGTGGGGCACGTGATAACAATTTTGAGGTTGGTAAGTCTGCACCTCTGCCTTTGGCTTCTGGAGCTAAACAAGCTGAATCACATGCCTTCACTGGAGCATGCATTATAGCCGAAAGCAAGGCAGCAAACATGGATACTGACATCCAACATGCCTTTGGGGTGGCCCATGACCTTGGAATGGTAGGGAAACAACAGGGCTTCCTCACTTCCAGTGGAGGTAAAGAATGGCTCTTATTCCGGTAAAGAAATGGGCAAAAGACATGAACAGACACTTCTCCAAAGAAGACCTCCAGATGGCCAACCGATACGTGAAACAATGCTCCACATCACTCATCATCAGGGAAACACAAATCAAAACCATGACAGGATACCACCTCACACCTGTCAGAATGGCTAACACTAACTACTCAGGCAACAACAGATGTTGGCGAGGATGCGGAGAAAGAGGATCTCGTTTGCATTGTTGGTGGGAATGCAAACTGGTGCAGCCACTCTGGAAAACAGTGTGGAGATTCCTCAAAAAACTAGAAATAGAACTACCCTACGACCCAGCAATTGCACTACTAGGCATTTATCCACGGGATACAGGTGTGCTCTTTCTAAGGGGCACATGCACCCCGGTGTTTATAGCCACGCTACCGACAATAGCCAAAGGATGGAAAGAGCCCAAATGTCCATCGACGGATGAATGGATAAAGAAGATGTGGTGTATACATATATATACAATGGAGTATTATTACTCGGCAATCAGAAAGAATGAAATCCTGCCATGTGCAACAATGTGGATGGAACTAAAGGGTGTTATGGTAAGTGAAATTAGAGAATGACAGGTGTCCTGTGACTTCACTCATATGTGGAATTTAAGGTACAAAACAGATGACCATAGGGGAAGGGAAACAAAAATAACGTTAAAAGGGGACAAAACAGGCCCAGTCTTAAAGTATAGCAGTTCTTAACCACCACTCAGTATGCCCACCTTGCATATCGTAGGAGATAGCAGGGGAGTCTGCTAATAATCTCAGTCTTGCTTAAAAGAGCTACTGTCCCAGCCACTGTTTTCCTGGCCCTTTCAGGAGTTGGAGAGGGCTTCAGGGAGGAGAAGGAAGGCCCCAGTGCCCAGTGGGATATTGTCTGGGGACACTGAGCACATGGAGAAAGCAAGAGAGCCACAGTGGCTGCTCCTGTCCCCAACTATCCCCACCTTTGCCCCTACTTCTCCCACCCCCTCAAAGCTTCCCAGGAATTAAAAAAAAAAAAGATTAAAAAAAATAAAAAGGGACAAAACAAAAGAGACTCTTAGTATAGAGAACAAACTGAGGGTTGCTGGAGGGGTTGTGGTTGGGGGGATGGGCCAAATGGGCAAGGGGCATTAAGGACGATACTTGCTGGGATGAGCACTGAGTGTTATACGTAGGGGATGAATCGCTGGATTCTACTCCTGAAATCATTATTGCACTAGATGCTAACTAACTGGGATGTAAAATTAAAAACAAGAATGGCTCTTCTGTCCAAAATCTGTTGGCCGCCGTAATGCCACCAGCGGCTCTGGCTGTTGCTACGTGTCGCAGGTCTGATCCCCTGGAAGCCAAAGGAATCTGCCTCACCGATACCCCTGTGAGAAATGCCACCCTCATGAGCTCCGCTGACCAAACCTCTGTCGTGGCACAGAAGACCACCCCCCAGCGGGGACCTCAGGTGTGAGGCAGGAAGTACGACAGCCGGCCTCCGAAAGGGAAAAGCAGGGTTGGAAATCTAAAGGCTGCTGGCACCACAAAGAAAAGGGACTCTGGTCTGGACCCGTTAATAAGCTGATCCTGCTAGAAAGTCTGAAGTGTTCCTTTTTGCCCCCTGTGCCTGAGTTAAGCCATTGGTTCCCTGAGAAATGGTAACTTCTGTGGATCAGTATTGGTAGGAAGCAGCAGCAGGGCCATAAAAAGTGCTGTCTTGCTTCCACCTGACCCTGAGTATAGCCCAGGAAGCCTGTTTGCACCGCCCCGGGAAGTTGTAGTTTTCCCGCTGGACCATTGGAGCCCTGGGAGGTGAATTTCACACGTTTGCCCCACCCCCAGACACAGACATTTTCTGACGATAGTTCCCGTCTTTTCACGTTGGATTGAAGCATTTCCACGTGGAAAAACGACTGCCTCTTCTGTGGTTAAGTCCTTCTGCCAAACATTATTCCCGCTTGGGGAGCACCGTGGTGGCCAGGGGACCCACTTCGCTTGGCAAGTACTTGGACAAGTCTGTGCCATCTGGCCAATTCTACAACATTTTCGCTGTGTTTATCCTCAGACTTCGGGACTGGTCCAACGTATGGAAGAATAACGATCCAGGTTGCTAACTTAGTTGAAGCCTCCAAATACCTTGGCCCAAAGTACTGCTCCCGGGTCTTCTGAATCTCAGATCTGCTCCGTCCAGTATTCATAAACTCTCACCTTTTGAAATAATCACAAGACAGACCATGTATTTAGCTGCTGCTTCCTTTGACCCACAGCTAAAGAAAGGGCACATATGTTAGTTTTGTAAGGGTCTAATTAAATCCACCGAGAACCGTCGTGTTTGTGGTGTGGACGATCTTTCCACAGCAAGCTCCCTAGAGACAAAAGACGTCACACTGTACAGCCAGGCGAGTCCATCTGCTAGAAACAGCGTCTCCGTAAAGATTCACTCCAGCCTCATTGGAAGGGCGCCTACCAGGGGGTACTGACGAACCCCTGTGCCACCAGGTTCCAGGAGACAGACTCCTGGGGTCACACGTGCCGTCTAAAAGAGCGTGAGTGGACCTGCACCCCATCTGGTGACTTAAAGCTAAACATTTTCGAGGACTGAAGCACATGACACTGGAAGAAGACCACCTACCCCAGACGCTCGGGCCCGGCCTGTGGAGCCTCCCCTTTGACGGTATTCGGTGTCATTGAGCAACCGAATCCTGCTTCAAGTTGTAGTTGTCCTTTCGCTGGCCTACTCGCCGCCCCCTCCTTTGCCTCTTTGGCTCTTATGTCCAAAATCTGTTGGCCGCCATAATATTTCTCACCTTACAAAAACTCTTTGATCCCACCAACCCTCTGATGGTTGGATTTGCACCGGAGTTAACACTGGTGATAAACCTGAATGGGTGGTCTGGCCATTTTCCTTAGCAGGATGGCAAGAGCTTTCTAGCAGAGATACGGGGTTTTCTTCTGGTACTTTCGGGGCTGTACGTATTCTCCCTTCTGGCAAATTGGCACCAGCCGTTAAGCATTCCGTTCGGTGCTCCTCACCCATAAAGGGATACCCTTCACTCAAGTCCGTGCATTTACCCAAGGTCTTTTCTCTGTTTCACAAACAGTAATGGGACTGGCAAAACTTGAGGCCGCCTCCCAGTAGACTTGTAACTATACAGTGGTGCGTGACCCAGAAGACTGGGAGTACATTCCCCACTGGAATCTAGAAGACTCCAAGGTCTTCTCTATCAGTGTGTCTGGTGGGGTGTCGAAAATGATAAGGGCACTGGGAATGGGAAGCTGACTGGTCTCCTTTTGGTGGGAACTTCATTCAGCATGCCTTCTCCCTGGGAGATCCCCAGACCTCCGTCACAACCTCCCCTGCAGCCGTCATACTCACCTGGTAACCCACGTATATTGAAGCTTAACACATTCCTATAACCGTCTCCGCGGTGCTAACCAGTTGTCACCTGTTAGTGTGAGTGAGTATGTTTTTAATCACGAGGTCTCTCTCATTCTGGGGAAAAAAACTAATCTAGCAAAAGGGTCCACCTGAGGCCCTGTCTTGAGAAAACACTAGTTATGTTTTTCTATGTGGCAGAAACATATATTCCACACTCCTCCTGGAAAGGATGCTGTGGTGTTATTGCCCCCGTTCCTGATGCCGAAGGCGGGAACACCCGCCCGCCCGCCACTCCCATATCCAGTCTGGGTTCTTTCTCCTGTCTTCTCTCTCTCTCTCTCTCTCTCTCTCTCTCTCTCTCTCCCCTACTGTCTTGAAAGAGCACATGATAACAGGGACGGATACAGTTTCGGGTGGTTGCCCACGAATAGCCCAACAGTGGATAGAGAGGGATTTGGATATGCCTTTGCCTGAGCCTTTCCCTCGGGTGGGAGTAGCAGAGCTTACAAAGGCAACTCCGAATCTGTGGTTCTACCTTTACTGCTCCTTTGAGTGCTTCTGAACATCAACGGACCCAGACAGACAGTCGCAGAAGGTAGTCCTGAGCCGTCTCCCGTAGTAGCAGGGAGGAACCGGTGCCCTGTCTGGGGAAGAATGCTGTTTGTATGTAAACAAATGGGGGGAATAACTGAAGAACTAAAAATAATGAAATGTAGGGGCGCCTGGGTGGCTCAGTTGGTTAAGTGTCCGCCTTCGGCTCAGGTCACGATCTCGCGGTCCGTGAGTTCGAGCCCCGCGTTGGGCTCTGTGCTGACAGCTCGGAGCCTGGAGCCTGCTTCGGGTCTGTGTCTCCCTCTCTCTCTGACCTTCCCCCATTCATGCTCGGTCTCTCCCTCTCTCAAAAATAAATAAACATTAAAAAGTTTTTATGGGGGGCGCCTGGGTGGCTCAGTCAGTTAAGCGTCCGACCTCGGCTCAGGTCATGATCTCATGGTCCGTGAGTTCGAACCCCGCGTCGGGCTCTATGCTGACAGCTTAGAGCCTGGAGCCTATTTCAGATTCTGTGTCTCCCTTTCTCTCTCTGGCCCTCCCCCGTTCATGCTCTGTCTCTCTCTGTCTCAAAAATAAACATTAAAAAAAATTTTTTTTTTTTAAATAAAAAAAAATAATAATGAAATGTAATACCAAACTGTGAACTGGAATAAGCCAGGCCCTAGAGACCTAGGACGTTTTCAGCTTCCTAAATCACGAGCAGCGAGGGAAACCGGCTGAGGAGTTTTTCCAGCCAGTAGCCATAATTGGACTTTGGGCCCTGGGTTTAACCCTCTCGCTGAAGTTTGTGCTGCCTCGTATCAGGCAGGGGCCTTCCTCCTAGACGTGTGTACAAACTAGAGTTCTCTTCCTTCCCAAGACCTAGCCTGAAGCTCCACTGGGAGGAACATGGCCGAGATCCCCCATTTCGTGACTTTTTTGTTCACATGTGGCCTGACGCCCTCTGGCCGCGTCCCTCCCGTGAGGACAAACATCTGGGGACGGTCTTCCTGGGTTCTGACGGGCTCCGTCCGCTCACAGCTAAGGACAGCTCTGAACAAGACCCCGTACAGACCAGTTGACCGGCGCTGCCCTCTGTGGCAGAGGCCGATCACGGGGACGCCCGGCAGGATTGTGTCCTTCGATGGGAGCGAAGGTGTCAGGTGGGGAGTCTCACATGTGTGCCCTCAGGAAAGCGGACCCGAGGACCGTCAGGCTGACTTCCTATAAACGCTTGATTTCCAGAACGTGGAAGTGGTCTCCCCCCAGTGAGTGTCCACCAGGAATCTCTCCCCGTCTTTGAGCCGTCCAGCTTGCTGCATGGCTCCCGACTCGCTTTTCCTCTTCGTCCTCTGCCCGTAAAAGCGGGCGCCCTAGACCTCCGGTGGACTCACCCCTAGCTCTCGAATTACAGTTCCTCTGCTTTTCCCCAGGAGGCTCTCTTTCTGGTTTTGGAACTTGCCTCGGCTTGTCTCCTTTCTTTTAGGTTGACAGACCCGAGTCCGCATCGTCCCAGCCGGGGGACCTCGGTCAGGCGGTTTACCTTCCCAGCCTCAGTGTCGTCCCCTACCCGCCGGGGGTGTTCGCTCCCTGGCAGAATTGGTGTCGGGCGTAAACTGTAGGGAAGTGCCTGTCGCCGTGGGGCCCTCGCCACTACACGAGGTGTTGGCACCAGGTGTGTGGTTTGATGGGCAGCTACCGACTCGGGGTCAGGGCTGGAGCCCGTCCGCTGGGCTGGCGGTGGGTGCCGCTGCTTCTGGAGAGCAGGCCCCTCCTGGCACTCAGCACGCGTGTGGCCTCTGGGGTGCTAGCGGAGACACCGCCACACGGTGGAGCCACGCTGCAGTGGGTGCCCGCGGGGAGCGAGGTTGGCAGGAGGTGCGGGCGTCCGTTCGTACTGTTCAACCCAGAAATCCTGCTGTTGGCGTGGAAATAAACAACGGGGGCCCCCGGCAGCCACACAGACGACCGTGTTCGGACAGACGTTAGCGAAGGCGTGTTGTAGGGAGAGCCGTCAGCACTCCACGGCTGGCACCTGCTAGGCGGGCGCCTCAGCTCTTAGGGTCTGGCATCAGCTGTCACGTTGCAGACTCCCCTGTCCCGAGGTCTGCGCTCGCGGAACGGAAGCTCGGGGCCCCGCGCCGGCTGCGGTGCGCAGGCCGCGGTGCGCACGTAGCGAGCTGCAGGGGGGCGGGGCTGGGAAGCAGGGTCGCAGTGGGTGGCTAGGAAGGGCAGGGATTCACATTTGTGTGGGGTGACTGGACTCCACAGAAGGTGGTGGGGACCAGGAAAGGTCTTTAAAAGTCACTGACGTGGGGGCTGTGAGGCGGAGGGCCGTTGTGGCCAGCCCCCGCCGCACCTGTTGAATTCTCTTCCTTCTGCTTTGCATCTGCAAAAGCAAAATCACCTAAGAAAACGCAGTTGAGTTCAATACAAAACGCTTGCAGATCATAAATTCCGGCTATTTCTCTTCAGTACAAAGTGTTCGGTTGCTGTTTTGTTTGAAGCATTGTGACTGAGGGGCTCGGGCTTTGCTCTAGTGCCTGAGAATAAGACGTCGACGGGGCCCGGGCCGTTGACAGGTTGCTGCCCTGGTTCGGAGGGAGGGGGAGGAGGAAGAGGGAGAGGCTCCGAAGTGTGTTTACCGTGTCTGAGATTAAGGAACGTCACCACCTCTGTTTAGCTGTGCATTTAGATAGCGTTTTGAAGTTTTATTGAGTTCTTTTCGAGGCATAAACGTCCTGGAACCTAACTTTAATATTTAGAGGTAGAAATTCACCTGATTTGAAGATAACCCTTTTCGTGTGTGTCTTCTGAGAGTGGGATTGGACTGAGAATATTGTATCGTGCTTTTACACAGACAGTGCCACATCTTTAGCGTGGGAGTAAGGGAACATACAGAACAAAGTTTAAAAATCATCCTGTGATTCGGAGCGTGCGAGACAGTGTAAACACCAGTAAATGCTTTGGCTGGTTCCAGAATAATTGGCTTAGCATCAACACACGTCCTTGTTGTTAAAGCTTCTTATAGAGAAAAGGCAAATGAGGATTGATTGCTCTTACCCTGAAGTCTGGTCATTGTAGCACCGAAAAGACATTTTTTTGTGAGTAAAATGTGCATACGCTGAAATTGACAGGTCCTTACTGTATGATTTGATGAGTTTGACAAGTGTATGTGTCTAAGAAACCTAAGAAACCAACATCCCATTCACGATCTACAACATTTCCATCGGCCCAGAAAGTTCCCTCCTGGTAGACCCTCGCCCCCACAGACGGCCGCTCCGATGGGCACACTGGTGGAAAGTTCTCTGTGAATATTTGACGTTAATTGTTACAACTCTTTTTCAATTTGTAGGAGGTCAGAGCCTTCAGATGGCAGATAACAGGTAAGCCAAGACGGACTTTGTTGGGATTTCTGTTTTGGTTGATGAACACGAGCCAGGCTGCCCGTCCGTGAGCACCAGCGGCAGCTCTGGCTGATGGCTCCTTTTCCCCCCTGTATTTGAGCCGATGAAAACTTGCTTCACGCGTGGGAAGTGTCTCAAATACTGATCCTGGGACACCTTTTATGGGAAGTGGTCGTTTTGCTCTCTAGGCCTTTGTGCGTCCCAGGTGAAGTCCTGGCCGCCTTCCTCACGTCGCACGCCCCCTGGTGTTCAAGTGAAGAGTTTTGTTACGTGGCTTGTTCTGAAGGTCTGGTGTGGTGTTTGATGTGGTTTGATTTTGGTAAGGGAGCTGTGTCCAGACGTCTCTGACACCTGTCGCACCCATTTTGGGGAAGTTCCATTGTTTGTGGAGATGTTCTGTGGCCGGCTTACAGAGCCACTGAGGGCACCGTGTCCCAGAAACCCTGTAAGGCAGCTCTCCTCTGACCCCCTTAGCGGCCGACCAAGCTGTAGCGGGATGCTGGTTGGCTCGCGGGGTTGGTTTGAGGGTGGGCCGCAGAGTTTGGGGGAAAGGAACTGGAGAAGAGTAAGCTAAGACGCTTCGGCCGGGGCTGGAAATCAGAGCCGCAGGGTGTGGCGTGGAGGTTGGGGGGGGGGGGGGGGGGTTAGATGGTAGAATTTTTTTTTTGAGAACAGGAAAGCACCTCGTGGATAACACCTGTGCGTCCGTAGCTGTGCTCTGTCCTTGCAGAGATCCCTCTCCCTGCGTTAAGTAAGAAAGTGCCCTGTGCTGTCTGTCTCCGGAAGTTCCTTGCTAGCGATACTTACTGCACACGCTGTCTTAGTTTTTCAGATGGTGTTCCCTCAGACGCCTTGGAGGCTGCTAAAAATGCAAGTAATACAGGTCAGTGCGCCACCCGCGGAAAAGGTGATGACAGTTGGAGAGTTTGTGTGCACAGCAGGGCGTCCTGCACCCTCGACCCATTTACTGCGATAACAAGCAATACAAGTCCAGGGTTACTGTGCTTCAAAGACGTGGAGGAGTTAGAGTAATTGAAGTGGAAATCGGTACTTCGTTTATTTTATTTTATTTGCTTTGTTATTTTTTATAATATTTATTTATTTTTAAGAGCAAGAGAGACAGCATGAGCAGGGAGGGGCAGAGGGAGAGGGAGACACAGAATCGGAAGCAGGCTCCAGGCTCTGAGCTGTCAGCACAGAGCCCGACGCGGGGTTCGAACTCACGGACTGAGATCATGACCTGAGCCGAAGTCGGACGCTTAACTGACTGAGCCACCCAGGCGCCCCTATTTTATTTTATTTTATTTTATTTACTGTTTATTTTATTTTATTTATTTTATTTTATTTTATTATTATTTTTTTTAAGTTTATTTATTCTGAGAGAGAGAAAGAGAGTGAGCAGGGGAGGGGCAGAGAGAGAGGGAGACACAGAATCCGAAGCAGGCTCCAGGCTCCGGGCTGTCAGCACAGAGCCTGATGCGGGGCTCCAACTCACAAGCTGTGAGATCATGACCTGAGCCAAAGGTGGATGTTAACTGATTGAGCCACCCAGGTGCCCCTATTTTGTTTTGTTTTGTTTTGTTTTGTTTTTTATTTTATTATTTTTTTTTAAGTTTATTCTGAGAGAGAGAAAGAGAGTGAGCAGGGGAGGGGCAGAGAGAGAGGGAGACAGAAGCTTAAGCAGGCTCTGAGCTGTCAGTGCAGAGTCCGATGTGGGGCTGGAACTCACAGACTGTGAGATCATGACCGGAGCAGAAATCGGGAGTCGGATGCTTAACTGACTGAGCCAGCAGGCGCCCTGAAAATCGGGACTTCATTTCAAACTTACGGTCAGAACTTCAGGCTTTGCAGAAGTGCGGTGACCTGCACAGTGCATCTCTGTGCCTCAGCCGGGGACTGGTCTTCCCATCTGTGTCCTCTCTTCTTTTCCCTGGTTATTCTGGAGCAAACCCCAGACTCCATCATGTCATTCGGTCTGTAAATTCACAGATGGGATTTCTCCTCCATTTTAAAATTTCTGTATCTGTACTTTTTCCCCTTGAACTGTTTGAAAGCAAGTTGTGGACCACCTGACTCTTGTCTCCAAAACCAGTTCCACGTAAATTTCCTGCAAAGCAGGATGCACAATCATCACCACGGTGCCATTGCCACAGTGGAGAAATGCGGGGTTGACGGGGCACCACCAGCCGATAGCACAGTCGCGTTCCTGTTTCCCTGGGCTTCTCAGCAGCTCTGTTCCAGCTGGCGCCCGCACCCAAGTCCGAGACTGGCCAGGGGTCACGTCTCCAATTCAGTTCCGTCTCCTTCGTTCTAGAACCGCCCTCCACGTGATGACACATCAGTGGGCTGCGTGCCCCGGCTGTCGTGTAGAACGTCCACACTCTGGGTGGGTCAGGCGGTTTCCTCCCTGTCACACTCAGACTGCCACACCAGGGACATGGTGTGGGAGGGGCACTGGGGCTGCGCCCCGGGGTCAGTGCTGAGATTGAGGACTTGGTTACGTCAGTGCCTGGCAGCTTTCCCCGTTGGGAGGGTCCGGTCAGTGAGTGACCTGTCGCTTATCCTGCAGGCACCCTGTTTTCCATGAGTTGTGGTCGTGATCCTTTAATCAGGATTGACATTGGTGGTTGCAGCAAGGCGTTTCTCTAAGACGGTCCTGCTGTGTATTACATCTGTCAAAGACAGTCGGGGCGCCTGGTGGCTCAGGCGGTTAAATGACTGCCTTGATCTCAGCTCAGGTCGTGATCTCGCAGTTTGTGAGATCAAGCCCCACACCGGGCTCTGCACTGATAGCAGGAGCCTGCTTGGGATTCTCTCTCTCCCTCTTTCTCTGCTCCTCCCTGGCTCGTTCGCTCTCTCTCTTTGGAAATAAACATTAGGAAGAAAAAAGACCGGCTTTCCTTCCCTCCTCTCCCAACCCCCATTTTAGTGTTACTGTAGGCTCCTCGATTTCTGTTCCAGTGTTTTATCAGTTGCCATCATTCTTTCTGGTATGTACGTTGTCCCACATTGCCAGTGGAGTTCCTTTCAAGCTGGCTTCTGTGGCCTTCTGTTATGTCCCCATCAGTTTGTGTGCTAGGTGATGTTCCGTGTTTCCTTGTACTTCCCTTGCTCCAGACCTGGAATCTACCATTTGTCCCAGGGGCCCTGTTTTAGTAGGGAGATACATTTTAAAACCAGAACACGGGCACCAGAGAGGCCTGGTCAGTTAATCACCTGACTTTGGCTCGGGTCATGATCTCACGGTTCGTGCGTTTGGGCCCCGCATCGGGCTCTGTGCTGACAGCTTGGAGCCAGGAGCCTGCTTCGGATTCTCTCTCTCTGTCTCTCTGTCTCTCTCTCTCTGCCCCTCCCTTGCTTGTGCTTTTTCTCTCAAAAATAAATAAATATGAACATAAAAAAAAAAAAACCAGAACATAGATGCTAACTGTCATTGTTTCCAGGCCTTTCAGTGGCCAGAGCTAGAGGACACGTGTGTTTGTGTATATGCACGTAGCATTTATGCATTGTACACGTATACAGTGTTACATTACACAGTTACATAGATTAAATACACATACACACTGTTTTATGGTGGCAGTTCTTTGTAATTAAAATGTTGAAATCCAGTTGCCTACTTAGTGTCCTTTGCTTGCCCACATCACTTGCTTACAAAAAGAGGGGCACTTGGCTGGCTCAGTGGGTGGAGCTTGCGACGCTTGACCTCGGGGTTGTGAGATCGAGCCCCGTGTTAGGTGTAGAGGTCACTTGAAAATCTTAAAAAAAAAAGAGTGAGGGAGCAGAGAGAGCTCCCAGGTATGGACTACCTTTGGAGTCAGGTGAGTGTGCTACGTAGGTTCCTGTAGAGTGTCAGTAAGAGGGCATTGGCTCGCAGATGCTGAGAGTCTGCACCGGGGGCCAGATGATGTGCCCACTCTGTGGTTACAGTTGAGCCAGAGACACTTCCTTCCTCCTCAGTGTCTTGCTTCTTTGTTGGGAAATAGTACAAATGTTGTGTGAGCCGAAAGGGCAGTGTGGTGGACGAGGCCGGTGAGTTTTAGGAGGACGGGCAGGGATTGCTATGTGCTGGGGGTGGGTCTGGGCAGGGCAGCGTAGGTGAAGGTGGGGACCCGCAACGCTTGGACGTCTGGACGCTCCAGGAGCCGGCCGGGGCTGTGAGCCAGACTGCAGGTGCACGCTGGTTTTCTCTGCGGGACAGTTGCCTCATCCTTGTCCTTGGCCTCTGGGTCCCCTCAGGATGGCGGGGCGGCAGGAGATAGGTCCCTCCGTTGGGAAATGACTCTGTCGTCTTTTGGGAGATCTGGGGCTTAGACAGCTAAAGTGAGTACCAGAAACCTCCAGGTACCTTTCAGTGGATTTCTAACCACTCAGGTAGTTAACAGAGGCGATCCAACGCCTTTAAAATACATAGTAAGTATTTTCAAAACATGTACTTCAGCTACTTGCTACATTTAGAAATTAAATAAATGTGGGGGCGCCTGGGTGGCTCAGTCGGTTGGGTGTCCGACTTCGGCTCGGGTCGTGATCTCGTGGTCCGTGGGTTCGAGCCCTGCGTCGGGCTCTGTGCTGACAGCTCGGAGCCTGGAGCTGCTTCGGATTCTGTGTCTCCCCCTGTCTCTGCCCCTCCCCCGCTCATGCCCTGTGTCTCCCTGTCTCTCAATAAGTAAAAATCTATTTAAAAAAAAATTAGAAATTAAATAAACAAAGCTAAGTAGGTGTGTGCTGATGAGTTTTAACTCTTGGCTCTTCTGTGGTGGGCATATTCTCAATTTTTTGGCCTTGTTTTTACCTCTTACTAGAAGAGCTCACCGACCAGGTGATGCAGAACCCTCAAGTTTTGGCAGCTCTACAGGAACGGCTTGACAATGTCTCCCACACTCCTTCCAGTTACATTGAGACGTGAGTATGCTGTGCGTGGGCCCCTGGTGCAACTTCAAGAAAGGGAAAAAGACCGATTTCCTGGTTCCTTACACTGGGAGTAAATGTCTTTCCCATCGAGCAGACCTTGGGGGCTGGGAGCGGGGCTCCGGCTTCCAGAGAGGAGCACCTGGGCTCAGCGTGTGCTAGAAACGCAGGCCTGTAGGGGGTGGTGCGGCTCGGGGGCAGGGGGGCCACCTGGGCCCACAGGCCAGGCTCAGGGCGGGGCGCGGTCTCTCCCCGCTGCCCGCAGATGGACGTAGTGACACCGCCTGGGAGAAGGAGACTTGAGGGCGCTGACGGTCTCTAGCTTTCTGGCTAGACTCCGGGCGAGTGGGCTGGCGCTCATGGGGAGGAAATGCCGGGGGAGGAACAGGGTTCCGTGGAATGCAGTTATTTCCACGTTGGCCGCACTGCACGGACAGTGCCTGCGGGGGAGACTCTGGAGTTAATGTAACCGGTTGGAGGACAAGTGGATGTAGGCTGTCAGGGTCCAGTTTGCTTAGAATCTTTTGTTATTTTTACTCCATTAGGAGGATTTGGAAAGCTAAAAATAATTGTAATTGTGTGATTAATGCAGAAAAGAGGGGCGCCTGGGTGGCTCAGTCGGTTGAGCGTCTGACTTTGGCTCAGGTCACGATCTCGTGGTTTGTGAGTTTGAGCCCCACATCTGGCTCTGTGCTGACAGCTCGGAGCCTGGAGCCTTCTTCCGCTTCCGTCTCTGTCTCTCTGCCCCTCCCCTGCTCGTTCTCGGTCTCTCTCTCAAATACAAAATTAAAAACAAAATTTTAAAGATGTTTTTATATAAAAACATTGTGCATTTTTTAAAATGCACAAAAGAAATACAGGTGTTTATGTATGTGCTGTTTCATTACGTCCTCACTGTGCCTCCTCTTTGCTGTCCTGCCAGCAGAAGGTCCTAGAAGGGGGACTGGATTTATGAGGCTTGCTAAAGGACCTTTACCTTGAGGTGGCCGGGGTCCCTTGTGATTTAAGGCTGTTCCGGTACTTTCTAAACAGTGCTGTGCATAGGAGCAGCTGGGACTGTTGTTGAAGGAAGGTTAGTTCCTCCTGTGCCTTTCTGGAGGAAGGCTGTGGTGTCCAGGCTAGTGCCAGCCCCGCCTTGAGGGCCCAGCCCAGGTGGACGCTGTCCAGGGGGCCGTGTGGGTCTGGGATGAGGCCCAGAGACCTGCTCTTTGTTCCAGATGGGGACCGAGAGCTTCAGGTTAAACTTCGTTCTGATGGGTTGAAAGGGTTTTGTTGGTTTTTGTTTTAATCTGTTTATAAAAGTAATGCATACAAACAAGTATTTTTAGAGTATAGACAAGTGTCAGGAGGCAAAGAAGCTCAAAGTTACCTGACTCTGGAAGGGAACAGGCCCCATTTGTCCGTGTCATGTCTGGTATCTCCCTCGGTGTGTGAGTGTGAACGCTTCTCTTGGTGCTGAATATTGTGTGAAAATGTGATTGTGGACACGCTGTGTTTTAGCCCTGCTCAGCTTGTCCTTATTTTCATTATTTGTAACTTTGACAAATAATGTCTCAGTGGACCTATCAGCACATAAATATTTGGTTATTTCCTTAGGGTAAATTTTTGCAAATAGAGTTACTGGATCCAAGGAACATTCCGTAACATTCAGGTTCTGGTTTGCCTTTCAGGCTTCTCAAACCCAGGAGTCGTTTGTTTTTGTTTTTGTTTTTGTTTTTGTTTTTGTTTTTTGTTTTTGATGGCTGATTAGGTAAGGAAAAGGCAGCGGTTCTTGTAAATCAACGTTCTTCCAGATATTTCGTGGGATTGGACCTTTCTTCCACGTTTGATTGTTTGTATTTTTTCTTTGTTGATTAGTTGTCCGCTTCTGCCCACCCCCCCACCTTTCTTTTCCGTGGGGATGTTTGTCCTTTTAACGGTGTTTAGGAGCCCTTTTCTGTAGTAAGGATGTTAATTCTGTGGTAAGCTACGTTTATCTTAAGAAAATTGAAAAGCATTCTGCCTTCTTTTGCAGCCATAAGGATGTTTTACTTTTTATCTCGTGTCAGTTTACCCAAAGCGGTGAAGAGAAGAATCAATGCGTTGAAACAGCTGCAGGTGAAGTGTGCTCACATAGAGGCCAAGTTCTACGAGGAGGTGCATGACCTGGAGAGGAAGTATGCCGCACTGTACCAGCCTCTCTTTGACAAGGTGGGCGGCTTGCGCGGACATTTCACTCACGGATTTCAAATCTAAGTTGAAGTAAAAACATCCACGTGTACCTAGTGATGAATCCTTGAATGTTCCTCTTTAAGCCCTAAACCTCAGAATCTTGTTTTGTTCTTTTTTTAATGTTTATTTATTTTGAGAGAGAGAGAGACAGAGACAGCAAGAAAGGGGCAGAGAGGCAGAGGAGGAAGAGAGAGAATCCCAAGCAGGCTTCCTCGCTGACAACACAGAGCCTAATGTGGGGCTCGAACCCACAAACCATGAGATCGTGACCTGAGCCCAAACCAAGAGCCGGACTCCACTCAACCAACTGAGCCACCCCCCCTCCCCACCCCCCGCCTAGGCTCCCCTAGAATCTTAAGTTATAAAAGCATTCGGTTTTTCACAGATGTTATTTGCAAACTTAACTCTTGAGTTCCTGGATAACTTACTATAGCTCTAAGAAGGTCTCACTTTTACTTAAAGAGAAGGGAGTTCATCACTGGTGATGTTGAACCGACAGACGCGGAATCAGAGTGGCACAGTGAGAACGAAGAGGAGGATAAGCTGGCCGTGAGTATTTTTTTAACGACTGCAACTTGTGTTCTGTTGTTTCAGTGCAGTTAGAAATAAGCAACCTCTTGGAACAGGTTTCAGTCCTCGGTGTAACATCACCAAGGAAGGAGCTCCTCCCAGTAGGTGCGAATTCACTCTTAGGTTGGCTGTTTGGATGTCTCTGTGGCGGGGAGCACCGGGCGGCCAGCAGGGCTGGCAGCAGTTAAAACTGCGAACCAGACACGTCTCCCTTCTCCGTCTGGTCGTGGAAGCCACTCGGTACAGCAGTGCACTGAGCCGTGGGGTCGGATGGACAGGACTCAAAACATCAGCAAAGTCTCGGTCAAGAGAAAGGCACAGTCCCATGAGAGGAGGGGACACCCGCGTCAGCGGTCACTACGAGGTCAGGGTTGTGAGGAGGGTGTGGTGGATGTCTGTGCCGCCCTGCTCGGGGCCCAGCAGCGACCCCGGAGCAGTCGCAGTGTGCCCGGGAGCTTTAGAGCGGCGGACAGCCTTCCAGGATTGGTCCCATTCCAGTGCGACCGGAAGTTCCGCCTGATTTTGTTTGGGAGACCAGTGTCTTCTATCCTCCAGTATTAGTTCTCAGGAAATTGTTTTGAAGCGTGTGATAGTCTCAATAGCCTTAGAACCCGGCCTGGCTGAAGCAATGGCTACAGACGAGTATAGTTGTGAATCGCTTCCTTATTGCTCAAGGAAAATCTTCTGTAAATTTAAAAAGCCCCTCGCGAGCGTTTCACGCGAGAATCCCGTGTGAGGAGACGTTTACACTTTCCAGTGGCTCCGTTTGGTGTTGTCCTTGACCTCCCTGGGCCCGCCCTCTCCTGGGCTTTGATGTTAGAAAAGCCTCCCCCCACCCCCACCCCCGCCACCCCCCCGGGTTGCACGTAGCCTGTCCGGTCACCTCCCTGATGTTTGCGTGGAGTTTCTGTCCCGATGTTAATAGTCACCTCCTTATCGTTTGGGGTAGACACTGCTTGGCTATTTCTTGTTGCCGAGGGGACGGGGTCTCTCTCCGATGGTGGGTGGTTGTCCCAAGACGGACGTCTCCTAGAGCTGGTGCTGGACAGCCTTCCCTGAATTTGCTGGTGCTGTGCCATGCTGTAAAATTGTATCATGGAAATCCATCCGATGGAATGCCTTGAATGTTTTGTTCCTTAGAAACGTTTAAAAGTGTGACCTGCTCAGTGGTCTTGGGGACGCGGGTTCCAAGAACAGCTTCTGAGAGAAGTTTGTGCAGGGTTCTGAAACTTCCGTTGTGCACTAAGCCGTTGAATTCTTTGTAACTTTGTTGCTTGGCGGTAAGTGCTCTCTGTCGCATCTTTGCTTTTTTAGGGAGACGTGAAAAGTAAAGTAGTCATCGCGGAAAAGGAAGTCGCGACAGCAGAGGAGCCAAACCCCAAAGGAATCCCAGAGTTCTGGTTCACCATCTTTAGAAACGTAGATATGCTGAGTGAATTAGTCCAGGTGAGCAGATGTCCACGTCGCAGAGAGCTCTTCGTCTAAAAGCTGCTCACTTGTGAACCATCTGAGCGTTTAGTGGTTGGTCGTGGTGGGCGGAAAGGCCCTTTCTGTGACCAGCGGAGGGGGGCGGAGGGTGTCACTGCTGCAACGCCCCCCACCCCCCCACCCCCGCCTCCACTGCGGTGCTGCCGGGAAGGCCTACGGCTCTGGGGCTGAGCCGAGACCTGGAGTAGCCTTCTCCCCTCTGCGATGGCCTGCCGCCTCAGCCCAGAGTGCCGTTCCCAGACTCCAGCCCCTTCCCCGTCTTACTGTGAGTGAACGAGTGGGGAGCTGTGAGGCCAGGAGGCCAGGAAGTTGGCCAGCAAAGTCAGTGGGCTGACCCAGGGGCTTCTTCTGGTTCTCTCTTCGGAGACGTGCAGACCAGCAGTCTTGGTCGACACCCGTACGTGGCGGCAGCTGGCGGAGTGTGAAAGCAGTTGGGCCCTTGTCCTTCCTCCCTGGCGTCGATGGTTCCCAGCACTCCGTGCCAGAGAGAGGCTGCCCCTCATTGCTGTCACCGAGACCCATGGTCGGTGAACAGATTGGGTGGCTTCCTGGGAGTTCCTGCTTGACGAGCACAGAGCCCGGCAGGGCTGTGGGTCCAGCGCCTGGGGCTGTGAGCAGCAGTGGCTCAAAGACCACGCGTGTTGCTGCTTTGAAAAGGCCTGCTAGAAAGTTCTTTCTGCTCTGTTTATGATCAGGAGTACGACGAGCCGATCTTGAAGCACCTGCAGGATATTAAAGTGAAGTTTTCAGACCCCGGGCAGCCTATGGTGAGTACTGGCCGAGCTCCTACTTGGCGTCAGAAAGGGTCAGGCGGCTGAGGGTGAGGGGCTCGGAGCCGGGGCAGGGGATCCAGACCTGGCCCCCACTTGTGGGGTGGTCCCGAGCCAGACGATCGCCAAGAGCTAGGATGTTCTCCTGTGGCCTCCCTGGGCCTCGCCAAGCAGTGCTGCACAGCCTGACAGGCCGCTCAGGCTGCCAGCTGCCCGTGGCAGGTGGCCAGAGTCCAACGCAGGACTGGACTCGCTGGCCGTGGTGTCCGCCGTGCCGTGTGCTGCTTTCTGAGCTGGCTTGTCCCCTGCCTCCCCTGCCAGAGGGCGTGATGGCGTCTTTCTCCTAAGCGTCTCCCGGGGTTGTGAGGCTCGGATGTGTGTGGAAAGAATGGTAGGTGTGTCCTCAGATTCGGGCAGCACTGTCCTAGGAACCCCAGATGCTAATGCCTGCAAGACACTGCGGGGGGACCACACTGAAGAATGCCCCCCCCCCCCCCGCCCTGACTGCCACGAGGCACCTGTTTCCAGCACTCCTGCTGCGGTGTCGGAGGAGTGTGAGGCCCGCCCGCCCGCCACCCTGCGTGAGGGGGGGCCTGGCACGGGCAGGTTCGGGCCTGTGAGCCTGGCTCTGGCCGAGGGGCTCCATCCCGGTGCCGGAGCCGCTCCAGCGCCACACGGCTGACGGACTCGTGGCTCTCCGTTTCGGGTCTCGGGACGCGGCCCGGGGCCGTGGGTCTGGGGGAAGGTGCGGAGGGGCCTGAGACCTGGGGCCTGGCCGTTCTCCCTCCCGGTCACAGAACGCTGGCCCCACGCCATGGACGAGGGCCAGTGTCGCCAAGTGGGTTTCTCTCCCTGGTCCTGCGGGTGCCTTGTCGGAGGCGAGGGGCCGGGGCCATACTGCGTCTGTCCCTTCCACTTTTCCTGCCCTTCTCACTCTGGGAAGTGACATTTGGCTCTCCCGCCTGCAGGTCGAGGGTGCGGACCTTGGTGAAGCCTGCTCCCAGGCTGTGGGGCACCCCTTTCCTGCCGCACCGGGTCAGCCTGGTTCCTGGGGCTTTTTCTTTGGCCTGTGGGGGCGCTTGGCCACAGCGCCCCCTAGGGGCCGTGTGGGGCGGTCACGGGCCGGTGCTTGGACTCCTGTGATCCCCAAGGGGCTGCGTGCGTGCCGTTTTAAGGTCCTGTGTCAGTTTTTTCTAACACTTCTTCCTCACCTCTGAGTCATCTGGACTCCGTTTATTTTTTAATGTTTGTTTATTTGGAGAGAGAGGATGGGAGGGGCAGAGAGAGAGAATCCCAAGCAGGCTCTGCAGTCAGTGCTGAGCCCGATGTGAGGCTTGAACTCATGAGCCGTTAGATCATGGTCTGAGCTGAAATCAAGAGTCAGACGCTTAACCGACTGACTCACCGGGGCACCTAGACTCCATTTATCAAGTTTTCTCTTCTGGATCGGTTCCTTTTCCTTCTTTTCTTTGTTGTTACTAGACACCCGTTTGGTGATTTCCCGGGTCCGTGTTCTTTCTCGGCCTGTCTCCGTCTCTTGCAGAGGTTTCTAGGCAGACAGGAGCCCTGGTCTTGGTCGACCGCGAGCCCGTCTTTTTTCCCTCGTGGCTCCCTCCATCGGTGGAAAACTTAGGAAATACGGGGAAGCGCAGAGATCTCCGTCTTGCAGAAGTAGCTCAGCTGCGGACCCAGTTTCCGCGGTCGTCTTTTGAAGGTGGTTATGAGCTGTTTTAGACGCTAAAGTCAGAGGCACGGGAACCGTCCAGCCTCAGGATGAAGCGCAGCCAGTGTGTTTGCTTCTCCTCGTGACCGCCCTCCCCCCCCCCCCCCCGGGGTCCCCACGCTTACGCTGCAGCAGACAGGGACCGCGTGTGTGGACGGTGTGGCGTGGGCGCCGCCGCAGCGGTGGGACCCGGTCACGACTGCCCCTGGGGCGCTGGGTGATCGGGCGGTGCCCAGGCGCGTGCAGCCGCCGCCCCGTCCGAAGGGCTGCGCTCGGGTCAGCGTACGGGGCCCCGGGTCTCGTTCACATTCCTGGGGGTTTCCTCAGTTCGGATGCGTCTCGGCGCAGTTTTGCCGGGGCAAAGGAGAGGAACGTTTGCAAGGCTCAGAGGCCCACTTGGCGTTTCTGCTGGCGGTATCTTGGTCCATGTCCTTTTTTGCGGTCCCCGTGCTCTCGTGTCTCTGTTTTGATGTAACTGCGAGCAGCGGCGGATCGGAGCTCCCCACGCCGGCTCCGCAGACCCGAGCCCCTGCCGTGGGCCGTGCCGGGTGCGGGCTGCTCCTGGGCGTCCCCGCGGGAGCGCTGGCACCCTCTCTGGGCGAGCGCGAGCTCCGGTCTTACACGTGGGTGTGAGTGTGACGAGGCATGTGCTGCGTGTTTACGGCTGACGCGGCTGTGGGGGTGTGTGTGTGACGGACGTGGCCTCGTCTTTGGGCCCTTTTCTCCCGTTGAACCCTTTCCGAATCCTCCCCATCGTGGGTTAGTTATTTTGGGCTTGAACGGCGGCCTACAGGGAGGAAAACCTGAGGACGGGGAATCGTACGCTTGGTTTGGAGAGCTGGTAGGGAAGGAAATGGCAGAGGACGGAGGGGTTACTGTGGTCGGTGCAAAAGTGGGAGTGACGGTGTGCCGCTCGCCAGCCCTCCCTGTCCCCGGCCACCTGTGCCTGCTTGTGGCCGCCGCCCCCCGCCCCCAACACACTGGGGGTGATCGATCGCAGCCTCCGAACTGGGTGCTCTTTTTCCAGGATGGGTGGTGTTTTTAGCCCTGGGGGTCGGGCCAGATGGAGAAGGGGGGACTCCATCTGACGCTTTACTCCGCCAGACCAGTGACTTGTGCTCTGGATGGTCAGGCTTTCACTTCTACCTTAGTGGATATGGTTTGGTCCTAGTCTTTTTTGTTTGTTTTTAAGATTTTACTTTTTTTTCTTTTAACTTTTTTTTTTTTTTTTTAACTTTTAGTCAGTATTGAGAGACGGACAGGGCGTGAGCGGGGGAGGGGCAGAGAGAGAGGGAGACACAGAATCCGAACAGGCTCCAGGCTCTGAGCTGTCAGCACAGACCCCGACGTGGGGCTCGAACTCACGAACCATGAGATCATGACCTGAGCAGAAGTCAGACGCTCAACCAACTGAGCCGCCTACGCGTCCCTGGATTTTACTTTTTTTTTAAATCTCCATACCCATCATGGGCCTCAGACTCAGCCCCGAGATTAAGAGTCTCATGCTCCACCAGCCAGGAGCTCTCAGTCTTAGTCTTTTTAATCTGTTTTTTTCCCAGTTGGTAATTATGCCATTATTAAGAAGATTGAAATAGGTAACATTTAGCAGGCGTTGCCTATGAACTTCTATGAACTCTATTCTAGTCAACTCGGGGAGAGAGAGAGGATTGTTACTTCCATTTTATAGGTAGATGAGGAAACAAAAGCACAGAGACACTGAGTAACTTCCCAAAGTCGCACCGCACTTAGAGGCAGAGTGTTGGGAACCCGGGCTGTCTGAACTCAGAGTCAGTCTTGTAAATTGTGTCTGTAACTTACTTAACCAAGACCATCTTTTTTTCCTGAAGATGGGGCTGAGGTGAGTGTCTTTGCACATAGTGACACATCCATCCGGGTGTCTTTTTTACATGGAATATAAATTCCTTAGATTGATTTTACTTTCACTAATCTTTGGATTGTGCCAGGTGTGCCTTTGTAAAACTGTTCACAGTATGGAGGGCACCTGCTTTCCCAACACGCTTTGCCAGTATGATGTTATTCGTACGGACTGGAAAACTAGAATCTTTCTTCCTGGCCGCTTGACTTTATTTGTGACCTGACTGCTCCTTTGTACACACCTTGTGTCCATTTTTCCTCTCCGGTTCTAGAGGGCTTTGTGAACAGAGGATGCAGTTGTCCTTTGTGTGGCTTGAGGAGGCCCCGTCAGTGCTCCCGCACCCCACAGGGCCTGGCCCCTTGGCATGGCAGGGAGAGGGGGGCTGGGCCGCGGCCGTCTGCTTTCCCCATCTACACCCCCACCTTGGCAGGGTGGGCCAGGGGCAGCAGACAGAAGCTGGGATCCCTCAGGAGAGTGTGGACCCCGCCAGGGAGGGGGCCTCGGGGGCCACGTGCGCCCTCCTGGGGCTGGAGTGCGGCAGGTGGCCCCCGACCTGTCGTTTGTGTCTTGACTCTGTACCGGTGTTTTTTGGAACAGAAGTTTTTCTTGTCACGTGGCCGTCGCTGTTGAGCTGTTCATTGGTGGCTTCCGTCTGTGGCGGCGCGCTCGGGGGAGCTGGTTTCCAGGACGCGCCGTGGGGCTCACGAGATCTGTCACTGGTTACTTGTGTTTTCAGCCGTGCTCACCCGGAGTTTCTGTCTTCAGTCTTTTGTCTTAGAGTTCCACTTTGAACCCAACGACTACTTTACCAACTCAGTCCTGACAAAAACATATAAGATGAAGTCAGAGCCAGACAAGGCCGATCCTTTCTCCTTTGAAGGCCCTGAAATAGTCGACTGTGACGGGTAAGGAGACGCCGCTCCAGCTTCGTTTTGTGAGACAGAAGCAGGTGACTGCAGAGCTCCACGCGGAAGAGAAATTAGGAATAAAGGAGAAAGTCTGTAATCTCCTTAAAAGCCCAGTAGACAGAGAGATTTAAGTTAAATAGTCTTTTTGTTTGGGGCTGTGATGGCCTGTGCTGGGAAATGTGTCATTCACGAGGTCACACACGCCAGCTACGTGTAGGGTAAATGGCCGGGTTTCCTCATTGGAGGAGGCATTGGCTGCTGTAGTCCCCTGACACGAAGCTGTCCTCGCTGCACTGATAAGTCACCCTCGGCCAATATTTGTTGAGCGAATGGACGAGTCTGTGCAGGGCAGCATTGGTCCGTTGCTTCCTCGAAAAGTGATGGGGCAGTTTAACTGTCGTTTGACTCGTGACCCAGCACCTCGGTGATTTCAGGCAAGATCACCAGGGAGACAGTGTGGGTTGGAGTTCATTCCTCGTGGTCTGTTCTATCTTTGAGCCGAAACCATGAGCCTTACTCACTGGAGCCAGGTGCTGCAATCTCCCCAAGTGACAGTTCTGCACCTCGTCAAGACCCTGTCGGGCTCCAATGGCAATGGTGACTCTGTCAGATCATTTCCCAGGCCCAGGCTGTCGTCGTGGAAACAGCGTCCTGAGCAGACACTAGTCACGTGCTGCCAGGGGCTGCCTGTTGAGCCCCAGTGATGGGAAGATTAGAAAGCCGGCCGGGCTCACCCCCCGGCAGGGCCCCCATGGCAGCCGGCGTGCTGTGCCCCGGTCGCGAATACGGCCAGGGGTCGCCTGCCGCCTTCCGGCAGCTTGTTCTGCTTGCTTAGCTGCCTTGAGAATTTGGGTGCATGAGTTAGTCCAGCTGTGCTCTGGGGCCAAGAGACAGCAGGTGACAACCTGTGAGCATCGTTTGGGCACCCTAGCCCCGCGCTGACCGGGCTCGGCCACAGAAGAAGTACAGAAGGTCTCAGGAGAAATGCGTCACGCTTAAGGCAATGCTCCCAACCCGGATGGTGGCAGACCGCCCCTCTGGCCATTCTCCTGTCGCTGACCTTCGGATGCGTCTGGGCGTGCGGGGACCCATGGGTGGGTTCCTTTGACAGGGTTGTCCGGGTTAGGCGCGTGGCTCTGCTTTGCTGGGCTCTCCCGTGGCGGGCGTACGTGTGCGTGATGGGCGTCTGTCTCTGCAGGTGTGTCATTGACTGGAAGAAAGGAAAAAACGTCACCGTCAAAACGATCAAGAAGAAGCAGAAGCATAAGGGCCGAGGCACGGTGAGAACGATTACCAAACAAGTTCCCAACGACTCGTTCTTCAACTTCTTCAGCCCGCTGAAAGGTGAGTGGTGGCGCTGGGAGTGTCACGTACGACCTAGAGTCACTTACCCTCAGGGTCCTGTCCGGCGGCCCCCTGAAAACGACACACGCAAGACCATTTCTCATGAGTGTGCGCACGCACACGCACTGGGAAGTGCAGGTGCGCGGTGGCACGTGGGCTGCTCGCCCTCGGCCGCGGGCCGTCGCGCTCTGGGCTCGCTGCCTTCACCGCTCGGCCCCTCTCTTCCTGGGTCTGTCTTGGAGCCTCCGGGGTGCCAGTGCCTGCTGCTTTGGGGGTAAACGCAGCTGTCAGTTCAGTGCTTCGGCTTCCTTGTTTGAGAAGAAGCCCTTTGCAGCCTCGCGTGCACGGTGGCCGCCACCTGCACGCGCTCCCCGTGAAGTAGACGCGGCTTCGCCCTGAAAGGTGGTGCGTTTGCTGGAAGCCTCCAAACTGGGTTTTAAGTAATTGAACAAAGTTGAAGTCAGATTAAGTGGACTCCATTTGGGCAGGTGACTTCTGGGACCCCAAAACTGTACTGTCCTGGTCGTGTCACTCTACAGACAGGCCAGGGGTCCCTGAACCGTGCACCGAAATTTTGTGGTAGATGAATGACTCCTCCGATGAGTATTATTTATTTATTTGTTAAATGTTTGTTTATTTTTGAGACAGAGCGTGAGCCGGGGAAGGGTTGGCGGGGGGTACAGAGGATCTCAGGCAGGCTCCGTGCTGTCAGCACAGAGCCCAGTGTGGGGCTCGAACTCACGGACCATGAGATCATGCCCTGAGCTGCAGTCGGACAGCTGAGCCCCCCAGGCACCCCGTGTACAGCTGTTGTTAAGGTAGTCACAGAAACAGGGTAAGTTTGTCGTGTGGTGAATGTGATAAGCTTATCGGGTGATGAGCTCTGTGAAAACGAGTATGAGGTGACAGTGGGTTGGTGACAGATACTCAAGAAAAAGTACCAAAGTCGATAAAATGCTTTTTGAAATGATGGAAATCTAAGATGGCCTTTTTGTTCTTAAATCTAAGAAACAGGTCCCAAAGTCAAGGGAGCAAAGCCCCGGCCCCCAGGCCAGAGTCCCCAAACCCGAAGCTCAGCCCGTGGGGGGCACGGTGGGGGGCTTACATGCCGAGGCTTGGGGACGCGGGCCGCAGGGCTGGGTTTTGCCCGCCGGGCCCCAGCCCCCACCCCGCGGTAAGCCTTCGCCTCCTGAGACCCGGCCTGGAACGCGCACTTGTGAAGTCGGGGGTCTGAACGTCACTGGGCTTTGTTCACTTTTCGGTCCCTGTCTTTCCTGTCACACTCAGTCCTGGGCCGGGCTCTGGTTCGGCACCACGATCTGGGCGGCTGTGTGTGTGCCGAGCGGCATGCCGGCGAGGCGTGCGGTGCTTCCTGCTGCCCGCAGGGAATCTGTTCGTTTGGCAGGAAGGACGTCCCGCGGACCCAGCCGAGGGGCGCTGCTTTGCTAACGCGGCTCTGCCGTCCCCCTTCTCGGTGGGGTCCTGCGCGGGGCACGGGTGTGAGCTCCGCTTATGGCATGAAGGCGCAGAACGGCCAGTGTGCCGCCACTCGATGGGCCTTTCCACCTGGCAACCCTAACCTGCTGGGCATGCCTTCCCCCTTGGCCCTCTGCACAGGTCTGCGGGCGGTGCGGGCGGCGGGCAGAGAGGCGCAGGGCCGGGCTGTGCGCCGAGGCACTCGACCTGTCCACTGGGCCGCCCGAGGGGGCTGTACCCAGGTCCTGGCTGTCCCTGTAACGCTGATGTGTTTTGTCTTTGTTTTCTAGCATCTGGGGATGGAGAATCACTGGTAAGATTTGTGTCGTCCTCAGAGTCTCCTTTGTGTCCAGAGTCATTCTGCCTTCCCTTTAGTCCTGCTTCCTCCTCCCTTAGACCCGGGGGGCGTTTCTGTCATTTCTGTCCACTGCACCATGGGGCAGGTCTGGAGCACGTGTCCCCGTGCCCCCGCCTGCCAGGCCGCCCGGAGCGCGGGCACAGTGCGGGTGGGAGGGCGTGGTGCTCGTCTCATGGAAACGAGTCGTGTTGACGTTTTCCCCTCTCAGGATGAAGACTCGGAATTCACGTTAGCCTCCGACTTTGAAATCGGACATTTCTTTCGTGAGCGGATAGTCCCGCGGGCCGTGCTCTACTTCACGGGCGAGGCCATAGAGGATGACGACAACGTACGTGGGCAGGGGTGCCCTGAGCGGCAGCTGGGGGTCCCCCGGTGGCGGGGCACAGGGCAGGGGTGGAGCGGGACTCTGGGGGGCCTCGGAGCGGAGTGCCAGCCTGTCCTCGGAGGGCCCCGGGTGCTTGCCGTGTCCTGCTTACTGCCTTTAAGCTTTGGGTGACTTTGAAACAGGTGGAAAATGCCACTCGGGGAGGTGTGGCACAGCAGACGGTCATCCAGCGAGCTGACCCCTGCTAGCCTGTGGCGTACCAGCCCCAAAGACTCGAGGCCCGTGCTGCATGGACGGGTGGCCAGGCTGCTCTCTCTGCTTGAGCGCACAGTCTGGCGAGCTGTCCTGTGGTCGCCGGGGAGAGTTCTCCATCACAACCGAGGCCCGGGTCACTGGGTCTGCTCGATTTATGGCAGTGCAGTTTTGGAGCCTCTGCTGCAAGTGTTTTAGGTGGTATTTACTCTCTTGCTTTTAGAGCTCTTGGGTGTTCCAGACGGTTCTAGGTTTCTTTTCTGAGGGGTCTGCCGAGGCCTTAGACGGGGCAGCGGGAGCGAGGCAGCTTCCGGGTGCTTGGCGCCCAGGGGCAGTGCAGGCCCGCTTCCCACAGTTCTCTTCTGTGCTCACGGTCGTTGTGGGGGGGTCCGCTGTGGAGCCGGAGACCATCTGAGATGAGCTAACTTCCGTCCCGGGCTGGGGCAGGAGGCGGCTGTGGGGCGGGGTCGCGTCCTGTCAGGTGTGTAAGCAGCACGGCTGAAATTGACGTCACCGGCGGTAGACCGGCCCGACCGGCAGAACTTTCTGTGCTCCCCTGCCCACACTGTCCGATGCAGCAGGACCACCTGATGGGATGCGTAAAGATCGTGACTGAGATTGTTGGCAACCGAGGAACCGGATGTTCGGCTTTACTTAGTGTGGCCCAAGACTCTTGTGACTACGCGCCCCGGAAAGCTCGTCTCCAGACCAGGGGTGCCCAGACTTCGTTGATCACACACCCACGAGTTTTAAAACTTGAGGGGGCAGCGCCCGCACGTGTTTATTTAAGGGGCAGGCACCGCGGCCGGCACGGCTTGCCTTCCGCGCGGACGCGCTTGCGCACGACACCCCGCATGCAGGCGTGGCGCAGAGCTGCGGAGGGGAGCCGCACGCTGACTGCTTAGACCGGGGTCCTGACCCCTCAGCAGCCACGTGCCAGCCTCTGCTGCGGAGTCCGCCCGGGACAGTGCGGTCAGTGGTGGGGAGTCTGGTGACGCGTCAGGCTGAGAGTAGCTCCTGTTGGGTAGAGGTTAACTTGCAGGCCTCTGTGGCGTTGGCAGCCTTGCCCAAGCCCCGCGCGTGGTGCCGGGGGACCGGCTCGGTTCCCATGCTCTCCCGGCCCGGCTCGCTTGCCCCGCGGGCTCCACACCCCCACCCCCACCCGGGGGCCGCCGCTCTGCGGGAGTGTCAGGTGTGCTTGCGGCAGGACCCCCAGGCCCCTCCGGGTCCAGAGTGAGGCGATCTGCTGAGAACCTCAGGAAAGCCGCGCTTGGGCCTGTCGGAGGCCAGTTCCAGTCGGAGGCTGCGCTGAAACGCAATTAGCTGCCAGATAGCAAGCCAGGGTCTTCCTCTGCCACAGGCTGGTCGGGGCACAAGGGGGAAAGGGCCCTGGGGTGTGTTCAGACACCTGCTGGCGCGGCAGGGCACGCGCCCTGGGCCCCCCGGCCCCCGCTCTCCGGAGTTCTGTGTGAGCTGTCACTGAGGGGACGTGTGTGGACTCCAACGAAGAAAAAGCCTGCTTAACGGGTCCCTTGTGCCGTGCAGGCAGTAGCGATAAGGTTTGTTGTGGGTTTGGTTGTGATTAGAGTCTGATGTTTGGAGCTTGAATGAGAGCCTGACCCGTGACGTCTTTGGACCTGGGAGAAATTCATTCAAGACCAGCCAGCTACAGTGTTGGGGGTCTCTTCTGCACGCCTTAGTTCTGAGTTCTTTTATAGGTTAGCACCAAGGTTTTATCGTACTTCTAACACAGAAACGTGTACCCTTGTATGAGACATAAAATGCCGTGGAAGTTCATGCGTCTTTGTAGTAAACGCCCTCTGCCGGCTTGCTTAGGTCAGCCAGTTTCCCAGGTGAACCCAGTATGTTCTCATACTGACCAGCCTCCACCCACCCCCTCCACCCCCCCCCACCCCCCCCCCCCCCCCGCCCATCCTTAGGCCTTGTTTTCAGTGGTTTTCAGCCACCCGGAGTCCTGTGACCGCAGTGGGGCTTGTGAACACGAGGCCCCGCAGCGCTGGCCGCAGCCTAGTCCCCGTTCCAAGGCCGAGATGCCCAGCAGCAGACCCTCCCCTTGAGACCTGGGCCTGGAACGGGTGCTGCCGACCGACCTCTTTCCTCGGGCCTGACCAGTAGGGACACGTGACGGGGGGACTGTGTCTGGGTCGGGGCGCCCTTGCGCTCCAGAGACTTAAAAACTTGTCTCTGTTTTCTTTTTTCAGTTTGAAGAGGGTGAGGAAGGAGAAGAGGAGGTAAGACTTGGCCTGCGTGGAGCGTCCCTTCCCTGCGGCCGCGCCGGGCTGCCCCTGCTCGAGTGCTCGAGTGCGCAAGGTCGCGGAAGCACAAGACCAGTTACACCCAACTTGTGCGGAGCTGCCTCCGAGGGCTGCACCCTGTTAAAACCAGGGGGGTGGCCAGCGCCGCCCCAGGGTCCGGTGGCTGACCCTGCGTTTTCAGCAGTGTGTTGATGCCCATTATCTGTGAGGGGATGAAGTACCCAGAAGCCATTGTGTCCAGAGGATGTGACATAATCAGTCCCAGACAGTGATCGTCGATTCCCTCTAAATCTAGGGGTTGTTTAGTTGGTTTGGGGCAAGTGAAGCCCCGAGAGTTTAAATCCCGTCCGTTCAGCTCCTTCTCACTCTCTTGTGCAGGAATTGGAAGGTGACGAGGAGGGAGAGGATGAGGACGATGCCGAAATTAACCCCAAGGTCAGTTGTCGGGGCTGCGCACACCTGCGAGCCCCGTGCCGTGTGCTCAGACGGCCCCCCACAAGGAGGCGGTGTGGGTGCGGGGCCCGTGTGTCCTCCCGTCAGTCCTGAGAGCAGAGCAGAAAGTTCTCGAACAGGGGCTATTCAGACACCTCAGGTGTCATTTAGTGTGAGGTGTAGATATCCAGTCAGTGCTTTTCCAGCTCCTTCCTGAGCTGTCCTTTGTTTTCTTAAACCAGTCAGGAGGGCAGCCTTATTTTCCAGATCTTTAATTCTTCGAAGGTAATGACTAAATGGCGATGCGGTAAACTTCTGTGTGTTTATTTTTGGAAAAGAGGGACTTTGAAAGGAGGGACTTTGTGGGGTTGTTATTATTTCTTTTAATGAATAGAGTAGTGAAGTTGTAGACATAATCTTGTGACTGTATTTGGGCTGAGATTACTCGGAAGCTGCGTGTAAATATCTCCAACGATTGCAGATAAACTAGGAAGCTTTAGTTAAACCAACAAAAAAACCAGCTGAGGAGAACGGGCAACTCCATTAACTGTACCTGTAGAGGTGAGTTTTGACTTCTGGTCTCAGGTCAGCTTAAATGAAGGCACCTTGCCGCTTGCCACAGCCTCTGAATCCAGAACCGCTTTAACGCAGTCCTGAAGCTGCACGTCGTGCTGCGAGTGTGAGATTGGTAACGCGCGTGCAGCTTAGAGTTGAATCCGTGGTGGGCCAGCAGAGCCCTGGCGTCCCCTGCGTGCGCTGACTGGGTCTCGGCGTAACTAGACACTGTTTGTCCGCCCGTCCCCCGTTTTTGCCCAGAGTGGGACGTACGTAAACTGTCGGCGTAATAACCTAGCTCTGTAAGTGGTTTGGTTTGGTTTTGTTTTTTAACACCAAGTCTTTCCGGAAATGCACGCTTACCGTGCTAGCTCCTTCTAGGGAAGGATGGGAGGGAGGCGTCAGACTTTCAGAAACGTACCACGTGAATTCTCCTCTGGGCGTAAGCTCACGGAGAGGGGCATCTTTGCAAAGCCGGCCCACGCACCACGGCAGGACTGCCACGCAGATGCGCCCGAGCTCGCCTCCGCGACACCGGGGCCCCGCCTCGGGTGGCCTCCACCGGCCGCCTGCTCCTTCCTGCTCTCCCGCTGGTGCACACGCCCACAGTTTGGATTCTAGAGCCGAGACCGCTTCCAGACTCGGTGCCCGGCTGCCTCCGGTCTCCCCTGTTGCCGGCAGCGAGGGCTCCGTTGTCACGTCGCTTCCTTCTGTTGTCTGTCCTCTCCTCTCTCCTCGCCGAGCCTTCTGTCTCCTGCCACGTCTGTTTTGCTGGAAGAGCGTCCTCTCAGCAGTAACGTGACACGGGGGAGGGCGGTCAGGACTAGCGCTCCATGGGTCTCCATCTGTGGTGTCGGTCAGGGGAAGGAGAGCGGTGACTGAACGAGTAGCCTCGCCAGCGTGAGGCCCCAGGACCGCCGGGTCTGGGCAGCCAGAAGGGCCCGAGTCTGGTCCTGCGGAGGGATTTGTCCCGTCAGGGTCTGCACAAGTGGAGGCAGACAGGGACAGGGGCTGTTTGGGTACTAAAGGGACAGGTGTGATGGGTGGGGGGTTCGTCTCAAGCTCGAGATTTTGCAGCCGTTTGTGTCATGAGAGAGTCGCTGTTTCTGTCGGTATAATTTTGTGCAGTTTATTTTCCTTTATGCTGACAGTTCCTTTCAGTTTTTTCCCCACGTAGGTGTAATTTTTGTCTGCTAATCATTCATACATTTCTAGGTAAGGTGGAGCTGTATTCGTTTCTAACCCAGTCTCCTGGCCTGTGCCTTACGGCCGTGCCTCACTGTCGCTCTGCGGACAGAGAGGAAGCTGCCGGCCAGGCACATCCAGTGTGCACCAGGCTGAGCGTGTGGCTTCCTGAGGAACAGTATTTTTGCGCAGGGGCCTGTTGTGTATGCGGCCTTTTGGCTTTTGTTTTTAAGTTGTTTTTAATTCAATTTCTCTTTTAAGTTTACACCCTAGTTAGCGTCTGGTGCAACAATGATTTCCGGAGTAGATTCCTTGGCGCCCCTCCCCCATTTAGCCCATCCCCCCTCCCACACCCCCTCCAGTAACCCTCTGTTTGTTCTCCATGTTTTAGAGTCTCTTATGTTCTGTCCCCCTCCCTGATTTTATCTTGTTTTTGCTTTCCTTCCCCTATGTACATCTGTTTTGTCTCTTAAAGTCCTCATGTGAGTGAAGTCATATGATGTTTGTCTTTCCCTAATTTCGCTTAGCGTAATACTCTCTGCTTCCATCCACGTAGTTGCCAATGGCAAGATTTCATTCTTTTTGATTGCCGAGTAACACTCCATTACATATATACGTATACATCCCACATCTTCTTTATTCATTCATCCGTCGATGGACGTTTGGGCTCTCTCCATACTTAGGCTATTGTTGATAGTGCTGCTATAAAACATTGGGGTACACATGTCCCTTCGAAACAGCACACCTGTATCCCTTGGATAAGTACCTAGTAATGCAATTGCCGGGTCAGAGGCGAGTTCTATTTTTAATTTTTTGAGGAACCTCCATCCTGTTTTCCAGAGTGGCTGCACCAGTTTGCATTCCCACCAGCAGTGCAAGAGGGTTCCCCCTTTCTCTGCATCCTTGCCAGCATCTGTTGTCGCCTTGTTTTTGTTTTTTTTTTTTAAGTAGCCTCCACATCCAGTATGGAGCCCAGCGTGGGGCTTGAACTCACAAGCCTGAGGTCAAGAGTCAGACACTTAACCGGCCGAGCCACCCAGGTGCCCCTGTTTTGTGTACCTCTAGAACTGACTGTCAGAAACTGCATTTGGCTCCCGCTTTGCAAGCCCAGTGTTCATTTCTGACCGAGTAGCAAAGGCATGACTGGTGTGGCATTTTGACAGAACGGCCCTCCAGGAAGAGGACAGTGAGTGAGGGCCCTGGGAGGTGGAGACCGTGTTGCCTGGGCTGTGCTAGGACCAGCCACACCCCTTGCGGTAGGAATGAGCCCATTGCTTTTTCTTGATGTGTTTCTAGTGATTGTTTATACTTTTTAATCAGGTGTGGTGCAGACCGGTAGGTCATAAAGGGCTAACTAAACTTCGTGCCAGAATTTTTGTGCCCAAAGCTGTGGTCCAGTGTCGCGTTAGTAGCAGGTGCTGGTGTGGCTGGCTGCTGGGGAGTTCTGAGCGGGTAAGAGCTAGCAGCAGTCTCCTGGGGGCCGCCCACCCCCCACTCCCATCCCCCACGGTGAGGGCCATCCTCGACATCGCAGCTCTGTTCCAGTCAGCAGCTCCCTCCCCCCGGGGACACCGTCCTCACTTGGCGGGGTTGGGGAGGGAGGTGGTCCGGGGTGGTGGTCGGCAGGTGCCATGGGAGGCGATGCTCATACCCAGGAGGGGAAGGCTGAGCAGCAGCGGCCGCTTACACAGCGGAGCCTGTGAGCAGGAACTTGAACTTCCCGCCGCAGGTGACCAGCTGATCCTGACCATCATTTAGACCAAACACCTTTGAGCGTCTGTCTGCATTGCCTTCCTGTCTCCCTCGCGTGGGCTCGTTCTCATAGACGAGGCCAAAGAAACGTTTTAGCTAGGGGAGACGCGCGGCCTCGGACCCGCGTGTTTGAAGGGTCGATCTGATGATTGACGTGCACGGATGACAGCGCGATTGCTTGGTTCCCGCCGCCCCACCCGTCTGAAGGACCAGCAGCCAGGCTTGCTCCACCCAAGCCCCGCTCCTCCCACCCCGCCAGTCGCTTGGGAGCGTCCGCAGCCCAGCAGCCCATGTCTCTAGGACAGAGGGACCCTCCTGGCGTGTGGCCACCCCGAGTAACACCGGCGTGTCTCGGCAGTTTGGGCAGTCCTGTGGCGATGTCGTCAGGTTCTTGCCGGGGTCCCAGCTTCTCCGGGGGGGTGGGGGGAGGCGGCCGTACCCCCCATAGTTGGGCAGCTCGTGGGCCCCCGTGACGCAGTGCCGGCCGGCTGTGTGCTTGGTGGCCCTTTTCCACTCCTTCCCTGGCACGTGTCGTCTGGGAAAACTTGTCTTTTAAATGGTTCCCAGACAGGCAGGGTTTGGGCTATTAGAGTGTGCCTTTGAAACCCCTGCCTCCGTTCCTTTGATAATCAGTGGCGTTGAGTGACTGAGCCGTCATCAGACTCTGTGATGTGAAACAGAGGGTGCTGGGGCTCAGTGCAGTTTTGTTTTGGCCTGTGTCACAGGTTGAAAACCATTGGTGTCTCGTTGATGAGACTCACATCAGAAGCTTTGGGATTCTGGGTCACCTTTACCAGCTAGCAGTTGTGTCCCTGTGGATGCTGCTCCCGCAGGTGGGGCCGCCAGCTTCTCTCCTGGTCTTGGTTGTCGTGAGGCCCTGCTTGCCTCCAGTAGCCTTTATCACCTAAGCTACTGAATGTGTTTTGAGTGAGTAGGTGATACATTCTCAGGCTTAAAAACCTATACATATACGTGTGAAATCATCCAGAGTTCACATCGTAAATTGTTTCCCACCCAGTGTTGCAAAACACTGTATATGTGGAACCCTTCGTGTGCGGAAAGGTAGAGAAGTCCCTCCTGTCCTGTGCCGCCCTCCCCTGTTCCCGCCTTCTCCCCCTTCTCCACCACCTCCTTTGCCCCATCTCCTCTGACCCACTTCCTTGTCGCAAATACGATTGTGGAAACACACGCCCTCCCCTCGCGCACGGACAGCTGCCTGCGGCTCCCCCCCTCCTGCCATCGCCGCACCGACGGAGAACCAGCGGCCCGGGGCCTCTTCGGCTGCCTGGGTGGGTCACCCCCAGGTGTGTGGGTGGGACTTTGCTCTCTTCTACCCTGGATTTCTGGTCACGTGTGTTTTGTTTTGGCGCTCGGCCTTTTCAGCGGTATTTTAGATGAGCGGGTGCCGGGCGGGTGCCAGGGCCAGGACCCCCTCCCAGAGCGGCCCCGCTGCTGGGGGTGCCGGACAGAGAGCTGGGGCCCGGCCTCGTCCCTGTGCCCTCTCAGGGTCCCAGATGTTGTTTCATGTTTCTGCGGACTCTGCGTGTGATTTTTTTCCCTGTCTTCAGTGTGATTTTCTGGAGAATGAGCTGGAGCTTCCACCGTAGCAGCTGCCAGTTCTGTTTTCCCAGAAGTTTCTTCTGGACCACGTAGTGCGGGGGTTTTAGCCTCCCTGGGCTTGCCAGATCGTGTTCTGAGTGATGTGTAGCCTTGGCAGCCAAGAATTCTAGGCGACTGACTGGTGCGTTTATATGCTGAGGATGGCCGGTGACCTCGTCGTGTGAGTCGGGCTGTTGGTGGCCTTCACACAAAAGGCCTTCACGCATGGATTTGCTAAATGTGCTCGTAAAGGTGGGAGACAGGTTGTATCGAGGTGAACGTGCTCTTCTGTGCTGAGGAGACCCCCTCTCTCCCTGACACCTTTTCTGGAAGGGTAGGGTTCCCGCCTGGGGAGGGACATGGGGGCGGGGGGTGGTGCGTGCAGCCGTCGCAGGGGCCTCCCGGCGTCAGGTGTGGCTGCTCGGCTGCCTCTGGCCCACACTGGGTGGGGTGGCCCCTGTTCGTCTCCGGTGTTGAGCCTGTCTCAGGGGCGGCGGGGGCAGAAAGGGGGAGTCTGCTGCTGTTTCACGCAGGCGGCGTTTAGGGGCCGCCACGAAGCTTCGAGGCCGCCTTGCAGCTCTGGAACACGGGCCCTCCTGCACGCGTGCTCAGTCTCTGCGGCCCTGACGGGCCCTCCTTCTGAACGCAAGCCCTCTGATTAGACTCAGGGCACGGCTTGAAACAGAAAGGCTGCCCTACTGAGATTGTTTCTGGGAAGCTGACTTATTTTTTGTTACCGTTGAAAAATTTTAAAGTTTTTCTTAGTGTCTGTTTGAGAGAGACAGTGCAAATGGGGAAGGGGCAGAGAGAGGGGGACACACAGAATCGGAAGCCGGCTCCAGGCTCCGAGCCGTCAGCGCAGAGCCCGACGCGGGGCTTGAACCCACGAGCCGTGAGATGGTGACTTGAGCCGACTGAGCCCCATTCAGGCGCTCCACTATTTCAAATTATTTTTTAAGTTTCTTTATTTTGAGAGTCAGCAAGCAAGCAAGCAGGGGAGGGCGGAGAGAGGATCCCAAGTAGGCACAGAGCCCTACACAGGCCGCGATCCCACGACCCTGGGATCATGACCTCAGCCTGAATCAAGAGTCAGACGCTTACTTAACCGACTGAGCCCCCCAGGCGCCCCTTTGTCACTACTCTTTTAAAAGTGTGTTTGCAGGGACCATTTTTTCAGTAAGAATGAGCACACTCGTTGAGTCTTCCTTGCGTCGTTGGTTGGAGACGGCTGGTTGATGAGATCGGTTCCCTACAAGTGTTGTTCTCTCGTTGCAGAAGGAGCCCAGCCAGCCCTCCGAGTGCAAACAGCAGTAAGACGACGGCACCGAGGACCCGTCGCGGCCGCAGCGCGACTGCACCGGCAGCCCTCGCCTCTAACTCGTTTTCAAGTGCATGATTTTGACGTTAACTTTTCCTTTATCCTTATTATTTGGCTTAACCTGTACAGTGGCGACTTAAATGCATTTCAGAGATAGGAGGTTTGCTTCCAGCACCCTCTACGGCCTTGGGTGCAGCGCGGTGGACTTTGCCAGGCCCTGCCTTTGGGAGGAGGGGGCGGTGGAAGGTCGGTCGACGCCAAGGGCAGGCGTCTGGGGACATGGTTCCAGGGCATCTAGAGCCAGTACCTCCACTCCGCAGTCGGACCGGATTCTTCCTTCACTTGGAGAAACTCACACGCTTTGTGTTTCCGCCACTTGGTCTCCTGTGCTCTCGTCGTGCCCCAAGGGCTGGTAGAGTCGAGTCCCGTTCTTAGAGCGTTCCCTCTCCAGTTTTGTCTCCCTCGGGGTGGCGTAGGGGGTGCGCGCACCCCAGCCCCGAGGCGCCAGTGCTTGTGGTCCATCCTCGTATTTATTTATTCTCTCCTGCTCGTGAGGGCTCGGGGCGCCTGCCGTCGCTCGTCCTTACAGTCTCTGAACCCGTGTGTGTGCCTGGTGACCCGGTGACTCCCCAGGTGGGTGTGCTGGCGGCTCCCACGCGAGCCAGGCCTGCGTAGAGGGACCCTCGCTCTGTCCCGCCAGCGGCCGAGGCCGGGCTCGTTTTCCTGCCGGACGGACCTCCGGCTCTGGCAGGGGCGCGGGGGGCGCCCGTGGCGGGGGGCCGCTTCTCCTAGTGTGTGCATGTCGGGTCTTGCTTCCTCAGTAGCCCCTGTTTCTCGGCCCTGTGCTCATCTTGTCTTCAAAGCCCTGGGTTCGGAGTGACCCGTTCTTGGCTGGCGTGTGAGGTTTCCGAGTGTGTGACCGCGGTCTCTGGCAGCCGGGGATGCCGTGTCCACACTGTGACCAGGCCTGTAGAGTGCTCAGCCTTACTTACAATACATTTGTAACTGAATACGGTGTTTTCAATTTGTACAGAATAGTTAGAATATTCTATTAAAGTTGTGAAACACGAATCCAGTGCTGTGCAGCGTGTCTCTGGGGGAGAACCTGGTGGGAGCAGCGGGCGGGGGTCCTGGCACCTGCTCCCACCCGGCAGGTCTGGGCCGTGGCCGCGCACCCGCACAGACTGTGTCTGTAGAGCCGTGGGGAGTGAGCAGACCCAGGACTTCAGGCCTTTCCCGTGTTGTCTTTGGGGCTCTTGCAGCCGGTTCTCGAGAGGAGGCTGCGTTTACCTGGCCCATTAGACCTCCGGACCCGCTTCACCGCCAGCGGGGTCTCGGGGTCCCCGGGTGGGCCCTCTGCTGCCACGGGAGAGGGTCTGCCCTCCCCGAGGCGAAAGCCGTTCCCAGAGTTTGTGGGGCTGTGCCTTCCAGACGCAGAGGTTCCCAGGAGGGAGAGGTCCCGCACGAAGGCCACCTTTGCTGTGTCTTCTCACTGGGGCTTTTCTGCTGGGGTCCCTGTCCCTTCATGAGAGGGAGCGCTCCCTCCCAGGACACCTGCTGCACGGGCTCTTGCTCGGGACCTGACCTGGGGGTGTCTGTCTGCTCTTTGAGCAGGAGCCGGAGCCGGGGCCGGGAGAGGGCAAGCGCACCAGCCTGCTCCTCCCTGCAGCCCAGGAGCCGGCATCCGGTCCACCCGTTGTCTGCCCGGGGACCAGCCTCTCCCTGGGAGTAGCTGGAAGGGGGAAAGCGGCCACAACTGGGAGTAGCTGGAAGAGCCGTGTTTCCAGCGTGCCCCAGACAAGTGGAACCAGAATGTTCTTGGTTCTTGAAGTAACCAGGCGAGCTGGGGCTCAGACTCCCCGGCCAGAGTAGCCCACGGGTGCGCCCCATCTGGGTCACCAAGCCTGCCTTCTTCCCGCTGACACACAGTTAAACACCCCATCCCGGAGGACAGTCTGCAGAGAAGACGCCTGCATGCAGCTTCCTGTCTCCTGGCTGGGAGAACCCCTGGGGGACAGCCCCCTGGCTGGGAGCACCCCTGGAGGATGGGCCCCGGCTGGGAGAGCCCCTGGGGGACGGGCACCCGGCTGGGAGCGCCTCTGGGGGACGGGCTCCCGGCTGGGAGCGCCCCTGGAAGAGGGGCACCCGGCTGGGAGAGCCCCTGGAGGACGGGCCCCGGCTGGGAGAGCCCCTGGAGGACGGGCCCCGGCTGGGAGAGCCCCTGAAGGATGGGTCCCGGCTGGGAGCGTCCCTGGAAGAGGGGCACCCGGCTGGGAGAGCCCCTGGGGGACGGGCACCCGACTGGGAGGGCCCCTGGAGGTCGGGGCCCGGCTGGGAGCACCCCTGGGGGACGGGCACCCGGCTGGGAGAGCCCCTGGAGGACGGGTCCCGGCTGGGAGCGCCCCTGGGGGATGGGCCCCCGGCTGGAAGAACCCCTGGAAGATGGGCACCCGGCTGGGAGAGCCCTTGGAGGACGGGTCCCGGCTGGGAGAGCCCCTGGAGGACGGGCCCCGGCTGGGAGAGCCCCTGGGGGACAGGCCACCCCTGGAGGTCGGGCCCCCGGCTGAGAGCACCCCTGTGGGACGGGCCCCCGGCTGGGAGCGCCCCTGGGGGACGGGCCCCCGGCTGGGAGAACCCCTCGAGGACGGGCCCCGGCTGGGAGAGCCCCTGGGGGACAGGCCACCCCTGGAGGTCGGGCCCCCGGCTGAGAGCACCCCTGTGGGACGGGCCCCCGGCTGGGAGCGCCCCTGGAAGACGGGCACCCGCCTGGGAGCGCCCCTGGGGGACGGGCCCCCGGCTGGGAGAACCCCTCGAGGACGGGCCCCGGCTGGGAGCGCCCCTGGAGGATGGGGCCCCGGACCTCTGCGGCAGCTGCTGTCCCCGCAGATCCTGACTGATCCAGGCTCCCCAAGGACTCCCGACTGGCACATTCCCCTGGAGCATCCAGAATGAACCTGTTGACAAACCTGTGGCTTTGAGTAACCGCAGGATAGAGAACCACCGTGTGCCTGGGTGATGTGCAGGAGGTTCACAGGGACGGACACGGCTCTGTGAGCATTGGTCCCACTGGCCCAGGGCTCACTGCGAGTGTGACCTTTCAGGGGAAGCCTCCCTCCTGCCGGCCCCTGGCGGACCCACGCCCACTAGGAGCCGCAGCACCGCCCAGCCTGGCGGCTGCCGGGCCTCACTGAAGAAACGCAGGTCACGTGGGAAGAGTTTCGAAGGGCACACAGCTCCGCGGGCGGGGGGCGGCCCCGTCTGAGGGCCCCCCTGCCCGGCAGTTCCGAGGCCTTCAAAAAAGTAGGTGTGTATCACGGGCGGGAGTCGGCACCCAGCGTGTGTGCAGAGCTCTGTCCCTTCGGAGACCGGCCGAGTCCATGCGTGGCCACCAAGAACGGGCGTCCTTGTGGGTGCACGCCTGTGCGTGTGTGTTCACAGGGGTTACCTTCGGGGTCTGAGCTGAACGAGGAGCTGGAGAGGGCGGCTGGGCCCCGGGGGCGGTGGGACGGGACTCCGGGCCTGCTGGCTGGCCGTGGTGAGTCGCGCTGCAGGCCGTAGTGGGCGTGGGTGTCAGAGTTTGTGCCCGGTGCACGGACGGGCAGCGGGAGGGACGTTTGGATGCCGGCCGTCCCCGGAGACGCTGGGTTTCATTTCCCTGCGGGAAGAAGAGTGCGCGAGCTCCACGGAGCTGGGTCCCCGCGGCCTCAGGCTGGCGCTGGTTGTTCCAAACATATTCGGACGGCAAGATGCAGCTCGAAGCCCTGAGAAGCCGTGCCTTCCCCAACCGTCCACGGCAGCCCTGCCTCCTGGCCTGTCGGCGCAGCTGCTCCCTGACCTCACCCCTGCGCAGTCACAGGAAGGGGAAGGCGGGGCCTCTGCCGGCCGGCCCTCAGCACCTCAGGGAACCTGCAGACGCTCCCTTGCCGCTTGCTCCCGAAAGTTCCAGAGCAGCCAGGAGACAGCAGCTCTGGGGGCTGGCCGGCTCTGCAGGGGCTGGGCTGCCGCCGCCTCGGGGCCCCAGGGCTGCCCGCCTGGCTGCTCTTTGACCTCTGTCTCCACTGACCCCCTGAACCACTTGGAGCCGGGCCCACCCGGCCCCTCTTTGGGACCCTCGTGGGCGGGGCCGTCAAGATGCTTCTTTGAGAGGGTCAGGTGAGCATCCGGGCCCACCTCCCGTCCTCACGGCCTCTGCTGCCTATGCCCTCCCTCCCTCCCTAGACTGTTCCCTTTGAGGCCACGGGGCCAGAGTCTCGCACGTCACACGAGACCGTGCCCCCTCAGACGTGCTCAGAATCGAGTGGCTGCCGTCTCCGAGCTCCGTCCTGCCCCGGCCTCTGCGTCCCGGCCCCTGGGCGGCTCGGCTCTGCCCTGGGCCCTTCCAGGGTTTCCACAGATGCCTGGAGTTCAAGGTGGGGTCCCAGCGGGGGGCACCTTGGAAGCAGGGACTGAGCGAAGCCAGCCAGACACAAGGGAGGGCGTGCAGGTGACGCGGTGGCCTCTGGAGGCTGTGCGTGGACTGTGGTCACTGGGGAGTGGGCGCGGGGGCGGCCAGGGTACCTCCGGGCGGTGGAAACTCGCGGAAACCCCTCAGTGAATGCGCTCGGCTGTGTGTGCAAACCGTACCTCGGGGAACCCGCGTTGTCAGAAGTGCTCCCAAGTCGGGGTCCGTCCACCTGAAATCCTGGTTCTCCCCCATGATGGGTTGGGAATTGTGGCCACCCGGGGCGGGGGCGGGTCACCCACGCCCCCGTCCACGCCTACGGGTGAGGGCTCCACAGCGTGCCCGCAGCGCCCGCAGCCCTGTGGCGGCCAGTCTGCCGGATGGGCTCCTGGCCCTGTCCCGTGGGGCCGGGGGCCGAGCAGAGGCCTGACGCACCCCCTCCGGAGCCGGGCCGAGTCGGCCGGATGGCTCCCGCTCCCGGAGGGCTCCTTGGCCCCGGCCCAGCCTTCAGGCACCCCTGGACTTTGGCCCCTGGACACATCCTTCCCGCTCCGGCCTCAGCGCCTGGCCACCTGGACACAGGGGCCGACCAGCCGTTCGGTCTCCCGTCCGCCGGGAGGTAGTGGCAGGTAGAACCCCCCGACAGCAGGGGCCCCAGGACCGTCCTCTGCTGGCCCCGGCCGAACCCTCCGTTCTTCAGAATTTGCAGGCACCTCGTCTGCCTGGGACCCTCCTGGGAGCCCCTGAGGCTCGGAGGGCAGGAGCCGGCACCCCCGAGGGCACGGTGGCCGGCAGAAGCTTGCATTCCCACCAAATACTGACCCCGGCCACCGGGAGGGTGAGGCCCGGGCACACCCTGAGGCCAAGTACTCTCGGGGCACCTGGGCGGGGCCCCTGCCCGCCCCCAAGATGCCAGGCTGACTCAGCGCAGGGAGGGCGGCGGCCGGATGTTACTTTCTCTGACGACCAGACAGGCGTGCCTGGCCCAGCCGGGGCTCCGGGCCTCTTGGGGTCTGCGACCCGGGACCTTCTGCGGCAGACCCCACACACACATCCTGCACCGGCTGCTTCCTCCCCCGCCGGGCCGGGCTGGGGGCTTCCGGAAGGCTGGCTTGGCGGGAATGTCCATCAGGTCTCTGAACCTCCTTGGGTCTCAGCCCGCCCCCATTTCTGGGGGGAGGGGGGGGGGACTGGAAGGTACCAGTAGGGCTGCCCTCCCTGAGGGGTTGCACCAGCTCTGCGATGGGGGTGGGGGTGGGGGTGGGGGAGGGGGGCCGTGAGAGGCGTCCCAGGCCAGGGGAGCACAGAACACCGAATGTCCCTCTCCCATGCCCTTGCCTTGGGACGGCCTTGTGATGTGGAGAACCACTCATCCTCGAAACCCCAGCTCAGAAGTCACCAGCTAATGCCATCACTCTGGTCCTCATCTGCCACCGGACTGTGTGGCAGGCCAAGGAAGGGCGGACACCAGACCACCTGGGGGCTGCATTCCGATCCAGGGTGGTTGTGACAAATGATCACCGACTGGGAGGCTTCGCACGGAAGTCTGTGCCTATTTGGGTTCCGGAGGCCAGGTGTGGGCGGGGCCGGGCTCAGTGGGAGGGTCCCTCCTGCCTCCAGTTCTGGGGCCCCCAGCATCCCCTCAGCCTCTGCCTCCGTGGTCATGTGCCCCCACCCCTCCCCGTGTGTCTGGGAAGGACACCGTGATGGCATTCAGGCCCACCCGGGTGACCCAGGATGCCACGAGCTCCAGGTCCTGAATCGCATCTTTTGTCGTGTCAGGTGACACTCTCACCACATAAAGTCACGTTCGCTGACTCCATGGAGACGACACCCCGGGTTTTGGTCCCCGGACTGGGGAAAAGGGGCACGAATGCAGACTGCCCGTTGGAGGGCCAGCTGTAGGGGGCACGGGCGCCCGGCACGCGCAGGTGGTTCTGCAAACCGGCCGGCAGACGGTCTTGCCAGAGCTCTCACGCCCTTAACACGCCAGTTCCACATCCAGCCGTGAGTCCCAGTGAAGTTCAGGGACGTTCACACGACATCGCGACAATCGCAGAAGCCTGGGCGCAGCAGCCTGAGTGTTATGGGAGGTGATGAAATCCCGGAGTCCTTCCCGGGAAGGGAGGCAGATGCGTGGGGAACACCCAGGACACACGGAACAATGCACACGTTGTGTTTCCCTTCTGCGAAACCTGGAAGCTCCTATCTGGACCTGCGTGTGTGTGCGTGTGTGTGCGCGCGTGGATACAGTTCTTACATTGTGGCAAAGTGCATGTGACATTACGTTACCATCAACCATTTTCAGGTGCACAGCTCGGTGGCGTGGAACACATTCACAGTTCACACCGTTGTGCGCCCATCCCCACCCTCCGTCTCCAGAACTTTCCATCTTCCCAAATGGAAACCGTCCCTGTGAAACACTGACCCCCAGCCCGGGCGCCCACCGTCCGCTCTCCGTCTCCGGGAATCTGGAGACTCCAGGGGCCTCGTGTGAGGGGATCACACGTGAGCATCACGGTCCCCGGGTCCATCCACGTGGTGGCAGATGTCAGAACGTCCCTCCTCGTCAGGCTGAGTGACCGTCCAGGGAGCGGACGGACCACATCCATCCATCCGTCCGTCGGTGGACACGGGGTCGCTTCCCGATCGCGGGACCAGTCCTTCTGTCTGGGGGCAGGTGGGGGCGACCCCCAGGCAGGCTCCGCGTGAATCCTGGATGCAACCCTCGGGTCAGCATCAGTCCACCTCTGGGCGGCTTTCACGTTTGGGGATGGACCCAGACGGGGGACTCCTGGGTCACATGGTAATTCGATTTTTAATTTTGGGGGGAAATGCCTCTTTTTTTTAATTTTTTTTTTAACGTTTATTTTTTGAGACAGAGAGAGACAGAGCATGAACGGGGGAGGGTCAGAGAGAGGGAGACACAGGATCTGACACAGACTCCGGGCTCTGAGCCATCAGCCCAGAGCCCGACGCGGGGCTCGAACTCACGGACTGTGAGATCGTGACCTGAGCTGAAGTCGGACGCTTAACCGACTGAGCCACCCAGGCGCCCCGGGAAATGCCTCTTAACAAGGATGAAAGTTCACTCAAGACAGCAAGAGTGGCCCAGGGTGGCAACATGAGGACACTTTGGAATCGTTTCAGCCTTTTTTATTTTTTATGCCAACAACTGGTTACTATGTTGGCAATTTTTTCTTTTTTAAAGTTTACGTATTTTTTACTTTGAGAGAGTAAGATAGAGAGTGAGCAGGGGAGGGGCAGAAAGAGGGGGAGAGAGAGAGTCCCAAGCAGGCTCCACGCCGTCAGTGCGGAGCCCGACGCGGGCTCGAACCCACGAACCGTGAGATCACGACGGGAGCCGAAATCCAGAGTGGGACGTGTAGCTGACTGAACCACCCAGGCGCCCTAATTTTGGAAAATTTTTAAAGTAGGAAGGGGCTTGATCAAAATGTGCACGACGGGGCCCTGCCCCGCACCCGCTGCGTGAGAGCAGCCCGGCCCCCCGTGTGTCCCCGTGCGGACACCGCCCGGGGGCTGCGAGGACTGACCGCTGTCCACAGGGTGGCAGCCAAGCCTCGCCCACCTCGTCTCCCTCCGTTTCCTTCATCCATATTCATGCTTTCATTCAGGCCTCCGGAGAGGTCCCATGTCCCGGGGGCTGAGCCCTGGGCCATCTTCGGCCAGTGGCATGACGGGAATGCCCACTGGCTCCCCCTCCCCGCTCCCACCCCAGACCCCGTGCCTGCCCTTCTGGTTCTGCGGCCTCCACACAGGCAGATGCTCTAATCGCATCTCTTGGTCAGCGAGGCAGGTGCCTTTTCGGGCCACTGGTTTCCAAAAACATTCCCCAAGGGCCTGGGCTGGGCCCTGGCGGCCCCGACGCTGAGACACTGTCCCTGCATTCCAGGAGCTGATAGTGACCTCTGAACAAGGTAGTGCGGGCTGGATAGGGAGCTCGCCAGGGGCCAAGGGGAGAAAGGCGTTCTGGGCCCTTTCTCTTTGGATCCTTAGTGCCTTAGGAGGCAGGCCCCCCACCTGTGAGACTCCAGCCAAGGGGCTCAGAGGACCAGACGGGGGGACGAGAGACACAGGTCCCAGGGGCCGAAGCCAGGCTGGCGATGCAAGCCTGAAACCAGCCTCCTGCCCTGGGGCCTCTTGCTTTTCCCAGGCTGGAGCAGTAAGGAGAGGGATGCAGGGCAGGCCTGAGTCAGTCACAGGCCGCGACCTCTGGTGCTGTGACTCCAGGCAGCGTGGGCCTCCCTGCCCTCCTGAGGTTCGCGCTTGGAGCATCTGCGGGACCCCCAAGGCCCAGCAGTCACAAAGCTGGTGGGAGCAGTCCTGAGGGCATGCCCCTCCCGGCAACCCGGGGGGCTTCCTGGAGGAGGCCAGAGGAGCGGAGGAGAGGGTCTCCCGGGCAGGGGAAGCAGGGAACCCCATGTCCGGCTGTCCCTGAGCACGGCCTCCCACAGGAAGAGGGTAGTATCGAGCCCCAGGCACATGGGCCAGCTGTGACGCACGGCTTCCTCACAGGCTGCTGTTCCCAGGGCTGGTTGGGCAAGAGCGTCCGGGCCCAGCCTCTCACCGCTGTGGGCATGACCTCACGAGGGGCCTTTCAGAGAGGTGCCCTCATTCCGTCTGGGCCCAGCTGGACAGGACAGCGAGTGGCCTTGGCCGGAAGTTTGGAGACCAGTCTGTCTGCCCCCGGGGGAAGAAGGGGGTGTCCCCCCGGGGCAGGCCCTGTGTGAATCCCAGATGCGACCCTTGGATAAACATTAGTAAACTTGGCTCTGACCCACAGTCTGACGCCACAGACAGAGGCGAGGCCCAGCACGGCCCCACCCCCTTCACTTGGGCGGGGCCGCTTCCTGCCCCCAGGCCTTGGGGCGCAGGAGGAGGGATTGGGTTTGAACCCCTCCGGCTGGCAGTGTGACCTCAGCCGAGTCCCTAACTTCTCTGAGACCCCCACTCCGTTCCCCGCGGATCCAAGAGAGCAACCCCAACAGCCCCCACCTCGTCGAGGGACCATCAGGGACATAGAGGGCGCTGGGGCCCCGTCTCTCCAGCCTGCGGCAGTCCGGCACCCGTCCGGCCTAGAAGCCTGGGGAGGCCCCAGTGCCCCTGAGGTGCAGCCCAAATCCACACCGGGGTCCCCAGTGCCCGGCGGGAAGCCGTCCTGGTGGCTGTCCGATGGCCCAAAGCGGGCTCCCCCTGAAAGGTCTTCCCTTGGGGGTGTTGGCTCAGTGTTTTGCTCCCTCGTCATCCCTCCCAGCCCCCTTCCCCAGCAGCTCCCCCAGATGGGCCTGTTGGGGGTGGGGGGGGGCACAGGGCCCCCTCCTGGCTCCAGGCTTAAGCTGCGGGGAGGGTAGCAGAGGCCGGCAGGCTCCCCACGGGGCGTCTGGGGGATGCGGGTCTCAGGCCCCAGGCCAGGGGCTGTTGGCGGTGGAGATGCCCGGGTGGGCCGGGCCCCCGACCCCCAACCCTCCGGAATCCCCAGCCTGATTCCCACCCACCCAGGCTGTCCCGCCCCAGGTCTCCCTGCCAAGGTCGGAGCCAGGCCTCTCCACCTGCCCTCCCAGCTCTGCCTGACGCACACCTGTCAGAGCACCCCCCCCCCACCCCGGGGTCCCTGACCCGTCAACGCTCCCCAGAGAGGCCCCGCCAGTGGCGGCCAAAGAGAGGAGCGCTGGACCGGCGGGAGGCGGCCTTACCCGGCCTCACCTACTCCCTCTCACTCGCCCTGCCCTTCCGCACCCCCGGCCACACCGGTGGGGACCGCTGGGCAGCTGACACCTGACGCCATTTGCACAGGCCTGGCCCAAGCCCTCGTGTGAGCTGGCGGTGTCCTCCTTCCTCCCCGTGAGCCTGAAGGGCCGCCCTCTGAGAGCTTAGGGGACTTGCCAAGGCCACAGAGCGGGGGGTGGGGGGTGGGGGCAGCTTCACAGACCTGCACCTAGAAGGTCCTGCATTCGGTTCTATGCTCCACTGTCATTGGCTTGAAACCTGGGAACCTGGTTTTCATTTGTACCGCCCCACAGGTGTGCCGCCTGGAGTGCTGGTCACCGCCCCCAGGGGGCTCTGTCCTTCCCTGTTCTGTGCGCAGTCTCCGCCCCTCCCGCCCCGCCCCCACAGCTGGGTTGGGGGGCTGGGGGGCGCTGGAAGGTGGGTGCTCTGGAGCGGTCCCCGCCCCCAGAGACCCCTTCTGAGGAGCCTGGAGCGGGCAGCCGTCACTCCTGCTCCCGTAAACCCTTTAGAGGAAGGGAGGAAATACCCATGACTCAGCCGCCCCGCCGCCCCTCTCCAGGCCGACCCTCCAGCACCCACAGCGCCTAGGGCCGAGCCCCATGGGGCTGTGCAGGCGATGGGAGTCCTCTGCCCAGACGCCAGGAGGACCCAGGGAGGAGGACAGGCCCCCTCGGGGTGCTGTTCCAGCACTTGCCACGTGTTCCCCAATCTAACGAAAGTGTGATTGTCCCCATGTCACAGAAGAGAAAGCCGGCCCGGAGCACCTGCTCTCCGGGTAGGCCCGGCCCAGGTGGGCGAGCGAAGGTTCCCGCCAGGCGCGGCCCGCAGGAGGGTGGGGGCTGAGGGGCAGGTGGGAGACAAGGCCGGCCGGGCAGGGCCATCGGACGGTGTCCCCAGGAAGGGTCCCCAAGGCGCGGGGGGCGTCCGCCGCGAGCCCTCGAGCGGCGGGACTAGCCGCCGGAGCGCCGGGAGGGTGGGCGTCCTGGGCCGGCTCCGTCCCCGGGTGCTTCCCAGGGCTCCGGGCCGTGAGTCACCGCGGGCAGGGCCGGCCGCAGCGCATTCCTCCGCGGGGCCGGCGTCCGGGGCGGGGTTGGCGGGGCGGGGGGCGAGACCGCAAGTCACCCCACGGGGCCGGGGGGCCGGGGCGGCGGGGGAGCGGGAGGGGCGCGGGCGGTCGGCACCGGCGAGCTGACAGCCCCCGGCGGTCCTGGACGGCGGGGGCGTGGCCTCTGGTGGGGCGGGGCCCCGGCGGGGGCGGGGCCGGGGCCCGAGGGGGCGGGGCCGGGCGCAGGCGGGGCCGCCTTAAAGCGTCGCCGGCCGGCCGGGGCGCATCGCCAGCGCCGCCGCCGCCGCCATGAGGACGCCCGGCGAGGTGCTGCGCGAGGGCGAGCTGGAGAAGCGCAGCGACAGCCTGTTCCAGCTGTGGAAGAAGAAGCGCGGCGTGCTCACCCCCGACCGCCTGCGCCTGTTCCCCGCCGGGCCGGGCGCGCGCGCCAAGGAGCTGCGCTTCCACTCCATCCTCAAGGTGGACTGCGTGGAGCGCACCGGCAAGTACGTCTACTTCACCATCGTCACCACCGACCGCAAGGAGATCGACTTCCGCTGCGCGGGCGAGAGCTGCTGGAACGCGGCCATCACGCTGGCGCTCATCGACTTCCAGAACCGCCGCGCCCTGCAGGACTTCCGCAGCCGCCAGGAGCGCGCCGCGCCCGCCGCGCCCCCCGAGTCCCGGCCGGCCCGCGCGCCCTGAGCGCCGCCGCCGCCGCGGTGAGTGCGGGGACGCCGTCCGGGGGGGCGCCGCGCCGTCGAGGGGTCCCAGGGGCGCGCGGGCCGGGGCTGTCGCTCGCTCCTCCCGCGTCTGGGGCCTGGGGGGAGGGGGGGGGAGAAGGGGGACCCACAGGCCGGACGCCGAGCCGCCAGCTCCCTAACCCTCCTCCTTACCCCCTACAGGAGCCACTCACTCGACGACGAGTCGGGGGCCGCCCTCCCGCCGCCCACAGTGAGGACAGAGGCCGAGAGCCATGTCCCTGTCCCACAGAGAAGGACCTTCCCGTGCGGAGCCGCCGAGCCTCGGCCCGCTGAGCGGGCGCGTTAAATTATCAGACTATCTATGTATTTATTTTGATGGTTATTCGTCGTGGAACCGTCTGTGTTCATATGTAGTGTTTGCATCAGTATGTTCATTCCAAATAAACCACCTGACCTGTTCCCTTTTCTACCAGCCGCTGTGGTGCCGTGTGACCTTACTGCGGGAGGGTTGGCGGCCCTTTCGGTGGGGGTGGGGGTGGGGGTGGGGGGAGCTGCCACCCTGGCGTCGGAAGGGCCGGGAAGCCAGGGCACTTTGAATGAACGCAGTGTCATCCGCTGGGCCGGGTCCACACCCTCCTTGCCAAGCAGCCTCTCCAGAGGCTGGGAAGTGCCCTGAGGTTTGGCCCTGGCTGACTTCTGCTCCTGGGCGTGTGTCTGGAAGGACGGGGCCTGGTTTCGCTCAGGGAGGTCACTCCCAAACTGCCCCGCTGAGTTCAGGGCACCCCCTGCACCTGAGCTGCCCCTGCTCACAGCAGGTGCCGGCCCCACCTGCCCCCCACCGCCCACATGCCACCTGTGCCCCCAGCCCCCCGTTAGGGAGCCCTCAGCCCTCCGGCCGCGCAGCCCCTGTGCTCCCCTTGACCCCAGCCCTGCTGGGGCCCGGGCAGCTCCCTGCAGCCCCCACCAGGCCCCGCTGGCCCATACCCACAGTGCTGGAGCGGGGAGGCGGCGGGGCCTCCGGGCAATTGGGGGGAGGCCGGGGCCTCGTACTCCTGATGGTTGGCAGCTGGCGAGCCCTCCCTGTCCGGCCGGGTCCCCGTCCTCCGGAAGTCAGGCCGGCCGCCACCGTCAGTCCAGCACCGCCCGATGGGAGGACACCGGAGGCGCGTTCCCGTGAGGAAAGGTGCACTGGCAGTGACCAAGCCGGAGCGCGGAGGGGGACCCTGATCTCTGGCCGCTGAGGGGGCCTGCATTTCGGGGACCCTTCTGGCTGGAAGGGCGATGCCACGTGGGGGAGGCAGCGGCGTCGGGAGCGAACGACCAAACATCGGGCCCTGATGTCTGTCCCTCACACCCTCACACGGGACCGGGGGAGCCTCCGCGCCGGGTCCCAGGGCTCAGACTGGGGAGGGGCTGTCCCTTTGCTGCGAAGCCCAAGAAAACCATTTCCTGCAAGGAATTTTCTCCCGAAGGGAACAGCACTCCTTACGAAGTCCCTGAGCCAGTGGGGGACTGCACTGGTCCCCGACGGACCCCTGTCCTGCCCCTCCCTGGAGACCTGCCCAGACCCTCATTGGGACAAAGGGTGAAAGTCAAGGTGAGACCCCTCCCCGCCCCCCCCATCCCCAGTGAGGTTCACAAGCAAGCTGGTCTGGTCTGAGCTCTCGGGCCGGAGGGTGGACGGACCTCTGCTCTCTGAGGCCCTGCTGGTTGGACCATGGAATTCTGGGGTTGGGGGTCCTGAGTTGTGAACTAGCTTCTTTTACAGGCAGCCCGTGGAGACGTGGGGAGTGGCCTTCATGGTCTCAGGGTCACCTGCCAACCCCACTGGCATTGTTGTGTCCACACTGGTCACGCTGGCCCCTCTGTGCCCCGGTGCCTTTCTCCCTACAGCTGGGTTGAGGGGTGGGGAGGGGGTGGGGCTCTCCGGGCCTGGGTCCGCTGGCGGGCCATTTCCCTGGGCCTCTCTGCAAGCCTCAAACTCCTCATCTTTGAAAACAACCTGTTTCCATTCACGTGAGGTGACTGACAAGGGCAAACAAGCAGGCAGCGCGCTCGGCCCCGAGGCCAAGCCGGTGGAGGACTGGGGGCGGGTGGACAGCTCCGGTCTCGGGGGGTTTGAGCAGAGCTGTCTGGGCGGCAACAGGGGGGCCTCCTAGCTGGGGACGGACTCCTCGTGGGACGGGCTCCAGGTGGGGGAGGGCCTGCTGCACAAGGACAACTTGGGTGATCAGGCTCTCTCCAGAGCCCTGGGGCCCTGCTGCACGCCCCCTCTTCCAGGAAGCTCTCCAGCATCTGACCCTCCGTCCCTCCATGGCTCACCCCCAGGTCCCCTGTTTAACCCATGGGAATTTGCAGGACTCAGGCTGGAAGAGTTTATTGCCAGTCTGTGCCCTGGGGCCACTGGTCACCGGACTCAGTCCTTCTTCCGGGGCACAGGCTGTCTCCAGAGCACGAGGAGGACAAGGAGGTTGATGGCAAACTGCACGTGGCCGAAGACGGGGACCCCAAAGCTGCGGTACAGGAGGCCGCCCAGGGTGGGCCCCAGGGTCTGAGTCAATGGCTGCACGGTGGCACAGAGGCCCAGCATGGTCCCTGAGGGGTGGGGGTGGGCGGCAAGTCAGGCTGCCCTGGCCACCCGCTTCCCAGACGCAGCCCAGGTCTCCCGTGTTCACCGCCCCCAACCCTGTCCGCTCTCTGCTCCCCCAGCTCCCTCCACCCAGACTGTGCTTTTCGGACCACCCAGCCACTCAGGGGCCACACGGGTGCCTGCGTCCTGCCCCAGAAAGTTCCCAAGCCCAGAGGAGCCCCGGAGTGGAGCCACAGGTCACGGGCCAGGCCCCGCCCTCTCAGGCCGGTTGAGCCTGGAGAGAGCCTCCCTGACGTGGGGACGGCGGGCTTGGGGGGAGATCCTCCTGAGCCACAGAGTGAGGGCTGGGGCTGGGGTGCAAGGCAGGCTCCCCACAGCCTCCACCACCCTCGTACCGACTGGAGGATGCCCTCCGCAGGACAGGAGCGGGGTCCTGGGGGCCCTCGCGGGGCGGCCCGCCCGCCTCTCTGCACCCACGTCCTCCCCGGGCTCACCTGGCCGCCTCTGCCCCCAGCTACCTGACTCCCCTGTCACTACGCCCCTCCGGGCAGCTGTGTCCTGTGTGTGCGTGCGTGTATTGTCAAGACGTGCCCAGAGGGTCCCCAGCTCCAGGGGCTCAGGGCCCCGCTCCGCTCCGCTCCGCTCGCTCGCTCGGGTTGCTGGAGAGCCCGCCGGGTGAGCTGGGAGCGGCCTGGTCCGGCCCCGCCTGGGCCCAGGGCCCGGCGTGGGGGAAATTTAAGAGCGGCTTCTCCCATCGCCCGCCCACACGCCCTGCAGACACCGGGAGCAATTACCGCCCCCTCTGTGGTCTCGGGTTCCCAGGCTGGCTCTGGGAACCAGCTCCCCGTCCCTCTGAGCCTAGGGGCGGGGCCTCAGGTGCGGCCCCGCCCCCCTCCCTGCCGGGCCCTGCCCCCATCTCTCCACGCTTCGTTCCCCGGCGTCCTCCTGGCCTCTCCTGGGGGCCGGTCCAGCGCTCCAGGAAGCCCTCCGGGCCCTGCCTGGCCTCCCCGGACCAGAAGCAGCCCTGAGATGCGACCTTGCAACCATTGGCCATCGGGTTCCCATCTCGGCCTCTAGAGCTCAGCCTGCCCCTCCCCCCTTGGCAGATAGGCGGCTAGAGCTGGAGCGAGGGGTGGAGGGGTGGCTGGTCGGGTGGGCTCTCTAGCCTGCTGGGATGTTCTTCAACCCCAACCAGCCACAGGAGCCCGGGGGCAGGGCAGGGGCAGGGAGCTGAGTCTGGACAAGAGGCTTGTAGGCCTCTGGAAAGAACGCTGGGCACAGAGTGAGGGCTGGGGGATCCCCTGTCTGGGGACACCCGTGTCCTACGGGAGGGGGGGCGCTGGGGGCTTTCTGGGTTTAACCGGCTGCGTGCCTTCCCCCACTCACTCAGGGAGCACGGGCACCCCCGACCCACCCCGTGCTGGAGGGGGGACCCCGCCTCCCGGCCTGGCAGCCCCCTGTGCTGACCACGCTTGGCCCCACTGGGCTGTCTTCCTAACTGGCCTCTTCAGGAGCCTTTCAGTTCCAACCCCCTCCACACCTCGCCGAGCCGGGTCCTGGCCTGGAATGTTCCAATCTTCCCCTTCCTCTTTTATAAGGAAATCCTGTCCCTGCTTCAGAGCCCAGCCAGACAGCAGCTCCGAGAAGCCCCCTTTCCACCCCCCAGGCCCAGCCCAGCCTGGTGGCGGCCAGAATTCTCACCTGAGCCATCTTGCAGCCCCCGCCCCCCCCCCCCCCCCACCGCCACTTGGACCCCGGGCCACCCACCCCACTCAGTACTCATTGGGTCTGGGCAGACCCAGCCTGAAATTGGGGAGGCGGGGGAGCTGCTCCATCCGAAACTGCCCAGAGAGCTTCCCAGAGAGGAGGCCCCGGGGGTCCCCTGCCCCTCACTGGCTCACCCGTGTCTGCGGCTGACACGGCCTTGGTCAGCATGCTGTCGGTGACCACGTTGAGGGCACACAGGCTGAAGACCAGGCCAGGCATCAGGAGGCAGAAGTGGAGGACGTCGGACATCAGTGCCTGGCATGGGACAGGGAGGCCACGGGATTGGGGGGGCCACACAGGACCGGGGTGGAAGGGCCCATCCCCGGAGCCCCATAGAGCCGGCCCCGGGGGGAGGGGGCCCTGGGGCTCACATGCAGCCTGGGATGTGCAGACGGCTGGGGTGATGGGTCCGGGACCCCACTGTCAGTGGGGTGCGGCCCCGAGGAAAGTGCTCACCATGGCCAGTCCCACCAGGACGAAGCCCAGCACGCTGGCCTGGAGCAGCACCCTCTCCGAGAAGCTACGGCTGAGCCGCCCGATGACCAGGCCCTGAATGACCTGGGGAGACAGAGCGAGAGGCCGGCTGGGAGGGGTCTGGCCGGGGCGGCCCCCCCACAGCTGGGGACCCCCTCCCAGCCCTAGCAGCCACCCGGCCGGAGGAGAAGGGCGGGTCCCGAAGCGGCCAGGTCCTCGGGAGGCGGGGTGGCCTGGGCACCGCACGTCGGCACCCATACACCCGGACAGTCATCTCCAAAACGAATCCCGTGTCCTTTATTTCCAGTGTGATGAACACATTTTCATCAAGCGAAGGCCGACTAACTGTTCACAGGCGGCTTCGGGGGAGGGCAACGGCTTCCTCTGCGTGGACCCTCTCCACAGCCCCCACCCCAGTCTGAGTAAATCCAGGTCCTTCCTGGCCCTGCGGACCCCCCCCCCCCCCCGACATGTCCTCCGAGCCCAGTCCGCTGCCTCAGCCAGCTCAGCAGCTGGTGTGCTCCCCACCCCAGGGCCTTTGCACTTGCAGCCCCTCCCGACCCCCACCCCCCCAACCGACTGTCCCATCTAAAATTGCACCTCTGCCCTCCTGAGGACCCTTATTCTCCTCTGACAGCTCATCACCCCTGCCACGTGAGATGAGGGTGGTCGGGGGCTTATCTCTGTCTCCCCCCAGCCCTGTACGATGGACGCTTCCCAGCACTGTGGTGGCACCGTGCCTGGGGTGGACGTGAGGGCCACGTGGGGGCTCTCGCAGGACGGCCTGCGACAGACAGGGGTCTGCAAGTCCGCTGGGGTGGTGACGCCATCCCTCAGGACCGTCTGGGCTGCCACTCCCTCCCCCCCCCGCCCCCAACCCCGACGCCCCCCACGGGGAGGGGGATGCCGTGGTCCCCTTGGGGTCAGGCTGCAGCCCACACGCTTCGGGGTGGGGCAGGAAATGGTTTGCGGAGGGAGGCAGCAGGTGGGAGCCCAGCTGTGGGGGCGCCCAGGCTGCCTCTTGAGACCCTCGGTGACCAGCCCCACCCCGCGGGGCTGGGGGCTGGGAGGTGACTGGCAGAGGGGGCCTCAGGCCTCTCCCTGTAGACACAAAACCCCACCCTCTGCCCGCAGAGGTTCCAGACGCAGCTGGGGCCTCAGCTGCCCCCGGGGGTCGCCCGCCATCCTTAGGGGTGCTGGAGCCCCAGGCCCGTCTCGGGCGGGATCGCCATCGGGCACCTTGCCCCGGGCCAGGCCGGAACTACCCGCGTCTGTCCCTGAGGGTCTTGGGGGGGTCTCTTGGCTTTCGCAGAGGTACAGGCCTGGTCTCCTGGGTCTGGGGGTCTCAGGGCAGGGCCCAGGCGGGCTGGAGCGGCCATTTAGAACCCGCGGCCCCCAGCTCTGGAGAATTATCATTGTTTCCAGTCTGTGGCCCGCCAGCCGGGCGGCAGCAGCCCTGAGGCCTTCCTGCCCTTGTGGCTGCTATTCTCGCACCAGGGGTGAGACCCGTCCTGGGCCCAGAGGCGTGGGGAGCAGATGCCCAGGAGGAGCTGGGAATGTCACACGCTTCCCTCCCCTTCAGACGGTCCCAGAATAGCCCCTCCCGCTCTCCGGCTGTCGCCACCTGTCCCTGCGCCCCGGGCCCTGGTGCAGATGCCCCGGAGGAGCTGGGGCCTGGGAGACGGGCCACCCCGTACCACAGGAAGGCGGCTGCCCGTCTCAGGGCGCCTCGCAAGGACCGAGTGACCGTCACTTGGGTGGGGCTTCCTCCTCTTCTAAGAGCTTTGCCGGGTTAGCTCACCTCATCTGCCCAGCCACCCCACAAGGGTCACTCGCTTGATGGGCAAGGAGACCGGGGCTCCAAGGGCCCGAGGAACTTGCCCGCATCTTGTCACGTGCCCTACCACCGGCTCTCTCCCGCCCTGTCCTTCTGCTGGGGGGCTCCCGGCTGCACACTCGGAGGACCGTGCACCCTCGCGTGCTTCCAGACAGGAGGCCAGGGGCTCGCTGGCCTCCTCTGGGTACCAGCCCCCTCCCTCCCCTCTCCGGGGCAGACGAGTGTGCAAACCGGGCGCAGGCCCGTTGGTGGCTGCCTTGGGCAGGGAGGGGAGGGCACACTCCCCCGGGGACAGGAGGGCAGCCGGAAGGTAACGGTACAGAACAGCGATGGCAGGCGCTCAGGGCAGCGCCCTGCAAGGCCCGTTGCGTCTGAGATGCGCCCCGCGTGCCCAGCACCCACTCACCATTTGGAGAAGCCCGAAGAAGGACATGAGGTAGCCGGCCTGGGCAGCATCCAGCTGGAAGAAGTCCATGGAGACGATGGGGAACATGACCATGAAGAGCCCTAGGAGGGGAGTTCAGGGAGGGCGGGTGACTGTGGGGCCCTGGCGGCCTTCCCTGAGATTTGGTGGTTCTCTGTCACAGGGAGCGGGGCCCCAGGGACCGATGTAGCCCGTGCACAGGAAGGTGCCGGAAGCTACCCCGTGGCTGGGCGGGAGGGTAGGTGGGGTAGGTGGGGGGAGGAGGGAAGGCGGTCGGGAGGTGGGGGGCCCGGGGCTGACCGTGTGAGAGGATTTGGCCCCGGACCCACTGGTGGCCCCTGAAGGCCCCTTCGACTGAAGTCGGACCGGAGTCTCCAGGCGCCGGCCCAGCCAGGCGGTCCCCTGACTCAGCCTTCAACCCCGCTGACCCCGACCCCGAGATTTGCAGCACAGTTTTGCAAGAAGCCCCTGCAGGTGAGGGATTAGCCCTGGAGCACCAGCACGAAGCCTCGCTAGTTTGTTCTCTGCGCTGCCCCCAAGGAGAGGACCCCGGACGGGGGCTGGAGGTGGGTGCTGGGCACCCCTGAGGGTTCATCTCAGACGTACTGCCTCCCCTGCTCTCGGACGGACCCTGGGGGGCTTGCCAAGCACAGGGCACTTCGGACTGTGCGTGAGGGGGGCCCTATGGGGCTGCAGGGAATGGGGCACCGCTTTCCCCTCCTCCTTCCCTCCCTCCCTCCCTCCCTCCTCCACTCGGCAGGAACCAGGGGGCCCAGGGGGCCGCCCCTTCTCCAGGACGCGTGTGATGGCAAGGGGAAAGCGTGCGGCCCGGGATACAGGGCGGAGAAGGGGGACGCCCTGACCGCAGGCCCCCTCCCCACGGCCCCGAGCTCTCAGCTGCACCAGGTCTGGGACTCACCGAAGGGGAGGCTGGACGCCACCTTGATGAGGAACACGGGCAGGACCCCCGATTGCAGCAACAGGCGGGTGATGGCCTTCAGGTCAAACACGTTGGCCTGGGGTCCGCCTGGGGGGACCCGGAGAGGCTGGGCAGGCCTCAGCCCATTTCCGGCTCCCTGACCTGGTCTCGGCCGGGCTGCAGGGTCCGGGAAAGCACCCCGCCCCCATGCCGGCACCTGCTCTCAGCAGATACTCCTCCCTCTGGCCGTGGCACCTGCTCGTGGGCTCGGGAGCCCACAGGTCCCGGCACCCCCCTTCGCTGGCCCCTTTGGGGGCACCGGGCAGCTCATCACGCTCCTAGGGCTGAGCCCTCTGCCCCCACTGACCCTGGAGCCCCCGAATTCTGGGAGGCGCTCCGGAAACACAGTGCCTCTGCTGTCAGGCGACCTGGCCTGGCCCTGGCTCCCCCAGCCCATGTGACCCAGGCAGTGGCTCGTGGGCACCATGGCACCTGGCGATTTGGGACTCAGGATCCTGGCTAACCCTGACCCTGCCCCGTGGTCCTTCCCGTCCTCCCCGGGCCTCCCCTACATCTCTCCTGCCTCCAGCCTCAGCCTCTCTGATGCTCCCCCCCCCGCCCCCCCCCCCCCCCCCCCCCGCCAGCAGACAGGAAGCCGCTGTCGCGCATCTTGGCCTTGGCCGACTCTCCCCGCAGGGAGGCCCGGGGTGCTGGCTGGGGAGGCGGAGGGCTCAGTCCTCATACCCGCCCGGCGTCCAGGTACCGCGTCCCTGAGGGGGCCAGCCTGGCGGGGCGTCCCAGGCGGGGCTTACCTGCGGGGACCGCCCGGTCGTGGGCACTGGCCCCTTTCGTGTTAACGGGGATAAAGGTGAAGCTGAGGACGGCTCCCACGAGGTTGGCCACCAGAGCCACAGTCGCGGGGCACTGCATCCTGGGGGCGACAGTAGTGGTGACACAGGACGCGGGTCCCAGGCTGTGGGCACCACACGCGGCCCCTACCGGCCCCTTCAGCCACAATGAGGTCTCAGCAGCTGAGAACCGCTCAAACCCCCCCAGCCATGTCCCCACGGCCTGTGACCTGGAGGGAGGGGACGGGACCCTCAGGGCGCATTCATTAGGTGACAGAATGAAGGGGCCGACGAAGCCGTCACCGTGTCCGACGGTCACACTGCAGCGGCAGCTTTCGGCAGCCACAGCACGTGGGCCCGGGTCCCCGAGCGCGAGCCCGGGAGGTGAGCCCCGGCGGGCTGGGTGGGGGTTCTCCCAGGAGGTGTCGAGGGGTGGGAAGACCCCCAGGGACCGACCCGGTGCACCTGCTGTGCCCAGCCGGGGCAAGGGCGTTGGACACCTGGGGGCCCGCGCCTCAGCCCCAGGCGGTGTCTGGACGGGGATCTCCCTGCACAGCCCTGGACGGAGGAGCAAACGGGTTCCCAGAGGAAGGGCCCTGCCTCCCTCTGCGGGGACTGGACGGGCCTCCCGGGGTGGGGGACGGCTCGACTGTCCCTGTAGGTGCCGCTTCTCTGTCCCTGGGGGCTGATGGGGAGACACACGCCAGGCGGCACTGGGGCCGGGGCGCCAGGAGGGGGTGCCGGCGACCCCGAGGTGCAGGGGCGGGCCGGGGCTCGGGTCTGCATCTCGGCTCCACCTGCACGAAGACCATGGGACCCTGCGCAGCCTCCTCTGTGTCGTGGAGACCGGCACGCCTCCTTCCCTTCCCTCCTGGGGAGCACTCCTGTTCCCCCTCGACCTGGGGCGCGGGACATTCCGGGCTGGGGGAGGGGCTTTGGGCACCACCCTCAGGATGCCCTCCCTCCTGCCCGCCCGCACCGAAGACCGGGACCTGGGAGGGCCCCTCAGCTTCCGAGAAAACCCTTCCGGGCTGTGGGTCATCAGGTGGAAGAAACTCGGGCCCTGACCCCTCCAGTGACCCCACGTCACCTGACAACGCTGGCCCCGGGGCCAGCCCTCGTGACCGTCCCCGTTTCCTCCTGCGGGCCAACCGCCCCCTCCTGGGGTGGGGGACGGAGGGAGGAACACGTGGGAGCCTCTTACTGAGCCAGGCTGCTCGGCCCTTCCAGGCTGGTGCCTGGCCAGAGAGCCCTTCCCCTCGGCGGCAGCGGGAGCTCCCATGCACCTGCGGGAGCTCGCATGCACCTGCGGGAGCTCCCATGCACCTGCGGGAGCTCCCATGCACCTGCGGGAGCTCCCATGCACCTGCGGGAGCTCCCATGCACCTGCGGGAGCCCTTCTCCGTGCGCCCCGGCAGTCTTCCCCAGGGGGCACTCTGTCCTCTGAGAGGGGCTCGCTCCTTCAGACACACGGTGCCTGGCCCTGAGGACGCCTGGGCCTGGGCGGGACCCCGAGCCAAGACCGCGGAACAGGTGAGAGCCGTTCACCCTCACGCAGCCCTGACGCCTACCCGAGCGGAGCTCCCGCTCAGGGCCGCACAGCATGGGACGAGAGGGGGGTGGGTGTCCCCTGCATCTCCGAGCGAGGCCAGCCACAAGCTGAGTGCCCCCGCCCCGCCCCCCACGGCTGCACGTGTGCACACGCAGACGAGCAAGTCACACACACACACACGCACGCACCCAGGGGTGCACACACACAGGGCTCCTGTGGGCAACCACAGCCAGGAGAGGCCCTGTTCCCCGTGGGGTCAGCGAGGCGTGGGGGCGGGGCCGGGACCTGCCCAGGCGCACACAGTTGGTCCAGCCTGCGCGTGCTGCGGACCCCCCCCCTCCCCCCGCACTGGCCCATGTCAGGGCCCCCGGCCGACTCCCACTGCCGGGGATGGTGGGCGCTCGGGCTTTCTGGGCACCAGGCTTCCAAATGAACAGGAATTCCCACGGACTGACACCCCGGGGAGGGACGAGGCCAGCACGGACCAAAGCCCCCTCCTCCGCTGGCAGGAACTGATCTGTGACGTGGGCAGGGACACCCCGGGCCCGGTGGCTGTCCCCAGAGAGAAGGGCCCTTTCTTCAGGACCCGCATGTCACTGCGCGGGGCCTCGGGGGCAGGGACAGAGCCTGCTTTCTTTGCCAGATGCCCCGGAAATTCGTGGGAGCAGAGGCGGCCACCTAGGTGGCTATTCTGGGAGGCTGGTGACAAGTGTGGGCTGGGTGGCAAGGAGCCAGGCCCCTTCTTGTGGGCTGTCACCCCCCCCCCCCCACCCCGGCGTGCTAGCTGGTAAACCGAAGGAAACACAAGGACTCTGGGGGCCCCGGAGGGAGTCGAGGGGCCACAGCTTCCCAGGGGACGTCGGAGGGAGGGAGTGTCCTTCCTCCACCCACCCCCGCCACAGGCCCCCTTCCGGCTCCCCCAGGACAAAATGCCGGAAAGACCTCATGCCTCTGCGTGGAGGGACTTCTCAGCCCTTTCTGGCCTTGTGCCCCCACCGGGTAGGCAGGCGGGCACTGCTCTGCCCTCCCGGACGAGACTCGACGCCCCTCCCCAGGGACCTTTGGGTCAGTGCGCCCCTGAGCACGAGGCAGAATCAGCTCCCTTGCTGGGGGCCTCCTGCTTCCTTTGTGCAGGATCACGAGGGGTGTCTGCGAGCCGTGGTTGTTGGCTCATTGGACGGACGGGAGGCTGGAGGGATGAAGGCTGGGAAAGGACTCCGGGCAGGACTCTGGGCACCAGTCTTTTGTCCCTTTGCCCTTCCCGGTGGCGACCTTGCTGGGTGACTTCCTTTCCTCAGATGCAAATGAGGGCCACCCTCGCCGGGGACACCCTGTCCCCATCCCCCACGGGCGGCACAGGTCCCCGGGGGCCGCCTGGCTGTCCTGGAGCCCAGCCCACCGGCCTCCGTTCGTCACGGCTGGTTGCCCACGCTGGTCAAACGGTGCAGGCTGTAAACGCCACCTCTCACCTCTATCTCGAGGGCCTGGAGTTTGCCAAGCCGACAGAATCAGGAGGGCGGTGGGCTGGGCCATTGGCCCACCCTATGTGGACTGGCCACAGGGTGACGGTACTCGGGAAGCCTGGGCCACCCTCCCTCCTGCTCTGTGGCTCCCCTGGCCCAGGGGACGCAGGGCCTCCCGGGTGGCACCGCCCTCTCCTATCCAACCCGGACGGCAGGCTGGGGTCAGCTGGGGCCCAGCCTCATGTGACACTTGGCTGTGAGGGTCTCCAGAGAGTCACTGGACGTCCAGCCTGGGGCTTGGGGTGAAGTCCCCCTGCCGTGCCCCATCCACATCCCATGATGTTGTGGCAAGAACAATGTCTGAAAATGGGAGTCTTTGTGGGGCCACTCCTGATTCAGCCTCCCTCTGGCTTCTGGGTCCCAGAAAAAAGGCCTAAAAGCCTTGTCTGGCCTAACACTTTGCAGCCCTCTGTGTTCCCAGAGCACCTGATCCCTCCAGTCCCACCCACACAGGCCTCCGAACAAGCCCCAGGCCTTTTCCTGCCCCAGGGCCTTTGCACAGGCTCCCCCTCTGCCTGGAACACTGTCTGTGCCAGCCCCACCTTCAGTAGCTGCCTTCTCTCTCACTTCTCGGGTCTAAGCTGAGCTCGCTCTTGGCCAGGTGGGCCCTGTGCTGTGTGTACTTCCCGCTGCCCGGAAAACCCAGGGTCTCTGGGTCAGGTCTCTGTGTACCCGTGCGGTGGGGAGGCCGCACACCGGGCCGGCCCCGCACGGCCTCAATGAGCCATCGTGAGCACCGAGTGGGGCAGGCCGCCTGGCTGACCCATGAGTCACTCCTGTCCCAGTGTGTTTACTCATTAACTTCCAGGGGAAGCGGCCGTGTCACCCGGGCAGAAACCCTCTGTCAGCAGGATGAGAGCTTCCTATTCCCCGGCCAGAACAAAGGCTGAGACGGAGTCCCCAGTCTTCAGAGCTGCAGATAAGGAGTATAATAAATCCCCTCGGAGTCGCCGAGCGCCCCCGGGCAAAGCTCGCCCTGGGGCCAGAGCGGGGCCCCTCTCCCGCGTTAGCAGCGCCCAGGAGGGCCGCCAGTGACGGTGACACCATTGGCACCATGTCGGTTTGCCTGACCCAGCCCCCAGCCGGGCCCAAATCCCCCCCGAGACGAAAGGAATTGCTACCCTCGGGGGCATCTGTCCAAATCCCGACCCCTTCCGGGGGACGGAGCCCAAGCCTCGCACTCGGCGGGGGAAGCCTGTCCACGCTGACTCCAGCCATCAGGCCTGGGGGCTGGCTCGACGTTCGACGGGGACCCCCAGACCCCACCCCCCCGGGACCTGACTCAGCTGGGCTCCGAAGGCTGGTGCTGCCTACCGCCGAGGCCCAGGGCGCACTTGTGGGAAGGGCGTGATAGAGGCCTCCCCAGGCTGTGAGGCGCTGGGCTCAGGGCCATGAGTCACCGAGCGGCCCCCACCTGCTAAGTGACTCAGGGCCTGGGCCCTGGGTAGGAGAGCTCCGGGCTGAGCTGAAACCAGTTCTACTGGTGCCCGCCCCACACCCGCAGGCTGCCAAGGGCACTTCCTCTCCCCTCACCTGCTCCCGGAGGTGGGGGACACGGCTGATGCCTTTTGGGGGAGGGGTCACCGGGGCACGGGAGACAGGAAGATGGCAGCCAGGGAGCCCTCACAAGGAAGGCGGGATGTGGCCCTCGCCACGGGGCTTCGGGGTCCGGGAGCCCGCCTCCCCCGAGCCTTGGATGGGGAGGCTCGCGCTCTCCGGGGCCTCCGTTTTCCCATCAAAGGATGCATAGGGTTATAAAGCACCTTCGATCTCGGGATGAAAGAAGGCACAGAATTGAATGGATATTTCCGGAACACGAGGGCAGGGGCGCAGGCAATCTTGGGGGAGGCCCAGGGGGGAGGACAGTGAGTGGTGTCTCCTGGGTCAGCAGCTGGGACGGAAAAAAGGAAGGTGACGACGAGAGGGGACGTGGGGGGGGGTTGGGGGGGACAAGAGGGGGCGTGGGGGGAGGGCTGGGGGGGTGGTCCTAGGCACGGGCACAGTCGCAGGCCCATTTCATGGGTGAGAGCACCTGTCAAGGTGACCACGGTAACAGGCTCCTGGCTGTGAGTCCAGGTAGGTGGGACAGCGTGGGGGCGGGGAGGCTCCTCCCGGCCTGCCTCGCCCTCTCCCGCACACTCTTCACGCCCTGACGTCCCCCCCCCGCCCGGTACACCCTCCCGACCCTCTTCCTTTTCTCCCCAGGAGCGCAGAAGCTCTCCTCCCTCCTCTCGCTCCTGGTCTAGCGACTGAGGCTCCCATCACCCCCAGCGGCTCATGTGCAGGCAGAACCCATGGTCACTGCCGCCCCTCGGAGCGCCGAGGGTCCTCCCCTCCTTGACCTGCACACCTCTCGGCTTCCGGATGTTCTCTTGGATCTCCTTCCCTTCTTGCCCTCACTGTACCTCCTCCTCGACCCCCGCTTCTAACGTGAAGTGCCAGGTTGGGGCTCGGGGCTTGGCGCTCAACCTGAACCCGTTCCTGGGGCTTAAAAACCACCCGCCTGAGGACACAGCCCTGCTCTGCTCACTATAGGTCCCCTCACTCAGCTGCCCGATCCATAGCTGCCTGGAGGGCCTAATGGGCACCAGACTCAGCCCAACGGAGACCCAGCCGCCATGGGCATGGCGGATGGCTCAGACCTCAGCAAGGTTCACGGCTCCCCCCAAGGCCGGCCCCAGCGTCCAGGCGTGGCCTTGGGTTCACACCTACATCCCAGCCTTCAGCAAATCCGAGGCAGACCCCGCCTCCTGCCCACCTCGGCTCCCGGCCCTCCCTGCTCCCCACTCCATCCACACCGGCCTCCCCGGTCGTCCTGCCGCCCCCCTCACCTCCTGCAGGTGACACCCTGGTGACCACCCGTCTGTCTGGCCCCCGATCGCGCTGTATTACTTCTCACACCAGGCAGTTCACCCCGACACTTTAGAAATACATATCATTTTCATTTCATCCGAGGACCCGGCCTGTCCTAGCCACCACGGTATCCCAGAACCTGGAATCTCAGGGCACCTAGGGGCGGCTCCATAAATCCTGGTGAGGAAGCAGATGAAAGGAATTCTGCTTCCCCCCCCCCCCCCCCCGCAGCCTCCTGGCTGAGGTGCTCTGTGGAGACAGACATCTGCACCCCAGACTCTGATGAAAATCCTGGGGTGGGGAGCTGGTGGAGCCGGTCACGGGACCCTCCCCTTCCCCGTCCCTGCGGATCAGCCATCACCCGCTGCATCTACCACTGTTGGGGGCTGTCTGGGGGCACTGGGGGAGCCTGGGGAGACCGATGCCCCCAGAGGCCCAGGGGCCAGCACAGGCTCATCCGAGATCAGAAGGAGGGCTGTCAACAGAGGTGCCTGTGTGTGTTCCTCTGTGTGTGTGTGTGACTTCAGAGACCAGCAAGGTTCCTGTCCTGAATAGGGCCCCAGGGCAACTCCCTAAGGCCGGCACGGGTGGGTCCCCAGCTGGCACAGGGCCTCCCATCCACAGCTGGGCACCCACATTCCAGACCAAAAGCAAAGACTTGAGTCGAAGGAAGGCAAGGAGCAAGGTCCACTCCTATGAAAGAAGCCGATTTTGAGTGGGTGTTGGGGCTGCTGGGGAGAGGGAGGAGGAATGGGGGTGGGGCAGCGGAAGTGAGATTCCCCGCCCACGCCCGGCAGGGCCTGTCCAGGGCTCGGTGTCCCGGGTTCAAGGTTCCTCTCTTCTCCCAGGGGGCACTCCAAGGGCTGCTGGTGCAGACGGCTCTGTGCAGTTACGGAACCGCCCACAGGCTGCCCTCGAGTCCTCCTGCCCGCAGCACCCCCATCGCAGGATGCCCGCTGGTCGTCCGGGGACCCCGCCTCCAGGGCCTGCCGTCCAATTTCTTCAGGTCCGGCCTGGTTTTCATGTGACCGGGGCCAGCCGCGTGCGTCCCCCTAGCCTGGGACCTCCTGGTGCCCTCCGTGCCGCCCTGGCGCGCACCCTGCGGGACTGCACGGGCCGCGCCACCTGCTTGGGTCGGCTCCCGTCCCTGCCCTGTCCATCCTGCCAGCCCCGCCCACCCGCTCGCCGCGCCCCCTCCGGCCCCGCCCGCTCACTAGCCACGCCCCCTCCAGCCCCGCCCACCGCGTGGGTCCCTGCTGACCGTCCCACACCGGACCCAAGACGTTCAACGTGCAGACGGAGAAACCGAGGCCCGGCGAGGTGGTCGGCCTGGGCCCACCCAGTCTCGGCCATCCCGACCAGCACCCGCACCCCGCTTCCTGGCCCGCCCCCCCACCTCCCGGCCTGGTTCCAGCCTCGGCCACTCACCCGCACATGGCGCTCAGGGTCCCGCCGAGCAGTGAGCCAAAGATCATGCCGACCCCGAAACACAGGCCGAGGCGGCCCAGGGCCGCGGGCAGCTCCTGGGGCTCAGACAGGTCCGCGATGGTCATCTGCGCGACTGAGTGCGGGGCGGGGACTGAGCCCGTGAGGCCCCCTCGCGGAGCCCCGAGCGGCCTAGGCCCGGACCGCGCCCCACCCCGCACCCTGAGGGTGTCCCGCGCAAGGCCGCCTCGTCCACACCCCCCAGGACCTACTCCGCACCTGCACAGGCCACGCCCCCCACCCTCAGCCACCTGCCCCCCAGGCCACGTCCCCATGTCACCCCCCCCCCCACCTCGGTCCTGCTCCCTGGCCTAGACTGGTACCCAGAGGAGACCCTCGCCCCGCATCTCCCTCAGGTCGTGACCTCAGCCCCACCCCCATCCGCAGCCCCCCCGCAGCCCCAGCGGGCCCCGCCTGGCCCTACCTGGCATCCCCTGCATGAACGCGACAGGCAAGGGCGTGGCGTAGAGCAAGGCCACGCCGGGCAGGGCCGGGCTGCAGGCGGCCGCCAGGAGCAGATAGAAGGCAGAGGACGCCAGGAAGGTGAGCGTGAACGCGGCGCGGGCCCCGCGCCGGTCGGCGAACCTGGGGGAACCGAACCTGTGATCCTCACAGATACCAAGCAGGCCCTGCCAGCTCTGCCCCTGACGCCCGCCCCCCGGGGCTGCCGAGGAGCTAGGCCGCAGGGGTCTCGTCTCGGAGCCTCAGTGTCGCCGTCCTTCCAGTGGGTCAGCTTCCGGCGACCTGGGGGTGTCTGGCCCAGCAGGGCCCTCCTGCTCCCTCTGAGAACACCTTGCGGGCTCCAAAGGGAGCAAGCTGTGTGTGTGTTGTGCAGAAAGCGTCTCCAGGCTCCTGCCCTGTCTCCACCCGGCCTCCGAGCAGGGCCGCGAAACCCTGGGGAGCCCTGCTCGGTCCGACTTGACCGCCTCTGGAGTCCCTTTTCTGGACAGTTCCCCCGAAGATCTGACGCCTGCCACGTGGATCTCCACCCCAGGGTTTGCGGGAGGATGATGTCTGCCCTCATGTCCCTCAGCCCAACGCCCCAGCAGCGCTGAGGCCGGTGGAGGAGTGGGGGTCCAGGGGCGTCGCTGGTGGGACCCCCAGCTCGGCAATGCTGGACGTTTCCAGCCACGACAGCCTTGCCAGGACAATCCCCTCTTTGGCCACAAACCAGAATTCGTGGAAGAGGCGGGCAGGGACCCGGGGAGCAGGGGTCCCCGGCATGAAAGGGTCTATTGTGCCCAGTGTCGGTCTGAGAGGCTGGCACGACCCAGCCCCTGACCTCCGAGGGGCAGGCCCGGGTCATCGTTGGGGGGAGGGCCCCCAGACTCCCTGCCCCACGGTACCTGCCCAACACGGGCCCGCCCAGCAGCTGAAGCGCGCCAAAGGTGGTCTGCAGGTGGCCGAAGGCGACGGAGTCCAGGCCCAGCCTCCGGGTCAGGTACTGCAGACACAGGGGGGCCCATGGGAAGGGTCAGGGTCTGGATCCAGGGTCCCCGGAGGGTGAGGAGGGGGAGAGGTGGCCCCGGGCTGGGCGGGAGGGAGCTGCTCTGACCAGACTGCGGTGGGTCTGGGAGGGGCCTGGGGCCTGGGACTCAGCTGCGTCTCCCACAGCGAGGAGACCACGGGGCTCTGGGGCCAGGCTCTAACAGGCAGCGGCTGGCCCTCCTTCCTCTCTGCGGGGCGCACCTCAGACAGGTGGGGGGGCCCCCAGCCCCCACCGGTTTAGCCTCGTTCGCTCAAAGCTGCCCCGTGGACTGCAGTATCTTCCCTGAACGACACAGGCCTCCTCTTTGTGGGTTCCAGCCTCTCCTGGCCCCTCTGGAGCCATGCCCACCTGGGGAGGTAAAGGCAGCGACCAGTGTCTCTCCAGAGCCCTGGAGGCGCTCGCCCTCCTGCCTGAGCCTTCCTGCTGCTCTGCGCCTGTCACCCCAGGGAGCCCCGCTTGGTCCCCAGGACAGCTGCTGTCCTGGGACCTCTCTCCTGAACTGCCCCCGGCTCTCCACTCGATGTCCAGAAGCATCTGGAATGCAGCACATCCAGAACGGACTCCCCATGGCCTCCCCCCAGGACCGGCCCCTCTGCTCCCTTGCTGACACCCCCCCCCCACCCCGGCAAGGGTTCAGGTCCAAACCCTGGTGTCTTCCCTGAACCCCTCTTTTCTTGCACAGCCACATTCTTTTTTTTTTTTTTTAATGTTTATTTTTGAGAGAGAGAAAGTGGGGGAGGGGCAGAGAGCGAGGGAGACGGAGAATCCCCAGCAGGCTCCACGCTGTCAGCACAGAGCCTGATGCGGGGCTCGAAATCATGAACCGTTGCACAGCCACATTCAATACATCGGCGGCTCCTGGGCTCACCCTTCACAGACCTTGAGGGCAGCGGGGCCTTCCCCGCGGCCGGCATCCTCCACTCACTCTTCTCTAGCTGCACTGTTCTCACTACTGCCCCAGGGCCTTGGCACTAACTAGCCAGGCTTGCTCTTTGTTTCCTTTAAGCCCGCCTTCTCAGGAAGGCTTTCCTGATCCCAAAGCCACCACACGTCTGTGGGCAGCCCCAGCACCCCCCGCACGCCTCATGATCTTACGCACAGCACAGCCTAAGGATGGTTTAGTCCCTGCCTGCTCTATTTGAAGTTCTGAGAACAGGGTGCACACAGTAGGTGCTCGATGGGCATTTGTTGAACGATACATACAACATCCACGGGAGAGCCGCCCTTGCTCTGTGCCTTTAACTGTTCTCTCGTTGCTCCCTGCACCAACCCTTCCAGGGAGGGACATCGTGACCCGTTTCATGATGGGACCTCAAGGCGTCCGCCCCGGCCACCTGGCCGCTAAGGAAGGGAGTCAGGGCTTGGACCGGGCTGTCTGGTAGAAGTGAAATGGGCTTTGGGGCAGGGGTTAGGGTTCGCCACCTGGCTGGGGGCTCCTGCCATGCCCACAGCGGCCCCCTCCCAGCCAGATCCCCAGGCACAAGTCCGCTCACGGGAATCCCCTGGGGGGCTTTAGTGGCTGTGCCATGGCCCCACCCAGACCAGACAGAGAAGGGGCGCTGGGACGTTTCAAGCCCCCCCCCCCCCCCCCCCCGCCCCGGGTGCTGCTGCCCTGAGAGGGTGGGAGCCCGGCCAGCCCCACACGGGTCTGTTGAATGAATAAGCAAGGGTGCAAAGGTGGGATCAATGAAAAGTGGGCGGGCGGGCCCTGAGTGCTTAACCAACCGCTCCAGGCAGCGCTCCAGGCCGGGGCGGGGGGGGGGCGGGGGGGGGGGCAGGAGAGGAGGTGATGCGTCAAGCCCCGCCCTCCCTCTCGGTCCCGGTCGGGGAGACATGTGGCAGGTTGTGGGGTGCGGACATCGGGCAGGAAGGCTGGCCAAGCAGGACCTGGACAGAGGGTCCGGGCAGGGGTTGGGAGGGGAGGCTCGCTGCGGAGAAGGCCTGAGCGGAGGCCCGAGCACAGGAAGGACGGGAGCCGAGCAGGTGTCCCGGCGGGTGGATCCATAGGGCAATGGGGCCGGAGCCAGGCCGGCCGGGGGGAGGGGCACTGCCACGGGGCAGGGCTGGCTGTGCACCAGGGCACAGGAAGTGCCCACGGGCGGACCGGGAAGCACGGTCCCCGGGTCCCTCAACCTGTTCAGCTCCGTGTGGTGGGTGGCTCGGGCAGCACCGGCCCCACCCCCGGGGCTCCGCTGTTGCACAGATGGAAGCCGAGGGGGACAGTGCGGCCGTGCTGGCGGCCAGGCTGCTGAGGGCGGGCACTCACCGGCATGATGGCAAACCGCATGAAGAGGCAGGTGAGCCCCAGGGTCACCAGCGCATAGGTGAGTAGTATGACCCCGGGACGGCCCAGAGCGCCTGTCTCCCTGGAGTAGGGGCCCCGGCGCCTGGGGGCTCCGGCTCCCTGCATCCTGGGCAGGTGCGGCGGGAGAGCCTGGACGGATCGGGGCAGGAGGCCGGCACGGTGCGCAGGGGGCAAAAGTCCTGTGGTGCCCGGCGAGGGTGCTGAGTCACGGGGCGGGAGGCGGGCGGTGCTCACCTCTGGGACAGGGCCTGTGGGAGAGGCCAGTGCTGCAGGACCCCCGGGGAGGGCTTCCGGCCGCTTGCTGTGTGACCTTAGGCGCCTCCCCAGCCAGCTCTGGGGCTCTGGGCACACAGCTCCCCGGAACCTAGCCTGAATCAAGCTGGGGGACCCACGTGCCCCATGCAGGAAGGCACCAGCACCCCATTCTAAGAGGGAGGCCCCATTTTAGAGGCCCGGATGGGTGCTGACTGCCGTTCAGGTAGGTGCCCCCTGCATGTATGGGGCTGATGGTTTTGGGTCCCTGTTGTCGGGCGAGGGGCGCCTCAGGCCCACGGTGGACCCCTCACCACTAGGGGTGGCTTCCAGAGGCAGGCTTGACACCCTTTGCCCAGCCCAAGGGGGCTTCTGGGGTGGCCGGAGGGTGGGGCGGGGCACAGAGCAAGGCCTTGTGTGCCCTCTAGCCCTTCACTGGCAGAAACTAGACTTTGTAGGGCCAGGGAGGCCTCTACAGAGTGTCACCAAATTAACACCCGACTGTCAGCTGAGCCCCGAGGGTGGCCTTCAGAGCCTGGGGTCCAGGGGTGGGAGTGGGCTGGGTAACAGCAGGAGGAAACCCGGGCCTGGCCCTCCTGGCATCCTCCCCCTCCCGCTTCGGGGAGGCTGGGGGGTAGAGGCTAGAGGCTGAGAGCCGCGGGTCAGGGGCCGTCAGCCGGCCGCTCACAGGCTCCACACCGCAAGGGGTCCTGGTCAGGGGCGTCCTCTCCACAGTGAGCTCTGGTGCCTGCCCGGCCCTAGGGCACCGCTCCAGCGGGGTGAGCCCTCCCGGGGAAGCTCCGGCCTGGCCCTTCCAGTGCTGGGCTCGGGCACCTGAGGTCTCCCGGTGACCTGAGGCCCTGGCCTTCCTGGGGTGACCCGGCACCAGCTTTCTTGGGGTAACCTGGGACTCTGGCCTTCCTGGGGTGACCTGGGGCACCCACCCTCCCTGGGGAGCCCCAGCCTCACCTCCACTTACAGGCCCAGGGGCGTAGCAGCCTGCCCCCCACCCCGCCACTTCCCACACAGCCCCTGCTCTCACTCGGGTGGGGCGGCAGGAACTCTGACTTTTAGAGCAGTCGGGGCATGGGGTGGGCAGAGGGACAGGAGCCAGGGGCTGGAAAGGAGAGGAGGGGAGAGGGGTGGAGAGAGGGAAAGGAACGCAGGGCTCAGTGTCTGGCCTGCCCCCTCCCTGGGGTCTGCACAGAGACCCAGAGGAGGGCCGGGGGCGGGGGGGGGGGGGGGACAGGAACATTTCTGGAAATGGCTCCTGGGCCCTCTCCCCACCTCCCCTGCAGATCAGGGGACGCTGGTCCTCGTTTCGCACCTGCAGCAACTGTACCCCCTTGGCCGGGCCGCCAGAGCCCCGGATGCAGGTACGCCTGGCTCCAAGCCGTCTGTCTGTGGGGCTTGCAGGGGGGCTTACGGTCCCTAGGATTCCCTGCTGGAATCCACAGGAGCACACACACTCGGCCTCGGGGTCAGACACAGTACCCCAGGTAAGGTACCGGGCCAGGACTCTGCTGCTTGTCCCCCAGAGCCAGACCATAGGCCCAGATGTGAAGTCCCCTCTGCCTGTGTTAACTGTAGCTGAGCAGAGCGGGAAGCCGCCGGGCACCAGGCTCCTGGGCCAGGTCCTCCCGCGGTGCCCGGCGAGGGCTGGGAGGCAGGGACCAAAGTCCGGCTGTTCGGGGCAGAGCCTGGGAGCCCGCGGCCTGCAGTCGGGGCCTTTCAGGGCAGAGGCTAGTGGGCCCCGGGGCAGCGAGGGGAGCGGCTCACCATCCCCCCCCCCCCCGACACACACACACTGTGGGCCTGGGTTTGAGGAAGAGCTCAGTCCAGACAGTGCAAACAGGGGGGGGGGGGGGCGTGTTTGTATCTGAGGACAGTGTCCCCTGTTCTCTGTCAGGCTCAGGAGTTGTGCTGAGAGCCCCGAGCTGGGGCAGGTGCACCAGCAGGGCTTTTCCTTAAGAAAGGCTGGCCTGGGAAGTAGGGGGACACAGTGTCTTAGACTCAACAGCCCTGGGAGGAGGATTGGAGTTCAGGCGGTTTTGTGCTCGGTGGGGGTGGGGGTGGGGGATGGGACTGTCCCCAGGAGGTTCACCTCCCCCTCCAAACCCCAGGGCCTGTGGCTGCTCCCCAGAGACCTGGCCAGGAGCTTGGGACATCATCTGGCTCCTTCTGGATTCTCTAGGCAGGAATTGTGGGTAAAGAGGCAGGAGAGGGTGGGGTGGGAGTCCCCACTCTGCCCCAGGGCAGGTCGGGGAGGCTGAGGGGACCGAGCAGCATGCGGGGTGGGCAGGAAGGGGCTGGTTACTCACCCCTGCCTTCCTCCTGCTTCTAGCAGGACGTTTGGAGGCTGGGAACTGGTCGGGGCCGAAGGGATCGGGGCTGCCGGAGGATCTGTCGTGAGCTGGCTCAGTGTGGGCGGGGCGCTTCCTGGTCCCGGTCCCAGAGTGCAGGAAAACTGCCCCCTGGGCTGGGCGAGGAGAGAGGAGCACCCGTAACCCTGGAATCCCCGGCCCAGTCGTCCTTCTCCAGAGCAGCCAACCCCCCTCACTTAGCCACTCAACAAACGCTCTGCACTTCCCCCCCCCCCCCCCCCCCCCGGGGACACACTCCGGCCCCGGGGCCAACCCAGCCACCCACCTGCCTCTCCCAGAAACAGGCTGCAGGGTGAGGCTGATCCAGGCCCACTGGAGGAATCAGGGCTGGGGTTAGGGAGGAGGGCTTCTCGGAGGAGGTGATGCCTCCAAGGAGTCTTAAGGGTGAGCGAAGATGGGCCAGGGGCGGGCAGGGCCAGCCAGGCTGAACAGAGGCAGAGGGGTGAGCCAGGCTTGGGGTGTATACTGAGAGCCCGAGTCAGCGTGTGTGGGGCCAGAGTAGATTCTGGAGAGCAGGGGTGAGGCCAGCTCTCGGTAGGGGGGGGGGCCCTGGGGAGCTCCAGAGGGCTGAGCAGGGGAGGCACATGGTGAGGGGGCCGCGGACTTGGGGTGGGGGGTGGGGAGCTGCTCACCCCCGGGGGGCGGTCCTGATGGACTGGGCGTGGCCGGGGGAGACCCCGCAGTGAGAGCCCCAGGAGCCGAGAGGGTTTCTCAAGGGAGAACGTGCTGGAACTCTGCGCTCAGGTGGGCGGAGACATGGGTCAGTGTGCCGCTGCAGGAGAGTGTGGTCTGGGGCTGTGGCCCGAGCCGGGGCTTTGATGGGGGCTTCATCCTGGGCAGATGAGCCCCTTCGTGGGTTGAGTGTTTCTTACTCTATTTCCCGAGGGCCCACCTCAAACATTACCTCTTTGGGGATGCCCACAGGGTTTTGGCCAGTTTAGGACCAAGACCAGGGGGCAGGGTGGGGGGGTCTCCACCGAGGCGCAGCTTTGGGCCTCGACCAGCAGGGCGCCCAGACCCCCACAGCAGTGTCCGTGCTGGGGGCTCAGGGGGCCCCTCCCAGCTGGGAGAGGGTGTCGGATGCCGACTCCCACTTGGTGACTTGTTCTTGGAGTCATAGCCTTACAAGGGGCACCCCGGCCGGCTGTGGGCATCGGGGGCCTGGCCGCGGCTTGTCAGCTCCGTCCCAGAGGCCACCTGGTTAAGGGTCTCAGAGGGCCAAGTCCCTCTGCAGGTGCCATAGGAGGGGCTGGGCTGGCAGGTGCCAAGGAATGTTCTAGAGCTGGAGTCTGTGAGTAGGCTCCTGGGGTTGGGGTCTGGGAGGGGCTGGCCCATGTCCAAAGCGGGGTCTCTTGAGCTGAATGCCAGGTCAGTTTTGACTCACCCTGCGGGTGGGTTCAGGGGACTGAGCCTTGGGTTAGAGGGGAGGTTCTGCCAGCTACCGGGGGCTTCTCCACGGGCCTCTAGTGATGCAGGGACCGCAGAGTCAGGGGGAAGGAGGGAGTAGCTTGCTCGGGGGCAGAGGCCTGGGATGGACGAGCTCACACCTTGCATGCACTGAGCCCTGCTCTGCCCCTGGCTGTGTGCTGGGACGCAGGGTCCCTCATGCTGCGGCGGGGGTCCCTCATGACAGCCAGTGGAGGATGCTGGAGGTGCCCATGGCAGGAGGCTCGCAGACTGGAGACCTGGGGTCCCCCCGTGACGGGTGGGATACAGTCTGGGAAGGTTATGTCTCCTTCCTCCCGCCAGAGCAGAGGAGGAACAGGGGACCCTGTCTGGGGAAACTCAGGCTTGGCGTGAGGCACCCGCTGCCCCAGCTTGCCCGGGACTGAGGCGCTTCTGGGTCATGGGGCTTTCCAGGGAAAAACCCGGAGAGTTCTAGACAAACCAGGATGGCTGGCCACTCTCCCTTTATGGGTCCCTGCAGGCCAGACAGACTCATGCTGGAAGTTGGCCCAGAGGGAGGAGGGAAGGCGCTGGGGTAGGGGTAGCAGCATGGAGATGGGAACACAGGGTCATGGGCACCCTACCTCCAGCCCCCCAGAGGGACGCCTTGCCCTGACCTCCGTGCTCAGGGGAAAAACAGCTTCGAAGGAGGGGTGTCCAACCAGGGGAGGCCGGAGCGGAAGTGGCCAGGAGCTGTGGTCTGGCCTGGCAAGGGCCTCCGAGGGGGTGTGAGAGGGCAGAAGGGCAGCCTGGAATCAGGGAGAGGCAGGCCTCTGAACCGTCCAGGAGAGCAGGACTCAGAGCAGCTGGGGCTGGGGCCCCACACCTGCTCACCAGGCTGCGGTGGGGAAACTGAGGCAGAATAAGTGGCAGGAACACGCTCCTGTTCGTGTGCTCCCGGTGCTTTGCCGCCCCCCCACCCCCCACAGGCACATGCCCGAGGGGCCTGGAGTGCGCCCGCCTCTTAGGTCCCCCCGGCACGGCCTCCGCTGTCCTGCTGCCTCGTCCCCCGGCTGGAGGGAACGATGCCATGTTCTGACCATCCAGTGTCTTCCAGAACCTCTGCCCGCTGGGAACTTCATGGAGAAGCCATCCAGGAGGAAGCAGGAAGGACCTCCAGGGAGCCAGAAGAGAAGTCACAAACCCACACAGCCTCCTACCCTAGAGAGCCCCCCGGCTGTCCTGCGGTCACTTCCGCCTGCCTGGATGGCACTTAGGGAGCCTGGTTATTTTGTCTGTGCTGGGGACGGCCACACACAGTAGCCTGTCTTCCGTGCTCTGGGAGCCCTGGAACCTGGCTGGGCCGGACTCTAGGGGCCCTGGCGCCTCCTGCCCCCGGGCCCCTGGTCCCCTGCTCAGCTCCAGTGACAGCTGGGTATTGCACACATTTGATAAACTGCAGATGAGCGAGACCCCAGCATCTCAGCCCCTTCCCCCCACGGGACTCACCCTGAGAATCCTCCCTGGAGCCGGTTTCATCAGGCCATGGACCCCGCCCTGGTTTATTCACCTATTTCTGACTCCACCCACCAGCCTGGAAGCCCCTGGAGGGGAGGCCCCCCGCCCCCCCCCCCCCCCCAGGCCCCAGGGAAACACTCCCGGTCTGGATCCCGACTGGACGTTCGGGGAGGAGGGCCTGTTCAAGGACCCACGGCCAACAGTGGGCTTCCAGGCTACCGTGGCTGATGTCCAACCCAAGGCGGCCACTCGCTCTACTGTTTGCCCCAAGTCAGAATCCAGAGCATCTGGGGGAGGGGCTCAGCAGGGAGGCCCTATCTGTAGGACCCAGCAGCCAGTGAGCTCAGGATGGATGGAGCCCGGCGGGGGGGGGGGGGGGGGGGGCCTGCAGTCAGCCCCAGCAGGCTGGCATCTCCGGGACTTACCAGCTCTTGACAAGGGGCTCGTCCTCTTGACAGAGTTTCCCCATCTGTGAAATGGTCTGGGCGGATTCAGTGAGATAACGCACGGGGCTGCTTGGCACAGAGAGGGTGTGCCGACGGCAGCTGCGTACCGACCAGCGTCCAGCCGGGGCTGGCCGAGGACATTGCTGAGCGCCGGGCAGAGTCACGGGGACCTGTGCCCCACGGACCCCCAGGGCTCTGGAGGGCTTGGTGGCACTGTCCATGCTGCCCAGCGTGTGAACACTATTCCACCGTGCCCTACGGGTTATTAGGGAACGGCACATGATGGAGGTGTCGGGGTCTGAGTCTCCCCACCAGCCCACGGCCCTGCACTCAGAGCAAATGTCCAGCTTACGTGACAGTGGCAGCTGGAGGGGGCCGCTGGTGTTGCGCTGTGCTCGGCCACCCCTCTAGGCGTGTGGAGACAGTGGCCACGGGGAGGGTGCTGGCCACCGCGCCAGGCACGTGTGGACACGGCCCCCGAGACTCTTCAGGAGCCTTGCAGGGGAGAAAGCAGAGGCACGGAGAGGTTAAGCGACTTGTCCGTGGTCACACAGCTCCAGTAAGAGGCAGTTGCCGTGCCTGACTCCAAAGCCCAAAGCTTTGTGGCTTAGCCAGGCAGTGCCCCCTACCTTGTCCCCTGCCCCAACCCCTGTGCCACATGCATGCTGCCAGCATTAGAGTGGCCAGACAGGGAAGAGCCACCAAGTGGCCACCAGCAGGAACCAGAGGGGGGGCGTTGCCGTGGACTGTGGCCACGCCCCCCATCTGCCTAGCAAAGGCCTGCTACCCCCTTCATCACGCCCCCCACATCCCACGGTCCCAGCGCCCTCTGGCCTCATCCCTCCGGGGTCCCCAGCCCCTGCCCTGGCCTGGGACACCATCGTTTCCCAGCCGCCTGACTTCAGCCATTCCTCAGCCCCCCTCCCATCCTCTCTGCTCGAGGCACCTGCATCCTCCATTAAACCTCAGGACCCTGGACCCTAAGCTGGAAGCCTCCAAGGCTCCTCGGTGCCTTCTCAAGGTGGCCGGCTCCTGGGCTGGACTCCAGGCCCTGCACACCCGGCCCCTGAAGCCCTCTCCAGAAATCTGGTTCGTTCTGGGCTCACTCTCGGTACCAGCCGTGATGGGCGAGGGCCTGGGATTGGCCCCGTCCCCGCCTGGGACCCCCACCCTTGCCGGGATCCCCCTCCTCATTCCAAACCTGGGGGGGGGCTCTGCTGGGGGTTCCCGCTGTACCCCACGTCCCACCATCCTGGCACGGACCGCCCCTGTAGTGGAGGACGCTCAGGGCTTGGCGGGGGCAGCTTGGAGGTAGGCCCAGGCCTTCCCTGGCAGCCCCCAGGGTCCCCTTTAGTCGCAGGCTCATCTCTGGGGGGCCAGCAGACGTTGTGGGGCGCTTGCTCTGCAGGCCTGCTTTCTTGGATGCCGCTCCCCTGGCAGGGCCCCAGCTCCCAGCGTAGAGGTGCACTTAGGGTTACTGGTTTGGTGGGTGTTGTGAGAGGTGGATGGACTCGTGACAGCGTCCACAGGCAGCCGGCAGGCCCCGAGGCAGGGACAGGCCTAACCGGTGGGGGCCCGGGCCGGCCACAGAGCCCTGCACTGCCTGGGGCTTCGATCAGCACTAGTGGAGGGAGAGGAGGCAGAGGGTGAAGGGGTGATGGGGGCGGAGGAGATGGGGGGGCAGGAAGAGGAGGAGCTGAGGGTGGGGGGCACGGAGAGGGGGCTGAGGGGCACCAGAGGGAATGGCCAGCTCTCAACGTTGCGTCTTTAGCCTGGCTGACCCTCCCCTTCCTCTCCCTGCTCCTTGGCCCCCTGGCTCCCTGCCCCCCTACCCATGTGTAGGGAGAAAGGAGAAGGCCATGTGTTATTTCCCAGTGATGTGTGAGTGACAGCCCCCCCCATCCCGCCCAAACATCTAGGGGTGATGGGGTACTTTTTGAAAACGAGGCTTCCCCCCTGAACGGCCCTGGCGGGCCACGTTAGGCCGACCCCCCCCATTTAGACTCGAGGAGACTTGTGGGCCCAGGGAGCCAGGCCCTTGCCCAGATTCCCCACCAGGTGAGGGATGAATACGGCCCCCCCCCCCCCCCCAGGGCTGCGCTGGGGTCCACCTGGGCTCTCCTTCCCAGTCGCCAGTGCGCGGGCAGGTGGGCGGGCCCGGGGGGCGGGCTCCTGCCTGCAGTGCCATCTGCGGACACCAGGGGGCAGCAAACGCCCAGCTTTGGGCCTCAGGGCGGGCGGCCCGCAGCCCCGGGTCTCGGGAGCTGTCACCTCTGGCACCTCAGCAGCTTTCCAAACTGTGTCCGGGCCCTCGAGGGAGGGAGGGGACGGGCACCCATTCTGCTGAGCCCCTACTCCGTGAGGCCTGCGGGGCTCCCGGCCTCTGTCCTGACCTCCCACCGCTCACCTTTGAGACCCAGCTGGGTGCCGGGGGTTAGGAAATGTAGTAAAAGACTGCACAGAAGAGATGCTGAGGGCCTCCCCCTCCCCTGGCCTTGGGGGGCCCGACTTGCTCTGGGAGCCTGCTCAGGGTGTCACGGGAGCAGGGAGCTTACACGCTGCCCGGCCCAGGACGTGCTCCATGGCCCCGGGGCCCGGGTGGGCTCGCTCCTCTGTGGGGCCGGGGGCAGGGCTGGGGCCCTCACGTCTCCTCTGCGGCTTTCAGGCTTCTCTGAGCGTCGCGTGGGTGTGCTGGAAGCAGGGTGGGAGCTGGCGGCCCTAGTGTACCCTCTGGACAGAAGATTCTGACTCCTATGGGTCTCCTCTAGCTCAAGAAGACCGGACAGGAAGCCGGGGGCTCGGCGGAACGAGACCCAGGACGGGGCATCTGCTCACCCAGATTCGTTTTTCCTGCTCTTTCCAGGCGGGAGGCCTGGTGGGGCTCAGGGCCAGCCGCAGACTCTCCTCCTTGCCTGCCCCCGACCCTGGGAGCCCTCCCCAGCCCCGCAGAGGTCTGTGGGGGGGCTAGGATAAGCAGTGTTCCAGGGCCTCCCGGGATGGCCAGTGCGGAGCCCGGAGCAGTAGTGGGCCAGCTGGGCTGGGTTGGCCTTCTGCTCGGCACTCGGAGAGGAAGCAGTGCCTGGCCCGCCTGGCCGGCCGTGCGGATGGGGCAAGGGAGCCCTCACGTCCAGGGCTGCTCCCGGCTTCCTCCACACCTCCCCCCACGGCCCGCCCAGCCCCTCCTGCTAATTCCCGGGGAGCGAGGACCCCCGGCCCAGCCGGGGCCGGAGCACAAGGCAGCCCCTGTAATCCGAGCTTTGGATTCGCGTTGTGCGGCATGTGGACGCGTCACCGGAGGGAGGCCGGCACCTGTGGAGGACGTGCCTGGCAGCCGCCCCGAGAACAGCCCGTCCTGGGGGGGCTGGGGGCGGGGCCGGCAGAGCGCGGGAAGTCGGTGCGGGGAGGAAGGTTCTGGCTGTGCCGGCGCTGGGCCCCGGGCCAAGTGTGCTAGGAAACCCCCCTCCCCGCCAGCCCCAGCTCGGAGCTGGGCTGGCTGCCTGTCGCTGGAGGCTGGCTAGTTAATCTGTAACTCTCCATACTCCTCGGGGCCTCCAGGCCTCATTTTGTGGAGGAGAAGGTGAGGCTGCGAGGGGCAGCGTCCTCCCCGAGGGGTCTGGCCAGGCCGGTTCAGGGCCACTGCTGGGTGAAGTGGCTTGGGGCCAAAGGTCTGGCCCTTCCCGGGGCTGTGGGCAGGGGGGCGGGGCCGGACGGGGCCGTGGGGCTTTGCCCCGGTGGGCCCCGTCTGAGCCAGGCAAGAGCTGGCTCACCTCCCTGGTGGGAGGCACACGGGGGAGGCTCAGTGGCCCCAGGACAGGGCCACAGCCCGCCTCCCCCAGCCCAGATGCCCAGCTCCGGCTCTAGGCTTGGGCGGGGGGGCGGGGGGGGGCAGTCAGGGGGTTCTTGCTTTCTTTCCTCTCCTGCTTTCGTGCTCGCCAGCCCCTCATAGAAGTCCCGGGAGGGGCTCCGGGCTGGAGAAAGGCACGCATCTGTGGCCACAGAGCTCTGAGTAGGTTGCTTAACCTCTCTGGGCGTCTGGTTCCTCCCTTGCAAAAACAGGCATCAAAATGCCTCCCTGTCCAGGTTCTTGGAAGGATTAAAGGAGGCCAGGGGCCGAGCCTGGGTGCAGGGCAGGCTCCTGGAATCTGGTGCTGTCATCATTTGTAACATCCCTCCGCGCCCCTCACGCCGCCGTCTGTCCGGGAGAAGTTTTCTTCTCACACACACACCCCTCGCAGGGGCCTGGGGAGCACACTGGGGGCGGGCCCTCCTGGGCTTCCAGAAACAGGTCCGTGTGGCTCCCCAGGAGGAGGGAGCTCGGGGACGCGGGCGGGGAGTCAGCCAGCAGGCGGCAGCATGTGGCCAAAGACGGCGCTCCCCGGCCCGCCCAGCTCTGCCACTCGCGCGCGTGCAGGAGTGGCTCCCTCCGAGCCTCAGTTTCCTCAGCTGCAAAAGGGGCCCACTCCCTGGGCCGACCACGGCGGGCGCCGTGGGGAGAAATAGCCCCATGAGGTCTTGGGTTAGTGGGTTAGCTGCCATAACCACTGGAGCGGGACCAAGTAAGTCCTTCAATCTGCCCGGGCCTGTCTCCTCTTCCAGAAAAATGACACCTCAAACAGGCCGGTGCCACACAGGTGACTCCAGCTGGGGAGGGCTGGCTGCTCTAACAGACACCCCCCCTCCCCTCCCCGCCAGCTCTTACCGGCTTAAAACACGATAAACCTTTATTTTTCACTCCTATCTCGGTCAGGTCGGTGTGCAGAGGGTGCTGTGGGGGTGGTGGCTCTGCTCCCTGGGTCATTCAGGGCTGCAGGCCCCCCCCCCCGCCCCCCAATCTGGCTGGCAGAGCGGTGGCAGGGGGGGTGGCAGAGGGCAGAAGAGCTAGGTTGGTCTGGACGGGCCTCGGCCTGGAGGCAGCGTAGGCCATTTCTGCTCCTGTCTGTGGCCCAAACTGGTGGCGTGCCCCCCCCCCCCCCCCCAGCTGCAGAGGGGCTGGGGACGTGGTCCTTGCTCTGTTCGTTTGGAGGAGGAAGAAGCTAACAGGGCTGGGCCGGGTAAGAAGGACAGAGATGCGCACTGGAGATGCCAGCGGGGGGCCCGGTGCTTACGACCCCCTCACCCTGCACACGGGCTCCCCCACTGGCACGCGTGCAGGATTTAGGGGTGCTGGAGCGTCCCGGGAGCCTGTCCTTGCTGTTCCCCAGGGGCCAGCACCCCCCCTCCCCCGTCTGGTTCTGTTATCTGCAGCCACCCAGAGTACAAACGTTGTTCCTTTTGTTTTCTTTTCTCCTTCGGATACACTTTTAATTACAAAAGTGGAGCTTGGTTATTGTACTCAGGCAGATGTTTGCAAGCTTGGGGGCCCCTCGGGGTGGAGGACTGGGCCTTCTCTCAGACTTCCAGGCCCCCAGCTGTCCTCCCCCAGGTCTGTCCCTGGCTCGGGGGAAGGGCCCCAGCCCCGCTCTTGGGACTGGCAGGTCAGTGAGCCAATGGGTACCCTCCTTGACCAAATTCAGAGTCACATACTCAGAGGAGGTCACCTCCCTGCCCTAACAAAGCCAAGAGGGGAGATGTCCCCATGGCCTTTGGAGAATACAAGGAAGGACGGGAAGCCCAGAGGGAAAGCAAAGAGAAAGGCCGGCAGCTGGAGGAGGGGCAGCCCGACTCCGCTCCTGCCCCATGGTGCTCCCGCTAGAGTTCCATTCCCACAACAGGTGAGGCCCCACCAAGGGGATGCGTAAAGCCATCAGGACGGCCCTTGGCGCGAGCGAAGGGTGGCCACTGTTGCCGCACCGCGCGATGTGAGTTGTGTGGGACTGCCACTCCCAGTGCTCGGAGGCAGGACTCGATGTCACATGCTGTCAGTCTTGTCACGGAGACAGGGGGGTGGGGTGCTGGGACCCAACTGTCTGAACTCAGCTGGCACCGAAGGCAGTGGGAATGGCCCTCTAAGCCCACCCCAGCCCAGGACAGTGCGTGGGGAGGACTGGGTCATTTACTCCTGCTCATTTACTAAGCACCTACTAGGTCCCCTGCCCTTAGGGGGCCGAGGGCAGACAGCTATTCATAGCACCCGGCAGTTCCCGCTGGGGAGGAGAGCTCAGGCCCCCTGAGTGTCCAGAGCGGGGCTGGGCGCGGGATGCCTTCCTTCCTGGAGGAAGGGAGACCACCTGGAGGCTGAATCCGGGGGTTGGGTGGGCTACTTCCCAGCCTGCCCTCCAGGACAGCTGGAGCCAGGGCATCTGGACCTCTTGGGAAATCCAAGAGGAATCCACCTGGTTCCACATTTTGTGCTCACTACCCGCTGTGGCACTGGGGAAGCCAGTGTGACCAGGGCACCAGGGCTGGGCAAGGCCCTGCCTCCTTTTAGCCCCAGGCCAGGTGATGACCCCTTATAAGCGGTCCACAGAGCTTCAGAAAACTTCAGCAGCTTTTTTAAATTTTCCTGAAGGTAAAAAATTGTAGCATCTGCGCCTGTGGGAATGTTGGGATACAGTATACAGAACAGAATAAAAACTAACCGTGAGTCACTGCCTTTGGTCCGTCTTTCAAGAGCCCAGCACCTCGCCCTGTCCCTCACCCCGCGCCGATGCCCTCTCCTGTTCGTCTCATGCCCTCACTTCAAACTTGGCCTCCCTGTGACCCGGGGCCCAGGATACCTCCTCCGGGACACATCGGCACGTTATCACAGCATCCCATCCCTGGGGTGTCCTGGAGCCCACCTGACCCTGTGGCGGAGGGGCGGGGGGGGGGGGGGAGTCTGGTTGTGGTTGGGTCAGCCTTAATTCTCTCGCTGGGCTTCCGGGCTCACCGGGGACAGGGGCTGACAGCTCAGGCCTCTGCCGGATCCTCCTGCAGGTGCCTGACCCTCCCCACCCCCAGCCCAGGGCTGCTCTTATCTTGTGGACTGGTCTGGAGGCATTTCCTGGGCTCCCAGCCCCCAGACAGGCTGCACCAAAGGGAAGGCAGCAGAAAGTAATGGTCTCCCATGGCCTGGCCCAGCTGGGACGAGAGCCACCTGGGAGAACCTGGGGCTGTATCAAGGCACGGCGGGTCGGGGAGAAGGGGTTTGGGCCCTGGCAGGCCTCTTCCCCAACGCCTCTAGGAGGGGCCCTCTGGCTCGCCTGCCCAGGCACTCTTAGGGCTGTCGTTTCTCCGCAGCCAACAATATTTACTGGGCACAGTGAGGAGTGCTAGCCTTCCGGGACAGTGGGACAGGTACTCCAGCTAGAGCAGGGCTGCCTGGGCACCTGCTGCCCACCAGTGGCCCCACCTCCCACCTCCAAGCTGGGGGTTCCCTGTGTGATAGCGGGGGATAAAGCTGGTTCAGAGAACCAATGTACACAGTCAAGGGCCCCGGCGAGGTAGGGCCAGGCCCACCCCAGTGGAGGAGGCTCCCGCGCCCCGTCCAGGACCCCAGCCAGAGCAACGGCCCCCAGCCGGTCTGGACAGCGGGACCTTGTGTGGCCCAAGCCCAGAGTGGCCTGGCCAAAGCCTGAGAGGTGCTGGGCACCTGGTCCATGACATGGTGGGCATAGCCTCGGAGGGGCTCCGGTCTCCCACCCGCTGAGCAGGGCTGGGCAGGGGCTAGAGGGCCGGCTCTGAAGGTGCCCCTTCGGGGGAAAGAGTGGAGCTGCCTGCCCTCTCGCTCCGAGGGCCCCAGGGCCAGCAGGTGTGTTAGGGCGCCAGGTGCGCGGAACCCTGCCAGGGACGCAGCCCCGGGCACAGCAGGCCGCGCGGGGGCAGCCGAAGACCCCGCCTCGCTAGGGACGAGACGCTCTCGGCGGGTTCAAGCCCCGTCAGCCGGCGCTGGAGGCCCAATGGTGAGCGCGGGCGGCTGGGCCGGCGCCCCCGGGGGGCGAGTCGGAACTGGCCGGACGCCGGGCCCCGCCGCGCCGAGGAGGGCGCGCCGGCCGAGGGGGCGCCCGCGCCGCCGCCGCCGCCGCCGCCGCCGCCGCCGCCTCGCAGCCCCCGCCGGCAGACAAAGGAGCCGGAGGGGGGCGGGAGTGGGGGTGGCGGTGGTGCTGGTGGGGGGGGGGGATGGGGCGAGGGGGCGGAGCGCCGCGGTGTCACGTTACCGCCCGCAGCGCCCTTTAACTCGGGCCCCGCCCCTCTCACCGCCCCCCGCCCGCCGCCGCGCGCGGCCCGCGCCCCGCCAATCGGCCCGCGCGCCCCGCCCCGCCCTCGGGTGGGTGTGTGCACGCGGCCAATGGGCGGCACGCGGGGGCCGGGCCCGCCAGCGGGGCGGGGGCAGAGCGGCGCGGGCCAATCGCCGCCGTGTTGTTGAAACTGAAAATACTACATTATGCTAATCGCGGCGGGGCCCCCGCGCGGGGGGGGTTGGGACCCTCGCGTATAAAGGGGCGCGCGAGGGCTGGGCGTTCCACAGGCCAAGTGCTCTGCGCTCGGTGGGTGCCAGCCAGGCCCGAGCGAGCCGAGCGGGCGAGGACAGGCACCGAGGGGGCGCGGCCGCCGGCCGGACGACACCGCAAGCGACACGCAGGAGCAGCCCGAGGCCCGACCGCCAGGTAGCCGCCGCGCCCGCCCTCCCGCCGCGTCCCTTTGCAAATGCAGACTCCGACTGCGCGGGGTCTCACTTGCGCCCGGCCTCCGCCCTCCTCTCCTCTCCTCCTCCTCCTCCTCCTCCTCCTCCTCCTCCTCCTCCTCCTCCTCTTCCTCTCCTCTCCTCTCCCGCGGCCCCGGCCCGCGCAGCCCCGGGCCAGGCTCGACGTGTGTCTCTGCAGCACATTGGCAATGGAGCGCCTGGTCGCCCGCCGCACCTTCCCCCTGTTCGCGCGCACTAGCGCCTGCCGCAGCCTCTTCGGGCCGGTGGACCACGAGGAGCTGAGCCGCGAGCTGCAGATCCGCCTGGCCGAGCTGAGCGCCGAGGACCAGCGCCGCTGGGACTACAACTTCCAGCAGGACGTGCCGCTGCGGGGCCCCGGGCGCCTGCAGTGGACCGAGGTGGACAGCGACTCCGTGCCCGCCTTCTACCGCGAGACGGTGCAGGTGGGGCGCTGCCGCCTGCTCCTGGCGCCCCGGCCCCGCCCGGAGGGCGCAGGCGATAGCCCGCCCCCCGCGCCGCCGGCCGATGAGCCCCTCGACGGCCTCGGGGAGGCGCCGGCGCCGCCGTCCGGCGGCCCGGCGGTGGCTCCCGCCCCGGCCCCAGCCGCGGCGCCGCAGGAGAGCGATGAGCAGGAGGCGGTCCCGCCGCCGCGCAGCCAGGAGCCCCTAGCCGAGCCGCTGCACTCAGGGATTTCGGGGCGCCCCGCGCCGGGCACTGCCGCTGCCGCTGGCGCCGCCGCCGCCGCCGCCACCAATGCCGCCGCCGCCGCCGCCGCCGCCGCGGCTGTTGCCACCACCGCTGCCGCGGGAGGCGCCGCGATCAAGAAGCTGCCGGGGCCTCTCATCTCCGGTGAGTCCCGCGCGGCCCCGCCCCGGCCCGGCCCGGCCCTGCTTTGTCCGGCCGGCCGGGCTCCCCCGGCCTCGGGGGCCTCACTCGGTCCCCGCCTCCTCCCGTGGCATTAAAGGGCCAGCGGCGCGCAGGGCGCGGCTGCGCCCGCAACCCGGCCCGCCCCGCTGTTGTGCTCGCGAGCGGCGGGGCGCGGGAGGGATGGGAGAGCGCGCGCCTGGCCTCCCCCCGCCCCCCGCCCCCGGGCGCGCCGTCCCCCCGCTCCGGCCGCCGGAGCCCCTCCCCGGGCGCGGCGGGCGCGGCGATCGCGGCGCGGAGGGGGTTAAGCGCGGCGGCGGCCCCGGGGGGCTTGGCCGCGGGACATGGAGAAATGCTTACACAGCACATTGCGCGGCGACGTAAACAAAGCTGACCCGCCGCGGACCTCGGCGCGGGCGGGGACGGCGCCCCCACCCTGGCCGGCCGGCCGCCCGCCCGCTCCCCCGTCCCGGCCCCCGCTCGGGTTCCCCGGCCGACCCCGCCCTGACCGGCTGCGCGCGCGCCTGCCGCCCGCAGATTTCTTCGCCAAGCGCAAGAGACCCGCGCCCGAGGCCAAGGCGTCGAACGAGGTCCCCGCGGGATGCGCCGCCCCTGGCGCCGCTCCGGCCGTGGGCTCGGCGGAGCAGACCCCGCGCAAGCGGCTGCGATGAGGTGGGCGCGGCAGGGGCGCGCGGGGCGGGGAGGGCTGGCCCCGCGGGGTCGTGGCGGTCGCCCTGTGTGCTGTCGCTCACCGAGCCTCTCTCCCCCGCAGCCTCGCGCCCAAAGAGCCCCGAGGGAGCCCGCTGGGCAGCGGACAGGACAGGAGCGCTGGGCCTCGGCTGGGACCGTCCATGTAGCAGCAACCGGCCGGCAGCTGCCCCCGAGCAGCGTTCGGTTTTATGTTTAAAATTTAAAAAAAAAAAAACAACTGTGCAATGTATTAATAACGTCTTTTATATCTAAATGTATTCTGCACGAGGAGTACACTGGTCCCAAGGTGTAAAGCTTTAAGAGTCATTTATATAAAGTGTTTAATCTCTGCTGAAACTCAGTGCAAAAAAAAAAAAAAATGAAAAAAGAAAAAAAAAAGGAAAAAAGAAAAAACATGTATATTTGTACAAAAAGTTTTTAAAGTTATACTAACTTATATTTTCTATTTATGCCGAGGCGCGGGCCGCTTTGCCGCGCGATAGCTCGGTTACTGGTTCCGCCAAAGGCACGTCACCCGCATCTGGTTATCGACAAATGTAACTTTATTTTTATAGCGGACTCTGGGGGGGGAGGGGTCGCTCACAAGCTGTAGCTGCCGAACAAGCCCAGCTAGTTAGTAGTTCTTTCGCGCTTTCTCTGTCTCTTTTATTATTATGGCTATTTTAAACTGGAAGACAAATCTGTTAACATGGTTCCTGAGCCGTCTGCAGCACTGCCCCGGCCCCTCGTCCGCCGGGTTCCAAATAAAGAGGCCGAAAAACGCCGCAGGTCAGCTCCGTGTGTCCTTGTACCCTGCCTCCCAGCTCTCTTCTCTGGCGCCCCCACCAGTTAGGGAGATAGGACACTGGACAGAGGGGGCGGCCAGGCTACGCTGTAGGCCATCCACTCCAAAGGGAGAGGGACTTTCTCCTGGAAGGACTGGCTAAAGACCACCTGCTCTAGGCCCCTAACTTAGGGATGAGCGGCCCCGCCCTCGCTCTGCTACACACCCCCCCCACCGCCCCCCGCCGCCCCTCGAGGCGCGCGGGGCTGTGCGCCGAGACTCTCTCGGGCTCCGTGCGTCCCTTGCTCCAAGGAAACCACCCACACCCCAGCCGCGCTGGGCTCAGCCCCCATGGGGCTCAGGTGGGCACTCGCAGGGGCTGGGCCGTGGCCCGTCCCCCCTCCTGACTACTGCGGCGCCGGCACTCGGGGTGGAGCCCCGACGGCTCCCGGGTCCCCAGCTTGGTGGGGCCAGGGGAGCCCTGACATGTTGCTGGCCGGTACGCGCCAGCAGTGGGGGAGGGGCGGCCTGAAGGCCTGCGGGGGGCTGGGGGGGGACCGGGGAAGGGGAGGCGCCTGGGGCCAGGTGGGGGTGGGGAGGGGTGGGCTGCCGCCGTGGAGCAACTCGGAGTCGAGGAACTCGAAGTCGGATACACCCGCGTGCACCCACCAGTCTTCTGGTTTCCAAGTACTCTCTTTTAGTCGAAAAGAGGAGGTTTATTTTATTTTCTTTTTTTATAGCTGACCTATAAACCTCTGAAAATTATGGCTTACAATGGAAAGGGTGACGTAAAGCGGCACAAACCGACGGCTAGCAGGATTTGTGCTGGTGCCCTGGACCCGGAAAAGCGGAACCGGCGGTGTATTTAAGTTAACCGTTTTGGGGCCGGGTGCGGCACTGACGTCCCCCACGGGTCAGGGACAAAGGCTGGGCCCAACCTTCCATTTGGAAGATGCATCCAGACTCATAATTAACCTGCCCCCAAGTGCCTAAACGGGCCTGGAGGAGGGAGATGGGGCCGGACGGATCACTCCGAGATGCGCGGGCAGTGAAAGCAGGGGGGGCCCCCCCGCGACGTTCAGCTGATGGCGTCATGGGCCCGATCGCAACCTGGGAATCAGGCCTGCGGGGGCCTGGCTTGAGGGGGCCTTCCCCACACCCACCCGTGTGACCCACCTGACCCCCGCTCCCGCTCCCTGGCTTTCTCAAACGCACGGTGCTGGGAGGACCAACAATAATACTGTTTCTGGGGACGGTCCCCCACCACCTCCGGGGGAGATGGTAACGGATACCTGGAGGTTGTCCTCCATGGGGAGCAAGCATGGGATTTTGAGCCACACGCGTGACCCTGGGCACACGTGGCCGGAGGCAAGCCCTTCCATCCCTCGGTGGGCCTCAGTTTCCTGCCTTTGGCGCCCTGTGACCCTCATGTGAGGATCTTAGGGAAACAATAGCATTGGATGGTTGGCCCCAGATCTCTTTTCTCATCTGTGCTCCTGATGGGGAGCATGAGTATGTACCCTACTGTCAGGATGGGCCCTTTCCTCTCCGGACCCCCAGGCCCTGCCCAAGCCCAGAGCACCCGGGGAGCGGGTCAGCACACATGTGGGATGGGTCTGTCCTCAGTCAGGGCCTGATCCCAGTTCCCCTGGGGATCCATGATAATAATAATAATAATAATAACAATAATAATCCTAACAGCCACACTCATGACGTCCGGTCTCGGGGCCCTAATGGCAGGGGCTGAGCACGGTTCTTCCTCAGCGACACCCTCCCAATGTGGCCCCATCCCACTGTCTAAGGAGGAAACCGAGGCACAGGGCAATGCGGGTGGACGGATCACTGACCTCGGCGGGGCTGAGGGACTTGGGACTGCTCCGTTGTACTGTCCTGTGCCTTGGAAGGCAGGCGCGCGGCGGGAGGGGAGCCGGGCCCCAGGACCGCAAGAGAGGAGTTCGAGCTCACACACACAAAGCGTGCCGTGCCGTGCCGTGCGCCGTGCCCGGCACACGCAGTCGGTGTGCAGTGCGTGTAGGGGCTTGGACCATGCGTCTCCTGCAGGCTCCCACTGGTCCCGCCTGACTCTAGCCACACGGTAGCTTCCTACAGACCAGGCCGGGAAGACAGGCTGTGGAGCTTTAAGCTGGAGGCCCACCGGGCAGAGGCTGAGAAGGGACTGGCCCGGGCAGTGGCGGGCAGGGAGCATCAGCCGCACACTCAGGGAAGCTGAAGGAGGGGGGCGCCGTGTGCTCAGCTGGGACGGGGTCTGGAGGCCAGGGGAGGACAGAGGTCGTGAAGAAGGCCCGGTGAGCGTGTCTGAGCCGGAGGGTCCGGATGAGGCGGGAGAGCGGGGCCTGGAGGCTGTGTGGGGGTCTCGGGCCTGGGCCGGCCTGGCCTGCTGCTGGGTGTTGGGCCCACACATGGGTCAGACGTTATTCCGCGTAAGAGTGCCTTCTGGGGCGTGCCTGCCGGGCCTCCCCACTCCCTGTCCTTTTCCTCTGGTCTTCTGGGCCTTCCTGGGTCTGCTGGGCTAGGGTCAAAGGTTAGGTTTGTCTGTGGGCAGTGGAGGGCCCTGGGCTGACAACAGCTGAGGCAATATATTATACTAATTATTTTATTTCATTTTATTTCATATGTATGGGGCAGGCAGGGAGAGGGGCAGAGGGGGAGGGAGGGAGGGAGGGAGGGAGAGAGAGATAGAGAGACAGAGAGAGAGAGAGAGAGAGAGAGAGAGAGAGAGAATCTTAAGCAGCCTCCATGCCTTGACTCAGGCTCTATCTCACGACCCTGGGATCCTGACCTGAGCTGAAATCAACAGTCAGTCGCTCATCTGACTGAACCACCCAGACACCCCCAAGGCAATTTTATTATTTTATTTTATTTTATTTTATTTTATTTTATTTTATTTTAATTTTATTTTATTTTAATTTTATTTTATTATTTTATTAAATAAATAAATGAGAGAGAGAGAGAGGGAGGGGGGCAGAGGGGACAAAGAGAGAATCTCAAGCAGGTGTCATGCCCAGTGCGAGCCAGACACGGACTCTGACCTGAGCCGAAATCCAGAGTCGGTGACTCAACCTCAGCTGTGCCACCCCTGGGGGCAGTTTTGTGAGGCCTGCGGAGGCCGCTGGGGGGAGAGGGAAGCGGGGGTGGGGGAGGGGCTACCGCGGCCATCCAGGCAGAGGTACTGGGTGGACAGGCGCCCCAAGTCCCCCCAGCCTGCTACACACCGCTCGGGGCCCCAGCCCCACAGCAGTGACTGGGAGGGACAGAGGCCCTGCTGGCGGGAGCTGCCTCTGCAGGGGGAGGCCATGTGCTCAGACGCGGTAGGTGAGCCACAGTGGAGGCGGTTAGGGCCACCAGCAGGTGAGGCTGGGCCCGTGTGCCAGGGCAGAGGGCAAGGGGCTACCGTTCGGTTGTTTGTTTTAACGGAGCATTTTATTTTTTATGCAATGTAAAATGGAATCTTCACTTTTCCTTCCTTTTTAAAATTTCAATGTTAGTTAACGCACAGAGCGTTAGGGTTTCAGGAGGAGAATTCTGTGATTCATCACTTACCGTTTAAAGCAGGCCGTGCCAGGAAGCCCCCCTGCGGCCCCCCAGCAGGTGATGTCTAATCTTGACAGAGGTGAGGGGCACCAGTCGTGAGGATTAACTGGGAGAGGAGTTCCAGGCAGAGGGAACAGCCAGGGCAAAGGCCCAGAGGCCTGGAGTGGTGATGGAATAATGGGCCTCAGGGGCTGGGGTGGGAGGGTGGGGTCGAGAGAGCGGAGCTGGACTGGCAGGGAGGGACTGCGGGTGGGCAAGGGGGACACAGGTGGGGGAGGCGTCTGTGGTTTCCGGTTCCTGTAAGTGCACACGTGGGTCATTCTCAGAGCTGAGGAAGCCTCTTCAGAGAAGGGGGAGCAGAGTCTTGTCATTCCCTGTCCTGATTCCCTGTCTCAGCCAGGCCCCGCGGACACGGGTTTGGTTTTCTCAACAGCCCTGCCAAGGGGGTGTTAGCACTCACGTGACAGGTGAAGACGGCAGGTTCAGAGAAGCGAAGCAAAGGGCCTGGGGTCACCAGCCAGGATGCGGCTCAGCACTGGCGACCCCACAGCCCTGGCCGCTCGCCCCCATGCTTGAGAGCACTGTTTCTTAAAAAAAAATAATGTATATGTCATTGTTAACTAAAGTCTATGTTTTTATATGACTTCACTCTCGGGGGTGCGCGTTCTGTGGGTTCGGACAAATGCGTGACGACGCGTACCCACCACTACGGTGTCACGAGGAGTCGTTCCCCTGCCCCCAAATCCTCTGGGCTCAGCCTGCTCATGCCTCACTTCCGTCCAAACCCCGACGACCACCGATCCCTGTACTGCCTCCCCAGCTCTGCCTTTTCCGGAACGTCACAGAGTCGGAATCCTATGTTGTTGTGTAGCCTTTTCAGACCAGTTTCTTTCACTTAGTAACACGCGTTTGCATTTCCTCCGGGTCTTCTCGTGTCTTGGGAGCCCACTTCTTTTCAGCGCTGAATAACATTCCGCTGTCCGGATGGACCACACTCCATTGGTCCACACGCCTCCTGAAGGACTTCTTGGTTGCTTCCGACTTTGGACAGTTACGCGTGACGCTGTGCAGGTTTTTGGTGTGGACCTAAATTCTTAGCTCCACCGGGGACATACCAAGGAGTGTGGCTCCTGGATCGTGCGGTGAGAGTGTGTTGAGTTTTGCACGAAACGGACGAACTGTCTTCCAGAGTGGCTGCACCGTCTTGCATTCCCACCAGCAGCGAAGAGTCTCTGTCCCGGACCCCATTTTAAAACCTTCTTCCCCGTGTGGACCACAGTTTTTAGGTGAATTAAAAAAAACAAACAAACGTAAAACTTTGCTACAATTTAGATGCAGCGAGGACGAAGCATAGTGAAAAATGAACACGGACAGCCGTGGCTGGAAGCGGGCCCCTCGCTGGCTTGACCTGGCTGGGTTGGGGAGCCTGAGCTCGGTCAGTTCCTTCTCCGGTCGGCTCTGGTGGATTACGTTCTTGTCCAAATATTTGCTGCCCTGCCTCGCGGGGGGATTTGACTTTTCCCGCAGGTTGAGACCAGGCGTGGCCGTGTGACTTGCCGTAGCCAATGCGACGGTTGGCGTGGCACATGCCGCGGCTAGGACCTGCCTTGCGGCGCCACCGTTTTCTCTCTCCACCAGGAGACCTGCAGGGCCCCGACAGAGGACGTGCGGCCCAGCCACAGCCACCAGGGTGGGACTGTCACGGCGAGAGAGAAATTCTCTCTGCAGGCGGTGAAAGCCGAGACGTTCGTTACGCAGCGTGAAGTGCCCCACGCTGACAGAGACAGTTCTTTTGAAGACCCCAATGCCCTGTTCTAGGACTCCGGGAAGGACACGAGGGCCTGGTGGCACCGTGTCAGGTTGTCCGGTGGTTCTGCAGACTCCTCTCCGGGCACCGCATTCAGTGTCCCCGGGGGGCTGGCCCAGTACTGTCTCATTTAAGGGCTGGGAGTCTGGGTCTTTCAGCAAGGCAGGGTCTCCGTCCTCTCTGGTCGTCTCCTGTTCGGTGGCCTGTGTGCTTTGAAAGGCATCCGTTGGTGAGGCAGGGAGCATCCGGGCAGGTGGGCAAGCGGCACAGAACAGTGGAAGACCCCGGGGCCAGACGGAGCCCTTCCGCGTGGCTAGCGTGACAGCGACCCAGCTGCTGACCGCATCATTGCACGTGACGGCCATGTGTTCATCCCCACCGTGGGGATTGGTCACCCGGAGCTTTCTTGAGGCAGGAGAACCAATACCGAGCTTCTCAAGAACGAGCCCCGTGCAGCTTCCTCGGCCCCTCCCCCCCCCCCCACTGCCTGGGGCCCAGGCTCTGGAAGCAAGGCTCACGTCCACGAGCCACAGCGTGGACCGCACGCGCACGTGGTGGGACGAAGGCATCGACTGACCTCTGTAGGAGGCTTGGCGGCTGATGGCTCAGATGGGCGTGTCTCCGGGGCTCGCTCTCAGCGGCCAGAGTCACGATCCCTTCCCACAGGTGGCCCCCCTCCGGTGACCGGTGGGCTTGGGGGACAAAGCCCGGCCTCTTGCCTTGAACAGAGCGCTCTGAGGGGCCGTCCCAGCTCCAGGGCTTCTGGGGCGATCGGCTGAGAGGTGTGTCTGAGTTGCCCCTTAGCTCCCCTTCCCATCCTCCCAACCTGCCCCTTCCCTCCAGAAGGGTGTGTCCAGGAGCTTCCTTGATGAGGCATTGCACACGCCGACACACACAGGGACACACAGGGACGCGCACGCGGACAGAGACGCCCCCGCACGCACGCACGCAGGGACACGCAGGGACGCGCACGCGGACAGAGACGCCCACGCACGCAGGGACACGCCGGGACGCGCACGCGGACAGAGACGCCCACGCACGCACGCAGGGACACGCAGGGACGCGGACAGAGACGCCTGCGCACGCACACAGGGACGCGCACGCGGACAGAGACGCACACAGACACGCAGAGGGACACATATATAGACAGACCCACGTGTCTGGCAATTCTTAATTTTGTCCTTGATGATGGAGGACACACGTCAAGACTTGGGGACCCGTCTCAGACTCCAGGGCTGAGCCGTGTGCCCGCACACCTACGGAGGCCCGGCCGCTTATTCCGAAAATGAAAGACGGCATTATTTAGGCCTTGAAGTGAGTGGTCCGGGGGAAAGTCGAGACCAGATTTTATCGCTGAGATGCGCTCTCTGAGATACGGGATAGAAAGGCCCCCGGTGGCCCGAGTGGCGTCTGCTGTGACCTCAGCTGTCCGCAGGCCCTCGCGGCGGGCTCCTCCTGGGGGCCGGCGGCTTCAGCGTGTTTACCTCCCAGCCCCGGAGCGTGACCGCGAGCGCGCCGTGCGGTGCCAGGGGCGTGAAGTCAGGTGAGCGCCGAGAACACCTGTTCCAACGACCTCCTGCCAAGTAAAACCTATCCCGGCGCTTTGTGGTTCGAAACAACGGTTTTGTTTATCCCTGTGATGTTATGAGTCAGGAATTTGGGAAGTGCTGGCGGGTAGTTTGGCTGCGTTTTATGGGGTGTCAGCGGGGGTGGCGGGATGGGGGTTGGGGGGTCGGCTTCCAAGCCGGTGGCTCCCGTGCCCGGCCTCGCGGACCGCCGGCCGTCGGCTGGGGGCCTCTGTGCCTCCTCCTCGGGCTTCCCCACGGTGTGGCCGCCGGATTCTGCCACCGCCGGGCGGGAGCGTGGCCTGCACCAGCCCAGCCTGCTTTCGCTTCTGCCTCATCCAGCTGAGTCGGCCCGGGATGCGAGGTGCCCCAGCCCTGCTTCTCCAGAGAGCTGTGGCCGCCTTGGCCGCAGCACCCTTCCTAGAGCCATTGGTGCTCGGTCCGTACCCAGCACGTGCTGGGGGCTTTACTCCAGGACTCAGGACACAAGGACTGCTTAACTTGAAAGCAACGCCGTCTTCCTTCGGCATGGGTTTCCAGTAACACTCAGAAAAACGGGTCGTTGGGTACGCCTGGCTTTGAACACACAGCACACCAGCAGTGGGGTTTTGCTCGGACCCCAGAGCTGGGGCTAGTCCCGAGGCAGAGCTGGGAGCGCTTGCACGGGACAGCGTGGACCCCTCCTCTCCAAGACCCCTGAGATGGTCCCACGACAACATCTGAGAAGTCCTTGCCGCCTTCCTCTATTGGACGTGCGCACGTTTACGCAAGTGTGCGTATATATATAAATACACGTAGGTAGTATTCATGATGAACGCATACATAGAGGTAGCGTGTTTATATGGCGCACAGAACACACACGTACATTTACATAATTTCTCTTTTTCGTGAACTGTGTAGCCGGTTGAAAATGTTTTTAAGAAGTTATTTATTGGGGCGCCTCGGTGGCTCAGTTGGCTAAGCGTCCGACTTCGGCTCAGGTCGTGATCTCACAGCTTGTGAGTTCGATCCCCACGTCGGGCTCTGTGCGGACACCTCGGAGCCCGGAGCCCGCTTTGGATTCTGCGTCTCCCTCTCTCTCTGCCCCTCCCCCGCTCATGCTCTCTCTCTGTCTTTCAAAAATGAATAAACATAAAAAAAAAAAAGAGTTGCGTGCTCTTGCGACTGAATCAGCCAGGTGCCCCTGAATCTTTTTTGTTTACACGGGGTCCCGGAGCCCGTGTCCCCCCACGGGCAAACCGCTCCTTGCAATGGGAGCAGCGTCGTTCCTGCAGGTACGGCGGGGACCCACGGTGCCAAGGCGGAGGCGGCCCCTTCCCTGCCAGCTTCATCCCAGACGCGTGCCTTTCCCCTCATTCCAGAAGAACACTGTTGGCTTCCGAGGAAGTCCCTGCGCTTTGTTTGAAAAAGACCCAAATCTACTGCTGACCTCACGCATGCCGGGTGTCCCGAGACCCTCCCTGCGCAGGGGACCCGTCCAGTGACGTCACCACCACCCGGAGGGCCTCACGCCTCTCTGGCTGCTTCTGCGGCACATGGCGGACAGTCCATGCTAGAGGTCATCCCGCGGCTGCCCTGGGCTCTCGGCATGGCACCACGTTGCTGCTTTTCTGAACCTCTTTTGAGCCATTGGTCCATTTTTGGTGACCGCACTCGTAGTAAACAATGGAACGGCCACACAGGCCGTCACACGCAGACGGCGGGAGGCACGTCCACGGACACCTGGCCGACTGCTCAGCCACGCCAGTGGGCCCTCAGGAGCATAGTGGGGTCATGTTAGTGGTCCATGTGTGGACACAGATCATCCCTGTGCCCACTTCCCACAGGAGCTCTTGGGGGCACGAGGCATCGTCAGGTGGTCTTGAGGACCCGTGGACGGGGCTGGGGTCACGGCGGCTGGCTCCTGGCTGATGTAGAGAACAGGCCCCGAGTTTTCTAACCCCACCTCAGGGACCCCAGGGGCCCAGCCCGACTCACTGGGGGTGGGGAGTGGGGGCAGGGAAGCAGCAGCGGTGGGGTGGGGTCGTGCCCAGCACTGGGCCGTCTTCCTGACTATTTTCCATGCCGGGCTTCCCCCTCTTTGCTGGTCTTTCCCTGGGGTGGGGCCCCTCCATGGTGAGGGAAGCAAGACACGAGCCCCCTCCCCGTTCTGAGCCTCGGTCTCCCCTCTAGGAAAGAAGAGTGAGGCTCCTGAGGGCCTGTCTGGCTCGACGTTCCTTGGGTCTGTGGAGCCCAGGGTGGTTTGGAATCTCCCTCCCTTGGCTGCTGGTGCTGACCCCACCCGGTGGCCCTCCCGGACCCAGGCTCGGGAGACCTCACCGGCCCCTCTGGTGGGAGGGAGCCTCCCCCCCACCTCCAGCTCACAGCTTGGGGGTTTCTGCTTTGATGGTCACGTGGGTTTTATTACCCGACCCGGCCCTTCACTCTGGTCCTGAAAACTGGTGGTGGTGTCAGAGCCAGGACTCCAGGGGCCAGAGGGAGTCCACCTGTCAGCTGCCGGCCAGGGACTGAGCCAGGTGGGTCGGGGGGTCCTTCTCCCGGGAAGCACTCCCCACAGGCAGGGACCCTGACAGGCCGACCCACAGGTTGCCTGGCTCCAGTCCCTGTGGGAGTCTAGCCATGGGCTGAGACAGAGGCAAGTGTCTGTGTCCTCTGTCTTCCTGTGCAACCCTCCCTCAGTCATTGCCCTCCTGAGCCAAGAGATCCCTTTTTGGTCTCTCACACCCCGAAGGAGCAGGGGCAGCGAGCTGTGTGACAGCACCTGGTTCCCGGCCTGACCTGAAAAATATTGTCATTTGTTCTGATGATGCTTTGGGTCCAGAGCCATGTGCCTGAGCAAGGAGGGAGGGAAGGAAGGGGGAGAGGGAGGTAGGAAGGAGGGAAGGAAGGGGGGAGGGAGGAGGGAAGGAAGGGGGGAGAAAGGGAGAGAGGTGGGGAGGGAGAAAGGAAGGAGGGAAGGCGGGGAAGGGGGAAAGAGGGAGGAGGAAGGAAATAAGGAAGGGAGGGAGGAGGAAGAAGGAATGAAGGAAGGAAGGAGGGAAGGGAGGGAGGGAGGAGGAAGGAAAGAAGGAGGGAGGATGGAGGGATGGAGGGAGGATGGAGGGAGGAGGGAAGGAAGGAGGGAGGGGGAGGGGGATGGAGGGGAGGAGGGATGAGGAAGAATGGGAGGGGGGAGGCAGAAGGGAAGGAGAGGAGGAGGGAGGAGGGAGGGAGGAGGGAAAGAGGAGGGAGGGAGGTAAGAAGGAGGAGGAGGGGAGGTAGGAGAGCAGGGAGGGAAGGAGGGAGGGAGGAGGAGGGAGAGGGAGGGGAGGAGGGAGGGGAGGAAGGAGGAGGGAGGGAAGGAGGAGGGAAGAGGGAGGGAAGAGGGAGGGAAGAGGGAGGGAAGAGGGAGGGAAGAGGGAAGGAGGAGGGAGGGAGGTAGCAGGGAGGAGGGAGGGAGGAGGGAGGGAGGAGAGAGGGAGGAGGGAAGGAAGGAGGGAGGAGGAGGGAGAGGGAGGGGAGGAAGGAGGAGGGAGGAGGGAGGAGGGAGGGAGGGAGGAGGAGGGAGAGGGAGGAGGAGGGAGAGGGAGGGGAGGTAGGAGGAGGGAGGGAAGAGGGAAGGAGGAGGGAGGGAGGTGGGAGGGAGGAGGGAGGTGGGAGAGAGGAGGGAGGGAGGAGGGTGGGAGGAGGGAGGTGGGAGAGAGGAGGGAGGTGGGAGAGAGGAGGGAGGGAGGAGGGTGGGAGGAGGGAGGTGGGAGAGAGGAGGGAGGGAGGTGGGAGAGAGGAGGGAGGGAGGTGGGAGGGAGGAGGGTGGGAGGAGGGAGGGAGGTGGGAGGGAGGAGGGAAGGAAGGAGGGAGGAGGAGGGAGAGGGACGGGAGGGAGGAGGAGGGAGAGGGAGGGGAGGGAGGAGGAGGGAGGAGGGAGGGAAGGAGAAAGGCACGCTTCAGTTGTTTGTTTTTTTCGTGTTTGTTTTGCTCTTGGTGGCTCCTTTCGGGGATATTCGTTGTCAGTTGTCACCTGCCGCTCTGGGGGCTCACGGAGCCCCTTAGGGAACCCCTCCGGCCCCCCACCCGCCGGCTCTTGCACCTCCCGCAGGCGCCGGCTCCCCGGGCTCCCCTCTGGTGTCCAGCAGCCCGCCCTGCGAGGGAGGCGAGACGTGAGCGGGAGCAGGTGGCCCAAAGGGGAAGAAGGTCGCCCAGACGAGGCACGTGGGTCTTGGGGAAGCGAATCTGTGGGAGACTCCGGAGGCAGACAGACGTCCCGGGGACCCCCCGGGGCTGGGGCCTGGAGGCCCTGGGAGAAGGTGGGGAAGGTGGGGGGACGCCCCAGCCTCAGCCTCACGGCGCACGGGAGGAAGGAGAGCCGGCGTCGGGGGCGGGGCGCGCGCGGCGGCCAAGCAGCAGCCGGGCCGGTTGAAGTCACTCGAGGTCAGAAATGCCCAAGCAGGAAATGAGATGCAACTTGTAAGAGACATCAAAGGAAATGGAGAAACGTTCTCCTGACGCGTCCTGGAGAAGGGAGGGATGGGGAGGACGTGGCCCTTCACTGGGGAGGGGATGGCCTCACAGGATGAAAAGGCGCCGAGCCGGGCACCCGACCTGCGCGGCGGCAGCGAGCGCCTCGCCGCAGCCAGGAGCCCTCGCGACGCGCGGGCCGCCCGGCTGCCCGAGCCACCTCCGCCCGCGACTCCAGGGCGGGGGCGCGCACTTGCCGGCCACCCGCAGCGCGGGGCTGGCGCTGCCACAGACCCGGTAGCTGAACGCACGCCCCTTCCTGGAAGGAAGCACCGGCTGGTCTTGTGCGCCAAGAGCACTGTGGTGCCCAGACGCGTCCGGGAGCCCTCGCCCAGCCCCCTCCGTGGAGAGAGAGGGGCAGCGCCCGTCCAGCCCCGGGGGAGGCGGGGGGGGGGGGGGCAGAGCCGCCACAGAGGGAGTCCACAGCCAGGAGGTACCCCTGCCTCTCCCCCACCCCTCCCGACATGCCGGTGGCGGCCCATCTCCGTGACCGCCTGAGGCTGGCCGTCTGGAGCAGGGCCCGGCTCCCGGGCCCTGTGGACTGTGACCCAGGTGAGCCTGCGCTGCTGCCCCGTCTGGGTGCACTCCAGGTGGGAACAGGGCCCCTGTAGTAACCCTTGGCCCCTTTCTGCCTACCCTGGCCGTGGCTTCCGCCTTCCAAGGGAAGAGATTTGCAGCCGCCACGGATATTTAATGGATCATCGGGGGAGATACGAGGCTGCCTCAGGTTAAGGGGAGGAATCAATGCTCAAAGCCCCCACCCCCGAGGCCTGGGCTCCGACGAGTGTGTGTTTTGGAAAAAGCTTGCCCCACCTCCCCTTTGCTCGGGGTTCCACGCAGGTGACCGGGGGCTACAAGCCGATCGTCTTCCTTGTCCGGGGGAGTTGATGGCAGGCGCACACAAGCGGCGGGAGGCAGGAGCTGTGAAGTCAGGTTCCCCAGCGTGGAGCCCTCAGCCCCATCTCTGAGAGCGGAGGTGGCCAGGAGGCGCAGGGGGCGGGGGCCTGGCCCCCAGGACGTGGCTGCTGGGTGCAGCAGGCCCTGGGAGAGTGTCAGTCCCTGCGTTTAAGGGTTGGTAGGTCCCCGACCCGGCTGGGCCTCATTTGGCGAAGTGGGGCTGAGAACGGCAGCCCAGCAGGAGTGGGGGGCGCAGCGAGGAGCCCGGCGCTCCCCAGAAGGTGCTTTCCGGGGCGCCGAGGCTACGAACAGACTGCGGGGGTTCAAAAGGTCAAGGATTTGGTTCCAAGTTAGCCAGAGCAGCACCCTGAGCCGGGGCGGGCCAGCAGCCGTCTGGCGGGTGCGCGGATGCCTGGGAGCCCTGCAGGAGGGTACCGGGCGGGAGGGTGCTGGCCACCTGAGGGGCCGGCGGCCCTGGGACGCAGGTCTCTACGGAGGGGCCGGAGGGAGCGCAGCGGGGCCGGGCTGACTGCGGACGCGGAGCGGCAGGCGGAGCCTCCCCCTCCGGCCGCGGCCGCTCGGCTCGCGGGGTCCGCGGGGAGGGGCGGGAAGGCAGCTGGACGCGGCGACGATTTATGGGCCTTTCAGGCGAGCAGGTGCCTCCTCAGGCCGCCCATTGTCTCGCCGGCCTCACAATGGGGCCGCCGCAGCCGCAGAGCCGGCCCCCGCCGCGGCCCGAGCCCTGCACGGGCGCGATGGTACCCGGCGCCGCGGGCCGGCGGTCCGTGCGCCGTCGGTGCGTCCGTCCGCGCGTCCGCCGCGCGCCTGGCGTTGGGAGCCCGGCCCGTGCGCCCCGGCGGCGGCGTCTGTGCGGGCGCACGACCCGCCTGCCAGGCCCGCCGGGACCCTGCGCGCCGACGGTGCGCCCTTGGCCGTGGCGCCCGCTCCTCCTGCGCCGTCCGGCACCCGGCTCGCCTGGCTGGCACGGCCCGCGCCGCCGCGTCCCGGGCGCACACACAGGGGCCCATTCTTCCCGGCTCCGCGCAACCATATGGCAAATCCGCGTCGACACAGCAGCACCCGCTCATTCAGGCGCAGAATGTCCCGCAACAGGGAACAATCACAACTCTGTTCGCGTCTATTATGGATGCGAACGGGCGAGAAAAAAAAAATCATTTAACTCCAAGAGATAGCCAGCTAATTACCAACCATATGTGAGCCCGGATTCAAAGCGATGCCGAGGAGTTCATTCTGAATCGGGGCGACTTTATTAGGTACAGAAGACAGATGTCCGGACAGCACACGCATCACAGAAAATCGTGTCAGGGAGTTCTTGAAATGTCCGGGAGAGCTCTTTAAATATTAAAGACCCAGCCTTGCTGATGGGCTGGGCCGGGGTCCTCTGGGAGCCCTGGGCCCGGGAACGGGACTTAGCAGCAGCTACTGTGGCAGACGCTGGCCCTGCCCGCCCGGGGAGGGGTCTGTCCTCCTCTGCCCCCTCTGCTGCGTGTCTGAGGCCTGGTCTCAGGTGCTGGGGGGGGGGGCAGGGGAGTGCAAAGGGACTGAACTTGCCGTGACGGCCCATCCTTTTTGGATGGTACCTCCAAGGGCCAAGGGCTGGCTCTGTGGGGACGCGGGCTCCCCCCCGCCCCAGGGAGCTAGAAGGAAGCTGTGCTTGGGGCGTCTGGTCACCCCAGCCCAGCCGGAGCCTGGAGGACACGGTAGGTCTTCCCCCGGAGATTACTGAGCAAGTGAATGAATGAATCAATGAGCCCGTGGCAGCCAAGACAGCCATGAAAATCCCTTGGGGAGGGGTGGGCGTGGGGACAATCCCGGAGGAAAAACCTCCTGATTTCTTCACCAAGAAAATAGCCTGTGGTCATGAGCCTTGTCCTTTGAGGAAGGAAAAGAGAGAGGGCATTTGAGAGAGAGAGGGAGAGAGAGGGAGAAATCTTTCTCTGTTTTCCATGCAATGCAATTATGTTCCAGCTTTTCCTCCTTGTTATTCTTTTAAGCCCAATGTCTGAATGAAAGGATTATTCCCCCGCCCCCCCAGGGCCGTGGGGGCCACTGCTGGCTAGATTAACCGCCCCCATGGCTTCCGCATTTCTTCTATGAAAGTAAGTGAGGTCAGCTGCCATTCAATGTTGCAGCATATATATTTGAAAATTTAAATATTTGAATCAAAGGAAAAAGGGGGATTTGCATTTCTACCCAATGCGACAAGCCCGTTCTGCGAACCCCAGACAATGGAAACGTTTCAATCGGAATGAATTGTCTCCTCGCAGGAGGATTCTGGATACAGGCAGCTAGTGCTTTTCCCTTTGTTTCTTCTGCTTTTGTTTTGTGTTGTGTTTTTCTTTCCTCTTACCCACTCCAGTCCAGGGGGCTGTTTTCTGAAACTTGGTGGCTGACTTTGGTTTCGAGGACATAAAGAAGCATGGAAAACTCCCAAGAAACGTGCACATCAGAGGGCTCGCTGGCACAAAAGCGAAATTTAATTGAACATGTGCGGGTGGAAAGAGAGATATGGGGGGGTCCCAGGACCGCTCCGATGCGCTAATCAGCTGACTCCAGCTGGACTGGACGCTGCGGTTAATGAGCCCCCGGCGAGCTGGAGGGAGGGCGCCGTCCTGCGTCCTCCAGCCGGGCCCTGATTCTCTGGGGCGCCAAACCTCCCAGCCGGCCGGCCAGAGCCCAGTTCCCACTGTCCCCAGTTAGCGGTAGGGGCACACGGCCGTCGGCTCTGCACGTGGCTTTTTTTTTTTTTTTTTTGTCTTGGCCTTGGAAGATGGCATTTTGGGGGGACTCCCCCGTTTCCTGATGCGTCCCTGGGTGTTGAGACGGTGCTTCTTGAAGTAAAGCAGCCCGAGACGCGGCGTAAGGCCCTGAGTCAAGAAAGGTGCGGAAGCGGGGTGGGGGTGGGGGTTTCTGCGGGAGGCCCGGGGTGTGGTCTCTTTGTCCCCCCCCCGCTCTGGCCGCATGGGTTGGACTGGTGTCGTCCCCTCTGCCCGGCTGGGGTTCTGTGGAACCCTGGATCGATTCGTGTCGCTGCTGTGACGAAGTCCCGCACACCAGGTGGCTTCCAGAGCAGACCGGAGGCTGGAGCCCGAGGTCCAGGCGTGGGCAGGGCCGGGGCCTCCCGAGACCTCTCGCCTGCGTGCGGACGGCCGTCCTCCCTCTATGTCCTCACCGGTCGCCCCTCTGTGTGTGTCTGTGTCCTGATCCCCGCTTCTTACAAGGACCCCGGTCACACGGGATGAGGGCCCACCCCAGTGACCACATTTTAACCTAATTTGCTCTTTAAAGGCCCTCTCTCTAAATAAGGTCACATCCTGAGACATGGCTGGTAGGACCCCAACACAGAACCCTGGGGGGACACCTCCCGTGTGCAACACTGGGCCTCCATGTTGGGCCTCCTGCCCCGAGACCCGGGGCGCCCAGTGGTGAGCTGCTCTGTCCGGCGGCCTGCTTCCGTCCGAGAGCCGGGGCGGGGGTTGGCCTGGTGATTGGGGTTCAGGACTAATGCGGGCTCCAAGTATTCCTGCATTTCAGAGAGGCCTTGAGTGGCATCTGGGGGCCGCCCCTCCTCTCAGGTCCCTCCCCCCCTGCCCTGGACCGGATATTCTCCTTCAGGTGCCATCTCACCACCCCCCATGCCCCCATGGCCCCACGCACACTGAGAATTGGGGCCCAGGGCTCCTTTGGAACCCAGGCCTGGCCCCCTGCGTGGCCACCCTGCCAGGCCCGTACCCGGGGAGTCGGCCCTCCTTGCTTCTAGCTCTTGTGCATGGCTCTGCTTCTCCTCTCCTTTTTCCGTTACCACAATCCTGCTTTTTCTTCTCTTTCCCCACTCCACCTCTGCCATCCCTAAATCCAAATAAAAGCCCAGTGGGGCCAGAGCTCACAGCTCTGCAAGATGACCTGGTCCTGTGGCCCCGGTCAGCCTCCCTTCCCTCCCTGCCCCCGCCGCTTTGTGGTTCTGTGTTGCTGTGTGACCCGGCGGGTTTTTTGGACCTCTCTGAGCCTTGGCCAGTCTGCTTCATGGCAAGCAAAATGCCAGCCTGTCTCACAGGCCGAGGGGCAGGGAGCTAATGAAAATGGCTGAAAAAACACTCCAGGCATTTAAAAAATGTCACGTAATTGCAAAATAGTCCCTGACAACAACAATATACTTTGGAATTTTGCTGGAACCGAGGGCAGGCCCGAGTGGGATGTGGCACATAGTGGGCCTGCCCTGGCGTCTGTCCAAGGGGCTTTAGTTACTGAGGCGCCCCCAGGACTCAGGTGGTCCTGCCGCCGGACCCCCGTGCAGGGCTGGGGCTCCCCCACTGGTGGGGCCAGCCCGCAGCCTGGTGCTTTTTACTTTTTCAACTTCCAAAATGAAAATAGCTTTGTGTTTTCCCTGATTGTAGAAATACACGTTCATTGTAAAAAAAAAAAAAAAAAAAAAAAAAAACAACAACAAAAACCCCAATATGGAAACAATACAGACGTATATAAAAAAGTAAAGTTTCCTTCAGACAGATTCTCCCACCTGAAGAGAACCATGGAGGAGACAGTTTGGGGCTTGACCCAAGTTTGGGACCCCCATTCACTCTTTAGGTCCCACGTATGTATTTTAGCACATATTTTAAAGCTTTAGAGTGAATATAGGTGGGCACCCGTATTTTATTTTAATTTCAAAATATGAACCACGATGAGAGGTTACAGAGACCCATAATATGACTGGGGGGAGCGCAGGGGCAGATTAACTTTCCAGAGAAGGGCTTCCTTGCGGCTGGTGACTGTACAAGACTGGCTTACGTCTCAGCAAGTGAGGAGAGGGCTGCATGCGTCCAGGTTCCGGGTTTGGGGGGATGCTGCTGTTGCACACTGGCAGCAGGAACTGGGAACAGGAGGACCCAGAGCGCAGACTGAGCGAGCAAAGGCCGTGGGTCCCAGTGGCTGGTGAGCCGGGCAGGCTGCAGGTCCCAGGACACTGCCGGGGTGGGGGGCTCAGCCGGCCAGGCTCTTGCTGGATCCCAGGGTGGGGGGCTCAGCCGGCCAGGCTCTTGCTGGATCCCAGGAGCAAGATGGAAGTCTCTGGTTAATGACGGGACTACAGGGGGTTAGGACCAAACCATGTTTGTCTGGAAGGGTTATTAAAATCCTGTTTGAACTGTTTCCTGGAAAGAAAATAGAGGGGAAGTCTGAGGAGGGCAGCTGTTATTTCCACACTGATAGGAAACGGTTTCCATCTCATGACCATGGAAACTTCCACAGTGCATCCTGGCTGTGCGTTTCCCACGGCCCGCCCCCTGCCCACGGCTCATCATTGTGTTGGCACAGATCCTTGGCTGTCGGGACAGATATCAAGGGGCAGGGGGCGAGCCAACTGGCCCCAGCCTGTCAGCAGGAGACCTTGTAACGTCCCCCAGAGGGCCAGACCCTGTGCAGGTGAAGGGGGGGGGCGGACCTCCCCTGAGGAGCCAGGTGAGGAAGATGCCTGGGGACTGTTTGGGAAGAGAAGCCCCTGAGGAGCCCGAGGCATCTAGGAGGGAGTGCAGGTGGAGGAGGGCTGGGGGGGAAGGGACTCCAGGCACGGGCCTCAGCAGGGGGTGGGGGGGAGCGCTAGGAATGGGCTGGTGGCAGCTGGACCAGGTCACCGTGCTGGCCGGCTGCGGACCCGGCCGACAGAGCGTCCCTTTGCCTGAACAGGTTACAAAAACCCAACAGCAAAGCTGAGGAACAAACGGGACTCGTTTCTCTCTGATGGTGGCTCTGGCCTCAGTGATGGGTCGGGAGCACTTGCTGGTCCAGAAACCAGTCCACTTTGTTTCATGGCTGCCGGTGGGGCAAACCCATCACCCGCCGAAGCACAAGCTTTTTCTGGTTGTGGTTAAAATACTAGAAGGTCACAAAGGGACCTGCCCCATCATTCTGTCATTCATTCATTCTCTCACTCGCTGGTTCATTCTGTCCACTCTCCCAAGCCCCAGAGTCCCTCTGGGCTCTGTGTAGTCAGGCCAGAGCTGGCTCTGGGCACAGAGGTGCCCGGTGTGGGGAGCTGGGCATCCAAGGGGTCTCCGGCCTGCACATGGGGGTGGAGACAGTGCAGGAGGCCAGGCTGACCCCCAGCGGGTGTGTGGGGCCATGGCCTGCCCGGATCTTGGGTCCTGCGGGCCCTTTTCTGGCTTGAAACCCAGGGAGGGGCGTCCGTGGCTTTCCGGTTGCTCGAAGAGGGCCTGGGAGCCGTGGCTGCAGCGAAGAGTCCCCGTGTCTGCCCGGACTTCCCAGGCCGCCCCCAAGTGCCCCTGGGGGCTAGGGCCCTGGGGAGGGACGGCCCTCCCGCGGGCAGGGGTCCCGCTGCCACCCCGCCGGCCCCTCCCCCGCGCCCACAGCCCCCACCGCCCCCGCGCGTCTGTTTGGAGAAGAAAGCGGACCAATTTGTTTTCATTCAGAATCACTTAAGATCCCATTTTGGAGAAATGAAAAGGGAAAAGCGCGCTCCCCGCGCCCGGCCCGCTGGGTGCCCGCTCGTGCCCGGCTGCGCGCTGGGGGGGGGGGGGGGGAGGGGCGCCCCTCCCCCTCTTCCTCGGGCCCCCTCCCCCTCCTGCCTCCCCCCCTCCCCCGCACCCGGGCCGCGGCTCCCGGCCCCAGGGCAGCCGGCCTGCAGGCCCCCGGCGGCCAGGCCGCGCTCATCTGCATGGAGCGCACACTCGCGGCCCATCTGCAAAGGCGCAATTAAACGCGGGGGGCGGGGGGCGCCCGAAATTAGCATTTCCGCGGCCATCTGGCGCGAGGAGCGGGCGCGGCCGGACAAAGGGCGCCGGGCGAGGGGAGAGGCGAGTGTGCCGCGGCATTGACCTGCAAATGAGGCTTTGTCAACGCATTAAAGCTGGCCGGACCCCCCGACCCCGCTCCCGCCCCCGCCGCCCGGCCCGCGCGGCCCCTCGCGGCCCAGGCCTCGGCCTGGCACCGGGAGGCTTGGGGCGGCCTGGGCCGCTCTGGGTCTGCGCGGGAGGCAGGCTGGGCGCCCCGGAGCCCCCCTGTCCGGGCCGGGCCCTACCGCCACGAGCCCCGGAGACCCCGCGCTTGCCCCCATAATTGCCCCTCTGGGCCTTTTATTGCCGTGCCTACCGCCCGGGCAGGGTTTTCTGGGAATTCTGCTAGATCCTTTCTAGAATCTCGGCCGGTGGGCTGGGTGGGCGTGGATGGTGGGGGCCAGGTGTGGGAAGTTCTACACTGCAGAGCTACTAAAAGCTGGCCTAGTGGCCACCTGGACAAGTTTTTGGACTTTTCCCCATGGTATTTACTGTCTGGAATATTTTTTTTTAATGTTTATTTGAGGGGGGAGGGGCAGGGGGGGGGAGAGAGAGAGAGAGAGAGAGGGAGAGAGAATCCCAAGCAGGCTCCATGTGCGGCATGGAGACTGACGCGGGTCTCGATCCCTCCACAGCAAGGTCATGATCTAAGTTAGTGCCAAGAGTTGGATGCTTAAGGGACCGAGCCCCCCAGGAGCCCCAATGCCCCGAATCTCTGATAACCGTGACTTACAGATGCTTTACAGGCCTTAAAAGTCAGGGGCCACCTTCGGCAATGACTCGTTGCTTTCGAAATTGGGGATCTGGGGTCCGGAGGCCAGCCACTGCTCATAATCTTTCTTTCCTTGCCCCGACCAAACCCTCAGGAACTCAGAAATGTGTGAGAGGGTGCCTGAGGGCCATGGGCAGAGAGACGAGGTGGGCGCCCCGTGGCCCGAGGGAGCCTGCAGAGAGGCCCGGGTCACCTGGTGCCCCTCAAGGTCTCTTGTGCTTTGACAGCATTGCCCAGAGGCCTAGGGATGGGATGAGGCACAGAGGACACTGTGTGGCTGTCTCTGGGCCTCGGTTTCCCCAGGCGCACCAACAGAATTCCTGGTGATCCTGTTCAGGGTGTTGTCCATCTGGGACTACTGTCCTTCTTCCCCATCGGCACCTGCTCCCAGCGTGTGGAGGGGGCCCCTGGCCCAGCCTGAGGGTAGTGGGGAGGCATCCTGAAGGAGGCAGGTCTGGGGCCGAGGGAGGGGGGAGAGGGGCGCTTGTCCATCCTGGGGTCAGCTGGGCGGGGCTCGGGCCTAGGATCCTGGTGGGGGTGTATGAGGAAGACGCTGGGAAGGGCTGGGTCCTAACGCTGTGAGTACTAGACGGCATCATGATTTTGGGGGACCCTCACGTATCTGCCTTTAGCAGTGGCCAGAATGTCCTTAACCCCAGGGTCAGATCCGGTCTCCTCCAGACCTTCCTGCTGGGGCGCTAGCGCCAGCTTAAAAGAGCAAGCTTTAAGTCGAGCGGCCAGCGACACTCCAGAGGAAATTAGTCTGCCGACACCTTTTCTTGGAAACTGGGGTCCAGGGACCAGTGTTGGAACACTGAGTCTCTTAGACGGGGGCAGGCAGACTGGGAGGGTGTGGGTGTGCAGGGGCATCCCGCGTCGTACATCCCGCTGCCAGGCGGCAGGAGTGGGGGCTCTGGCTGACATCCGCCCCGAGGACCAGGGGTTCTCCCATCGGCGATGTGACTGAGTGACCCTCGTCCTGGTCTGTGGGCCACACAGGTGGGGGGGGGGCACGGGTCCCTGGGAGGGTGGGCGTGTGAGACTGGGTGGGGCATTTCTACACCCGGGTCTGGCATTTTTGCCGTGTAAATGGGCTAGGGTAACCCCTTCCTGCCCTCATCACGAGGGTGCCGGGAGGTACGATGCCTGGGACGTGGTAGCACCCGGCATTCAGATCTTCTTCGGAAGCTGGAACAAGGCTCATCGGACAAGGTGCGAGGTGCCCCACAAGGCAGTCAAGTCAGTCATGATGATGGTGAGGACGGAGCCCCGTCTGTGCTGGGTCTGTGCCTGGGGCCTGGTGCGCAGTGCCTTGTTCCCCCAAATCTCTGGGGGCGTGTCCATGGAGGATGGGGTACAGAGAATTTAAGAAACCCGCTCTCCCGATGCTGCCTTCAAAATTCTCCGGATGTGGGAGGTGGGTAGGGGGGGGTTTGGCGGCTGGGGAGGCACGTGGGGTGGAACCCTAGGGGCTCCGGGTATGGTTCCTAATGGGCGTCTTCCATTCTCCAAGGTCAGGTCCGAGCCACCAGCAAACACTGGAGCCTGGCGCCCAACGTTGTGAATGGCCACGTTCCCTGCTCTTGTCCTCAGGAGCTCCCGGGCCCAGCTGAGCTGGCCTCCTGCGAATTGGAAGTTTCTAGACAAATGCCCGAGGACCCTCTCGGTTATGTCATGCAACCCCCCCACCCCCACCCCCCAGAACTCACTGAGGGGGCGCTGCTGTCTATAGGGGACACAGAAGCAGTGCTCACCGAGAGCTATGAGGGGGAGCCCGGGCCACGTTTGGTTGGCCCTTCAGAAAGGCTTCATGGAGGAGGGGCCCCAGACCCTGGGCTGTGTCGAGTGAGTAGGAGTTTGGTAAATGGAGAAGGGGAGGAGGGGCCGATCCGGAGGGTAGTGGAGGTGGTGGTGGCCACACCGGGGGCACGTGGGAGCAGCTGGGACAGCGGTGCATAAATGGGGGGGGGGGGAGAATGGGGCTCCTCCTGCCCTGGGTTTCCAGTCTCTGCTTCCTGCAGTGGGTTGAGCCAATATTCATGCCTCTAGCTACAGGACGCTCTTTTCAGCGTGACCAGCCGGGCGGAAGAGCTGAGAGGCAACTCGTGGCCCTGCGACCAGAGAGCGGGAATGTCTTTGGGCCGAGCCCTGGCCGGGACTGGATGCCGGAGCGGGAACCCGGGCGGCCTGGAGGGCGTGCTGGAACCCGGGTCCTCGCCATGGAACCTGAGTGCCCCCAGCGGCTGTGCGGCCCGGCCGCCCGGGAGGGCAGGACGCACGGGTACAGCTCCGTTTCCCTGCTCGCTCGGTCCCTCGCTTCCTTCCTGGCCCACACGCGGCCGACGGGACAGAAGACAGAGCTGCCGGAGACCCTTACTGGAAGAGAGACGACCTCCTTCTGCTTGGGGGTCAGCCGGGCCTGGGGCCGGCGCCTGCGAGGTCGCAGGCCGCACCCAAACGCAGGGGCCAGGGCTGAGGGTGGGGAGAAGGCGATAAGAGACAGACGCCAAGTCACGCTGGGCCTGTCCCGCAGCAGAGGGAGGGCAGGGGTGAGCGCCTTCTCTCCTTGACGCAGCTTGTGTGTTGACCTTCTGCCCGGACTGCCCGTCCCCCCGCCGCTGGCCCACGTGTGACGCGGGCACGGGAGTCTGTGTCCAGGGCGGCAGGCCGGGTCCCACAGCCCTTGGCCGTCTCCCGCCCACCCGCCCACACCGGTCCCTCCAGCGTCTCACCCTCCCGTAGTGGCTGCTCGGGCTGGGCTGGTCCCCTTCAGGCCGCCGCCTCCTGCCGCTCGTCCACGGGGGACCCCAAGGCAGGGTGAGGGCGGGGGGCGGGTCTGGGGAGTCAGACACACCCCGTGCCACCCAGTCCTCTCCTCACCTGGGCAGAAACCTGGGCAGGCAGGTCACGTGTCCTGGCCTCAGGCTCCTCGTCTATAAAATGGGGGCAGGAAGACTTGCCTGCTGTGTTGGGCCCGGGCAGGAGGCCCGTGTCTTTTAACGGTCAGCGTGGAGGGTCCCCGGGGTCGCTCTGGGCTGCCCGCTCTGTGTGAGGCCCCAGAGGTGGGCAGGGTCTTGCCTGCTCGGCCACCCGCCCTCACACCTACCCCGGGTCCCTGTGTCCCCAGGCGTGGTCCCCTGAGCAGGCAGTCTGAGCAGCACTGGCTCCTGGAGGCCGGGGCCTGGGCGTGGGCGGGCCCAGGCGGGGGTGGCGGCCACCAGGTCGGGCCAGGCGGGGCTCGGCGCGGGCTGAACGGTGCTCTGTCCTGCCGCCCGCGCCTGTCGTCTGCTGCGGGCATTCGCTTTCCTGGAGCTAGTGCTGCTTCAGGTAGATGCTGTGGGGCCGGGTGACCTCGGAGCCCGGAGCGCGGGCGGTCTCGGAGCCAGGCGGGGGTTGGGGGGGGGGCTGGAGGAGAGGACTCTGCTGGCGCGTGCCGGGGGGGGGGGCGGGGGGGGGGGCTGTGACCGGCCACCTGCTGGCCTCTGGCCTCCCCTGGCAGCTGGAGTTCTGCAGGAGGTGAGGGCAGGGCTGGCTCTTTCTTGCTCGCTTCGTGGGAGGCAGGGTGGCGAGGAGGTTCAGGGCTGCCTGGCGGTAATGAGTCAGCACGGGGGTGCCTGCTTCCCCCAACAGGGGGCCCGCGTTCAGAAGTGTCTCCAGCCGACTCTCGCATTCATTTGCTCATTCGGCCGTCCCACAGCCACCCACTGCGCGTGCCCACCTGGCCGCCTGCTGGCCCAGCCAGCTGGGCCCGACCCCGACAGGAGGTGCCCTGTGCGTTGCAGCTGCTTCCTGTGAGCCTGCAGCGTCTTTTGGGGGCACCAGGGCTGCCCCGCCCCGCGGGCCGACCAGGAGCTGAGCCAGGGCTGCCGGGTGGCGCTCGGGAGAGCGAGTCCGGCTCCCGCGGGCCGGGTGGGTCCGGGCGCCCCCAGTCGTGCCCTTTAGTGGGGGGTGCGGACTGGGTTCGGGCAGGTGCACCATGGAGGCTCCCTGGTGGCCCCACGGCCGAGGGGTGGTGACCCGGGGCCCCAGGTACACGTGAGCTTGGACACGGGGGCTGCACCTGCTGCACACCTGCCTGGAGGGGCCGCCCCGTGGCCTCCTGGCGGGAAGAGGGAGGTGGGGTGGTGGCTGAGGGGCCTGTTCCTTTCCAGACTGTGGACTCGGGGTGTTTGGAGACACGCAGTGACAATGTGTGTGTGTCTTTACCTTGAGCAGAGGGTCAAAGGGAAAACGGTGGGTTCTGAAAGACGCTGACGGGACCTCAGGGCGCTGTGGGCCTGAGAAGCCACCACAGAACATTCAGGAAGCACCTACCCTGTGGCCTCGCTCACAGCCGATGCAACTCCGTGGGATGGGACGTGGTCTCACGCACATGTGACCGATGGGGAAACTGACGTACGGAGGCCTTGTGCTCCTGGCCCGCGTTCACAGGCTTCAGAAGCTCTGAAACCGTTCCCCCAACACTGGACAGCGACCTGAGCCTCGGTTTCCCTTTTTGTAAGTGGTGGTTCTCGGTGGCTGTGGTGTCTCGGAGGTCTCTCCCGGGGGTGGTGGGGAGGGAGCCGTGCCCCCACGGACCTGTCCCTGAACGGGGCTGCTTGGAGTCGCCCCGAGGCCCAGGGAGCCCAGCCTCGGGTCAGGCGCCGAGGCGTAGGTGGGGCAGGAGCCCACAGGCCCCGCGCGCAGGGCCCGCCAGTCAAGTGGAAGGCCCAAGTTGATTGTTGTGGCCTCCTTTTCCTTTCCAAAGGCCTTTTGACGCAGTCCTGTGGACGGGAGAGGGGATTTGATTAAGACCCTTTGAAATTACTTAATGACATTACCCACCGTCCCAACAACTCCCTTCAGAAAGCCTTTCTCGAACGGCCTCCCGCCCGCCCCCCCCTTCCAGGACGGGCCCTTCTCCCTGGCAATGCTGTGGTCCCCGCGGCCCGCCCAGGCCCCAGCCCATCATCGGCCAGGGCCTCCGCATCACCTCCCCCTCAAGTGCCTGGGGCAGCCCTACCCCGGCCGGCCTCTCCCAGCACGAGCCTCCTCTCCCTGAGCCCGCGATCTATCTCCGACCTGTCACCCCCATTGTCCTTGGCAGAGGGGCCGTGGCCCCGCCTTCTCGGGAGTGGGCTGCGGGCTCCCTGTGCGCCTGCCCCAGGCCCCTGGGGCCGGTCCTCTGGCCTCAGGGGGTGTCCCGTGAGCAGTCACCTGAGGCTTTTGAGGCCAGTGCTGGCCTTGCCGCGAGGGGCTGCTCCTCCCTGGGCCCCTGCTGGCTTCCTGCGGCCGTTCCAGAAGAACCCGATGGAGAGTAATGAGGCCCTTGCCTAGTCATTAGGCCCGGTGCCGCCCCGCAACTCTCCTGCTCAACGAAAGTGTGCTGCGGACGCTTCCGTCCAGCGACGGTTCCGTGTCACTGCGGTGTCTGAGGGCGCGTTCCCGTGTTCGGGGACACGCGCCTCCCTGAGCTCCGCGGGCTCTGTCGCCGGCGCCTGGTCGTGAGGCCGCCGTGGCTTTTGTGCTGCCTTTTCTGCTTGGCATCCTGCTGGCCGCTCTGTGGGGCTGGGGCCACCGCGGCCAGCTGAAGTCCACGGACGCTGGGTGCCCTGCCCAAGGACGCGTGGCGAGAGAGTGCGGACCTAGGATGGGCACAGGACGATCCCTGGCTTCTACCCCTAGTTTCTCCCGCATCCCCACTGCCTTCCCTCACAGTCCCGGGGGAGGCCATTCTTGCGCCGCGTGCCTGTGTTTAGGGGGTGGTGGCGGAGGAATAAAAGTAAGGAATAGCCAAAATGAACGCAGTGGGGGTTGGTCGACTGAATCAGCAGTTAGGCCTGCACCAGTGTCTTGAGGCTCTGTGGGGGAGCTTGGGATGTTCTTGCGTGGCAGGAGCAATGGCAGCCTTGTTGGAACCAGCGAGCACGCCTCGATGGACCACCGGCACTTGGCCGTTGGGCGGGTGGTAGTGCTTCCTGGCTTCTTGGCCGACGCGGACCAGCAGAGGAGCCGTGTTCAACCCACGCACAAACTAGGAATTTTCTACATGTTGTCCTCGGATCTGGTCTCTCTGGTCTTTCAATCTCATCTGAGAAGGTCAGCTCCTGCTTTAGCTGCCCTCCAGCTTCCTAGCCTGGCCACAGACTTCTGTGCCACTGAAGTCCTGTCTCTTCTCTGAGGCTTTTCCGGCGCAGATTCACGCAGACAAGTGCCACGTGGGGCCGGCTGTGCCCTGGGCCTCGGTTTCCCCAGCTGCCCCAGGTGGGGTGGGCCCGTGTGCCCGGAGGCTTCTCTGTTCCAAGCGTCTCCCTCCCCCAGCACGGTCCGTGCTCCCCCCGAGCACCCCGGGTGTGGTGTTCCCTCGCGGTGTATTTTATCGTTTCCTACCCACTTCCTGGGGCAGCGGGCCCGGCAGGAAGATGGGGCCGCGGGCGTGATTGATCCAAGCGGCTCTCGTCTCCTGCTTTGATGTTACTCACAAAGATCACACGCTTCCTAGAGGCTAGAGACCAGGGGGAAGTTTCGCGGAGCAGGGTAGGGAGGGTGCGGGGGCGGGAGAGGAGGTGGGGGCGGGGGTTTCAGAGTCGTGGGCAGGTGGGGGTCCTGGACACGGTGCTGTCCAAGCAACAGGCTCTCAGCTCAGTCTCCACACCCCTGCTCCTGCAACCTGGGTCCCCACGCAGGAAGCAGGAGGAGGCCAGGCTCCCGACAGACACCGGGATGGGCCCTCCTCAGGGTGAGGGGCCACTGCCCAGACACGTGTGAACCTGGGCCTGGGGACAGGTGAGGGGGGGGGGTGGGTGTAGCTGTGCCTGCAGGGAGGGCTCGGGGACAGAGCTCCGAGTGAGAGGAAGGGAGGGTCTGAGCATTCTCTGGTGTCCGTCACCTTCTGCCTCACTAAGGTGCCTGGGGTGCTGGGGACTGCTGGAGGGGGTAAGGATGTGGGGAGACCTCAAGCACCCCCACAGCACCCCTGGTGCCTCACAGGGGTGCTGCCGAGAGGGCCATACGACAGAATCAAGCCCAGGAGGTCGTGGAAGGACCCGCTGAGAGAGCAGGATCCTGGGTTCAGAGTGGACCCCTCCCCCTTGCCACACAGCTGGCACCTGAGGAACGGGCAGGGAAGGGTGGTGCCCTGGCCGCAGGGACCTTGGGATGGGGCAGGACGGTGGCCCCTGCTCTGGTGCTAGAGGAGATCCTTTTTCAGGCCGCTGTCTCTGGCCCCCACCCCACCCCCGCCCCAGCTGTCCGGCCACGTCAGTCAAAACACCTGCCTGATCCCCTCCTTCAGGGCACAGGGCGGCGGACTCCCCAGATGGCACGGCCCGGTGGAGCCGTGCCCACGTCCGGGCATGTCTGCAGCCCCCTGGTGCCACCAGCCTCTTTCCAAACCCTCATTGTATCCCTTAATTTAACTGGCACTTCCTGAGTACCCAGCGCCCGGCCATCCTTGTGGTCTCAAAGTCCCAGGAAAGCCTCTTCTCCAGTGGCACGTCGTGGGCACGGCTCCTGACCCCAGCCCGGCGGGGGTGCTGTGCCCGCTGGCGGCTCGGGGCCCAGTACAGGGATAAGTGGGGGCCGGCCTGGCCGGAGACTCGGGGGCTCCGGGGCGGGGCGGGGGCGGGGGGGAAGTGTCATGTGGCTCACAGGGCCTCTGGGGCTGGCTTGGGCAGGACGGGAGCAGCCTGGGGCATAGGACGGCTCTCTCTGGCTTCCGCCAGCGGCCTGGGGGGTGAGGCTGGATGCGGGAGGGGCCGAGACATTGCTCCGAGGGGTCACGCGGGCCTGGCAGGAGGGGTGCATCCAGGAGGTCGAGCCCAGCACCCAGGAATCTCCCGGGCGGTCTGTCTGGCTGCCTTTATTAAGCACCGACTGTGTGCCAGATGTGGGCCCAGTGCCTACATGTCTTTGCTCCATCAGCCCCTCCCCCCCACCCTTTTGAGGGGCACCTTCACAGTTCCCATTTCACAGACACTCGGTGGCGGGCCAACCCCCCCCCCCATCCCCAGACTGGGCGACCCTCGGGTGGGGCCCGCACGGGCCTCGGAGCCCGGCCCCCGTGGCCGAGCCCAGCGTCTGCGAGGTGCCACCCGCCCGGCTCCAGAGGGCATGCCCGTGGGGGAGGGGGACCCAGCCCGGGGACGGGGGGCCCCGGGGAGCGGCCGCCCCCACCTTGCCACCCCAGCAGATGCTCCCAGCACCCATCGGACGCTGAGGGGCTCGAGAAGGGAGCCCAATTTGGAGACAAAGGCCGGGGGCTGCGGACGAATATCCGTGGGCATTGTCGGCGGCGAGAGCCAGGCAGCCGCGTGCTCGAGGTCCACAAAGGGGTGGGGGAGGGGCCGCCGGTGGGCCTGGGCTGCACATGCCACCGTTGCCCGGGCGACGGCCCTCTCCCGGAGAGGTCTGCTGGGCCATTGTCCGGGGCACACAGGATGTGTCACACACCAGATGGCCGTGTGCTGTCTAAGTCAGTTATCGGGGGACAGAGTGAAGGAATGCGGCCGGCGCGGCGGGCCGGGGCGCCATCTGTTCCCCCAGACCGCGGGCACCGGGCGGGCATTGAGCGCCCGGCCGGCCGGGCCCAGCCTCCACCGCGGGCTTTAATTAGCTAATTCCATAATTGGGCTTTATTTCAGGTAAATTGCATTTCACACCCGAGAGGGCCGCAATGGCCCGTCCAGGAGTGAAGCACTCAGGCACTTTGTGTTCAGTCGATAATACGGAAAACAAAGCCGGGCTGGGTGCAGGGGCCGTGCCCTGCCCAGATGGGCGGCCCCGCCACAGCACACCCAGGGCCGGGGGGCCGGGGGGCCGGGGTGCTGGGGGGCCTGGGGCGCCGCGGAGGGCCCTGCTCTCCAGCCGGCCGCTTCCTGGGGTTTCCACAAATGTTTACCCAACAAGGAAACAACAGCTTTTGCCTTTCCAGTAATTGTTGTTCCCGCCCCTCCCCCGGTGGGTGCAGGGTGGGCGGGGGGGGGGGGGGGGGAGGCCACGGGCCCTGCGCCGCCCCTCCTGTCCTCCCCTGCCCTGGCCCACGCTGGTCAGGCCAGATGCCGAGTCCCCACGGTGGGAGCCCCCCAGGGGGCACCGGCCCATTGGGGTGCAACAAGGCGGGGACCCGGGGCCCTCCCTTCCCACAAGGGCCCGAGCTTCCCCTCCATCGGAAACCTGGGCCGCCTGTCCCGACACTGGCCTCCAGCGGCTTCCAGAGACCCGACTCAGCCGCCCCCAGCCCGCTGGCCTGGGAACGTGGGTGGGCTCTGGCAGGAGAACAGAAGGGCACAGCCGTCCCAAACGATGGAGGAACAGGTGTGTGGAGCGGACTCACCCCCCACCCCGGCTGAGGGTGACCGCTTGGGGGGCCACGCAGAGTGCCGTGGGCGCCCCTGGGGTGGGGCGAGGGTGGGCTGGGGCTCCCCTGGCACGTGCCCCCAGCCTGCTTGACTCTGGACAGGCCCGAGGGAGCCCCTTGTTACTGATGGGGAAGTCAAGGCCTAGAGGGGGGTAGGTATGTCTGTGCAGGGGCCCTGCACCCCGCCCCCTGCCGTGGGGATCTGGTCTCTGCTCCTTGACCTCCTTAAAGGGAGGGTGGGCCCGGACGTGCCCACTGCTGTGGTGGAGCTCGGCCCAGGGCCGGTCTGCCTGGGGGGGGACAGACGAGTGTTCCCCTGGGTGGCTCTGCCCCCCTCACCCCGCATCCACAGCTCCGACCAGGCCTGGATTGAGTGTTGGGTCCTACCAAGGTGCCTGCCTTCCCCAGGGGCTCAGGGGCTGCTGGGCGACAGGCCGTGACCACATCTTGGCCACGCCAGGCGCCCACAACAGCCCCAGTCAGGAGCCATGCCAACCAAGGCTGCAGCCTTTGACGGGATCCGCAGCCTCTGCGAGCTCTCTCAACACCGGCCCCCTCCTCTGTGACACGGACCGTGCGTTCCTATGTAGCAGCCACCTGGGCACCTACCTGTGAGGGGACTGGGGGGATCCTGTCCACCGGGCAGGAGGCGAAGACGGCTGGGCCGGGAGGTGGGGTGGCCCAGGTAGGCGCGCAGGGGAGGGCTGGGCGCTGTCCTGTCCACACCAAGCCTTGTGGCCCGGGAAGTGACAGTGCGGCTGGTGTGTGGGCCGTGGGCCTGGAGGACACGGTCCCTGAGCTCCAACCCTGTGCGTGTCTGAGGACAATGACCTCACCCATCGCCCCTGTCCCTTGGAGGAGTCACAAGGCCTGGAGGGGCTGCTTCCCATGAGGGGCTTCCAGAGAGAGCAGGAGGGGGCTTTGAGCTGGGCCCCGGACTGAAGAAGCGATTTTAATACAAGGAGGTGAGGGTGGGAAGAACATTCCAGCAGAGGTGCCAACAGGGGCAAGGCCTGGATGGCAGGCCATGTTTCCTTCCCTCTGCTCGGCTCGTGTGGACAAAGCTGACCTCGGTGCTGGCTATGGGGACGGGGCAGTAATGGCCTGGCCTCACGGTGCCTGTGGGTCACTGGGAGGGACCCTCCTGCCAGCGGGCTGGCTCCGGGCCTCTTCTCCTTCCCTGGGGCAGGGCAGACGGGCCCAGGGTGCTCCCCAGGAGGACAGGCGTGTTCCAAGGATGGGTCGCTCCCTCAGGAACCCAGGCGAGCGCAGGGCCCAGACAGATTTCGTGAGTCCACATTTATTAGGAAAAGCGTCACAATTAAGAGTCAAAATCATACTGTGAAACTCATTAAAACACAGATTCCAAATCACCTTAAATTATTCTGATTTCTGTGAGACGTGACGCCCGGGAGGAGCCCCTGTCCCATGCAGGGACCGTGACAGCCTCACGCAACTCCTCGCCCAGCAGCCGGCCAGGGGACACGACGGTTCTGTGCCTCTTTCCAGCTGATCGGACCTGGCGGGGAGCTGAGGCGGGGGCCGCACGCACGCGGGGCGGGGAGTGAGCGGGAGAAGCTGCCAGTCCAAAGTGGGGGACATTCCACCCCCAGGGGAGCACTCTGGGGACCGCGGTGGGCTGGTCCCTCCTGCCGGAAGCCGTGGCCCAGGCCTGGGGCCTGCTGAGCGGGGCTCCGGGGCCTCCGTCATGGGCATCCTTGAGTTGGCACGGGCCGGGCCTGCCCTGCCCTGCCTGCCTTCTCCAGCGGTCCTGGGTTCGAGTTTGAGGGTGTGGTACCCCCAGACCCTGTCCAGGCTGCCCCTCTGTCTCCTCTCAGGAAGCCCCCTAGGGCCTACCAGGGCGGGCCTGCACTCCCTGTGCTGTCTCTTGGCCGTACGTGGGACGGACCAAGTGCCTCGGGTGTCCAGCCTGCGCCCTGCCACCGTGTCCCAACTGCCACACGAGTGATGTGGGGTCCACGGTGTGGTCTCAGAGCCGAGAGGGGCCCCCGAACCCAGCCGAGTTCTAGTACCCGCCGGCTGGGGAGAGGTGGCCTCAGGGACCCTTTAAGAGCAGGCTCTCAGGGCAGCGTGGCTCACGGGGGGGGGGGGGGGGGGGGGGGGGGGGTCTGGGGCCTGCGAGGGAGGGGCCAGTGACCCAGGGGGCCCCTGCTGGGTGCGAGGTGGGCCCGGCCGCCCGGGGCTCCTCCGGGCCTTCCCTCGAGGGCCTGGGGCCCCGAGCCCCCATCAGGAGCCCTCCTCGGGGCCCCTGCGGGGCACAGTCAGCTGCTCGTAGGTGGGCAGGGCGTTGCCCGGCAGGAAGAGCTCAGGGTTGGTGGGGCCGCAGGGCTGCACCTGAGCCCCGCTCCCGCTGGGGGGGCGGCTCCCCGGGGGGCCGCCGTGGTGCAGGGACAGCAGCTGCTGAAGCATGTCGGTGATGAGCACCAGCCTCTGGTCCAGCTGCGCCACCTGTGGAGACGGGAGCAGAGGTGAGGCCGGCGGGGGCAGCCCAGGTGTGCACGTGGCCTCGGGGGCCCCCGGGGCTCCGAGAAGCCCGGGCGCGGGAGGTGCCTTCGTGCAAATGCGAGCTGCGCCCGGGCCCCGGTCGTGCCTGTGTGCGCGCGGAACGAGCACACGTGTGTCCGGGCCCCCCCTCCGTCCCCCGTGTGTCTGCACTTGTGCGAGAGGCCCCTCCCGCCCCTTCTCCCGAAAGTGGAGCCCTGGGAAGGGCTCGAGGGTCACGGGGTGGGGTCTGCCCTCTGCCTGACCCCTCTGCCCCCCTACCAACGGCACCACCGTCTTCCCGCTGAGCCAGAAAATCAGGACCCCGTGTGCACCGACCCCCCCCAGGGGTCAGGCCAGGGTCCCCGGCGCTCTCTCTGGCCACGTGGCCCGACACTCTGTTTCAATAGTCTGTCCTGCTCTGGGCACTGGGGCTGCCCCTGGTGGACAAGACAGGGCCACCCGGTGAAACGGGAAGCAAATGCGGGCGCGGCACGGCCCGGGGCCAGCGAGCGCTTCCCCGCCAGGGGCTGCTGGGTAGCCAGCCAGGAGTGCAGGCTCGGGGGCCAGCCTGGGGCGGCGCAGGGAGTCCCGGTGGGCCCTGGGTTGGGTCCTGCCCGCAGGGAGTAGGCCAGGCGGCGTGCCGAGCCGGTGAGCCGTGGGCCCGTGGGGTCCGGGTGTGGGCCAGGGTCTGGGGCCGCGGTGCCCTTGAGGGTGATTCCTTCCCGGTGCTCCATCAGAGAGGAAATCAGGCCTTCCTTCCGCCGCCTGGGGTACCGGGAGCACCGGAAGGACTGGGAGCAGTGGGGACGGGAGAGGAGGAGCGCAGTTCTACCTGAGGGCTCCGTCCTGGGCCGCCCCGGGGCCCACTTCCCCGGGACCAGGCAGAGCCGGGCGCTGGCTGGCCGGCCCCGGGGAAGATGGCTGCGGGGCGAAGTGGCCTTAAACCCCCGGGGGCTGGAGACCCAGGAGCTGGTCCCCAGGGCGGCCGGCTTCCGAGGTGGTGTGGCCGCCGGCCCCCCTCCTGCCCACCCCAGACCCGGAGCTGGGGGGGAGGGGAGGGGAGGGAGGGGACGGTCGAAACAAGATGCAGACGGGGTCCCTCCGGAGGGGCTGAAGGAGTCCCTTCACCTGAGACCCTGTACCAGGTAGGCCCAGATGGGGGCCAGAAGGAGGAACCCCCGTCCCAGCAGCAGCCCCCCTCCATCAGAAGGGCTGTGGGAGGGGCCCTGCCCCTTCCCCAGAGGCAAAACCCAGGTGACCCGTCTCCCAGCTCTGTGGGGCTGAGGCCGGTGCCTCCCTCAGATGGAGCTGGGTCTGAGACGTAACCTGTGTAAGGTCCCCGGACAGGGGCCTGATCCTCTCTTCTCCCGGATAAATCTGGTGCAGCAGCCCCGGCTGTAGAGGGAAGGGGAAGGGGAGTGGGCTTCTCTGGCTCAGCTGGGGTGGGGCCTGGGGCCGCTCCGCTCAGCCACCCCCTGAGCACCCCCCAGATGACCGTTCAACACCCTCGTTCTCTGTAGAGCCATTTGGAGGCCACTGACCGAGGCCCCAAGAAGAGGACTTGCTCACGGCCACCGGCCGGGACCCCCGCCTCTCCCATTTCACCCCTGCGGCCCCCACCCCTGGGCTTCTGTGCTGGGAAGACACGCCTGTCAGGCAGGGAGGGGTCAGGGCAGAAGCAGCCGGTCCTGGGAAGGGGTGAGAGCAGGGGTCTGGGCTGAGCTCAGAAGGCTGAGGGGACACTCACAGTGACCGGGACAGGAGGCGACGCGGCGGGGGGGCTTGCCCGCCGTCACAGCCAAACCCCACCTCCCTCCCTGGCCCGAGACTCCCGGGGCCCCTCAGTTCCACTACCTGCGGGCGCCCTGGGAGGCCCAGCGGAAGTCACCTGGGCTCCCCGAGGCCTGCACACCAGTGGCTTTGAACAAGGCACATCCGGGCGTGGCCCAGTGGCACTTAACTGGCCCCAGCTCGGGTCTCGATCGGTTTGGCATTAATTAAAGCACCAAGTACATTACAGAAGACGATCTGTGGTTTCATAAGCTTTCACCCTGCGGCACGTGCACATCTGTCGAAGCCCCCAGGTGTGCGTGTGGGTATGGAAGCCTTTACAGGGTGTTCTGGGGCAAAGAGGAAACAGAGGTGTGGCAGGGACGCGGGAGGGGCGGGGGAGGCCGGGCCTCTCCTGGCCGCCTGGGCACCGTCCTGCGGTCCGTGCTGGGGCCGGCAGGGGTGCGGTGAACGGTGGGGGGGTGGTGGGTGGGCCAAGCCTTCCAGAGCCGTCCCGGCCCCTTCCCCCGGAGCCGTGCCCCTCCTGGAGCTCAGTGGCTGGCCTTGGTGCCACTCCCTGCCCCCAGGGCTACCTTGCGCTCAGCTGCCGGCTCTGAGCACCCCAAGTCTGCCCTGTACTCCCCAGCCCCTAGGCCCTGCCCCTCAAGGCTGATGGAGTCCGACACTCTTGTGCTTGGGGGCAGGGCATCAGGGTGGTCCCGGGACTCATGCAGCAGCCCCTTGGCAGGGGCCTTACTCGCCTGGGCCGGTGGGCTCCGGAGAACCCGAGCTGGGGTGACGGGCGGGTAGCTCCTGTCTGGCCCTGGGCCTGACTCTGTCACTTCCCAGAGAGATGGTCCCTGAGGTGGCCTTGTCCTGCGCTCTGTCTTCTCCACTTGGGCACAGGTGACCTTGTCCCGCTTACACGGTGGAAGGTGACGCGATGAGCACTCAGAGGGCCGGGGTAGCTGCCATGGGCCACAGAGGTGCGTCCACCTGGCGGGTGCCCAGGGGAAGGCCGCCGCGCTCGGGCCCCGGAGCCGCTGGGGCAGATGGGTTTTGGGGATCTGGGACCTCATCCTTCCTTGCAATCTGATAGGGACTGAAAGACTAAGGCCGACAAAAGCGCCCTTGTTCCTGGTCTCAACTCAGCAGACGATGCACGCGGCCCTCGCAGGAGAAAAAAGCAGTTAGAGTAACAGCCAGCGAGAGGGCCCCGGGCGGCTGGTGATCAAACCCGAGGCGACAGGGTTCCTGTGTGATGTGGTTATGAATTTGTTTTCAAAAGAAAATCTTGAAAAAGAGTCTTTCAAGGGAAATTTTTGCAGAACCTGCCTGGCCTTGATCCCAGCCCCAGATCTGCTGATGGCCCTGGCCGCACTGGTGGGAGACAGCCAAGGGGTGGTGGGGGGGGGGGGGCGGACACCAAGGCCTGGGGCTCAAGGGAGAGAGCCCCCTGCTCTGGGAGGCAGTTCGCGGTGCCCTGGGGCCACGGGCGGTCAGGGTCTCAAGGTGGGGCAGGACCTGCTCTCGGGACATCTGAGAGCCGTCTGTAGGGTCCCGGGATGAAGGTCACTTGGGCCCTCCTGTTTGCAGACTGTCCAGGACCCGTGTGGGCTGCAGGGAGTTGGGGGTCCGAGGCTCAAGGCACGCAGGAGTCTGGGGCCCCAGCTGGCTCCACGCTGGCTCGCACGCCAGGGACACGCACGGGGACATGGCTGCCATGACTCAGCCTGTCTGCATAACCTCACCTTTCACCTGCCCTCCATCCGTCCTGCAGGCCCCCAGCTCTCCCCCTCCCATGTCACAGATACCAGGGAGGTGCGGGAGTGAAGGCCCAAGGAAGGTGGGGGCCCTGGGGCTGCCGCCGGCCGTCTTCTCCCCCACCCCCCCACCCCCCCCCCCGGCTGCAGACCTGAGACACCTGCACGGTCCCCGTTCTCCCGGCCCCACCACTGCCGAGCCCATTAGACGGCGAAGCGGCTGCGGTGCAGGTGCACCTCGAGTCCCTGGAGGCTTCCTGGAGGAAGGGGTGTGGCTGGCCCACAGCTGGGGGCAGGGCTAGGAGGGACTCGGGGTAGGGGTAGCTTCCCCCAGCTAGGAGGGAGCCCCGTGCTCGAAAGCTCAGGGCAGAAGCCCGCCTTGCCTGTCCAGGGCCCCAGGGCCCCAGCAGCACCCCAAAGTCTCACCCCAAAGTCTCCCGCCACCCCTTCCAAACACACAGAGATCATGCGAAGCCACCAACACAGGGTGGGACACGGGGTCTGAGGAGTGAATGCTGACCGGCCCGCCCTATGACACAGCCTGGCCACGCCGAGCGGGACCACGGGCCCTGCTGGACGCAGGAAGGACCGAGGGGGTGACACCCCACCTGGGGCCGTGGGGCCACCGAGCAGGTGGTCCCGTCCCCACTCCGGGACTTTTGGGGCCTCTATCCCCGTAGACTGCCATGCCTGTGCCCTGCTCCTGTGGGCGTGGCCCCTGGTCCTCGCTCAGAAAGCCGCTGCCTGGTCAGGGAGGGCGGCGGGGGTCACGGGGACCTATGACTTTTGCCCCCTGTGCCCTCCCGCACATGCCGGGCACCCGTGTCCACGCGGAGGTGTTGGCTCCATCTGGGGTCTGCCTGCCCAGAGCTCTCCCCACTGACTGTGCCAGCAGGAGGGCCCCCTGATGCGACAGCCGTGGTCCGCTGTCCTCTGGATCTGGAGCGCGCCAGGCTCGGGCGGGGGACACACACCGGCACGTGCACACTGCGAGCACACGGCGTCCTGCACTCCCATCTAGGCCTTTCCACCTCTCTGGGCCCGGCCCGTCCCTTCCGCGGTTTCCTCGCCTCAGGAGAAGGTTGCAAATCTCGGCGTCAGGCTCAGCATCGTGTCTGTCGGTGGAGCCGGGGAGAGCCCTGCCCCCTCCCCTCCCCTGCCACGGCCCAGCCCAGGCTAGGCCGCCATGCTCCCTGGCTGGGACGCTTGCAGTAGCCTGTCAGCCAGCTTTCCCCTGCAACGAGCTCCACCTCAGTCCCAGAAGCCGCGTCCCTGCTGTGGTCCCCTGGCACGTCCCCCTTGGCTTTCTGGCCTCCCCTCCTTCTTCCCTCTTTATTCACTCCACTCCAGACCTCTGGACCGGTCCGTAAACATGGTGGCCTGTGTCGGGGACGCTCCTGCTGTCGGCACCAGCCACTCCCACCCTTAGGTCTTACCAACATCACCGACCGAGCTCGCCGCCCTCCCGATCCCCCTGAGCAGCGCCTAACCTCTTTCCCCCGAGACGCCCAGTGTGGGTTTGTGTCACTCATCAGAATTAGGCTCCACGCGCCCGGGACCCCCGCCCTTCCTCGCCAGCGCTGGGGGGCTCCGGTGAACGCTGGCAGAATCAACGTAGCGGGTGCTACGGGGCCCAGCCCCCCGGGGACCCTCGGGCCAAGGGGAAGGGGGGAGGCGCGAGGTGTCCCTGCCCGGCGGGCGGCCCGGCCGGCCCCGAGCGCACATGTGGCCTGCGCTGGGCCCCCGACTCCTCGGGGCTCGGGAGCCCCCTCCCCCACGGCAAGCCGTTGACAACAGCACCCGTAAATCACCCTCTCGGGAGGGCCCGTGGGGCCGGGCCGTCTTACAGAGCCGGGTATGAGTGGGAATAGATCACAGCACTTCGTAACGTCCTAATTTATGGCAGGAGACGGTGTAATTGCGTTTATGGCTTTGTTTTAGTGCTTTCGCTCTTGGAGGAAGACCGACCGTGTTTCTAGCTGCTGGGGTTTACTGCCAGTCCCCGGGGCAGCCGCTCGGCTGGGCCTTTCCGCCCTGCGGCCAGCGGGCGTGCACCCAGCCGCCCCGGGGGGCGTGCAGGGTAGCCGCGGGAGGCTGGGAGGGGGGGGGGTGGCTGTGTGCATACAGGTGTGCCGCATAAGCGCGGGGTCCGGGTGCAAGGGGAGGGCCGGGCACCGGACAGGCCGCCTGGGTTCGGGTCCCAGCGGGGTGGGCTGGGGTGGGTCGCTGCCTGAGCCCGCTTCTCCGGGCGATGGCACAAGCCCCCTCGGCGGGAAGCTGCAGGGATTGAAAGGGTTCACGCTCGGGACCCCGGAACCAGGGCCCGGCACCCGCTGAACTCCGACGAAGGGTCCCGCTGCCTCGAGACCAGTGATTCCTGAGAGCGCATGTTCAGGCGTGCACGTGTGCTGTGCGGACTGAGGCTGAGCCAGGATTCCGGCGCAGGCCGGTCGGCGCGTGTGTGTGCACACGCGTGTGCACACACACCCACACCGGGCTTTACAGAGCATGGGAGACTGTGTCGGGGGATGCGTGGGCCGCTCGGGTGTGATTTTACACAGTTCGCCGCCCACCAAATCGTCCCCTGAGCTGCCGAGGGTGTGAGTGTGTCTAGCGGGACCTTGAGGCCCCTGGGCCTTTGCACGTGCCAAGGAGGTGAGTGCCGGTCCACAGCCGGCGGTGCTGCTGGGACAGCGCGACACAGGGGGTGAGCAGCAGGGGCCCCACTCGGCGGGGGGCTCTGCGAGGTGCCAGGTGTCTTCCAACAGGGACTCGTGGCCACCAACACACGTCGTGTCCTTCCGCCGTCTCCTGGGCCTTCTGCTTGGGTGAACACCGGCCCAGAGAGGCAGGAGACACGGCAGCCACTGCGTCTCGGCCCCAGCACCGGTGTCACGGGGGGCTCGATGGGTGGGCACTTTGCTAAGGTGAGTGTTTTGGAGTCTGCAGACCAGGGCCCCTGTCCCAGCCCCTGTCCCTTGCGTCGCCTGCTGTGCCATTCGCGCTGCAGGGCGGATGGAGGAGGCCGCGCACATGGAGGAGGCAGGTGGCCTGAGCCGGGTCTCGGCCGGGTCCTTGGCGTACTGTGACCGGACGGTGAGGGCCTGGTCAGTGCCACTCCCCAGGCCCCTTCGGGAGGCCTGCCTGGGCCTGGCTGGCCCTCGCTGAGCACGCCGCAGGAGCACGGGTCGCCTGCCTCTGAGAAAGTCCTCCCCGCCCACAGACACGTGCTTGCCTGGGGGCGGGAGAAGGGGGGACCCCCAGAACCGCCGGGCTCCGGGCCGTCCGCCGACGGGGGCCTCAGGATCATGGCGCACCCCTGCACGCCCAGCCCCAGGGCATCCCTCTGCACAGACACCCCCAACTCCAGGCCCCAGCTCCGTGCTCCCCGCAGGGACTCCAGGACCTCGCCTCCGCCGGCACACGGGTCTCACGGGGCCTCGGCCCAGCAGGTCCCAGAGGGCACTCGGGCTCCAGCCTGCCCCCAGCCCTGTCCTCCCAGCTCCGACATTCACACAGTACAGCACTCAGCACCTCTCACCCGCTGGGGCCCTGAATCCAACCCCTGGCCTCCCCTTCTCCGACACCCCAGCCTGGCCGGCCGCGTCGCTGGATGGGACTGTCATAGCCATTTGTCACCCATGGGCTGGGCCGTCTCCCTTTCGCCCTAGACAGCTGCCAGGCCGAGCTTCCCCCCGCGGACCTGCGCTACCGCCCCCCGTGGAATTCCCGGAGCGAGAGCGAATCTTCTGCAGCCCCCTCACCCAGTCCTCCCCGAGCCTCTTCTCTCAGACCCTGAGCACATACGCCCCTGTTGGTCCTGCCCCAGGGCCTTTGAACGTGCTATTCGCTCTGCCACCACGTCGTATAACCTCAGCTCCATGTCGAGAGCAGACTTCCCGACCTTTCCAGCCAGGAGCCTCCTGATCTCACTGCTCACAGTTCCATTTGCACCCCTCCCCGCCCCGCAAAGTGTCCTAGTGTGTTGGTTTACGTGCTCGTGGCCCCTTCCGCCAACCGAAGCCTCCTGAGGCCAGGCCTTCGACCACGCTGTCACTGTTGTATCCCCAGAGGGTCTCCCAGAGCCTGGCATGTAGTAGGTGCCAGGTAGATACACGTGGCATAAAGTTGGTGCCTCGCAAATACTGCTGGCTGAGCAAACGAGGCCCCCTGACATTCTCCGGGGGCCCCGGTGCCAGGCAGGAGGGACAGAGGTCCCCCAAACCCAGGGCTTGCTCTGTCTCTGGAGCAGGGGCCAGGAGCACTGCCGTCACTGCTCTCAGGCCTTGTCATCGTCATTGATTTACAAGGGCTCTTTGTATATTAAGGAAGCCTGTCCTTCGACACGTGCATCCCGACCGGTTTTCCCTAGTGTGCTATTTGCGTCGTGAATCAGTTTGTGGCAATCGTGAATATTACGTTTCGTCCTGCCGTACAAAAGTCTTATTTATCTGTTTGCTTTTTCACGCAGTGGGCGTTATCCCTCTTCCCCTTTCTGGCTTCTAGATTTCTGTGCACACCTGGGTGGCCCTTTCTTCCTGGTGCTTTTTTGGATGTGTACTTTACCCGCAAATCTTTGATTTGCATGGGACTTAGTTTGAACTAAGGTTTCAGTGCTGATCCTATCGATGCACCGAGCTTTACTGAGTGGCCTTCCTTTTCCCCTCTGCACGCGAAGACCTTTTTATATACGATGTTCGTTACGCCCCAACCTACCTTGCCATCTGTGCGAAGACCCTAATGATGGCGGCCTAACAACGCGCTTTGCTCTGGGTCATTCCTACACGGCAGGGCTGTTCTTTCTGGAGGTGGAGAACCTTGGTAGCTCCGTCCCCGGGCCCAGCAGAAGAGGCCTCGAGGGGAGCGGGGACCAGCTCACCGGGACAAGGCCAGTGCGCTCTGCCCTTGGCCCCCGCGGCCCGAGGGATGCGTTCTTCTGCTCCCACCCGGGGGAAGCCTGTCCTCTGTCCCACTGTGTGGTCCGAGCCCATCGCCCGCCCTGCCGGCCCCGGCCTCGGAGCCCCCTGTCTGGCCCCGCTCCCGCCCCCTCCCTCCTGGCCGTGAGGAACATCCTCCTGGGACCCCACGTGGCTCGTGCCCTCAGCTCGTCCACGTTCTGCCATCTCCTCCACGAAGCCTCCCTGGGTTCTGTCCTGCATGCAGAGAACTGCCCCCCCAGGCCCCGGCCCCCGTCTACCTTTCCTTTCCTCCAAAACTCATGCCCACACCACCGGCCTGTTTCTCATGGGTTTTACTTCCTGTAAAACCCCCCGCGGATGAAAAGCCCTGCAGAATCTGCGGGCGCTGTGCTGTTCGCGGACACAGTCCGTCCTCCCGGACACGCAGTCCCCTGCCCTCCCCCGCGCCTTCGTTGGGGACGACACATCCACGGCCCCAGCAAGCCCCACTGAGGCCTCCGCGACCGGCTTACAGCAACGCTTCAGGGAGGAGAAGGCTCCCGGCGCAGAGGGGGTCGGGGCAGAGTCAGGGGGACCCGGAAGGGGGGTCCGGGCGGTGGGCTGGGGGAGACCCCGGGCGGGGCTCGGGCCTCCCTGCCGGGCCGGCCAGCCCCCAGCGGGGCCTCCGGGGGGTCCCGGCAGCGGAGGCCAAGCAGGGGCCGCCGCCCGCCCTGCCCACGTCCGGCAGCCCTGGGCCGGGCCGACGGAGCCGCCCTGCTCGGGGGCCGGGCAAGCGGGAATGTAGGGCAGGCTGGAAACGGGGGCTGGAAGCGAGAGGCCGTGTTTATGTTGGCGGTGCAAACGCCCCACCTGCGTTTGATTCTCCCCCGCCTCCCCCCTGCGCTGCCCCTCTGACGAGCCTCAGAGTCCAGGAAGCCAGGGGGACGCCGGGCAGGACACTTTGTACCTGGAGCCAGCGGCGGGGCGGCGGGGGGGTGCCTCGGCCGAACCCCAGGCCAGCGGGAGGGTGATACCCCGCCCGGCGACGGCTGGCAGGTGGGCAGGGGCTGCCGGTGGCTCTGCTGGCTGTGTGCTTTCTGCCACCGGCTGCTTCCGGTCAGGCCTGGCCACCCCCACGGCCCCACCCGGGGGGGCCCTCGGCCGGGGCCTGGCGTACGGGACCCCTAAGCCCAGCAGCCTCCGGGCCACCTAGCGGTGCCCCCTCCAGGCTCGGCTCACCCTCCCTGCAGCTCTCCATGGCCAACAGACCTTGCCTCTGCCCTCACAGCCCGTCTTGGCCCTAAGCGCAGCCCACGGAGGTCTCCCTACTGCCCTCGGAATGGAGACACGGCCCCGCCTTGGCCACAGGGCCCCTCACGGTCTGGGCCCTGTGTCCCACCTCAGTCCCTGCCCCTTCACGCCCCAGGCTGGCCTCCTCCGGTTCCTTGGATGTGCCACAACCCTCCCTGCCTCAGGATCTTTGCACCAGCCGGTCCCACTTCCTGGAATAGTCCACCCCTCCGCAGAGCCCACGGATCCTTCTCCTTCTTCTGCCCCGGGCACCGCTGGCATTGTTTGCTTCCTCAACATCTGCCTCCCTGAAAGCAGGGACAGGCCATCCGTGACCCCTCACCGGCCGGCTGACTCTGGGCCCAACGGGGAGGGGACAGCTGCGTGGGGCAGCTGAAGGGGCCCGTCTGAGAATGGAGGTCCCCGGGTATGTGGTTGGGTCTCCTGGGGGGCAGGGTCTGGCTCCCCTGGACAGTCCCTCAGGCCCATGAAAGAAGGAGAAGGCCCCGGCGTGTCCCCCAGGTTCCCAGCACCTCACAGCTGCCTCTGACCAGTTCCCTGTCCCCCAGCTCCGGCCACACCCACGGCCCGGAGCGTTTTCTCTGCACCCCTCTCTCAGGCCGCGCTCCCTGGCCCCGCTCAGCCTGGGCCCACAGGCTGGGGCCCGTGCACCCAACCCCACCTGCCCGGCCCTGCCGGCCGAGCCCCCTCCCCAGTGCACGGCCCGGCCCGGCCCGGCCCGGCCAGGGGTTCTCGTGGTCTCGTCTTCCAGCCGGCCCGCTCGCAAGGTGCGCGTGGTCCAAGTGCTGCCCCCAAACGCCAAGACGTTTTAGAGAGATGTCCCCTTGGACCGGCCGCCTCACCCGGCTCCTGTCCCCTCCCAGGTCACCTGGCTTTTCCCCCTGCGGCTGTACTCGAAGGCACCGACGTCTGCACGTGGACAGACTCTCTCCGCGGCAGCTCTTAGCATAAATGGTAACGGGAGACGCTACAGCTCTCCACTGGCTTGTTTTTATTCCACACGGGTCTGGGGGTTGTCTTGTGGAAACATGTCCACGGAGCCTGCTCCTGGGGGCGGCCGCGCAGGGAGCCCGTTCGTGGGGCTCTGGGAGAGTCACGTGGCTGGTGGCGGGGAGGCTGAGGGCTCAGAGGACGACCCCCACCCCCCGCCTCCATCCCCCAGCTGTGCAGGCTCCGAGGGACTCAGGGGAGGGGGCTCTGCTCCGGGAAGTGGCCTTCTGGGGGCCGGGGCCAAGGCTGTGCTCTGCAGTGGCCCTTCCACGTGGCCCCTGCACCTGCCTTTCTGCTCCCACTGGCCCCTCCTTGGCCCGGGGCTCACAGTCAAGCCTTGAGGACGACCCTCCCCTCTTGCTAAAGGGTTCTTCCTCCTTTATTCTGGGGACTGGGCTGCCCCGCAGGTGGGGTGGGCCTCCTGTGACCCCGCCTCCGACATGCCCTCGACCCCAGAGACCACTGGCCCCCGACAGTGCACTTTGTGTCCTTCGGCCGTCTCTCACCTTCCCCACCCCCTTGCCACCAGGAAGGATCGCTTCTGCCCGACACCTGTCCCCCTGGCCGCTTGGCTAAGCCACACGCTGTGTCCCCCGCTCCCCGGCCGCTGCAGACCCGGGACAGTCCGCCCGCATCCGGCCCGGGGGTCCCCCAGAACGCTGCCGGCTTGCACCCTGCTGGCCCACTCACCTCCCACGGTCTGCCGCCTCCCCCAGAGCTCTGCGTGCCCTTCTCCGTCTGCACCTCGAGGACCCGGGGGAGAGGGGTCCTCTGCCCTGGCCTGTCCTCGGGCTGTCCAGCCGCTGTCCGAGGCCGCCCCACAGAGAACACCAGCCAGCTTAGCTCTCTCCCCTCTCCCCAGGTCACCGGCATGCCCCTCCCTCCACCAGCAGACTCCCCATCACGAACAAGCAAAACGAACGAAGCCCTCCCTTGACTTTGCCCCGTGGCCACAGCCCCCCCCCCCCCCCCCCCGTCTCTCCTGGGAGGTGCTGTCCCCTGTCCTCTGGGCCCAGGCCGGGCAGCACCTGCATCCAGCACCACGCACGGGCCTCCTGCCTGCTGGGCCGCCTCTGCAAGACGTCAAGGCGTCCGGGACTCAGTGAGTCCTCTCTGGGCCCGACGTCTCTCCCAGGCCGCTCCTGTCCGAGATCCCTGCTTAGGTAAGGGGTCAGGTCAGAAATCCCGGGGCCTCCCGGCTCCTTGCTCTCGGATCTCTCATGTGAACCAACCCCAGAGGCACCAGCATGGTCAAGGCTGGACACATTCGGGGCCCAGCAAATCGATCTCGAATCTGAGCCTCCCTCCTGCCCGCCATAGCCGTTGCCCTGGGCTGAGCCACCAGCAACCCACCGCATGCCACGGCCGCCTCTCACCTGTGGCCCCATAGCCACTCTTAGACCTCAGGAGAAGGGCTTAATATGAGGGCTCCCCGCGCCCTCAGCACCAAGGCCAGGGTCACCGTCGTGGCCCTGATGCCCATCACAATCCGGTCACGTCTTCCTTGCTGCCCCTGCTTGATCGGCTCTGTCTTATGGGCCTTCTGTGCAGGCTCAGTCCTGCCACGGGGCCTTTGCACCTGCTGCCTGTGAGGCAGGCTCTCCGCTCTGTGAGCTTCAGGCTGCCTCTGCCGTCCTTGAAGCATTTACACAAGTGCCCCTCTCAGGTACCACCCCATCCCGGCATGCCTGTGACCTATCCGCTGCCCTGTCCTCGGCCCCTATCACCGTTTTGCCGCCCTGTCTCCTTTTGTGTCTCTGTCCACTGCAGATGGTCAGCTCCTTGAGGGCGGGGCTCGTCGCAGCTGCTAGGCCAGGGCCGGGCGCATAGTAGGCGCTTCGTGAAGACTCGTGCAGAAGGGGGCCACCAGAGGCCGGAACTGTTCAGGTCGGCTCCAGGGAGGGCGACCAGCAGAGGGGCTGAGGGGCTCGGCCCGCGTGTGTGCTCACGCACGCGTGCCTGCATGGGTGCACACACACGAGCTTCCGCCAGAGCCGTGCCGAGGGCCGCACCGGCTGCGGGTGAAAGCTGGGAGCTGGCACCTGCAGGACTCAGGGGTGGCGGCCGGGACGGGGGTGCGGGAGGGCTAAGGTACAGACCGGCCCCCCGCGGTCCCCGGGGGCCCTGCCTGCTCTCGAGGTGCCGGGGTGTCGGGTCTCACTGCCTCTCCCGCCTTGGTCCTGGCCCGGAGACAGCAGCCCCATGACTCAGCAGCCCGGCGCAGGCTGCAGCTGTGGCTGAACGAGACGGGCAGGCAGCCCCCGGCCCCCCGGCCCCCCGGCCCCCGGGCCCCCGGGCCCCCCGGCCCCCGGGCTGGGACCCAGCCCGCGGCTGCTCCCCCACCCCCACTTCCTGCTCAAGCTCCTAGGACAGGATTCCCTGAATTCGCCGCCCCCTGAGGCTGGAACCAGGTTGCAGGCTGGGCCCGAGCGCTCTGGGCTGGGGTCCCAGATGGGGGCCGGGGTGGCCGGGCCTGGAATCTGGCATCCCGCCCCTTTCCTGGCACCTGCAAGAGCCTGTGGGGAGGGAGGTGTGGGACGTGCCCCACGGCAGGGCCGGAGCCCCCTTCCGGAACCTGCCTTCCTAGGGAAGTCGCAGGGGTTTCCTCCCCTGTGGGCTCAAGCCCAGTGTCCTGCCTGGAATGTGAGGCCTTGCTGGGAGCTTGGGGTGTGCCTTCCCCACGTCGTGGAAGTGACAACGCCCTCCCAAGGCTGCTCCCTCCTGGCTCGTGAGGCCCAGGGCCCTGAGCCAGAAGCCCCCTCAGCCTGTCCTTCCTCTGCCCGACACTGTCTGCCTCTTACACAGCCCTCGGGATGGGGAGCTCAGTATCTCATGGGTAAGCCCGGCATGCTCGCTCTGTCTGGGTGTTGGGGCAGATCCCTCCACGAAGCACGAACCCAAGCCCCGGCAGAACGGGCAGAGGGGCCTCCGGGAGGCTGGGGCTGGGGCGGGAGCACACAGGCAGTTCGCCGAGGCCTCCCACAGCGACTTCTGGTCCTCCGGCCATCAGAACAGCGAGGGGCCCTCCAGACTCGCCTGTCCTCTCCGCCCCCCTAACCGCCCCCTCCCTGGCACCTCGGTGCTGCACCCGGCACCCTGCCCCGTGCCTTGCCCGCGCTCTGCCCACTGCCCCCCTCCAAGTCCCTCACCCTTCACGGCTCAGCTTGGGGTGGTTCCCACCTCGCCGGGTCTGGGCGCCTCCCCGGGACCCACCTCCCGGGGACGTGTGGCCCCGGGGAGGCCTGTGCTCTCACCTGGCCACAGCCAGGCACAGCAGGTGCTCGGTGTCATGTGTGGGGGCGGACCCGAGCCTCTGTCCCCCCGCCGCCCCGGCCCGGGTGCCCAGGCCCTGGCCACGCTCCCCGTGGCTAAACAGGGTGTTGCTGCGACCCCTCCCCCCACCCCCCCCCCACCCCCCACCGAGACCGACTCTCTGGGAAGCGGGTGAGGAGGTGGGGGAGCAGGGTGGGCGGGCAGGAAGTTGCCGGGGCTCCAGGCCAGGCCCCGAGTGCTCCAGCCCCATCTGGACAGAATTGGCCGGTCCCGCGCCCTCTCTGCTCCCAGCACCCCTCCTTCCCAGGCAGGCGGACGTTCCCGGCCCTCCCCTCCGTCCCCGTTCCCTGGCCCACCTTCCCTACTGTTGCCTGAGGTCCCTCCCTGGGGCCCCTGCCCTTGGGGTTCTCGCTGGCTCCCCCGTTCTGCTGGCTGGGTGTGGCTGACCGCCTGGTCAACAGCCCGACCCCACCTGGCCTTCGGTCACCTCTCCTGGCTTTTGTCGTGGCCTCTGTTAGCCACGCGTGGGAGGGGCGCTCTGAGAGGCGGTGGAGGGGTGGGTCTGCCCGTCCGGGGCCTGGGCCAGTCTCTCGACCCCCTGCCCTGCAGTCTCGTCCCGGTCACGGGGGCACGTGGTGGTCAAGTCATTTACAGTCACTGACGGAGGGCAGGGGCCCAGGGCAGACCCAGAATGTCCTGGCCGTGCCCGGGGGCCCATCCTGTGGCACGGGTGACCCACGGATCAAGGTGGTCTTTACACAGGTGCCGGGAGAGGGCACAAATCCCCAGAGTTCCAGGCTCCTGTTTGGGGCGGTGTCCTGGGAGGGGAGCCCGGGGGGCAGGTGGGGGGCCTGGCTCTCAGGCTCTGCCTCCCCCCTCCTCCCCCAGCCTGGACGGACACCGGGAGGGCTGCGGCGAAGGTGGGGCCCCCCAGGCCAAGAGAGACCATCTCTGGACACAGGGGCCTCCCCTAGTCGAGTTCCCCGGGGTTCCGGGGTCCCACCCTACCCGGGGCGGGCACTGCAAGGCACTGGCCCCGGTTCCGTCACTCTTGGGCCTCGATCCACTGGCTTCTCCGGAAGCCCACGGGCCGCCCGCCATTTGGGGAAGGGAGGAGGGGCCGGGGCCGGTGGCAGGCCCTCCACATGCCACCTGCCCGCGGCGGGGAAGGGAGGCCTGTGCTACCCCAGGGCGTCCACCCACCCTGGGCAGAGGAGTCTGCATGGGGGCCTGGTCAAAACGGAAAAGAAAGGGACTTTTCCGCATCCTCACGGCCCCCTGGCCGGGCCACCCATGGCCCCTGTGAAAGTGACAGAGCCACTTTTGTCCCCCTGCACTCTTGTCCCCACCTCAGTCCAGTCTCCACACCAAAGCTGTGACCTCAGGAAGCCCGGCTCTGACCCCGAAGTGTGTGGCCACAGGGCCGGGGCACTGGTGGGGAGAGATTCGGGGTGTCCTCGGGAGGCCGGAGCGGAGTGGCGGGGGTTCCCAGGAAAGCCCACAATGCTCGGAAGGTGAGTGGAAGGGTGGGGGAGGCGTCCACCCAGGAGGGGGGTGGGGGGCTGGCTGGGGGCCCGTCTGGCCTAGGCTGACCTGGGAGCTGATGAGAAATTCAGGCCCCAGCCTGCGGCTCCCAGCCCGCCCTTCCTGCTCCTGAGGCCGGAAGGAAGAGCTCTTGGGGACACTGGGGCTGGGTGGGGGGGACCCACACTGGCCAGACCGGGTATGGTCTGCAGGCCTCTGGGAGGACGTGGGTGGCCCACTGTCACAGCCTGCAGGTTCCCCATTCGTGCCCAGATCCAGGGGCCTTGGAGACCATCCTTTGGTACCACTTGGGTCACATCTCAGCAGAAGCCCCCGTGCCTCTGTCAGCCTGAGTTAAAGGCGGGGAGGGCGTCCCCACTAGTGAGCCCTTCTCTCTCATTGCTGTCCCCTCCCACCGAGCCCCAGCCCCCGGCTCCCGTCCAGGGACCTGTCAGCTCCAAGTCTGCACATGTAGCTTGAAGTGCCTGCCTCTTTACCTGCTCTCCTGCTCTTCTCAGACCTGGCAACACACCCTCCCCTTCCCCCTCTGAGCCCCTGCCCTCTGCTGACCAAGCCCTCTTCCTCCTCCTTCCCCTCCTCCCCAGGAGGAGATCGTCAGATCTTCCAGTCTCCCCCACCATCGCTCCCTGCCTCCGTTAGGGAGTTTTCTCACCGTCAGCAAGCGAGGCCACTTGAAGAGCTCCCGAGGGTGCTATATCCCCCATCCCTAATTCGGCCCCAGACGCAGCCCTTCAGCCTTCTCCGCTGTCTCGTCACTTGACCTTGGTATTTCTAAATCAATGCTTATATTACGATTCCTTGCTTTTGCAGTTTTAGATGTTATCTAGCAACTGCCTAACATGGAAGACGAGAGATCACGATTTCATTTTCACAACCCCTGCTCCTACCACTCCCCCACCTCTCAGTAGAGTTATATTGCAATTCCAGGCTAAGTAAGTATTTACTGTTCGTGTTTTATGTAAAAATTACGCAACTTTATATGCCTACATAAATGAGGTTTTTACTTGCGTCATGCGGTCTTCTATGATTACGACTTTTTGTTTTGCCTGGGGTTAAGAGTTGCCTTCATGTTTTGTTTAACATTTTAAAAAAGATTTTAAGTAATCTCTACATCCAACGTGAGATTCAGACCTACAACCCCAAGATCAAAGTTGCGTGCTCTACTGACTGAGCCACACAGGTGCCCCTGTTTTGTTGAATTTTTAATGCATCTGTCACTAATTCATTCTGAAACTTTCTGCCAGAATTGTAAAGCTTCTATTCATTCAGCTGAGAACACTAGCAATCTATCAGCTTCATAATGTTTTTTTCCTGGAAGTTTCTTCCTGGAGTCCTTGAAAGACTGGTTGTTCTCCAGGCCTGCTGAACAACTGTAATATCTAGAACTTCTTTCCCTCTCATGTTGGGAATTTCCTTAGCCAGTTGGTCTATCTTTAATTATCTATCTATCTATCTATCTATCTATCTATCTATCTATCTATCATCTATTTTTTGGTGTTGGATTCTCCTGGTTCTTGGAGCCTATGCCTTTCTTTTTTGGTTTTCTCTTCATTTTGCTGGAGCATATCCTCAAGTGACTTTCTGAGAAAAGGCACGTGGTAGGTAAAACTTTTGACTGTGAGTGTCTGAAAATGTCTTTAATCTACTTTCATACCTGAGACTTTGAGTGTAGAATTCTAGATTGGAAATATTTTTGCCCTCAGAAGTTTAAAGGCATTTCTGCATTATGTGCTAGTTTTCCGCATTGCTGTTGAAAAGTCTGATGACACTGTGATTCACTACACTGTGTATGTGACCCACGTCTTCTCTCTGGAAACCTAGGACGTCCACTTTATTGCCGGTGTCAATGAAATCACAACCTGGGGCCCTGATGAGGACACTTGGGGAATTAAGGAGGAAAGAGTAGAAGTCTTACTTCTTAGCATAGAAGTGTTCACTGAGTCCCGCTTGTCTTTATCGCGATGGCTCACTCTCCACCCCAGCTGCTCCTGGTGTCCCCATATTCAGAACCTCTCAGAGCCAGCTTCTCCAGGGGCTAAGCCTCCTGTCTCTGGCTGGACTGGGGGACAGGCAGTACCCGGCTTCACGGGCTGGGAGCATGTATGGCCGGGGAAGTGTCTGCTGCTCGGACCATCTCCAGTAAACATCCTGTCTTCAGTCCCCTCCGGCAGTTTGGAGGCTCCCTGGGGCACCTGACCACGAGCCGGCCCTGGGTTCTGGGCTGGGAGCCTGTCCACTCTCGGTGGCTCTTACTCCTGCAGGGCATAGTGCCAACACTCCGGGTCTCCAGAGGTCCTTCTGCCTCCCCATCTCTACACTTTTGTCTCTCTTTTCTTCCCTTCTGATCACGTAAGCCCTGTTGATTTATATTTTAGAACACTTAAATGTCTTTACTGTCGTTTTAATGGGGTTTGGAGGGAGTAGAAATAAACACACGTGTTAATTTGCTGCATTTAACCAGAGGGTGTATAGTGACTTCTCAGCCGTCTTCATCTGGCTTGTGGTCCCTGGCACCCACTGCTCTGGTTACCAGTGGCCTCCCAGTGGCCAACTCACCCTGTCTTCTGCCCTGACTTCTCAGAGTTTTCCTCTGGGGGAGGGCGGGTCCCCCCACTGAAGCCCTCCAGCTCCCGGGACCCCACTCCCCTGGGTTCTCTCTTCCAAGCGCCCCCCCCCCGGGACCCCCTTTCTCTGCTGGCCATCGCCTGGTGGCTGCCTCACTTTGCCCCTGTCTCCGGCCTCCCCGCGTCCACACGCTGGTGGTTCCTGGTTCCTCAGGGCCAACCACGCCGTGGAGCCCCAGCCCTGGCCTCGCCACTTTGGTGTCTCGGGGGCATCCCGAATCGATACGTCCTGTCCTCCTTGTTCTCTTCATCCTAGGAGGTGGCGGTGCCACACAGCCGTCTGCTCCGCTGCCGTGTCCCCTCCCCTTTCCTCACTGGCAACGTCCGGTTCCCACCTGAGTTCCATCTGGGCTCCAGACACATGTAGGATTTGTCCTGGACAGAGATGTCAAGCGGTCCCCACGGCCGTTCTCTCTCTCTCCCTCTCTCTCTCCCTCTCTCACTTTCTCGCTCTTTCTCTCTTTACTAACAGAACCAGGAATTAAAGGGGTTGTGTGCCCGCCTGGAGTAGAGGTTTGGTTTCTCAGGGGCCCTTGTAGCGACTTGGGGCGTATGTTACATTCTGGTCAGTGGACGTAAGAGAAGCTCATACAGGTGGCCTCTGTGCAGGGTCTTGTCCCTCCTTCCTGCTGCTGGAATGCAGATGTGATGGCGACTGTGGGAGCAGCCACTGGGGGCCATGAGGCGGAAGATGTGTGTTCTGGACCAGGAAGCAGGCAGAGAGCAGAGTCCTGGGGCTTCCTGTGGTGCGACCCCGGGGGTGGCAGCATACTCTCTGGATTAGGTTACCACTGGTGTTGTCTTAGCGACAGCCGGGATCAGTCCCCTGCCCTGAACCCGGTCGGTCCCCTCTGGTGTCCCCGCCCCATTCAGCACAGAGCTCAGCAGCATGTAAGCCAGCGCAGGTCCCCTCCAGTCTTACAGCTTCGAACCGTCCTGCGACTTCCCATCAAAGTCCGAACTCCTTACGGGGGCGCTGCCGGACCCCGATCCGTGCTGCCAGCGCGCCGCCCTCCCCCGTCCACTGGCCTGGGTGCCACCGTCCCCCGAGCGAGCCAGGCTCTCACCCCAGGACCTCAGGACTGATGTCCCTGGCCCCCGAGTAAAGGTTGGTTGAATGACGTAGGGAACAGTTGAGCAAGTGACATAGTGCAGCCTCTGCTCTCAGAAAGCGCAGGAAGCTTCCAGGGCTCTGGATGGGGTCAGAGCCTGGCCGTCAGCACCACGAGGTGCCGTCGGGGCCAAGGGTGGCTGTGGCAGCCCTGCCTCGCTCCTGGATGCCTGTGCGGCTCACGGGTCCCTCATCTCGTGTCTGCCACAAGCACCCCACTGCTCACTCGCTGTGCGCCCCTCTTCCTCCCCCGGTCCTCGCTGCTCCGCAACCTTGCGCCTACCGGGGCGCCTGCGGGCTCCTTGCCCGTTTCTCCCTGGACCGAGCTTCCCGAGACGCGGTTTTGTGCAGCACCCCCAGCACCTGGCACCGTGCCTGGCACGCGGGAGGTGCCCGACTCATGGGTCGGTGGACCCGGGGTGGATACAGTTGCCCTGCACCCCTCTCCGTTCTCCCGGGGACCCGCTGGTGGCGGGCCGGGCGGGCCGGGCGGCCCCCCCACCCCCCCCCCCCCGCCATCTGCACCCTGTGGGCACCTGGCCGCAGATCGTGGGAGCAGAGGCAGGAAGGGCTCAGAGGCCAGGCCTGGCTCAGCCTCCAACACGGCCGTCCTCCGGAGTTTCCGTGACTGTCTGTGCGTAACCGCACGGTGGTTTCCATCCACGTTGCCAAGTGGCAGCCGCCGGGCCTGGCCACGGGTTCTGATCCCCAGCAAGCCTGCTCTCCGTCAGGCGGCCCTGGGAAGCTGGGGAGCACCGGGGGCCCGAAGGGTTAAGCCGCCCTCCACCACCCCGGTCTCGAAGGCCGGGCCCTCTTTCCTTCCAAGTCACAGCTGACGTGAAATGGAGCCTTAAAATGCAGCTGACACGGAAAACAATAGCGCTCCCTCGGAGAGGTTCTGCTGTGGGCTGGATGGCCCCCCGCCCCCCAATAATTACTCAAGACATTGGCATGAGCCAGGCCTGGTTAGGTAACAGGCTGCTTGCTCTGGAGACTTATAACTCACAGACAGTACACATGATCTCCGCAGACAACAAAATCGTTTCCAGGATGGCGGGGAGGGCGAGGCCTCAGGGAGAGGGTATGGGGGCAGGAGGAGCCCAGACCGGGCCCGGTGGGGGTGGGCCCGAGGGAGGGCCTCCAGGAGGCCCCAGGGATGCAGCCTGGGAACTTGGGAGCTGGGGAAGCTTCTGTGGGGAAGGCACCGCCCTGACCCTCGCCGCTCTGACCCCCCGCCCGCACCCCAGTCCCTGAGGCGTGAGGCCACCCCGGTCCGGTCCTCTACCGAGCAAAGCGCGGGGGACGCTCATTCATGCTGAAGTGTGAAGGTCCAACTGTGTTGGGAGAATTCCCTCCTTCTCTGCAGAAGATCGTTAATGGTCCGTCTACTGTCCGCGGCCCCCATGCACATTACTCCCTCAAGGGCAGGTCCACATACTTTCCCCCGGGTTCCCAGCGCCTAGTACATAGCAGACATTCAGAAAATATTTGTCGAAGACGACATCTAACCCGAAGAAGGAAGGGCCAATGGCATAACTTCAGGCACATGGGGAGGGGCCTCCTGGCAGCAAGTGCCAAAGGGACTCTGGCAAGCGGATGCCCGTGGACGCTCCTGCTGCCCTCAGTGCCTCTTTCGGACACCTGGGCCTCCGGAGTGCTCCCGCAGGAAATGCCCGTTTCCCTGGAAGGATGCTGGGCCGCGGCGGGCGGAGGACTCAGAACGTGTGGGCTGGGAAGGCCCTGCCTCGGCCTCCCCTCCCCGCCGTCCAGGTCTGCCCAGCAGCCCGGGCTCAGGCCCACGCCTGGGGACCCATGTCCGGGGCTGCGGGCGGAGGGAGGCTCCTGCGCGGGCCTGGCCTCGGACGCGGCTTGGGGGAGCAGTGCCTCCCGCCCTCTCCGGACCCGTGTTCCCCTGCGACCGGCTCTGGGCCCTAGGACACCCCTCCCCAGGTCCCTCTGACCTCCGCTCGGGCCCAGGCTGGGGTCCGGCCCGCCACCCCTCCTGCACTGTCCCCGTGCGGAAGCCAACGTGTGGACGCGGCACGGGCCCACGGCTCCCCTCGCCGGGCCCCTCTGCCGGGCAGAGCCGGCCTCTGTGGACTCCGGCTGTCCCCGCCCCGAGCGCCTGCCACCTCGCTCCGACACTCAGGCCCCAAGAATTTAGGGGGCGCCTACGATGCAGCAGCAGTGGGGGGGCCTGGTCACCCCGGTGATGTGATTTACGTCCCCGACCAGCGCAGTGTCCAGCGAGGTCAGAGTGGAGTCAGACCAAATGCGGATCCCGCGGCTCTGTGTGGCCGGGGCCCGGCTTGCTCTCCTCCCCTGCAGTCCCCTTGCAATCCCCTGGCTGGTGACCTCGTCCAGAAGGGTGACAGCCTTCTTCAGGTACCAGCCCTACGCTCGCCCCTCTCCAGCATCTGCTTTCAGCTTGGACCTCTCTGGGCCTCACACGCTGACTGCCGCAGGCAGGTGCCCCCAGGCAGCAGCTGAGGGACGTCACGTCCTCCTCTCTCAGGCCGTGGCCCTGCCTGGGAATCACAGCCTCCTCCTCTCTCGGGCTGTGTGGCCAACCGGAGCCTGGTGGGGGGCGGGGGGTGCCTTTCCTGCTGACGGCCCTGCCCCACCCCCGGACCCAACCCCTCCCCAGGAATGTGTTTGCCATGAGGTTTCTTCATTTAATTGACTTTAGACACGTTTCCTTGTCGGGGAGTGAGGACTGAGCTCTCACACCATTTATGATTCTCGAGCCTCTGATTTTCCGGTACAGCTTCACCATTATTTTGATTCAGTCCACAGCGGTCTGTGCCCAAGGCTTAGTCCCCTTAGAGCCAAAAGGTCCGTGGTTCCCCACCCTGTGTTCTGGTAAAACCTTTATCAGCGTGACCCTCAGCTGTCAGATGCCCCGAGGCCCCAGGTCACCTTCTGAGCCCACCCCACTCATTCTCCTGGGAGGCCTCCCCAGCTGCCGCTGTCCCCTGTTCGCACCCAGGCTGGGGCCACCCCACCTTCTCCCTGCCCACCTCTGGGGCCTCCTCTGTCCTGGTTTCTCCCACATTTTTCTGGGGCACACTCTCCATAAATTCATTATTTTTAAAAAATGTGTATTTATTCTTGAGACAGAGAGAGACAGAGCATGAGCAGAGGAGGGGCAGAGAGCGAGGGAGACACAGAATCGGAAGCAGGCTCCAGGCTCTGAGCTGTCAGCACAGAGCCCGACGCGGGGCCTGAACCCGTGAACCACGAGATCATGACCTGAGCCGAAGTCGGCCGCTTAACCGACTGAGACACCTAAGTGCCTCCATTCTCCGTCACTTTCTGAAACAAGGTGCAGGAAGTAAATTTTATGAACTCTCGGGGTCTGAAAACGCCTTCATGGGATGCTCGCCCTTAATGGATACTTTGGCTGGGTATAGAATGGGATTTTCCTTCACAAGTTTGAAAGCGTTTCTGTAAGTCTCTGCTGAAGACCAGCCTGCAGTTTGGTAGGCCGCCCACCCGCTGGTTCTTTAAGAGGATTTCCGGGAGTTCCAGGGTGGAAGGGGGTGAGCACACCACAGCTCCCCCCAGGTTCTAGGTGTGTTCCTCCTCCCATTCACATTTCCCCCCTCGGCCGTCTCCCACCCCTTCCTGGAAGGTCTGGGGGTTGGGTGGTAGGCAGCCTTGGATTGAGTTGCCGTGCTTCCTGGCTATTCCCACATCTCTGTCTTTATTTCACTTTCTGGGACATTTAATTCAACCATTTACCAAGCTTTTAAATATTTTCATTAATTTTTTTAAAGTTTATTTACTTGAGGGAGGGAGAGCAAGAGAGCAAGCAGGGGAGGGGCAGAGAGAGAGGGAGAGAGAGGGAATCCCAAGCAGGCTCCACAAGTCAGCGCAGAGCCCAACATAGGGCTCAGCCACACGAACCGTGAGATCGTGACCTGAGCTAAAGCCAAGAGTCAGATGCTTAATGGACTGAGCTACTCCGGTGCCCTCATTTGCCAGGTTTTTAAAAAGTCCAACAGCATCTTTTACATTTCCAAGAGCTCTTTCTGGTTTCTATCTGTTTCTCTTTCATAGCATCCTGTTCTGGATTCATGATTACATTATCTTCGGGTATTTCAGAGAGATCTCATAAATGCAGATGTGTTTCATATAGCTTCACTGCCTTACGTCCTTTGGGGTGCCCTGCCGTCCTCACTCTGAGTGGCCCCCCCAGGGTGTAGCCCCATCTGGCGCCTCATCTCCCTCACCCCACTCTCTCCTTTGGCCTGTGCTCAGCCCTCTGCTTCCACTCAGATCCACAAGTCAGGCTTGTTGCCTCTGCCTCGGGGCCTTTGCACATGCCACCCCTGTCTGCATCCCCCTGTGTAGTCTCATTTCTGCACATGCTTTGTGTTTAGATCACAGGGTGCTTCTGAGACAGGTTATGTGCCCCACCCCCAGCCCTCTTTACAGAACTCAGCGTGGTTCTAAAGACATGGCCGTCCCCACCCTCCCCCACCTCCTGGAGGACAATGCTCACGGAGGCAGGGTCTGTTCCACCTTGTCTACTGCTCATGTCAGCGTCCTATTGCTGCTGTGATGAGTCACCACACGCTTCGGGGGCACACACTGGCTATCTTGCAGCTCTGGAGGCCAGGAGCTCACGGGGCCAAAGCCAAGGGGTCACCGGAGCTGTCCAGGGGCAAACCTGTTTCCTGTCTTTTCCAGTTTCTAGAGGTGCCGCTTCCTTGGCTCCCAGCCCCGTCCTCTGCCTTCACAGCCAGCAGCCTGTCATCTTATTTCCTCTCGGACCTTTGCCTCCGTCATCACACCCCCTCCTGTGACCTGACTCTGACCTGTGTCCCTCTCGTAAGGACCCCTGTGATGCCTCTGGGCCCACCTGGATAAGCCCAGGTAATTCCCAGCTCGAGATCCCTTCCTCGGTTGCATCTGCAAAGTCTCTTTGCCATTCGAGGTGCCAGGGAGGACAGGGACATCCTGGGGGCCGTCATGTGACCACAGTGGTCATATGCACTCACAGAGAAAGGACACGGTGCCAGTGTAAGGTAACAGATCTCCTGGAGGGGACACCTCCAGGACCAGCCAGGTAAGTGGGGGGAGAGATTAAGGTAAACAAGAAGGCGGCACCAGGGGGACATTGAGAGGAGGGGGTCAGGGCCCACCTCAAAGCCCCAGAAGCCCTGTGAAGAGGCTAGAACTAACAGGAAGGGCAGTGGACACGGTTGGTGGCCATGGGGCTCAGCATGATCCTGCCCTCACAGGGCTCTTCTGCTGGCCACTCCTCCTGGGTGTCCTGAGGTTCTCCACCTGTCCTTTCCTCTGGCCCGGCTCTGATGACCTCCCATCCCCTCTGAGCCAGCCTGGCCAGCCCCACAGGGGTGAGCTCACACCCGAGGAGGGCAAGCCGAATCAGGCTTCAGATTAGAGCTGATGTCCTCGGGGAGGCTGAGAGACTGGGCATCTGTGGCCGGAACAGAATCAAAGCCCCGGCAGTGGAGGTGGCCGCGGAGCAGGGGGAGGACCCCAAGGCTGAGGTTCCAGAGGGAGACAGGGTGAGGGGCAGAGCTGGTGGGGAGCAGGGCGCGTTGTACAGATCTGCGGGAGGGCACACGTGTGCCCAGAGTGCGGAGCAGGAAAGACCAAACAGAACCAACACGTCCAGGAACCCGCGACACCGTTGGCGACTTCAGCACGTCGTCAGAGGCTGACGTATCACAGTGGGAAAAACCAACCAACAGAATAAGGGTGTAGAGGAACCAAACAGCTCCGCTAACAAGTTCAAGTCGATCGGCAGAACAGCCTTGGCTGCCTCCACACGTGCACAGAAAGGTCACAGAGGCAACCTCCTCAGACCCCAAAGGAAAAGGCCACGCATTCTCAAAAGGCCGTGCCCTGAAGTAAAATGGGAAATCAATAACAAAAAGGGAGAGACAAAACTGATACACAGGGAGGCTTACAAAATACAGCTCTAAACGACGTTTTGGTTAAAGAGGAAACAAAAAAGCAATTCGATTCAACTAGAAAGATCTGCGATGGGAGTTATAACATATAGAAACTCCGGGGGATGCTTCCAAAGGTGTATTCAGAGGAACAGTGATAGCAGCTTTGGAAAATCAGAAAGGTTAAGGATAAACGTGCCAAGCGTTCAACTCAAGAAGCCAGAGGAAGCACATGAAAACAAAGGCAAAGGATGAGCACGAAAGGATAAAGGAAGTTATTAGCAGAACAGAAACATTTTTACGAAAGCAGAGTTGACCGAAAAACCGAATGCTGGCTGTTTGTGAAGGGTCGGTGACACACGTAAGCTTTAAGCAAGGAGCAGAGGAAGAATGGGGAACGGGAGGGGAGGAACGGTTACAGGTGCAGACCGAACTGAGGATGTTGCGTCCCACAAAACGAAAAACTTGATGCGGTGATAACCTCTTAAGGGAAGAATGACCCAAAGTGGCTCATGAGGGAGAAAATCTCATTACACAAAAGCCCGTTGGAAGAGTTGAAATGACAGTCACGTGCACTCCTCCGGCCAGTTTTACGCCCGGTGTTTTGGGGGTGATTTCTACAATATTTCCGAGAAGCGGGAAGCCACGATCCCACACAAAGCGTCCCGGTGCCCAGGAAAGATGGGGGCGCCGCCTAATGTACGAGGCAAAACCAGGCACCAAACCCAGGCAAAGCCAGCTGCCCACATAGAACCCCACCCTGCCCCGCACAGCAGGGGACGGGATCCGGCAGCACCCAGGCATTTCTAGGGTCTGGGCCAGCGCACACGGTCGATCTGGCCCCCGGCTCGGGTGTGTTTTCAACCTGACTTCCACTCCCGTTTGGGGGCCGATGGGATCTGGGGTGCGTCTGCCACCCGCGGGCTCCCAGCCTGCCCTGCCTGCCCTCGCTTGTACTCTGTGGTTCGTCTCCAGCCACACGGGGCCGGACGCGCAGCAGGCACAGGGACGACCGCGGGACTGAGCTGTTACCGTGATTCCACACAGCCACGTGCGTCCTTCCCCACCAACCGCGGTTCCTGCGCAAACACGGCGTGACCCCGGGATGCAAGGGACAGACGGACGGGTGCACGGAATGTGGCAGACGGGACGGGAGCAGCCAGTGGGGACGTCTGACGCCCCGGTCTCCCCGCTCCAGTCAGCTCTTGTTGATGGGAGCTGGGGGTCCCCAGGATCTGGAGGCCCAGGGGTCTGGGTGTTCCCGAGTTGAACCAGCCAGACACAGGTTTGTGTTCAGGTGGGTTCTTGGGCCTCTCAGGGCACAGAGAACCCAGGCCTCTGGCAAAAGAAGGCCGGAGCCGCTTGACTGGGAGCCCCCGCCAAATGCCTTCCCCACGTACCCAAGCATCTGCTGGCCCAGCGGGACCCACAGCCCCAAGCACCCCTGGGCCGTGCCCCCTGCAGCAGCAGTCCTGTGCGGGCACCCGGCCGGCCCTCAGGGAAGATGCTTGGAGCGAGGCCAGAAAGAAGCATGTTCTACAAGGAGCCGGGGGCTTCTCTGGGGAAAGGCCCTGGGCCCCGCGTTCCTACCCAGGGCTTTTGAACTGGCTCTTTCCTCTGTCTGCCCTCCGCCAGGCCGTCTGCCTCTTGCCATCTGGGTCTCAGCCCCTGAGAGACCCCCTCTGGCCCCCGCAGGCCCCTCTGTCACAGCCCCCACATTCTTCCTGTTGTCACAAGGCTGTCCTGCTCACTTTTGTTTCCCTGATTCCTGCATGTCTCCCCGACGGGTCACGGCCCCTGGGGGGCCAGGATGGCGCCCACCACTGAGGCCTGGAGCACAGGAGCATGTGGTACACGCTCATCGAATGAACGAGTACGTGAACGGGTGACCCTCCTGGACCCGCTGGGCAGAAACTCCCCGGCTGGTCTTCTCGAATGGGCGGGAGAGGCCCGACCCAGTCCAGGCCGGAATGGGGAGCCTCACAAGGTGGGGGTCCCGCGGGGCTGGGGCAGGGGCTACGGGCTCTGCCGAAGGCTGGGCCCCTCCTGCCCCCTGAAGTGCCAAGTGGCCTGCCCCCACCCCCACCCCCATGATCGTGCTGGCCTGGCGGCCGTGGGGGGAGATGTCTGTCGGGGAGGGTGTGGCGGGGGCCGTGCTGGCAGCTGAGAGCAGGGCCTGGCGGGCTGGGGGGGAGGCCCGGGGAGGGGGACCGTGGGCAGCTGGCGCGGAGGACCAGTGGCCTGACAGGTGAGCCGGGGGGGGGGGCCAGGCAGCTGGGCTGGCGACAGCTGGAGCCAGGGTGGGCCCCCCCCGCGGCCGCGTCACGGTGCCTGAGCTATGTGTGCATGGTGGGGGGGGGGCACCCAGTGCAGGAGCACAGACGGTGGGGGTCCGTCTGGGCCCCTCACCACAGTGGCGACGTCCTGTGACGGCCCCCAGCCTTGGGCTCAGACGTGCCTCAGGTGTTTCCATCGGAGAAAGGCCTCCGTTCACCTTTCTGAGCACTTCTTAGCGGCCCTGGGAGGTGCGCTGAGGGATGTGTGAGCGAGTCAGGCAAAAGCAAGTCTGGGGGCCCCGAGAGGCTGGGTTCCTTCCGCGTGGGACACGTGGGGAGGCGATGGAGACGGGTGACCGCGTGTTTTTGTGGACAGTCCTGCAACTTCCCTGACAAGATAATCGCTTAGTTGTTAATGTGTATGCGCCAGAAAAAACCCACAGGTTTTGTAGGTAATATAGTTGGGGAACAGCCGGGTTACACAAAATTAGCTTCTTTACCAGCAGGCCTTCTCAGGGCCTTTAATATGCAGATAAGCCTCTTCTGCACAAAGCCGAGGGAGTGGAGTGGAAGGGAAGGTGTCTCTGGAAGGTTCCCGAAACTCTTCCGACCGCGAACCCAGGACCCATGGTCAGAACTCTGAGCAGTGCATCCTGAGGACTCGAGTCTCCTTCAGTCCAGCCCCAGACCCTGTGTGGGAAGGGCCGGCCCTGAGCCTGGCTGTGCCACCGTGTCCCCGCCAGCGGTGGCTCCCATGGGCTTTGTGGAGCTGGGACAGCCCCGAGTTGATGCCCTGGGCTCTGCCCCGCGCCCACCCACCCCTGGCTGAGCCTTCTGAAGGCACCGGGAAGTCAAACTGGGGAGCGTGTTCTTCCCTGGGGGGCGGAGGGAGCTCAGGGAGGGCTGGTGGGCCCAGCTCAGGCCCCTCAAGGGCCCTGCCGGCCGGGCCAGCTTCACTCCGGGGCCACCGAAGTCTGTGCAGAGCTGGGGGCGCCGACACGGCCCTGGTCCTGGGGTATGACGGGGGTTCAAGGTAGCGCTCAGAAACTGGCCGAAGCCACGGAAAGAGGCGTCGTGGGTTCTGTCCAATGTAGTTAAAAACATCTGACTGTGACCACAAAAATGCTGGCATCCGGGCCTGCTGCAAAAACATTTTCATGTGAAATGCAAACGGGCCGGTGCCTGAGGAGCCCCCGCGTTAACCCTTGGAAGGGAACGCGCTCGGCCGGGGCCGCGGCCTGGGTCCTCCCCGGAGGGACCTCCGGGCGCAGGCTCAGGACGCGCGGGACGCTGCTGGCCTCCACTGTCCGAGGGTGCGTCTGCGTCCTCCCGGGCTGGGGGCACCTAGGTCTTGGGGGCCACCTCCCGGGGGTCAGGCTGTGGCTCCCGGACACGCGGGGACCCTGAGGGGGCACCAGTGTGTGGGGGTCTGCACGCGGGTGCCAGGCCGGCAGGGAAAACCACGTGGCACCCAGCAGCCGGCTTGTGGTCGGGGGCAGAGACGTGACGAGCAGGCACCCAGAATGGCAGGTGGCAGGTGGGGGTCCCTGGAGGCCTCTGTGAGCTGGGCACGCTGGAGGGAGGTGCGCTCCGGGCCAAGGCCCTTCCGTGGCCGAGGGCAGCATGTGCCCCGAGCCACAGAGCTCTCCCCTGCGTGAAGTGCCCCCCCCCCCCCCCCCCCGGCAATGCCTCTCCCCCGCCACCAACACGCCGGCCAGCGCCCCACAGTGGTCGCACGGCCCCGGGGCCCGCCGGTCACCCGGGTCTCGCACTCTGGGATGGATTCCCTGAGGGGTGATCACAGGGCCAAGGAGCACCACGTCCGTGCTGCTGGCCGGCCCTTTGCCAACGGCCGGAGACACTGTCCCCGGGCAGGTAGGACAGCCCCGTGTCCCCTCATCGTCACCAGCACTGAGCACCATTCTCCTCGTCAATTTTCTCCACTCTGCCTCTTACAGCCCACCGTCCCAGACCCCGGATCCCCAGGCTTGAAGCCTGCTGTCTGGCTCGGTCGCAGTGGGACCTTCTCGGGCCGCGGCGAGGTCAGCGTATGCCCGTGCTGCGTCTGGTAACCCTTTCCCGCCACGCACGGGACGGAGAGCCTCCCCCGCCCAGGGAGACTTCGTCCCATCCACAGAAACAGGACACGAAGGCCTTTGGGCCTCCAGTTTCTGTCCTTTCCTCAGGGGCTTCTCGCTATCTCGGGGCCGGGCGGCCAGCTGTCCGTATTCATCTCGCGTAGGCGACCCTCACCCAGGGCTGTGTGCACACCCGGGGCCCCCGGTGCCAGGGGCCGCCTGCCAGGGAATGCATCCAGCTGGTCCGGCCCCCCGGTCCCACCACCCCCCGCCCCCAACAGGTGCGGGGTGACTCAGCAGTGCCCAATTTCTCGGCACAGGCAGCTGTTGGGTGCAGTCTGGAGACCCCTGAGCGCCTGCCCGGGCTGAGGGTGGGGCCCCCGAGTTCCGGGGGGCTCTGGCAGGAAGGGGTGGGGGTGGCTCAGCTCAGCGCCTCTGGTGCCCCTTCTCGTCCCTGTGCTCGTCCCCCAGCACCTCCCACTCATCTTCGCTTGCACAGGGGTAGGGGGGCTCTCCAGGGGGGTCTCGGGCCTCCCTTTGGTTTGTGCCAGCCTGGGGCTGAGGGTGGTGACGGTGCCAGTGCCATGTGGCTCTACCGTCAGGCCAGGTATCCTGGGCGCCCTGTCTCTCTTGGGCTTGGCAACGGTAACGGGATTCTCTGTCCCCGCTCCCAAAGGCTCTGGAAGGGGTGGGGACCAGAGTCGGCATCAGCTGTCTGGACGCCCAGAGAAGTAGGGGCTCTAGGACCTCCTTTGACTCCATGGGGCAGGACAGGGGCCCCAGCATGTCCCTCCAGAGCCTAGAGATGCCCACAGAGCCCCCTCCCTGAGCCCAGGGCCCCGGGCGCCCCTACGTGGGTGTGTGCGAGGCCTGCGTGGGCCTCTAGGGAAGAGAGTGGATGTAGCTGCAGACTAGACACACACTTTCTCACAAGCCCCCCGGCCAGCCCCGGAGGCAGGGGGCCAGGCAGGCCAGGAAGCAGATGGGGAGCACTCCTCATAAGCAGGGAAGAGTCCCAAAGGGAAATGCCTCCATACTCAGGGCTTGGCAGTGTGACAGAGTTGTTTGCTCAGAGGCAAATGGAACAGGAAGGGACGCCAGCCCTGAGAGCTTGGGGCCCACGCGTTCCTTCTCTGAGGAGTCCTTGCTGAGGTCCTTCCTCTACTCCACCTTCGCTTGTGAGCTCACTCTCTACCTCCTTTCCACCTGTCCATCGGCCACTCTGTCCATCCACCATTCTTTCATCCACCCATCACCCACCATCTATCCATCCATCCATCCATCCACCCACCCAACTACACCCATCATCCATCCATCCACCATTCACTTATTCACTCATTCATCCACCTATCCATCCATCCATCCATCCATCCATCCATCCACCATTCATTCATTCACCCATCCATCCATCCATCCACCCACCCAACTACACCCATCATCCATCCATCCACCATTCATTCATTCATTCATTCATCCACCCATCTATCCATCCATCTACCCATCCATCAACCCATCCACCCATCCATCCACCATTCATTCATTCATTCACCCATCCATCCACCCACCCACCCACCCAACTACACCCATCATCCATCCATCCACCATTCATTCATTCATTCATCCATCCATCTATCCATCCATCTACCCATCCATCAACCCATCCACCCATCCATCCACCATTCATTCATTCATTCACCCATCCATCCACCCACCCACCCACCCAACTACACCCATCATTCATCCATCCACCATTCATTCATTCATTCATTCATCCACCCATCCATCCACCCATCCATCCATCACCCATCATCTACCCATCCATCCATCTATCCACTCGTCCATCTACCCACCCACCCAACTATACCCATCATCCATCCATCCACTATTCATTCATTCATTCATTCATTCATCCACCCACCCATCCATCCATCTACCCATCCACCCATCTATCCATCCACAATTCATTCATTCATTCATTCATTCATTCATTCACTCACCATCCATCCATCCATCACCCATCATTTATCCATCCATTCACCATCCATCCATCTGCCCATTCACCCATCTATCCATCCACCATTCACTCATCCATCCATCCACCCACCACCCATCACCCATCCATCCATCTACCTATCCACCTATCTATCCACCATTCATTCATCATCCATCCATCCATCCACCCACCTATCCATCCACCATTCTTTAATTCATCCATCCATTCACCTACCCACCCAACCACTCATTCATCCTTCCACCCACTATCCATCATCCATCTATCCAGCTACCCACCTGTCCATCCATCCATCCACCCATCCCTCCATCCTTCCACCATCCATCTCCCCATCCACCCATCCACCCATCCTCCATCCATCCGCCATTCCATTCCGTATATATCCACCATCCATCTCTCCCTCCCCTTTCTTCATTGCCTTCCTTTTCCTTTCACCCCTCCATCCAGCCCTCTCTCCATCTCTCCACCCACCCACTGCCCACCCACATTTACTCACACTGCCCCGCCTCCGCCCCCACCCCAGGCCTGTGTGCCTGCTTTCATTCTCTCCACAAGCGTTAGCAGCTGCCTCCTGTGTATCTTGCAGCAATGACAAGAGGATCAAAAGGCATTGATGATGCAGTCACTGGCCTCTGGAGTGACAGCCTGCCACCAACTAAAAATAGACCAGGATCAAGATGCTGGCCTTCTCTCTATTCCTTCTCTGTCTCTTGAGTCCCTGCCCCTCTCAACAGGGGACATGATCCATGTAGCCGAATGGTCCCAGATCAAAGGGGATCATGGGGACAGGCACTGGGGCGCTGTCAGGGCTTGGTTACCTGGTGTGGGCTTGATGAAGGGGGTGGCTGTCAGGGTTTTGGCTGATGTTGTGGATGGGAGCCGTTTGCTGAGACAGCAAGCACCCATGGAAGTCAGGCTTGGGGGAGCAAGAGGAGGTCCCAGCTGAGTGTGCCACACAGGGACACACGGGTGTGGGCTGGGCCAGCGTTGGGGTCCTGGGACCATGTGGCCTTGAAATGGACCCTGGGCACTTACGGGGCCATCAGAGCACCCATCGAACTGCCCTGGCACTCGGGAGCTGGGACAGACGCCCTCCGACTCCTGCCTGTCCCTTTGACATGCGCCAAGAGGGAGGTGAAGGCTCAGCTTGGCTTTGTTCACGGTTAATTTGTTTGGGCAGCACGGCCACCGCAGGGCTTGTCGGGCACTTACTCCATGCCAGGCTGTGTTCCAGGCACAGGGCTTTGGTGGGGACAGCTCCTGACCAGCCATTCCTGTGGGGGAGCCAGACACCCCAGCCAGCTTTACAGTCGGATGGTGATGAGGGACTGGGGGCGCTGGAGGCTTCCCAGCTAGGGCTCTGGGGGCAGAGACCCGAAGGCCTGTCAGGTGGGGGAGGAGCAGGAGCGGCCCCGGGGGTGGCTGTGCGGCTGGCCCCCGGCTCCAGGCCACCCTTCACACAGCCCCAGAGGCTCTGACAAGGGACCCCAGGAAGGCTGGCGGGCCAAACAGAAGCTTCAGGCAGGTAAGGCTAGGAGGGAGGCGTGGGGCTGCAGGGCCCACGGGCCGATGAAGGGCGCCTGGACTGCATTCCAGGGAAAGGGGCTTTAGGCAGGGAGCTCGTGGTCTGGTTTATGTTTGAAACGTCCCTCTGGCCACTGTGTGGAGACAGGAATGTAGTGGGGAGAGGGAAAGCCGGGCGCCCCTTGGGACGGGCTGGCCTTCATCTTTAGGAAGGAACGCTGCGTGCTTACATGCTGTTCCCGTCTGCGGAAATGCCCTTCCGCCCCTGGCAGAAGCTGCGGAGGAGAGAGGCTGTGTTTCTAATCCGTCTCCCCATTACTCACGCCCTGTGCCCTGGGCGCACTGTTCCCCTCTCTCCACACCTCGGTTTTCTCAGCTACAAACGGCCTTAGTAAACATACCCGTGGGGCCGATTGGCCTCGGGGCCCACCCCTTCTGGGCAGCCCTCCCTGAGTGCCCACGGCTCAGGTGGTTTCCTCCTCCTGGAAGTCTCGGGAGCACCGGGCACGCTGTAGCCCCTCACCTGTGCGGACGGCTAGCCCAAGACACGAGGAGATCCCTGTGTGGGGGCACTAGGCCTCGGCTCCTGCCGGGTCCCCCAGCTGAGCAGAAGGCCGGATGCCTGCGGGCCACTCCACAGGACACTGACAGTGGTGGCCCGGGACAGAGCCCCCAGTGCCCCGGCCTCGCCAGTCAGGGACTCCGGACCCCTCTGGGTGTGTGTGGGGTCTTCGGTCTGACAGTCCGAGCCCCGTGAGCCAGCGGGGCCCGTGTCTGCTGATGGGACAGTGGCATATGTCCCACTGTGCCATCCAGCCAGGCAGGCAGCAAGGAGCTGGGGCCTGGTCCTGCTGGCAGGGTGGGGCTGGGAACAGAATCCTCCTCCCTGTTCCAGATCACCAGGAGGGAAAAAGAGAAGGAGGGAGGGAGGGAGGGAGGGGGAAGGAAGTCGGTTCACGCGCATTCAGACGTCGGCAGACGGCCCACCCTCCAGCACCCCAGCGTATGATGTATGGTATGGTCCTCTCTGCTCTAGTCCTGGGAGGTGGGGACACCAGAGGCAGGGACAAGGCTCAGAGGGGTTTGGAGACCCTCTCGAATAGGGGTGATGGAAAACTGCAGGATGCCCAGCGAAAAATCACAATTTTAGATAAACAGGCTTTTTTTTTTTAGCATAAAATGTCATATGGAATATTTGGGACAGGCTGACACCCAAAACGTCTTCATTTTAGGCATCCTGTGCTGTTTTTTCTTTTTTTGCTAAAACTGGCGACCTTCTGGAAGCCTTGCAGCTTGGGAGCGGCTTCCAGATGTAGGAGTCCCCAGCTCGCCCTGGGCTATGAGGCCTGCTTCTGGGGTACGGCCCCGCCTCCCTGCTGGTGGGAATCGCCTGGCCTTTGGGCCCCCTTCCAGAGCTGCCCCGGGACGGGGGCTCCACGGCCGTCCCGGGGAAGCCGGCCCGGCAGAGGTGAGCTGAGGCTCCTCGCTGCCCTCTGCCATTCTCAGGTCCCACAGAGCCCACTGGGTCAGAAAGTTGCGGCCCCTCGGCCCCCACTGGTGGGCCTTCTGTCCCTTCTTGGGCAGGCACGCCCCAGGGAGGAAGTCTCACTGCACCCCTCCTGCCTGTGACCCTGGAAGTCATGCACAGCCCCGCTCAGGAAGCGGCCCAGCGGATCGGGCCTGCCACCCAATGTGACCCGTGGGAGGGGGTACGTCTGGGCCGTTGAGAGCCATTTGCCCCCTCCCGGACGGAGGGCACCCAACCCGGAGCAGGGGGACGCTGCTCCTGCCCTCTGGGCCCTGGATCCAGGCGTTCCTGAAACTGCCTCCTCTTGGACTTTATGGGAGTCAACACGTTTCCTTCTTTGTGCAGGCGGTTCTGGGGGAGTTTCTCTTTCTTGAAATGGAAAGTGGGATTTCAAGACCTGATTTCTGGGGGCCTGCTGGATAAAGCTGGGGCTGAGGGCTCAGTGCAGGGGTGTGGCTTCCCAGAGAAGGGGCCACGAGGGGCAGGCTGAGGGGCAGCAGGGAGGGCAGAGCCGGGGAAGGAGCTCGGTGGGTTCATGGTGCCGGTGGGGTGGGGGGGTCTGCCCGGGGCAGGGCCTGTGCGGCTGCCGGGCATTGAGCAGCGAGGGCTCCGAGGGGCCATCCACACCCGCCGTGGCCTGTGGGACGGTGCTCACAGGCCCCTCTCACACCACCCCCCCCCCCCCGCCACAACCGCGGGGCAGAGACTTGGAACCGCTCGTCCCCACTCTGCTAAGGAAGTCGAGGTTCAGAAACCCCCACCCGCCTGGGGTCACACTGCAGGTCAGGGGCAGGGCTGGGGCCTGAACCCACGCGTGTCGCTGGCTGACGGCCCTCCGGAGTCGGGCCTGGGAGCTTCGCGGCGGGGCTGGGGTCTGAGAGGTGGGAGGGGCAGCGAGATGGAGGAATGACTCTGAGCCCCTGGGGGACGGAGTGGACGCCTCGGCCACCGTTCTGAGAATGTGCCGGGCCCGCCCTCTGGCCCACAGGGACGAGGCGCTGACCCGCTGGACGTCCACACTGCCTGGCCGACCCCCGGTATGCCATGGGCGTCCGAGTGAACCACGGCGTAAGGTGTCGAGACGGGATGGTTGCCCGGCCCGGCTGGCTTCCGCCCGGGCGCGGGCCCCGAACAGCCGTGCCCTCTCTTCCCCCAGCTACCTTAAACGCGGAATTACGCTCCCAGTGACGCGACTTCCCCACACTGCAGGCCGTGGGGTGCCGGTGCTCCGACGGCCTGCTGCCCATCTCGCTGGGCAGGGCACCCCTGCACCCGTCACCCTGCTCCACCTGCCGGGGCTGGAGGGAGGCGGCGGCCCAGGGACGGCTGTCAGCCCCGCGGCAGGAGGTCCCGTGCGGGTCCCGCTCGCCCACCGTGAGGCAGGAAGCTGGCAGTCAGGCTCAGTGAGGCCCGGGGCCGGGGGAGGGGACACAGGTTGCCCCTCCTGGTCCTCCAAGGAGACCTGCCGGTCCAGTTAGCAGAAGGGGAGACTGGTACTCAGGGAGGTGTAACGCCTGTGTGGCCCCGCGGACGACGACAATACTGGAGGTGGCCGCCTGAGCTCAGACTCTGTTGGAAGGGCTTTGCCAAGGAGTCTACTTACTCCTCGCTGCCCCACTGGCGTCTGGGCAGGTGTCTCCGGGACCAGATCCTGCCAGCTGTCCAGACGACTGAGCCCGGGGCGGCCGGAGGCCACTTCGATGGGGATCCTTGGGACGGTGGGGTGAGTGCCTCGGGCTGACTCCCCTGGAGGGAGGAGCGGCCAGGATCTTGCCTGCCACCCCTCCCCAGCGGCTCTTCTGGCCCTGGGGAGGGGGGCTCAGGCAGCTGCCCCCCTGCAGGGAGGGATCTGCACCCTGGGGAAGGGAGGGCCATCAAGCTCAGGCCAGAGACGGAGGCCCCCTCCCCTCTCCCTCCCCTGGCGAATTCATGCTCTCATGGCTGCTGGACGGAGAGCCCGCCCCACCTCGAGAGACCAGTGGGGGAGTGCTGCTTGGTGGTGTCCATTTCCGGGGCCAGCGCTGGCCTGCAATGGGCTGTCCCTGGGCCCCTTCCTTGCTGGCCTCTGCCCTTCCCACCTGGGCTTGCTCAGCGGCCAAGCCTCCCACCACCATGCTATCCCTCGTGATGTCCGTCCTGCCCACACCACCTGCTGTCCTCTGGACGGCGGTCCGTCAACCCCCTGGCACTGCGCTTGCCCAGGACACCCCCACACCATGACCCCCGCCCCTCTGCTCGGCCGGTGGGTCCACCTGGGCAGCTCTGACCCTCCGTGTCCCTGTTCCCTACCTGGTGGCACTAGAAGCCATGCGCCTCAGAGTGGCCCTGGGGGCCGTAGGCACAACCTCACGCCCGCCCTTCTAGGCCTTACGGAAAGCTCAGCCATTGCTTAACTGACTTGCATACAGGTTCAGGAGGACATTCTGGAAACACGCACGGAGCAGCAACAGTACCAAGGAGCTGCGCTTAGGGACACAGAGAGGGACCCAGATGCCTCCCAACCTCGAGAGGGTCTCAGGCTTGGGGGCTCCAACCAGATGGAATGCGGGGAGTTTGGGCTCTGGTGCAGACAGTGAGCCAGGGCGCCAGGAAGAGTGCAGGGGCTTCATGAGGGAGGACTCCGTGGCAGGCTGTGCGGGAGGGTGGCCGGGCGTGACAGCAAGGGGCTCCCCTGCCCAGGATGGGGCACAACCAAAACGTGCAGTATGGGAGTGGAGATGTGCCGGGGACCGTGCCCGTCCTGGTGACCTGGAGCTGTGACAGTACTGAGGCCAGCCCGACTGAATGCCATGCCAGGAAGTTGCCCACAGCACCAAGAGGGTAGAGTGGATGGAGGGCTGGGCATGAGGATCTCATCCTGTCCCTCTGCCACACCGGGGTTTCCTCCTGGTGGGCTCCCACCCACCAGCCCTGTGCCTCCAGGCAACACTTGGAAGCAATGCCCTAAGCACTCTGACATGTGGGGACCCTCCGTGCTGTGACTGGCACCCCCCCCCCCCCCAATCCCGGCCAACAGCAACCTAAATGCCAGCAAGCCCATCCATACTTAGATCCCAAGCAAATATCTAAAAATGTTTGGAACCTGAAAGAGAGGCCAGGCTGACCAAACAGAAACAGAAGATCAGGAAGCGAGGTAATCTCCAGATATGAAAATGTATCTGGCGTTCCCAGAAAGATTCCAGGGGCTGTTACACCCATCAGGGAAGGGCAGGACATCGCCACAGATGCTAGAAAACAAGGAGACAGGAAGTTGAAGGCAGGGTTGCTAATAGAATTTCATGGAAGGGGATAAAGTCGATGACATAATCCTACAAATCGAATAGAGAGAAAAGAGACATCGAAGTTTCATTTAAAATGTCTTGAATCTGATTAAAAGGAGTTCTAGAGAGAGGCAACAGAGATGATGTCATGAAAGGAATGGTCAGAAATAATAAAGATAACTTTCCAGAGCTCAAGGACTCAAGTCTCCAAATCTCCAAGTCTCCCTACCAGATATTCAGCACTATCAACGAATGAAGTCAGCCACAAAGGAACCTGACCAGGAACCCCCTCCAAGGCTAGAATGTAGATACCAAAAAATTCCAGGAAACAAAAAAAGGGAAGAGCGCTAAGGAAGGCTTGAGGCTAAGGCAAGCATGAGATTTCCCCTCAGCAAGTCAGGAGGCCAGAAGACCTTGGGACAGGCCTGCACGATTCTGAAGGAAAACCTGAAATTCTATACCCAGTTAAACTATCACCAGGGCATGACGGTTGAATGAAGACATTTTAAGATGTTCTGAGGGCTCAGAATGCTTACCTTCCACGTACCTCTTCCTAGAAAGGCACTGGAGGTTTTTCCAGAAAACAGAGGAAACAAAAAGTAAAGACAAGGACAGTAAGTCCAACCTAGATAATCATAACAGCAAGTTCTAGAATGATGCTAGGCTGGGGGCCTCAAGGGAAAAAAAATCCAGATTGGAGCAGGAAGAAGGAGGGTTCCAGAGGGACTGTGGGCAGGACACAGGGGTTTGAGAGACAAGGCACCAGCCTGGATCTGGGCAGGTGGAGGGGTTAATGATGGAAGACAGCACATGGGAGGAAGGACAGCATGAAGGGGCAAGGACTACAGGACCTTCCAGAAGCAGTCGCTTGAGGAAGAAGTTCATCTAATCAGCAGATAAGTAATCCAAATAGAACTGAAGAAGTGAGAAGTGGGAAGCAAGGTGAGCCCTAACTCTACCTTAATGCAGAACCAAGGTAAACAGACAATGGGAAATAGGGCCTCCGATCTGCATGCACATGCTAGAGGCCTGACCAACATCAGAACAACAACACCAACAGGACTAACTCTTACTGGGAGGCAGAAAGGAGGGTGGGCAGGATTGCAGCACCATTCAGAGCCACATGAAGTTGAAAGAAGACCGCAAAAACCCACAATGACCCCAACTTCCCAATTTCAGAATATTTTCTCTCCCTGAACCTGAAAGTGACATTTAGAAATGAACTTCTCCTTTGGTGAAGAAATGTTATCTAAATTCAACATTTTTTGTTTCACTTTTTTTTGTTAAGAAAAATTAATAAGTCTAAAGTAGCCTTATCATATTAATAATAATTTCTGGTGGTATGTCTGTTTATTTGTCCATCTGTCTGTCTGTCCGTCCATCCATCCATCCATCCATCCATCCATCCATTCATCTGCTAGCCACTCATCCACCCATCCATCCACTCAGTCATCCATCCATCCATCCTTCCACCCATCCATCTATCTATTCATCCATCCACCCATCCATCCACTCACCCATCTGTCCATCCATCCATCCATCTATCCATCCATCCATTCATCCATCCATCCACCCATTCATCCATCCACCCACCCACCCACTCATCCATCCACTCATCCATCCATCCATCCATCCATCCATGCACCCACCCACCCACCCACTCATCCACCCATCCATCCACTCAGTCATCCATCCATCCATCCTTCCACCCATCCATCTATCTATCCATCCATCCACCCATCCATCCACTCACCCATCTGTCCGTCCATCCATCCATCCATCCATCCATCCATCCATCCACTCATTCATCCATCCACCCACCCAGCCACCCACCCATCCATCCATCCATCCACCCACCCACCCACTCATCCACCCATCCATCCACTCAGTCATCCATCCATCCATCCTTCCACCCATCCATCTATCTATCCATCCATCCACCCATCCATCCACTCACCCATCTGTCCGTCCATCCATCCATCCACCCATCCATCCATCCATCCATCCATCCATCCACCCACCCACCCACCCACTCAGTCATCTATCCGTCCACCCATCCCACAACCCCATTTATCTCTTCACTTATCCGCCTGTCTATCCACTTGTCCTTTTTTCCGTGCAAGAAGCAGTGCAATGTCCAGAATGTTCTCACATTAAAGATGGGTATTTCTGGGATAATAAGGGAGATCCCTAGGGAGAGAAGGGAGGCCCTGGAGGCTTTTACTTTTGTTTTCCAACCTTTCTGTACTGCTTGAGTTTTCTAGAAGTTCAAGCAGAACGAAAACATCTAAACACTTCCACTGAAAAGCATTAATGACAGCCATCTATGGAGAAATTAGAGTCCTCTGTTTGTTTCCTCTTCTGGACAGCTCTGCACCAAAGCCTATTAATAGCACCCCGAGGGCTATTTTCAGATACCCCTCCTTCGGAGGTCTTCCCTCGCCCTCGGGTCCCCTCTGTCACAGTGCGCTGCTTTGCTCCTGCACAGCCACCGTCCAGGTCTGCGATTACACGGTGTACTTTTGATCGGGGCCAGCTCCGTAATGCCAGCAGCGCTATCTTGTCCCTGCGGCACCCCCAGTACACGCCCGCTGTCTGGGACATGGTAGGAGCTCGGGCGGGTGCTGTGGGGAGTGGACGCGGGGTCAGCCCGGTGGCATTTACTTCGAGCCGCAGCCCACCGGGCTCTCGGTGCCCCGGGCAGATGGTGTCAAATCCCCGTCTGGTGCTTGGCAGTGGGCGGGGAAGACAAGCCCACAGCAGTGCCCACAGTGGTGCCCACAAGAGGGGGTGGGAACCGAGAACTTCCACCTTGCCACGCGCCGGGCGCCAGGCCAGGTGCTCAACAGACAGGGCTGCAGGTAATCCTGGCCGGGGGCCCAGAGTTAGTGTCCCTGACTCCTCCTTACGGACGCAGAAACCGAGCTTCCCAGGGGCTGGGAGGGGTGCCTGGGGTGGCAGCGCCAGGAAGTGGGAAGGCACGGGTCCGAGCTCAGCTTTCCCTGCTGTCAATGCTACTCCTGTCACTGACAGGAGAGACCACAGGGGCTGTGGGGAGCTGGTGAGGCAAGGGAAGGGGGGCTTCTGGAGGGCAACAGGGGAGGTGCTGGGCTGGGGCAGAGGCGAGGCGGGGAAGGAGAGAAGTGGGTGGCGGCCGGGCAGAGAGGGTTAAGGCAGGCTCCTGAGAGGGGGCAGAGGAGCAAGGAGGGGGTGACGGCAGGGGGACAGAGCCGGGCCCAGGGGTGCCACGCCCTCTGCCTGTCACTCCGCGTGGGCCGGACCACCCCATATATCCCTCGGCTGCTGGCTCCCGGGGTCTGCCTGGGATGGGCAGGGTGCCGGCCTCAGTCCCCCGTCCTGGCCAAGATAGCTCTGGAGCGGAGCTGGCGCCTCCCGCACAGGATGCTGTGACCCCGGACCGGCCCTGGGCAGGCCAGGCTGAGCTGCCTTCTGGGCTCCCGACAGCAGGGCCACCGTCCCCCAGGCCTACGGAAGGCAGGCGGTCGCACAGAGACAGAGCCGGGCGGGACGGTGGGGGTGGTCTGTCCGCCCGCGGCCCGAGATGTGAGCTGCAGACTGGTTACCCCCAACCCTGGTCTGCCCCCACCCTAGCTGGGCGCCCCCTGAGGACCAAGCTCGGAGGCAGGGAAAGGGGGCGGAGAGAGGTCACTGAGGCCAGCATGTGGGGAGGTCGGGGAAGAGGGCAGGGGAGGGAGGGGTGGGGCGGCCGGCACAGAGGCGGGTCTGGGCCGCGCTGGACCGCGTGGTGCCTACCTCGAGGCACAGGACCCCGTGCCCGGTGCCGAGCAGGGAGGCCCCGCCAGGCAGTGGCCGGCCCAAGGAGAGCCGCGGGCCCGCGGGGAGTGTTCCAAGGAGAGATTTATTAGTGAAACAAAAGCATATTTTTTCAGGCAGGACTGTTTGTGCAGCTACCTCATGACATCGCCTTGGCCTGGGGCCCAGAGCGGGCGGCGGGGAGGCCTCGCGGGCAGACCCACTCCCCGCGCCGGTCCCCGCCGACGTCCTTATCTGGTCCCGGACATCAAAGCGGGAGCTTTTCATAAGCGAATTAAAACAGCACACAAACAGCACAGGGCCAGGCAGACCCCGGGCCAATTAGCTGCGAGGCGGGCAGGAGGCCTTTCAGAGGGAGGCCACTGTCTTCAGGAGCCACCGCAGTGTCGCATTTGATGAAATATTTTGCCCAAAGCTCATTATAATAATGAACCTGCGTTTCTTTCCCCAAGAGAATAATTAGCAGACTTCCAAATGGCTTAAAGCGGCAATTTAAAATCTGCACACCCCCCCCCCCGCCCTTAACTGTCCCATTGACTTCATTTTGTGACAAGGAAATGTTGGCACCTTTGGAAAGAGCCGAGACTCTCCCGCGCCTGCCCCGAGCGGCCACTCGGCTCTGTCCCTCTGGCCCTGGGCCCCTTGCCCCATCGAAACGGGGGACCAGTACGGAGGCTGGAGGCACCTGAGGCCTAGGGGGGGTTTGGGGCAGGGGCCCGGCCCTACTTCAGGGGAGGGTGTCAGTCTCTGGGGCCACAGGGTGGGTCCCACCCACTACACAGACCCTCCAGTCGGGGGAGTCACCTCAAAAGGGGACCTGAGTCTCGATGTCCTCATGGCAGCCACCTGATGATGGCCGCCCCATGGAGGCAGTGGGCTGGGGCACGCGGCTGGCAGGTGGGGAGCAGGTCGGGCAGGTGAGCCCTGGAAGGTGCCCGCCCCACCCTACACAAGGCCCCAGGTGACCCCAATGGCTCTCAGTGAGCAGAGCAGAGAGGTCCCCGGGCCTGGCCCGTTGGCCCAACCTGGGCATGGCCCGAGTGGGTGCCCGGTCCCACAGCCCAGCTTGTGGTCCCCCTCGCCGCTCCCAGACCAGGCGCTTCTGCAGGGGAGCCCCTCAAAGCCTCCTCCCCTCCACATTCATTGCTCACTGTTTCCCACTCGTTGAAACCAAAACGGCTCAGGACAAAATTTTGGAAAGTACAGGAAAAGCTCTTCATGCGTGCATCTGGGAGCCCACCCTCCAGAGACAGACAGCGGGAACAGCCCGCTTTCCCGTAAGGCGCTGTTTTCTACACACACACACACACACACACACACACACACACACACACACGCCCTCGCCAGCTCGGATCACACTGCTCCCCGTCCGTCTCCGAGTCACCTCGTACACTAGGCATTTTCCCAGGTCGCTAGAAGCTACATAACGATCCCCGGTGCTCAAATGTTGGCCGTGCTGTGTCTAATTTCTCACTGTTAAAACTAAGACTGCTATTAGCTGCTTTGCACGTTACTCTTTGGGGCACCCCTGATTCGTTCTTCAGGGTAGATTGCTGGAAGGGGGACGAAAGGGCCACAGGGAGAGGAGCAGGTTTTCATGGTCTTGACACATTTCCTCGAGGCACTTTCTGGAAGGGGAGACCAGTTTCCAGGCCCATTTCGTCCCTGCGTGGCCAGCGCAGAATTTACATCCAGTCTTGTATCTCTCCATCTAAGCTCTTAGGACAAGGGTTTGCAAATTTCTCTGTAAAGGGTCAGGGGGTAGATATTTTAGGCGTCGAGGTCCGGGTGGTCTCTGTTACAACCCCTCAACTCTGCCACTGCAATGCGAGGGCGGTCAGACATCCATCCTACACGAGTGGGCATGGCTGTGTTCCAATAAAACTTAATTTACAGGAACAGGCTGAGGGCCGGATCAGACCCCTGGGCCGTGGCTGACCAGCCCTATCTCTGAGGACAGAAGGGGTGAGGCATCTTCTCAGTCTCCGTGAGCCTTCTTTTGTGAACTGTCTTTCCAGTTCCTTGCCCACCCTTAGTGCCTTTCTACTAAGGAGTGTCTCTCTCCATTGTCACCTGCGGTTTTGTCCCCGGCCCGCCGCCCAGCGGGGAGGGGGCCTCGTGAGACTGCAGCCCCGCTCCCCGTTTCCAGCTCTCAGCCCTGCTGCAGAGGCTGGCTCAGCCCGAGCCACCGAGGTGGAGGTCACCTCTGTCTGCTGCCTGCGGGCTGGCTACTCACCCACCCTTCCTGGTTGTGCCTTTTAAATGGCTTCAACGTGACATCCATGGCCCTACACCTACAGTGTCTGTAAGCCGGCAGGGACACTCTAGCCTAACTTGCCCCCTACACAGCTGGTGCTCTCGACGTACTGTCTGGTTTGTGATGCTCCTGCCTCTCCCCTACCAGAAACGTTATCCTGGGTCCCGGGGGATGGGCAGTGGGTTGGAGACGAGTCCCTCCCGAGCCTCGAGGCTGTGCGCCCAGGCCTCCGCCTCCTCAAACACGCGTAGGGCCAGCAGCGCCCGCCGCACGGGAGGCAGCACGCGCTGGGGCGTGGACCACGGGGCTGGTCTTTCACGCCTACGAGCCGTGCAAATGTCAGACGGTGGCCTGTCCCTCGGCACTGGGAAGACAAACCCCAAGCACTGGTTGTTTCCCCCCCGAAACACGCTTTCCGTCCTACTCTTAAGCGAGCGCTCGGCACCATTTCGTCAGGTCACAAATGCCCCCCGTGCTTTGGTTCGGGGTGGCCCGAAGCCTGCGCCCCGACCTTCTGCCGGGGGCACGCCCACCCTGCTGTGCCTGCCAGCACGTTCTGCTTCTGCTCCGGGCAGCGGTGCGCTGGTCAGCCCACGGGCCGCTAACGAGCTGGGTGACCAGTGGTGCCTGAGTGCTCTGAGCCTCCGTTTCCCTCTTGCAAAGTGACATCATGGGGGCCTGCGCCTGAGAGGAGGCGCATCTGGGTGGCGAGCCGGCGCTAGGCGTGCTGGGAACAGGGCACTCCCCACCCCCCGTTACCCTCTAACTGGCCACTGGCTTTCCTGGAGGACTGTGTGATCCCCTGACACACCTCGAATTTAAGATGCGGAAACAGCTCCTGGTTCTTTTCACACTCGAGAGCACACGCACTCCCACGGAGGGCACGACGCCGGCCCCCTCTGCACAGCCCTGTGGCCCTGCCCAGCTCCACGAGCTACCGCCATGCACTTCTTCGGGCTTGGCATGAACGGGACCCGCCGGGTGGCTGCAGAGGTGACCCGAGGTGGCTCCACCTCCTGGGCTGGGCTGAACGCCACTGACGTCGGGGCTGTGGGATTGGCAGCCAGCGTGGGGCACAGAGCGGCCAGCGTGCGCACGGCAAGGCAGCCAGCAGGGTGGCAGCTGGTGGGGCTGGGCTGAGGGCCAGAGGGCATGAGAGAGGCCAGGAGAGGAGCAGGGACCACGGCCTAGAGGACAGGAGAAAGAAGGGCCCTGGGAGTTCCCCGGGCAGGCCTGGGCAGGTGGCAGCCCCGGGCATTTGGGGGGCAGGCTGCGGGCAGGCACCGGCCCCCGAGCTGCGTTCTGGGCAGGCTGGAGCAGGCAGGGAGGAAGGGGCCGGCAGCAGAGTTCCCGAGGGCACAGGCCCAGGCAGGCTGCTCTGAAACCCCTCCCCGAACCCGGCGCGCGGACCCTCCCCCAGCATGCCCACCCCCTCCGCAGCCCTGCCCGGGATCAGCACGCCTGCAGGGGTGAGGTCAGGTGGCGCACCAGCTCTGGCTCCCAACCACAGCACGGGACACCTCAAGAGTTCCCGGGGACGTAGATGCATCCTCCAGGGTAGGGGGGACAGCGTCCCCCCCACTCTGGCTCGGGGACAATATTTTTATCTGCGCCCCAAGACCTCCGCAGACAACCCCCCAAGCACACAGTTGGGCTCCCCTCTCCCCGCCCTGCCTTCAGGGCTTTCAGGCCAGGCTCCCACCCCGGCCCATCCCTGCCTTGGCTGGGGCTGACCCTTGGCCGGGAGCATTTTTCCCTCGCCAAGCCCTAGCTCCGTGCAGGCGAACGCGGCCCCTCGGAGGCCCTGTTGGACTCGCGGACACCATTCATTTCTCTGCGATCCGCTCAGACAAGCCCAGAATCCTCCTGCAAGGCCACGCTGGTCCCTGGGTGTGTCCAGTGCGGGGCCCTGGCTGGGGTCCTGAGCTGCCGGGCCCCCCGGCCTTCTTACCCTCCAGGTTTACGGGTGCCACACCAGCAGGTGTCCCAGCGCCTGGCTGACGCTGGGATTTGCGCTGCCTGCCTGTCTTCTGCTCGTGGGGAGTGGCCGGGGCAGGCCTTGTCCCGGGGGTCTCATGGCGGGGTGGGGGGGGCCCAGGGGTCGTTTCATGGAGCAGACGAGCCCAGAGCGTGGCCTAACCCACCCGCCGGTTGCATCCACGGGCAGCCTGGCAGACACAGGCAATGCTGAGGGGCTGGTGGGATGGCTGGGGACCCCGGGCCCAAGGGCGTGGGCTTGGGTGACAGTGGCTCCCTGGCCTAGGGCGTGAAGCGCTGGGGGACTGGCAGCGGCTTTGCTGTTTCCAGCCCGTGTGTCGAGTGGACGACCCCCTCCCTGGCCCCCTCCCTCTGTGATCCCCGACTCCCTGGACCCGGAGCCTCCAACGTGGCCATACAGGAGGTGCCCGGTGCCCCTCTGTCCTCTGCAAAGTGCCAGGCAGGGGGCTGGCCGGGTGAAGCAGCTTCTGCCAGGCCTGTCCTCACTTCCTGGGGACTCTGGGGGCATAGGGCTGCCCTACGGGAGTGGCCACCAGAGCCACCATCGAGGCCTGAAAGAGAGAGCACTGAGCTGAGCCGCGAGCCCTGAAGGGGTTGTGAGGCCGGGGTAAACTGTGACCCTGCTCTGCCGTGGCCGGGGTCTCTGGCGGGATTAACGAACGGGTCTTAGGGGGTCCATCAAGAGGCCACCAGCGTCCAAGGGGGAGCACATTCCAGGGCTGGCCCCTCGAGATGATGGTCGGTATTGACGTGGTCTGGGAGGCTGCGCTGTGTCCCTAGACCCACTGGCCAGCGACAGGGAAAGGGCCAGGATCTGAGTCCACTGTCTTGCTGTCCTCCCCCTCAGCAGACTAGGCAGTCTAGAAGGTTCCACACAGCCTTCTCCATGGCCAGGGAGTGGTTTAGCTGACCTCTTGGGTCCCTGGTCACAGGGCCACCCCCCAGTCCCAGCTGAACTCCTCCCTTGTGGCAGTAATGGCAAAAACCCTCCCCGAGGGAGCCCGCCCTACAGCGGAATTCCTCCTCAATCTCCTGCTTCTTCTGAGTTGGGGCCTCTCGCCATCCCCATTGTACAGGTGGGAAAATGGAGGCTCAGAGCAGAGGCGTGAACTGTCCATGTCACCAGGCTACCCCTGGGCCTGTCTGGGGGTCTGGAGATGGCAGGAAGGAGGAGCTGAGAGCTAAGACCCCCCCCCCCCCGCCCAGGCCCCAGTGCTGAACAGGGCTCTGGGGGCTCTGCCCCACCCCTCCCCGAGAGGGGCGGAGGTCAGGCCCGTGCTGGTGTGAAACTAGGTAGGGCACGGGACGTCTGTGCTGTTTGGGGTGGCCTCGTGTGGCATTCCTTCCTTGCAAAGCCTGAGCTTCCTCCCCAACAGGAAGGATGTGTGGGCTGCGTGGGCAGCAGGGGACCCTCAGTGGCTCGGCAGAGTGGCCTGTAGGCTTTGACACGGCAGGGCGTGGGCAGCTGGGCGGCTCTGGCGTTCCAGGGTCTGGAGCGGGGCAGTGCCAGGCACACCTTCGCTTCAGAGTTTACCTGGCACTGGGGTGCCCTGTCCAGGCTACGCGACAGGCTTTGTGTGCCCAGCACATCCCCAGCGGCTCTCACGGTCCCCGCACGGTCAGCGCACAGACCTCAGGGCAGCGGGGTGGAGCGGGGCCATCCTGGATCTCCAGCGAGGACGAGCGGGCTCAGGGAGGCCAGCCGGGCCCGAGGCCCCGCAGCTCGTACGCAGTCGGTCGGGGTCCGACGCCCGACCCCGAAGCCGCCTGCTTCCTGACCACCGAGGCAGAACCAGGGCCTGCACTCTGCCGCGGGCTCCTCTGTTACCCGCGTGGGGCCCGGGGCCCGTGCTGCTGGGGGAGGTGGCGGTCACGAGGAGCCCCACGGACCCGGGTCCCCTCACGGTGCAGAGGGGCTGCGCTGTGCTGCCCTGACCTGGCCAATGGGTGTGGCCCTAAGAGGCAAGGGCTCTCTCCCTCTCTAGCTTCCCGCTTGGTGCCCCTACACTTCGCTTGTGGGAGGGGGAGGGGAGGAGCCTGGGGTGACCCTGGGCTCCCCCTCGGGCCCTCTGGCGGCGGACGGGTGTTATGGACACCCGATTCTGTCCTCTACCCCTTGGGTCTGGTCCCACGGTCAGAGTCTCGTGAGCACCGGCCGAGCCACCCTCTCCTCCTGTTCTGCCTCCGCCCATTCTCTGCTGCCCACCACAGCCGAATGACTCCGTAACCTGGAAAACCGTGCTCGCCCATCCTCCCTGGGGAGCTCTACGTGCCAGCTCTGGGTGTGCGACACGGCACATCCCCAATCCCCAAACAGCCTGGTGGCTGTTCCCGTCCGTCCCCCACGTCAGGGCTCAGGAAACTGAGGCACACAGAAGCCGTGCAACATGCCTAGTTGCACGAATGCTAAGCAGGGTGTTGGTTCCAGCAGCCCTCGCCCTGTACTTGCCTGCCCCACCAGCCTCCACCATAGGCGGGGGGGGGGGGGGCAGTGGGCACGTCCACCACGGCCCCTCCTCGCCACCTTGCTGGGCCAAAGATGGCCGCTGAGCACTGGTCGCACTCCTCCTAACTTGCCCTCCAGCCGCCTTGGGCAGGGCACCTGCACACCTTCGCAGACAAGGCTCCCGGCATCCATCCCTTGTCTGAGGGCTTCTCTCCTGCACGGCCCCTCTCTCGCTTTGCTGCAGCCCCCTCGGCCTCCTGTCTGTCCCAGACTCAGCCCTGCCCCAGGACCTTTGGTCATACTGCCCTCTGCGTGGAGCCCTCCTCCCGGTTACCTGAGGGCTCTGCTTCCTCCTTCCCTTAGGTCCCAGTATAGGCTGTGAGGTCAGGGAAGGGTGGTCCCCCGATCGCTGCGTCCCGTCTCCTGGCCCTCCTCCGCCATCGGCTCCTTCATATGGGTCTCCTCCTCCCTCCCTCCTCTCCTCGTCCCTGCCCCGCTCTCGGTCCCTCTGATCCCTCCCCTACCGCCACCCCAATAATCGCCCAAACCGGCCCCAGATTAGGCAAACGCAAGCTCGCACGCTCACCCAGCCCCCGGCGGCCACAGAGGCGAGAGTTCAGATAACGCGACCAATTTACAAACAATTTTCTCTGTGACGATTAAGTTACATTTTCCCCAATAGCTGCTTAATTTTCTTGTCAAAAATGCACAGTTCTCACATTTGTCTTGCTGCAAGGCTAATTAATTTCCAGACCATAAGTAAGAACTTAATATGATACCTGCAAGGATTATAAACTATTTCAAGCTGTTGTTTACATGAAATCAAGAAAGATTCGTTCTGTTTGCAATTATGTTAATGAGGAAATAGAGCGGGTCTTTCCCTTTCTTTCTTTCTTTCTTTCTTTCTTTCTTTCTTTCTTTCTTTCTTTCGGAACTCGGCGTCATTTTGCTGTTACCAATAAATTAGTCTGAAAGGGTCCCCTGCCACCGCAGACCCCCCCCCCCCACGGCTGTTTTTAAGGTGACCCTGGCTGGCATCGGGGCCGGGTGGGCGCTGGGGACTGGCCCGTCCCCAGGTTGTCTGGCCTGCAGGTGGGACTGAGGAGCCTTCTCCAGGCCCCTTTCTGACGGAAGTAGGAAAGATGGAGGGTGGGCAGGGCACATGCCCCAGCCCCCTTGGGTGTCTGTGTCCCCCTCCCCCCGCCCCCTGTCATTCGCACCGTGCGTGCCCACAGAGGCGGTCTGGGATGGGGCACAGCACAGGCAGAGGCTGGGTGTGAAAGGGTCCCACGGCCCAGGAACGGGGCTGGAGCAGGGGAAGCATGGAGGGGTGCCGAGGAGGATATGGAGCTGAGCCACACAGAGAAGGAGAGGAGAGCCTTCGAGACACGGCCAAGGGCGGTCAGATGTGCGCAGGGGAGGATGCCGGGGACCCGGAGTGAGGGCTGAGGGGGGCGGGCGGGGAGGAGTCTGCAGGGCCCTGGGTGCTCTGGGGGGTTTTGGGGGACACAGAAGGCAGGAGCTGGCGTCGGATGTCGGGGAAGCCCAGGGAAGATGGTCCCCGGAGCGGAGCGTGCTCTGCCCCCTGCCTGCCAGTGGGGGACGGGGACACAGGTGAAGGGGGACGTCACTAGGGAGGTACCCGGCTTCCGGCTCCGTCCTCTTCCTCGCAGGGCCTCCTGCCTGGCACCGCCTGTCTCGGGGCTGTGGGCACAGTCCTCATAAGTCCCAGGATGCTGTGCCCCCAGCCACGGGTGGCACTCTCTCCTGTGGGTCCGGCTTGACCTCAACGGCCCTTTAGGGCGAGGTCCGGGGCAGGCACAGGCTCCCTCTGCACAGAAACCAGCCGTGACCGGATGAAAGTCAGCTGTGTCAGCACCTGCCCGACGTCCCGCTACCATCACACCTGTCGGGTGCTGTGGGCAGGGACGGTGTAGCAACGGGCTTGCGTGGGGACAAGGACAGGCCCTCAACAGGAGAACAGCCCACAGCGTCTGGCTCTGTGGGGGAACCCGAGGGGCCTCCCTGCTGCCCTGGGCCTCCGTGTGCCCATGACGGGGGTCCCAGCACTGAGGCAGGGGGCCGTGCGGCTCCCGCCCGGTTTACGGGGCTGAAAAACAAGCTGGTTTTCCTCGCAAAGGGGCTCTGGGGCTGGCGGGTGGGGGGTTGCTGGGCGTTGCTGTGCTGAGGTAACGGAAAGCCTGGAGCCAGCAGGAGCAGGGAGGGGACCAGACGGACTCCGGATGGCCGAACCGCAGGTGAGCGCAGGGGTGGCGACCAAGGGTCTGCCTGAGGCAGGGAGGGAGCCGGCCTGGTGCAGAAAGTGGTTCAGTGGTGCCCACCCGTGCCCACAGGTCACCGTTCCGTTAGCTCCGGCCGGCCCTGGGTGGGGGGCGCGGGCAGGCCGTTTGGGGGCATCGCTCCGGTCTTAGGAACGGAGGGGGATGGGGTGGGACAGAGAAGCCAGGTCACCTGCTCCCCTGTGGCCTTGCGGGTGGGGTCCCCAGACAGGGGTGCCCCCCGACAGCTGCTGGCCCAGGAATGGCAGGACCTCCCTGCTGGGAAGGACACGGAGCCTCCCCAGCTGTTCTGGGTGCTTCCGCCCCACCCACGCAGCACCCACAGGGCAGGGAGACCGAGGCAGAGAACGGTAAGCTGACTTGCGTGCCGGTGAGCTGAGCGGACTTGGGAACGGGGAGTGACCGCAAACTCGCGTCCTGGGACCTGCCTGGGACCTGCCTGGCCCTGCCCTCCTGCCCTCTGCGACTTTGCAGGGTGTGATGAGCCACATCCTCCCATGGCCTTCTGCCCACCCCTGGGCATCTTTTTGTCCTCAAAGGACAGCGATCCGTGGGCTTCCCCATTTCCACCTACCAGGAGAGAGGAGCCTGGAAGGGACAGGCACGGGACAGGGGGTGGTGGCCGCAGAACCGTCTCACTTGCTTGCTCTCAGCCTCAGATGGCTTTGCCCCCCTTCCGCCTGTGCCCCGGGGCCTTTGCACAGGCTGCTGACCCGGATACTCCTCCACCCCACGACAGCCTCCGCCTCATTCCTTCCCGGCTGGCCCCAGGCCCCCGCCCGCCCCGTGCACCCTCTTTTCCATACTGGGAAATAGGGAGTTACGGGTCACTGGGTGTATCCCCTCTCCTGCCTCTCGGACCGTGTGTTCTGAGGGAGAGAGACCAGCCCGTCCCATTCCTGGGGTGACCCCCGCATGTGGTTGGTACTCAATGGACATAAGATGACTGAATGCTTGTGCGCACGCGGGCAGTACTTTAGGGGAACGCTTTCCTGGTCGCTTTACTTTCCGCTCCCGTGACTTGTGGTCCCTCTGCCGAGACCAGAGGGGCCTCAATTTCTAGGACACCCGTGGGTTCTGGAGAAGTATGGGGTTGAGACGAGATTCTCAGGTCCCTGCCAACGCAGTTTCCACCCTATGGGTATGTGGGACACGACCCCTCTTATAAAAAGGTGGTGTCATGAAGCCGCAAAGCCGAGACCCCACCCAAGACGGGACCACAGACACCCTGCCGGGCCCCATGGCTCTGGATCTTGGGGCCCATAGTGGCCAGGTGACAGGGGTCGCCCGGATGTCAGTACCTCAGGCCAGGGCCTCACGGCACCCTGAGGATCTTCTGCCAGGGGGGTGGGTGCCGGTGGTCCAACAGGGTGTCCACAGGCCCCTCCGGGGAGGCCCCGCTGGATAGTGTCCCTGTGCGGGCGGCAGGCTGGCCGGCCACCTCACTGCCCACACAGATGGCTCTTTATGTGAGAGGCCTGACCTGTGGCTCCTGGCCGGCTGGGAACAGAGTGGGGCTGTGCACGCTGACCAGCCTGCGTCGCGGGGTGGGGGCGGGGGCAGTGGGCGTGGGGGACGGGCAGGAGGGGTACACGCTGGCCCCGCGAGGTCCCCCCTGCGGCCGTACCTCCCTGCATTCCGTCTGTTCTCAACCTGCCAGAGTAGCGCGGTCAGATCTCTGCCCTCCTCGGCCCTGAAGACCCCCACCTCTGTCCAGCGAAGCCTCCAGCTTCCGGTGGCTCACAAGGCCTGATGCTCTGCCCGGCCCTTTACCTGTCTGCCCCTGACCTGCAGGCTCCTCCTCAGCCCGTGGCTCCCGCCACGCTGCTGCCTGCCCGCCGCTCACGTGAGCCCGGCCCGGCCCCGCCTCAGGGCCTTTGCACAGGCTGTGCCCTCTGCCCGGGACATTATCCCCGCAGATATCCACAGGCCTTGCTCCCCTGCCCCTAGAGACGTCTCCTGCAGACCAGCGAACCCTCCAGTCCTGCCGAGACACAGAGGGCTTCTTCTGAGTGGGAGGGCGCACCCCTCACGCTCCCCCGGTGCCTGTGGGCCTGCCTGCGAGCAGGACCTGTGACGGGCCTCGTGTCCCGAGCGTTTTCCTGGAGCTGCACCCACAGGCACGCCCCACACACTGCTTGCCTTGTCTGTACAATGGCTCCCGTTTCACAGACGAGGATCCGGAGGTCAGAGGGGGCCCCGGCCTGCAAAGGGCCCCAAGGAGCAGGCCGTCCCACTCGGTCTCCCTTCGTCCTGCGGCCTCTCCCAAACTTGGGGAGGGGTCCGAGGCTACCTCCTCTGGGCCAGCAGGGCCAGCCCCGCCCGGCCCGGGGAAGCGAGGGAGGGCACGGAGGGCTGGGGTGGGGGGGGGGGGGGAAGGGGGAGGGCACCCCGAGCGGAGGCATGAATGGATGCTCCGGTGACGAGGGCGGGGGCAGCGGATGAGGGACGGGGTGGGGAGGGAGCCCGCTGCCAACCCAAACAGCCCAGCGCGCCTCAGCTCCGTGTTCAATCCACAAAAATTTCCATCTGCCTCTGGAGCGCTCGGAACCCGGGCAACGAAAAGGCCGTGCGCTCGGCAAAATAAACAGCAGGTCCGCACGGCGACTCCCCTGCGTGCGCCGCCCCAGCCCGGACGACGGCGTCAGCCATTTTGTGGACGCGGGCGGCCCAGGAGGAGGACGGTCCCCGGCCTGCGGGTCTGGAGGCCCCGGGCAGGGTGGGGGCCGCCCGCGGCTTTGCGGGCGGGGACCTGCCGGCATCCACCTGCCACGCGCCACGGACAGGCCGGGGCCGCGCTCGGGCCCCTCCCCCGCCAGTCGGGCCTGGGCCGCCAAGGCCGCCACCCCGTTCCCAGCCCCAGAGGCTCCCGGACGTTCGGATCCTGTCCCTGGCCTTGCTCTGGGGACCCCGGGGGAGGCGGCCCCCCGCGTGGCCGGGCCACGGGCTCCCCGCTGCCCACCTTCGGGGGCCGCTCTGCCGGGGCCGGCGGCCCCCTCCCCGGGGTGGGACGGCCCGGCCTCGGGGCCGGGACGTCTATTTTTGGAGGTGACCAAGCCACTGCTTAATATGCAGGACTGGCCGGGGGCGGGCTGTGCCCTGACCCGCAGGGTGACAAGTTTAAAAAAGGGCCCATTTTGATCAAAATACATGTTTTCCTGAGGTCGGCCAAGGCGGCTGGGCAGGGTTCGCCTCAAAGAGGAGGCTCCGGGCCGCCCTCATGCCTGGGCCCCCGCAGCCGGCCTGCGCGCTTCGGCTCTCCCGGTCCAGGCCGCCGATCGCGCACCGGCCTTGGCGCACCGCGGAGGACCCACGGCCACGGTGCTCTGCACGCCCGCCGGGCGCGCGCCCTCGCCTGCCGCCATTCTCCGCTCCTGCGTCTCTCGGTCGACCCACAGAAGTTCACAGGGACTTGAGCTACATTTTTCAAAAAATGTAAATTTCCTTTCTGGCCAGTATTTGCAGCCTATAAATAGAGTCATTCAGGGAGGCCTAGCTGGGCGGGGGTGGGGGGGGTGGGTATCGTCTCTGGGCAGACCGAAAGGGAAACGCCCAGGAAAGGGGAAGGGAAGCGCGGGGGGGGGGGGGGGGGGGGTGTGCAGGGATGGGGCGGGAAGAACAATTCTCTGGGACTGTCGAAGGCACGAGAAGCGGGAGGCCATGGTGCGGCCGGAGAAACTGAGGCTCAGGCTTGGAAGGCCTGTCCGTGGCCACGCAGCGAGTGGGGTCAGGGCAGCGCTTGAACTTCCGGACTAGTCCCTGAACCCCACCCCCGGCCCAGTGGCCAGCCCACCCTCGCGACTCCTTCTGAGCTCTGCAATCAGAAACCCAGGTAGGTCTCTTGGTTCTGGAGCTTGCTGTATCTCCCCATGCCACAGGGCCTTTGCATATGAGGTCCCTCGGGCCTGGATGTGGATCAGCTCAGGAATTCTCCACAGCATTTGGCCCAGTAGCACTACCATCACCCTCAGTGACTCACGGGGTCACTGAGGCCCCGATGTGACTCATGGGTTCTCATGGCTAGTGAGCCAAGGGGGCAGGGCTTGAACCCAGCTGTTGGCTGCACAAAGGCAAAGGGAAGGCTGGGTTTTGTCTTCTGTAAAATGGGAAGGGGTGACAGGAAGGCCCCTTGGGAGCCATGTATGAGCGGGAGGCCTAGAAGCCACACGTGTGCAATCTGAGAACACACGGGCACGGGAGCCACGATGCCCAGGGCCTAGATCCTGGCCCTGCCTCCACTGAGGCACGACCTCAGGAAGGGACGAGGCTCCGGGCCCATAAGTTGGGTGAAAAGGGTTGGCCCTGGAGGCACCTGTGGGCCCAGCTGTTGGCAACCCTCTGGGCAGGCTCTGGTCCTGCTGGGCATCGGGGGCCACGGGATACCGGGCTAGCTTGAGTGGCCCCGAACGCACACGCACACCTCTCTCCTTCCCACCTCCCTGCCTGGGTTACAGGGGACACTGAGGCTCAGAGAGCGGGAAGCACTGGCTGTCTCCCCACGGGCTCCCCCAGGCCCCGCTCAGCCACAGTGGCTCAAGGTCCCAGAGGTGGGGGCCCACTGCCGGGTGGGGTGCTATCCTCAGGATCACTGCCATTCACCAAACAGCCCCAGCCCCGGGCCCCGGGCCAGAAGGTGGCTCGGAGGGACCTGCAGACCTTCTAGGCCTTTCCACCCCATTAAGGGAGAGCCTCTCAGGCCCCCGTGGGGCCCTTCAGGCCAGAAACAGGCTGCAAAAACTGGCACTCACACTCCCTCCTGGGAAGGCGAGTGGGTGGTGCCACTAAGCGGTGAGGCCGTCACCATGGGGCACCTGTTGCGTCTGGCCAGGAGGGAGTGGGCTGGGCAGCGGTAAAGGGCAAGCCACGAGGTCAGCCTCTGCCCTCGCACGTGGAGAGGCCCGGTACTGCGCTCCGGCCAGCAGGCTGCCCCCGGGCGTCAGCCCGGCTAGAGGCTCCAGCTCTCAGCTCCGGGCCAGCCGTGGCTCTGACTTCCATCCCACAACCGTGGCCTCTTGGTGGCCAACCCCTCTAGATGCCACAGGGACCTAAGGGTCTCACCTTTGATGGGACGGAAAGGTCTGGAACACCTACAGGTCCCTCAAAGGCCCCCTGACCAACGCTCTCATGTCAATGAGGGGCACAAACGCTCTGGACTGGGAGGGACTGTATCACCTCCCGCAGGAACTCAGACCCACAGAGGTGATTGGGCCACAGCCCCTCCCATTGCCCTCTCTTGTCCTTTCCACGCAAGCGTGCACGACTGCTGGGTGCCGGCCTGTGCTGGATGGACGGATGGCCAGACACGGGTGCTCCTCCCAGGCCTCTCCCCCGGGGGGACCCGACCCATAGAACCAAGCCCGGCACGGAGGCCCCTCGGGCGCCAATGGGGAATGATGCGTGTGTCACTTCTGGGAAGGGGCCTGGCCCCCACAGACAGCACCCCCCGTCTTTGCACGGACAGGGGAAGGAGGCTCAGACCTTCCCGAGCCCTAGACAGGGTGCTGGGTGAGCTGAGAACCCTGCAGAGGGGCCCCCGGGGGAGTGACCGCAGGGCGGGGGCCAGTCCCGGTGGGAGCGGTCCTGGTGGGAGAGCAGCCCCAGCTGACCGAGGGCCACGCGCCAGAGCAGGAGGCTGGTGGGGAAGGGCGGCTGCCTGGCCTCTGAGGCACCTGTCACACCTGGGAACGCGCGCACGGACTGTGAGGGGCGTCTCGACCCGAGACCAACAAGAACCAGGTGTCTCCAAGGCGTGCGGTCCCCGCGTCACGGCCCTCCCCGTGCCCACCCTGGGCCGCATGCTTTCCTTACCCGCTTCTGGACAGTTTGGGGTCCCTACTCCCCAGGAAGCTGCCCTCCTGCAGCCGCGGGCTCCTCCCTAACCCCAAGCGGGCGGCTCTGCTTTCTTGCTCCTACAGACGGGGTGTGGCCAGCGGCCCCCCCCCCCCCCCCCCCGTGCATGCCCCACCCCCATGCTTTGCTGTCGTGGGAGTGGAGACATTAGAGCCGAGGGCACGTGTTTTTCGACATCCACACACGCTGCTAGACCCCGTCCCGGAGCTCGTCCCACCAGCGAGGCACGAGCACGTCCGTCTCCCCGTGTGCGTGCCAGCCCCGGGTATTGTGTCTTCTTACATTCTGACGTCCGTGTGTGCCCCCCGCCCCCCCGGCCACCGCTGGGGGTGGGCATCTTGCCACGGGAGACCGTTGGCGGAGCTGGTGTTCTACTGAAGGAAGCCTCCCGAGACTGGTTCTGGGCACAGCCTGCGGGGGCTGCCCCGGCCACAAGGATGCTGGGCCCGGCTTCCCCGGGGGCCCCACGCGGCCCTGGCTCGGAGTGCCCATTCTCCTGGGCTCGTGGGGCCCGGGGACTCCCCGGCAGGCCCGCCCACCTCTGCCCAGGAATGGGGGCGGTGGCACTCAGCGTCAACTGATGCTTTCATTACAGGTTTATCTTTGAGACCCCAGACAAAACAGGGCTTGTGTGGTTTGACTGAAGAGCCAAGACCTCAGGACCTCGCCATCCACTAAGACGGCTCCTCAGGAAAGAAAAAATACACTAACCTTAAAATAACCAGTTCCCAGAATAGCAGCTAATGAAGGCTTCTGAAGGGGGCCCTTTGATCAGCCAGAGCCCACGCCTTCGCCTATTTATGGCCACGTCACTCAAGAACAGCTCACCAGCACAGAGAGCGGTGTCGGGGGAAGGCCAGAGGCAGGGGGGGGGGGGGTGGCAGGGCTGTCCTTGGAGCCCCCCACCCCTGCCCGACTTCCTGATGGGACCAGCCTGAGCCGCTGGCGAGGGACAGGACGGAACCAAGGTAGCGTGGACCCTGGAAACGCAGCCTCGCGCAGTGAGTGCTGCTCCTGACCGACTCCTGAGAGCAGAAGTGGGGGGAAGCCTGGCCGGTGGGAGACAGAGGAGGCGGAAGAACCAGGATCCCAGGCAGACGGTGGGCAGAGAGGCGTGGGTCGTGGGCTCTGGGGGCTCGAGGGAGGGAATCCGGGGAAGATTCTGTGCGACGGGGGCCGAGGAGGGGTCTGCAGAGACAAGCCCCCTGTGGGGGCATCAGAGCTTCTAAGAAGCCGCTCTCCTGCCCGCTGCCCTGCGTCTGCCCCGCGTCAGGCACCCTCTCCGCACGTCGCTGTCCACCGGGCCCCTCCCTGGGTCCAGCCTGGGTTGGATGCCGGGGGAAGGCACCAGAGCGGCCTTGCCCAATCACCTCAGCCCCACTTGGCGGTGCTTGAATGTGGCTCGCGAAACGGGGGAAGTGAATTTGACTTGGATTTAAATTGAGCACATTCACCTTTAAGTTTAAACACAGGTCCCCGATTCAGCTACTGGAAAACTTTACGCTTAGAATGACTTAGGTGGGAGAATCAATCTCCTTTTTAACTGTACATTTTATGTCTAAGTGCAGACCACGTAGTTCTTACGAAAACATACCCTCTTCCCTTTCCCCGTTGGTATTGTAAATGTCAAACGTACGTCAGCTTTTGAAGAGTGTTGATCGTCCCAGTAAGTTTTTGCATTTATTGTCTACTGAAGTGATAATATTCTCAATCTATTGGGTTAAATAAAAAAAATTATTACAATGAATTTAATCTGTTTCTTTTTGTCTCTTAAAACATGGCTATTAGAGGGACGCCCAGGTGGCTCAGTCCGTTAAGCATCCGACCTCGGCTCAGGTCATGATCTCACAGTTTGTGGGTTCGAGCCCCGCGTTGGGCTGTGTGCTGACAGCTCAGAGCCAGGAGCCTGCTTCGGATTCTGCATCTCCCTCTCTCTCTCTCTGCCCCTTCCCTGCTCGTGCTCTGCTTCTCAAAAATGAATAAACGTTAAAAAAAAAAAAAACCTTTAAAATATGGCTATTGGAAAAATTTAAGTTATATCTGTGGCTCCTGATTCGATTTCTATTGGACAACACTGGCCTCGGCTTGGGGTCAGCCAAGTTCTTGAAAGAGGCCAGACAGTAAATGTCCTAAGTGTTGTGGATCACATTCTGTCTCTGTCTTCTGTTTTAAACGTGCAACATTCGTTATTACTTGTTATTATTATTGTTTTAAATGTGAAAATAGGACAGGACTGAGATTTGGAGGCTGAATTAGGCCAGGAGGTCTCTGTACAAGTCAGTGGAGATTCCTTCCTCTCTGAGGGGAAGAGAGACTGCAGGAGTGTGTCCCTCTCTGTCCAGCCTGCTGAAGGCTGGTGGCCCAACCCAGACCCCCTGGGGTTCCAGCATGAGACCCACTTATGACTAAGACCCCAGGGGCTGGCACGAACCGCACTTATCACCACTGCCCAGCAGCTCCCAGGATCGTGGGGGAACAGAAATCAGCAGAGTCAGGAAGCGGTACAGGGACCTGGGACACAGCAGGCGTGAGGCCCAGGCTTCCCAGAAAAATCCCATCTTCAAAATCCCGATTCTGTCCCCTGTACGAGGACAAGAGCTTGTCTGATCACGTGTCGGAGCGAGACTCACTGGCCTTGATGAGCTCGCTGGGAAGCAAGGGAGGTCAGAGTCTGAAAGTGCAGACAGTAGAACCCACAGAGGCGAGAGTTGCCCTGAAGGCACCTGATGAGCCAAGCAAACATGAGCTCCAGCGGTGACGGATGGCATCCAAGCCCAGGCCTGCCCCAGGTGGGGAGTCTCGCAGCACGGCCCTACACGTCGACTTTCAAAGGATTCTACGCTCAGTGTGAGGGTCAATGAGAAATAACCCACTTCCCAGAAAGACTGTAAAGAAGGTTGCCTTGCTGCTAACAGGAGTGGAATAGCATTTGCTCTGAGACATCACATCCACACTCGGCTCGGAGGCCCAAATGCACACGACCTGGGTGGGCTGGAGAACTTGAGCCTAGAATTCAAAGTCCAGCATGGTGGCACTCCCACCTGTATAGCAGAGGAAGAGGTAACGGTGGAACCTCCCCGAGACCCTCAACTCCCCTAGGCCTCAAAAATTCCCACAGATAAACTTTAAGATGTAGGAAGCGAAGACTTAAAAAGAAGAAAACCCTCAAAGGGACTGAAACGCCATGAATGAGAACCAGCAAGGAAAAAATAAAAAATCAAAAAATGAAAAAGACTGGAGAAGCAGACTCACAAAGATTTGAGATACCAGAATTAAGAGAAACTAAATATGACACGGCCACATTCGATACACTCCAAGATTTTTTAAAGTTTGAAAGTTCAAGTGAAGAAAAAGAGACTCTAAACATGATCTATGAAGCATGCATAAGAGCCACGTAGAGTTTTCTCATAAATAGAAAAAGAATCGGGAAATTACTGGAAAGATTCATCGGACGGGTTTAACAGCAGATTAGACGCAGTTGAAGAAACAGTTGGTGAATCAGAAGACGTTATCCAGAATACAATATAGGCAAACAATCTGATTTTAGAACAAGGGAGAGTAAGAAGCCTGGTGGGGAGTGAGGTGGTCTGCGCACGTCTAATGAAATCTGAAGAGGTAATGACTGAGAGCAATCCAGAAAGGATGCCTGACACCATTGAGGAAACTCACCGAATTCCAAGATGGACAAACAGAAGAGACTCCATGAAGATACTGCAGTGAAAATGCAGAACACTAGAACCACAGCAGCGACCTCTGAGGACGCCACAGAGAAGAGATGCTCTGTCTTCCAAGGAGCAAGATCTCGTCCTCACCTTTGTCCTCAAGACTGACCACGGAAGCCAGAGAATAGTTGGATGATATTTTCAAGGTGCCGAGACAAAACCATTTTGGCAACGGGGGGCCTACAATTTTCTTCCCAGTGGAAATATTTTTTTTTTTTTAAGAAGAACAGTAAAAGAAGTCGTTAAAAAATAAAATAAAATCTGGCAGGTTCTGATTTTCACTGAAGGAAATCCTCATAAATACTTCACGTGGTAAAAAGTGATCCCAGATGTACGATCTGAGATGAAAAATAAATGAGGAATGACAGAAGAGCCAGATAGGTGGGTAAATGTAAATACATATCGATATTGGAAAACACTGTTATTTGTGAACCATTGGGTTAAAAAATAAACACGGCTGAACGTGGCTAAAATACACGACAACAAAGAATATGAATCAGCAGGAGGATGACTGAATCAAAAGTGTTCTAATGTCCTTCTATTTTGCAGATGTGGGTAAAAGTAGCAATTAGCCCCGCTATAGATCCATTTAAAATATTCTAGGTTAACATCTACAAGCATGACAATAGAATATATAACTTCAAAGCCAATAGAAGGAAAAGCAGAACGAGAAACGGCCATCAATCCGACCAAAGGAGCAAAATAAGCATGAAAAGTGTAGTAAAGGGAACATTAAAAACTTAGTACAAATGGAAAGCACAAAATACATTGCTCAACCCAATCTATTAGAACTCAACCCAAATCTATTAGAAATTACATTAAGTATAAATGTGCTAAATGATTTAAAAAAAAAAAACCATGAACTCTCAGCCAAAGGGGTGCCTGGGTAGCTCAGTCTGTTGAGCGTCCAACTTCTGACTTCGGCTGGGGTCATCATCACACGGTTCATGAGTTTGAGCCCCACATAGGGCCCTGCACCGACAGTGTGGAGCCTGCTTGGGATTCTCTCCCCCCCACTTGTGCTCTCTCTCCTTCTCAAAATAAATAAATAAAACAAAAACCCCTCAGCTATTAAGTTTACCAAAGGCATCCAAAATGTGTATGTAGGATTATAAAGAAAAGAATTTAAACACCTGACACCAAAATTAGAAAAAAAATCACAAGAAAACTGCAGATCAATATCCTTTATGAATACAGATACATTCTTAACAAAATTTAACCCACTAAATATGGCAACATACAAAAGAGATTATGAACCATGACCAAGTGGGAAATGCAAGGTTGGTTCAACACGCCAAAAGTGATTAATATATCCCACCGTATTAATAGCGTGAGGGATAAAAAACCATGTGACCGTCTCAAAAGGTGCGGAATGGACGTTTGAGAAAATCCAACACCCATTCATGATAAGAGCTCTGAACGTGCTAGGAATAGAAGGAAAAACCCTCAAGATGGTAAAGAGCATCTATGGAAAACCTCCAGCTAACCCCACACTTCATAGTGAACAGCTGAACGCTGTACTTGATTGATTTTATCAGGCTACTTCTAGTCAACATTTTACTGGAAGTTCAAATCAGTGTAAAGAGGCAAAAAGAGAAATTAAAGGCATACAGATTGGAAGGAAGCAAAACTGTCTTTATTCACATGGCATGATCCTATATGTAGGAAATCCCAAGGAACCAACAACAATGACAATAACCTTTACTAAAGTTAATAACAAAGTCACAGTTTATAAGTTTGATATAAAAAGTTAATGGTATTTTTATATACTAGTAATACACGGTTCAAAAATGAAATGAAGGAAGCAATTCCATTGACAATAGCACCAAAAATAATAAAATATTCAGAGGTAAGTTTAACAAAAGATTCGACAATCCCTATCAAAACGCCAGTGGGCTTGCTTGCTTGCTTTCTCTCTCTCTCTTTCTCGTTCTCTCTTTCTCTCTTTCTTTCTCCCTCTCTTTCTCTCTCTCTTTTTCTCTTTCTTTCTCTCTCTCTCTCTTTCTCGTTCTCTCTTTCTTTCTCCCTCTCTTTCTTTCTTTCTTTCTTTCTCTCTCTCTCTCTCTTTCTCTCTTTCTCTCCTTCTTTCTCTCTTTCTCTCTCTCTCTTTCTTTCTTTCTCTTTCTCTCTCTTTCTTTCCTTCTTTCTTTCTTTCTTTCTTTCTCTTTCTTTCTCTCTCTCTTTCTCTCCTTCTTTCTCTCTTTCTCTCTCTCTCTCTCTTTCTTTCTTTCTCTTTCTCTTTCTTTCTTTCTTTCTTTCTTTCTTTCTTTCTTCTTTCTCTTTCTCTCATTCTTTCTCCCTCTCTTTCTCTCTCTCTCTCTTTCTTTCTTTCTTTCTTTCTCTTTCTCTATTTCTCTTTCTTTCTCTCCTTTCTCTCTTTCTTTCTCTCTCTCTTTCTTTCTTTCTTCCTTTGCCTCTCTTTTTCTTTCTTTCTTTCTTTCTTTCTTTCTTTCTTTCTTTCATTAATGTGGTAGAAACTGACAAGCTGATTCTAAAATTTGTAGAAAAATTCATAGAGCTTAGAATGGGCAAAACAATTTGAGGGAGAAGAAAAAACTTGGAGGAATTACGCTATCTGGGTTCAAAACATACTGCAAAGCTACAATAACCAAGACAGTGGGGTGTGGATTTAAGGACAGGCATATGGATCAAGAGAACAGAATTGAGAATCCAGAAATAAGCCCACATGTTTATGCTCAATTGATTTCTGACAATATAATTTCTGTCTGACAACACGGTAGGAAAAATAGTCTTTCCAATAAAAGAGGCTGAGGTAATTGGATTTCTATAAGGAAAAAAAAAGAAATAAAAAAAGGAACTTAACTTAGACTTGACCTCACACCACACCCCAAAATTAACTGAAAATAAATTATAGACCTGAATGTAACAGTTAAACCCATACAACTTCGAGAAGAAAACAGAAGAAAATGTTCATGGCCTTGGGTACACCACCAAAATCATGAGCTCTGCAAGAAACATACATTGGACTTCATTAAAATTTACAACTTTTGTTTTGAAAAGAAATGATTAGAAAAGCCGCAGAGGGGAGAAAATATTTGTAAGTCATATATCTCATAGAGTACTTGTATCTGGAACATATAAACCACTCTTACAACAACAGAATAAACTGCTTAGTTAGAAAACAGGCAGGAGAGTTGAATAAACATTTCACCAAACACGACTATGAATGTCCAACAGGCCCATGAAAGGTTGCTCGACGTCATTAGCGATTAGGGAAATGCAAATCAAACCCGCAATGGGGTACAATTACATACTCACCAGGTTGGCTAAAATAAAAAAGACCAACCCTACGGTGTATTTGCAAGGATACAGGGAAAGGGCAACCTCTGGACATTACTCGTGGGAAATCAAAATGGTCCAGACCCCTTTGGGAAACAGGTTAGAAGTTTGTTAGAAAGGTGAAAAGAGACTTACCATAAAAGCCATCAGTTCCGCTCTTACGAACCTAACTAAGAGAAAGGACAACATGTGTCCATACAAAGACTTACAGATAACGGTTCACGGCAGCATTACCTATAATACCCCCAAACTGGAAACTATTCACATGTCCATCAACTGGCAAAAGGATAAACAAAATGCGGTCTAGCCACACAACGGAATACTAGTGAGCGTTAACAAGGAAAGAAATAGACGGCACGACACAGAGGAATCTCAGGAACGTTACGTTATGTAAAAAAAGCCACACTCAGAACACCACAAGTTGGATGGCTCCGTTTGCATGAGACACTTACAAAAGGCACATTTCTAGCCATATAGAAACTTAAGGATACGAAGACCGAAAGCAGGTCAGTTTTTGACTGTGGTTGGGGTGGGAAATGGCAATGATTGCAAATGGAATTGGGAGAATTGGGGAGATGTTGAAAATGTTCTCAAGCTTAATTTTTTGTTCTTTAGAGGAAATCTTTTTTGTTTTAATATGAAATTTATTGTCAAATTGGTTTCCATACAATACCCAGTACTCATCCCAACAGATGCCCTCCTCAATGCCCATCACCCACCCACCCCCCCACCCCCATCAACCCTCAGTTTATTCTCAGTTTTTAAGAGTCTCTTATGGTTTGCCTCCCTCCCTCCCTAACTTTTTTTCCCCTCCCCCATGGTCTTCTGTTAGTTTCCCAGGATCCACATAAGAGTGAAAACATATGGTATCTGTCTTTCTCTGCCTGACTTATTCCACTTAGCATAATACCCTCCAGTGCCATCCATGTTGCTGCAAATGGCCAGATTTCATTCTTTCTCGTTGCCACGTAGTATTCCATTGTGTATATAAACCACAATTTCTTTATTCATTCATCAGTTCGTGGACATTTAGGCTCTTTCCATAATTTGGCTATTGTTGAAAGTGCCACTATAAACATTGGGGTACAAGTGCCCCTGTGCATCAGTACTCCTGTATCCCATGGGTAAATTCCTAGCAGTGCTATTGCCGGGTCATAGGGTGGATCTATTTTTAATTTTTTGAGGAACCTCCACACCGCTTTCCAGGGCGGCTGCACCAGTTTGCGTTCCCACCAACAGTGCAATATGGCCAGCTAATCTCTGACAAAGCAGGAAAGAACATCCAATGGAAAAAAGACAGTCTCTTTAACAAATGGTGCTGGGAGAAGTGGACAGCAACATGCAGAAGGATGAAACTAGACCACTTTCTCACACCGTTCACAAAAATAAACTCAAAAGGGATAAAGGACCTGAATGTGAGACAGGAAACCATCAGAACCCTAGAGGAGAAAGCAGGAAAAAACCTCTCTGACCTCAGCCGCAGCAATTTCTTACTCGACACCTCTCCAAAGGCAAGGGAATTAAAAGCAAAAATGAACTATTGGGACCTCATGAAATAAAAAGCTTCTGCACTGCAAAGGAGACAATCAACACAACTAAAAGGCAAATTTTAGGAATGGGAAAAGGTATTTGCAAATGACATATCAGACAAAGGGCTAGAATCCAAAATCTATAAAGAACTCGCCAAACTCCACACCTGAAAAACAAATAATCCGGTGAAGAAATGGGCAGAAAACATGAATAGACATTTCTCTAAAGAAGACATCCGGATGGCCAACAGGCACACGAGAAGATGCTCAACGTCGCTCCTCATCAGGGAAATACAAATCAAAACCACACTCAGATATCACCTCATGCCGGTCAGAGTGGCTAAAATGAACAAATCAGGAGACTCTAGATGCTGGTGAGGATGTGGAGGAAATCTTTTTTTAAAAAAATTTTGTTATTATTTTTGAGAAAGAGAGAGAGAAGGGGGGAAGGGCAGAGAGAGAGGAGACAGAGGATCAAAGCAGGCTTCACACTGAGAGCAGAGAGCCAGATGTGGGGCTTGAACCCATGAACCATGAGATCATGGCCTGAGACCAAGTTGGATGCTTAACCGACTGAGCCACGCACGCGTTCATCAAGCTTAGTTTTGACAATGGCTGCACATCGAACAAGAAGTTTACTAAAATTTGTTGTGCATTTACACTGCATCAATTTTATGGCATGCAAATTACACCTCAATTAAAGCTCCAAAAAAAAAAAGATGTGCAAACAAAAGTAAGTTTGTATAGCAATGATAATATACTTCAGGGGAAAGCAAAACACTACTTGATATAAAGAGGATGCTATGTGAGTATAAAACACTGAATCCAACAGTGACTGTATAAAAAGTTGGATATATGCATCTAATCATAAGATCTAAAAACATATAAAGCAAAAGCTGACAGAAATGTAAGGAACACTAAATTCTCCACAACAGTCGGAATTTTGTTGTATTTCTCAGGAGTGATGGATTGGGTAGATAACAATATTCCAGTGAGAATATAGATTTCAAGAAAACGATTAGCCGGCTTGTCCTAATGGACATAAATATAACCCTGCACCCGACAACGTCAGGAGACACATGGCATTCAAGTACAGAAGGTCCAGTTAGAAGAATGGGCGACTTATTGTACCACAAAACACGTGTCACAGTATTTCAAAGGACTGATGTCACCCAATCACTTTCTCTGACAAGTGAGATTAGAAAGCTCCCACAATTCTACCAATGACAAAGGTCAGGCTGTAAATAGCTGCTGGGGCAGACAAGGGGTCATGATGGAGATCAGAAAAACATAAGGGAATGAACATTAAATTTAAATGCTATATATCAAAATTGGTTGATGCACTTTAAGTGGTATTCAGAGGAAAATGTATAACCTTAAATTCACATCTTAGAAATCTAGAAAGCCTGAAAATTAGGAACTATCCACCTAAGAAGAGAATGAGCCATGTTAAGGCCATGTAAATAGGAGGAAGCAAATGAAACGAAATGGAAACCTACAATAGTAAGGATCAACAAGGTCAAAAGTTTTTTATTTTTTTCACTGATATTAATGAATTTATTATCGACAAATAGTTGGCAAGCTCAACCAATGGGAAAAAACGTGAAGGCAAAATAAACAATATTGGCAATTAAGAAAGGTTCCTAGTTCCTGAGGATACAGGCATTAGAATGATAATGCCAGGGGGCACCTGGGGGGCTCAGTCGGTCAAGCTTCCGACTCTTGATTTCAGCTCAGGTCATGATCTCATGGTTCGTGAGTCTGAGCCCCGTGTCGGGCTCTGCGCTGACAGAGCAGAGCCTCCTTGGGATTCTCTCTCTCCCTCTCTTTGCTCCTCCCCCACTCACACACTCTCTCTCTCAAAGTAATTAAGTAAAAAGTAAAAAAATAAAACGATAATGCCAGTAAGTTGGAAAACTGAGAAGAAATGTACACATTTCTAGAACGTACAACTCAACAAAACTGACACAAGAAGAGATGGAAAACCTGTGTCCTACAACCGTTGAGGCCACTGACTTAGAACGTGAAGTCTTCCCGCAAAGAAAGCACCAGGCCTAGCTGGCTTTACCTTTAAACGTCACTAAACATTCAAGGGAGAAAAAAAAAAAATCCCAATTCTCAGTAAAATATTCTAGAATACAGGAAAAGAGGGAACACCTCTCGGCCCACTCAGCGAGGCTCACATAAATTTCATACCAGAACCTGCCGAAGGCAGCACAGAAAAAGGACAGTTAGGTTGTGTGTGTATCTCACACATAAATGCCAACGCACAACTCCTGAAGCAAATACTAGCCAGCGGGTTTCAGCAGCGCCTGGGAAATGATGCACAATGTGAGGTGGGGGTGGGTGAGGCCGGAGACCAAAGGGACGGCCGGACGATCACCTAGTGGGAGAGGACAAACACCTAGAGGCTGCGGGGAGGCCGTGGTGAGCAGCAGGGCAGGGCATCAAGGCGGCTCCTTGGGGTGAGCGGGGAGGGAGTTGCTGAGAGGACGGGGCCTCAGGCCAGCTGGCGGCTGGGGGGATTAGGCCAGAGCAAGGGAGCCGAGTCTGGTGCAGACTTCAAGGCCTGGGTAGCCGGGCTTATCTGATCCGAGGGGAGGGGGCCAGGGCAGCTGTGGCGGGGGGCTTTCGTGTCCAGGAGAAAGGTATGCCTGGCCAGGGCCTGGGACGGGAGCCTGCGGAAGGAGGGTCAGGTGTTGGGGGGCCCCTTCCCACCCACACCCTCTGAACCGGGGCCTGCAAACCCAGGCCTTCCAGGCTTTAAGCCGTGGACGTTTCCGGCAGAAACAGAGAAGAAAGAAATGCTCCCGGCCCCAGCCCACCGTGTTCCTCGTATCAGCAAAAGCAGCACGAACTGAACTTGCAAAATAAACAGGGCTCAACATAAACGGTGCAGCGGGTCCTGAGGACCGAGCTAAGAACACACACGGGGAGGAAGGTTGGAGCAGTCTTCCCCAGGGAGTCCCCAGGGAGCCAAGGGCACGCCTGTCCTCTGAGCAGCCCTGGAAGAGCCGGGAGCCGGGGGCCGGGCAGGGGGCCATGTTCTCAGGACTCCTGTTCCGGGGCCTGTCTGAATCTGTGCCACTCCCCTGGGCGGCTCGGCCTCCGGACCTTACTGCTTGCCCCCCACTCCCCAGCCCCAGCCTGCCCCCTGCTTGGCCCTCCACGCTTATACCCGGCCTCTCCTCCAACAGGCCCCTCATATTTCTGTGTTTCTGAAGCACTTTCTGGCTCCCTCTGTCTCTGCACCTCAGCTCCCCGACCCCTCTGTGGCCTCCGCTGGGACCGGTTCTTCACCTAGCCAGCTGTGTGACCCTGGGCAAGCGCTCCACCTCTCCGGGCCTCAGTTTCCCCACCTGTAAGAAAGGATTGGCTTGGCCACATACAAGTCCTTTCCGGAATACAGGCAGCACGGAGGAGCACGGGGTGGCTTTTTAAACAGAAGCGTGCAAAGAGCGGTTCACACCGTTTGCTTTCACTACTGAAGGGAGGCCGGGGTGGGGGGCAGGTTCCCGGCCGTCTGGAGGGGGAGGCCCATGGGGGCACAGGCCGTGGGGTGGGAATGCTCGGCAGCCAGGGGCGGGAACAGACGGGTGGGGGGCTCTGAGCTGGGGGAAGCCTCCACTGCCACGCACGAGCCGTGACGAGGGCTCGGGCAGTGAGTACATGGGCCCTTCTGTCCCATGTGGCCCCCTGGCCTGGACATAAGGAAAGGGGGCTCTTTGCAGGGAAATTGAGCCCCCCCCGCCCCCGGACAAGCTGAGCTAGCTTTCCCTGCAAGTGGACACCCCAGACACCCCTGGTCTTTGGAACTGATCCGTTCCCGAGAATGGGGGCCAGCAGCCGTGCAGCCCAGACGCCCCTCTCCCCCTCCTCCTCCAGCCTCTGGCCTGCAGCTCCGAGAGCCCGCCCGGGATAGGGCACCCGGACCGCTGAGGCCCGAGGGCCGGCCCGGTGGCGGTGGGGTTAGGGATTTCCTGCCCCCGGCTTCCTGCAGTCAGCAGGATTGCTCGGGGGGGTTGTTTATAGTCCCGATGGGCCCAGTGATAACTGTGATAATGTGGAGCCCGGGACATGCCACTCTGCCCTCTGGACCTGGCGAGGCCCTTTCCCAGGGCCTGTCCCCCGAGGGGGCATGGGCCGGTGGTGGGGGAGGGCCGGGGCAGGCCGAGGGGTGGCCTCTGCCCAGGGCAGCCCATCTCCAGCAGCGCCTTGAGGGATGACAGTGGGGCTGAGGCTGGGCGGGGAGCATGGCCTGCCCGGGACCGTGGCGACCCTGAGCAGATGAGGCCACCTCTCAGCCCGAGCAGGTCCCCACAGCAGGAGGGGGTGGAGACCGCCCAGAACCGGCCTCCCGAATCGCCGCCCGTGTGGACGTCCGAGTCTTACCGCCCAGCCACGGCCCCTCTCCCGGGTGCCGAGGCCGCTGGGGGCGTTGTTCCCAAACCTTGTCACCAGGGATCAGGGACTCCGGAAAACACTTCTTTGTTGTTCAGATCTGAAGAAACGCGGGCACGTAGCTCTGTTTCCCCAAGACCAGCGCTGGCCCCACCTCGGCCAACCAAGGTTCTGCATCCTGGTCCTCAGGCCCCACAGGCTGCTGGATGCCGTTGCTCCAACCTGGGGAGGGGGTGCTGCTCCCCGAGACCCTGTCTCCTACCCACTGTCGCCCCCAGAGGACACCAGGCTCAGTCTGAGTTTAAAGGGGTGGCCTGTCCTGAGACCTGGCGGGCAGAGCTGTGAGAAAGGCCGAGAACAGCAGGGCAGAGGGTCAAGGAGAGGCGAGCACATCTGGAAGCTGGCGGAACAGGGGCCACTCCCGGGGCCGTCGGGGGCAGGAAGGCTCATGCACCCACGGGCCGCCATAATTCCTGTCGGCTGTGGGGGCCGGGGTTCCAGGGCTGGGTGTGGAGGTCGGGGAGAGGGGCCTGGGTCTATTCCTTGCTCGAGCTCTGCTTCCTTGGGCGTCTAGAAGCCCCCACACAGATGCCTGGCCTGCTGCACTGAGTGTGGCCACCAGCTGCTTCTAGAAGGGTATGGCAGCCCTGAGCCCCTGGCCCCACGCACAAAGAGAGAGTGCCAAGGATACACCTTGTTCACTGCAGCGGCGAAGCCCAGGGTCCCTGGGCCTCTGGTACCTCCCGACTGGTCCCGTCCTGCCAGGCAGGGCTGTCTGCCCAGTGAGAGCAGGCCAGGTACCCGCCCGCCTCGGGTCTGCACTGGCCAGAGGGCCAGGCCCCGCGGCAGGGTCAAATGTGTCAGCTGGCCAGGCCCGGAGTGAGGGTCCCTGTGGCACCTGGACAGTGCCCCCCCCCCCCCCCCCGGCCTGGTCCCACACTGTGTCACGGCCCAGCTGCCAGCCCGGACCGGGGGCAGATGGAGCAGGTGGGGAGGTGGTGACGCTGCAGGCCGGCGCCTGGGTGGGAACACAGAGTTGCACCCCTGCCCGCCCACTCAGCTGCGGCGGGCTGAAAGCGGGCCAGAGCCCGGCGTTGCCGGGGAAACCGAGCGGCAGACACAGGCCCTGCCCAGCAGAAATTCCTCTATTTTTAGCCTCCTAGCTACTTTCAGATAAAGCCCGTGTAGACGGACGAGCTGTCGGGCAAGATAACAGCCCGCTCCAGACCACAGAGATTTCACAGGGTGGGCCTGAGCCTGAGAAAGGCCCTCCCCCTCCCCAGAGCCTCCCTCGGCCCCCAGGGCACCCCGGGAAGAGGCCCCCCGGGCTGAGAGGCCCGCAAGGCTGCTGGGGGAGTGGGGGCATCCTGGGGGGCCGAGCACCTTGTGCCTGGGGCAGAGGGAGCACGGGTTTTGCGGCACAGAATTGGAATCCCGGGCCCGGGGTCCCACCTGGCCACCCAGCAGGGCCTTGGCCGGCCCGGCCACCGTCTCCGTCAGAACCCTACAGCTGCGGGTCCTCGAGCACGCGACCCTTCCTCCCTGCCCACGCACGATGATGCACCTGCGAGCCACGGTCAGCACCTCATGTTCCCCCAGACGGCACTGCCCGCCCCACGCGCGCACCGGGAGGGGCCCGTGGGCACCGGCTGCCGCTGGTCAGTAAAGAAGCCCCTTGCCAGAGGTCTACAAACCAGGCGCCAGGGACCGACGCCCAGCTTCATCCAGGGGGGTGGATGTGAGCCGGATCTCAGGGAGCTCCCGGGGCCGTGCGAACCGCACTGAGCACAGGAGGAGGGGGCAGGGAGGCGCGCAGCCCCCTAGCACCCCCGGAATCCCGCACGGCAGCTCAGGACGGATGTGGGAGAGCGAATGGCCACCGCGGGTGCCAGCCCCCGGGACGGTGACCGGCAGAGCCAGTGGGGGGCCGGGCCCCCCGCGCCTACCTTGTCTTCTACCCGGTTGAGGCGGGCCCCAATGGTGTTGCTGCCCCGGTCCTTGCTCTTTTCTGTGGGGTAGAGCACCAGAATCAGGGACGCGTGTTGGCACCGGGGCAGGGCCTCAGAGAGCAGGGTGACGGGGGTGGGGGGCTCACCTGGGAGGACATCTCTGCAAGCTCTTCCCTGGTGGGAGCTCCAGACGTGGGCTGGGCAGGGAGCCCCATGGCCCACTGCCTCTTGGTCTGTGACCACCCAGGCACCCCCACAACTCAGTCATTCTTGCACTATTTCAAACGTTTTTTTTATTATTCTTACATTTGTTTTGGTTTTGGTGATCTGTCATCAGTGACGGGACTCGCTGAGAGCCCAGATGACGGTTTGCACTTCTGAGCAACAAAGTGCTTTTTAATTAAGGCATGCACGTTGGTTTTGCAGACATATGCCGTCGCACACAGTAGACTACAATACGGTGTAAACGTAACTTTTACGTGCACTGCGAAACCCTAAAATCCTTTGGCTCACTTTATTGCGATATTTGCTTTATCGCGGTGGTCTGGGAACGAGCGTGGACCTTCTGTGCCCCCTGTCCCCCGCCCCAGGCTGCACTAGCCCTGCCCAGGCCGAGCTGCCCTGCCTTCTGGCCCCTGTGTGAGCCACGGCTCCCGCTAGGCCGATCCCAAGGAACTTCCTAGTGTGACCGTAGCCCCGCTCCAGAGGACACAAGGAGTCAGAGCTGGAGAATGGCATCCCCCTCACTGCTGCTGATGGTCCCTCGGGCTCTGGGCTGGCTACTCACCCCCCGAGCCCCCTTCCTCAGGTCTCCTCCTTCATAGGATACGGGTCACGTTTCTACCTCTAGATCTTTGATGGCCCAGAAGGCCTGCTGTTTAAAGGGACCCACGTGGTTCCTTGCACTAACTGAAACTTTCTTTGTAGGGCGTGTAATTCCAGGGCACTTGGCTCAGGGTTGGGTCCACCTGGTCCCCTCTGGCGTGTTGAGTGTCCTGTACCTCTGAGGCCCTGGTGGCCTATTCTGGTGGGGAGAGGCAGGTGAAGGTCCTGGCCACCCTATGTTGACGTGGGAACCCACCTGAGACAGAGATGAAAAGGGACGGCTTCCCGATGGACTGGTCCAGCCTGGGAGGGAGACAGACAGGGACGAGCTCATGCTGGGCCTGGGCACTGGTGGGTGGACAGGCAAGGTGCCCAGCAGTGTGACAAGCCACCCACCCCTTTCGGGGGCACCCACAAAGCTGCCGGGGGCTTTCCAGGCCCCAGAGGCTGTACTACTATGGGCAGGGGGCTCAGAGGTGGGGAGCCGTGGCTGGAAAGCCCCTTAGACGTGCCCCCTGGGCAGCGCAGGGCCTCAGGACTGCCCAGTGTCCTGTCATTGTCTTGTAAGCGGCCCAGGCCAGGTGCCTCAGCCACACTCAGAGAGAACGTCCCGCGAGTGAGCCCTTCCAGAGCGAGGCCAGGTTGCCGAGATGGGTGGGCTTCATATCCCTAGAGCGGGTTAGCCATGGGGCTGGGCGGGGTGGGGAGCAGCCCGAGGACAGGCACGATGTCCCAGCCATACCCTGTGACACAGGCCGTTGGGTTCCCAGGCTAGCCCGCGGTAGAGGCACAGCTGGCCTGAGCCTGCGCAGGGCCCAAGGACCATGCTGCCTCCATGGGAACGAGGGCTCCGGGCTCGAAGCCAGAGCCTGGAACACGGTGGCTCCCGGTACTTAGGGTTCGCGGCTCCAGCTCTAGGACTGGGACAGCCCAGGTGCAGACCCGGGGGCGGGGCTTTGCCCCTGGCAGTCTCCCAGGCGGTGGGCGTGTCCTGGGGCGGGGCCTGGCCCTTGCCTGGAAGTGGGGGGTAGGAGGCCCCAGCTGTGGGTCCGGCGGTGGGAAGGGCTGCCCAGGGTCGCGCGGGGGAGGGGTGGGGGGGTGTGTGGAGCAGGGCCCCCCCCCACCCCGCCGACCTCCCTGTCCTGCGATCCCGGCAGCAGCGCCCACCTTCTCTGCAGCTCTTTGATGCGCACCATGAGGTTGAGGTGGCCCTGGGAGTACTGCTCGATGACGTCCCGCACGTCGTAGGGCTTCCGCGCTTGCTGCAGGGCGGAAAGATGCGTCACCCCGGGCCCCGCGGGCAACTCAACTCGCAGGGAAGCCGCCCGCCTCCAGGGGCCCCTTGTGGGTTTAAGGAGGTTACCCCTGGGGCCCAACAGGGCAGTGCTGGCCCAGCACGCCCTCTCCAGTGGCTCGGCTGCTCCAGTCTTGGTCACTGGGGCTGGGTGATCCTGGGCCGGCGCTTGGCCTCTCTGGGCCTTAGCTTCCGGCTCACTCACCGCAGGGGCCTGCCTGCTTTCCCTTTCCTGGTTACCAGCCTCCGTTCTTGGGAAGAGCTGGTCCTGCTGATGGGCACACACAGCTCTGTGCAGCCACTGTCCCCCTGGCCCCAAGCTGAGCCTGGACACACTCGCGGACAGGTGTGCCCACTGTTCTCAGGGAGGCGGGGGGGGGGGGGGGCTGCTCTGCGCTCTTCCCAGATAGTCTCCGCTGCAGGTGGAGGTGGCCTCAGGTGACAGCCTCAGCCAGCCGTGCCTGCTCTCTGGCACAGGCCGCCTGCCGGGCTTCTGAGGCCGCCAGGGCAGAGGGGCTGTTTGCACAGCAAGCCTGGGGCCGCGCAGGGCAGGGCAGCTGACCCCAAGGCACCTGGGCTTGGTGCCAGCTCTGAGCCCGTAAATGCACGTGGGGCTCAGGTGAAATCACCAGAAACCACAACAGAGAGAATGAGGCTTCTTATGATGCCAGTGAAACCTCAAGCCGCATTTATGGCCCCGTTCCCAGGAGCCCGTGGGCTGAGGGTCTCCCCCAGGATAGCAGCAGGCCGGCTGGATGGGGGTTCGATGGCCCAGGAGGCCCTTCACCCACACAAGCCAGCCAGAGCCGCGTGGGGACGTAGAACCCGCCTACCCAAGGGCCCAGGGTCCTCGTTAGCAATGAGTTTGGGGGTGCTGCCTCTTGCTGAGGAGGGCAAAGGCCCGGACATCTTGGTGCAGCAGGCCGGCTGGGTCAGAGGCCAAGAAGGAATGAGGTGCAGATACCCCACCCGATGTCAGGGCTGCTCTCGAGCCTGGGGGCCCCTGGGGACATGTCCCCCTGCCCACCTGAGGCCTCCCCTCCTTGGGGTGCCCTCTCCCCCCGAGACTGGGGCTACCCTAGTCTGAGGGCGTGGCCACCCCTGCTTCCCCAGAAAGACGGGCCCCCCTGAGGGCACCTCCTTCAGATCCCTGGGTACCCTTCTGACATGCCCAGGGGTCCTGCACTCAACACGGGCACCCTGGCATTATGCTTGCCAGGTCCAAGGAGGTCCAAGGAGAGGTCCAAGGCAGGACCTTGGAGGAGGTCCAAGGCAGAGGCCTCCCCCTCCCAGGGGCCCAGGGGGTTCCTGCGCCCCACACGATCTACCGGGGGGGCCCTCACAGGCAACATACAGTCCTTCTCCGGGCCCCGAGTCAGGACCCTGAGATTGGCGGGGCTGGGATTGCCCTGATCTTTCCCAAACCATAGCTGTGCCCCCAACAGAAGGACCTGCAACCGTGCGGGGCCCCAGAACCACCTGTGTCACCTTGTGGGCCGCATGCCAGGCCTGTCCCGACATCACAGGGTCGGGCACAGGCTGGGACTCCAGGCCGTCCACACTGAGCTGAGTGACGGTCATCAAAACAACACTTGGGTACGGGCTAGTGCTAATGTCCCCAGATCTTGGTTTTTCCTTCTGTGCGATGGGGGATGCCGATCCCTGACCGTCCCTTCTGCAAGATGGGAATGGGAATGTCTGCTCGTCCCTTCTGTAAGAGTCTGAGCTCTTCCTTGGTGCACGCTGAAGGCGGCCCTGAGTCATGACAGCCTGCTGTGGGCCAAAACGCTTTGTGAGGCATGTGGCACCTACAGGCATGTGGTGAGGTCTGGGGCAGGCTGGGGCACCGGCTGGCTTCAGAGTTCAAGGCGGTGCAGGCCTGGCCTGGGGTGGGGCACATCCCTGTGCCGGGCTCCCAGACAGGCTGGAGGTCGTGGAGGGTGGCGTGTAGGGAGACCTGGGCACCTGAGCGTGTTGGGACTTTGGTGGGCACAAATGTGCCTTTGGGCAGGCACGGGAGTGCGGGAGCGTGTCCGCCCGCAGAGGAGGGGGCGGCTCTCTGGGCGTGGCTCGGGGTAAGGCTGCTGGGCACGGCCCCGCCCACCTCACCTTGGTCAGAACGTAGACCACAGAAGGGTCAGTGACGCCGGGTGAGACCCAGGGCCCGTGGCCCAGTGGGGCCCCAGGCCCTCTGAGACTTCTCTTAGTACGGATGAGTCCCCCAGGGTCTGGTCCCCACTCCTGGAGGCCTCTGTCAAAGGGGCTGCCTGGGGCCCAGCTGCAGAAACCATCTCAGCTTTCTCTCCAGAGCTAGTTTCCTCCGGCCGCAGCAGCCGGAGCCTGAGATGAGCTGAGATAATGCAGGGCCGACCAGACTGACCGACGGTGGACACGGGAGTTCAAGGCAAACTCGGAGGCCTACGAGGCTCTGGCTCCTCTGGCCAGACACAGGGGCGGCCCGTCGGGCACTCATCGGCCAGCCAGCGAGGCAGGCGGGGGGCTACCCGCCACGTCTGCGGCCCCTGAGGCTGGGGGCGGGGCGGGGTGCGGGCGCAGGCAGACAGACAGACAGGCTGTTGTGGGGGGAAGGGAAGGCATCCCTGACAGCTGGGCCTGGGCCGGAGCCCTGCAGAGCTCCTCCCTGCCAGGGGCTCCCCCCTGCCCCCCACCGCTACCTTGTGGGTCCCCCCCCCCATCCCTGTCCCTCCCTGGCAACAAGGGCCAGCTGGTGAGGCTGAGGCCGCCCCTGTCCCCGCCTTGCCTGAGAGCCCGTGTACCCCGCAAGAACAAATCGCGAGGCTCTCAGAGCCTCTCCATTCAAAGGGCCCCACCTGCTTTACTCGAGGCCCCCAAGGGTCCTGTGCACAGGGGTGCGTCAGAGAGCAGGGAAGGTGGGGCTGCCCGGCCTGCTTCTGGGGGCCTCCCAGGCCACTTGCAGGGCCCTGGCCCGTGTTGTGCGGCAGGCAAGGGGAACCCCAGCCTGGAAGGAAGTACAGGGCCCCTACTGCCCTTACTGATGCGAGCAGGTAGTTTTCTCACCTGCATTTCAGGGACAGGGTGCTCCCCGAGTCAGCTCCAGCCCCTGAACCCCGTCTGTCAGGGACAAACTTTGTCCTGAGTGGGAAGCTGCCCGCGTTACCCCCGACCGGGGCCTGCCAGAAACCCCGAGTTTCTGCCTGCCGTGCTGGGTGTGCTTAAATCCTGGCAACAGCAGCCCCCCCCCGGAAGCCCGCTGTCCACCCTGGCACAGCCGACCCCCACCACTGTTCCTGCTGTGCTCAGGCGGTAGGCCCGGCCCTGGAGCCTCAGGGGCCTGGCTTCTCGGGCTGGGGGCCATCCCCATCCTGGAAGATGCCCCACGGAGCCCTCTGCTCCACCAGGCTGATGTCTGGTGTTCCTGGGGTCCCCTTGGTCCTGCCCAGACCAGACCCCTGGAGGGGGTTCCCACAGCTGCACGCCACTCGTTATTGGGGGGCGGGAGGCTCGCCGAGGGGCGCTCCTGGGGCTCGGATCAGTGGTGGTCGTCTCTGGGGAAGATGCTCCCCAAAAGCCGGCCGCGTGTGATGGCCGTGTGCGGGACGTGAGGACGCCGTCTCACGCCAATCTCTTGGGCTCTTGGTTCCTGTTACGGATGGGGAAGAACCACCGTGGACCTGCCTCCAGAACCCGCCACCGAGTCGGGCTCGTGGCCCAAGTGGGTGTGGGCTCTGCCGAAGGGGCCGCGTGGAATCCGCAGCCGGGAGCAGGACACGGGGGCACGGGTTCTCGCCCCAGCCCTGCGGGGTCCGCGCTGGGGGAAGTGAGCAGCTCAGCCCCCGCCCTTCCCTGCTTGGGGCTCTGGACACTGCCACTGCTCTGGGCAGCCCCCAACCCCCATTCCAGCGGGCACTCACTTTTTAAAGGCGCCGGTGGCCAAGCCTTCTGGGAAGAGAATGAGCAGCCCCGCGGGTCCCCGTTTCTGAAGTCTACATGCTCTCAGAGTGAGGGCTGAGCCCGGGACCTCCTCAGACCAAGGACTGTCCCCACAGCAGGAGGAAGGAGCTGGGCCTGCTACCAGCTGGCTTTCTTCTGGGGGCCCCAGAAGACCCAGCCCTGGACGGACAGCTGATGGGGGACGGGAGCCCTCAGGCTCCAGCCCCACCGGCCGAGGAGCCCCCCACCTCTCCCTGTAAAGGTGGGCCACCCCCCTGGGGCAGGCAGGGCCGGGCTTCCCTTCCGTTCTCCTGACTCACGTGGGGGGTGGTGGAGAACAGGGCCAGGAGCACTGACTGCATGGGACGGGGCTCCAGGGTCTAGGGGACCCCACTTCCTGCCCAGGTGACGTGGGGTGGGCTTGGCACACTGTATGTCATTGCCATCATCAGTCAGTCACCTAGGGGAGGGCTGCGTGAGCCCCTGAGGCTCTGTGTGCATCCGGCTCCAGGCTGGACCCTAGGGCAGTGTCCTCCCAGGGGCCCGCTGTCTTAGGGGTGGAGAATGACATTGTTTCAGGGTATCTGATGGGTGAAGGGTGAGGTCTAGGCTGCGGTAGGGTATGGAGGCCTCGTAGTCTTGGCCGAGGGTGGACGAGCGGCTGCCGGGGCTGGCCAAGGGCAGGAGGGCTGAGCGTAGGACTCACCTGGAATTTCTTCTTGGCCACAAAATACTGCATACGCCGGATGACCTTGATGGTGGCCCGATGGTGCTCCCGCAGCCTGTGGCAGAAAACGGAGAAGAGGCATGAGCAGCCCCCCTGGGACGGTCATCCTGCGCCCGGCACTCTCAGCGTCTCGGCGTCTTCCCAAGTGCCTCCTGCGTGCAGGCTGGGCCCTTCCAGAAACGCGGAGGATGTTCACCCCACAGGATGGAGGTCTTCGAGACTCCATCCTGGCAGGGGAAGGGGGCAGGCCAGAGGCAAGAAGCTTTTAGCCAGCAGGATGAGCCCAGAGGGACCCTTGCCTCGTCTGTTGCTTGGAAATGGTGCGGGAGTCAGAGTCCTGGATTCATACGGGCTGTGCCCCTAACTCAGCAGAACCACAGAAGCTTCTTTCCACCCTTGGGCCTTCAGGCTCCTCACCAGTATAATGGGGAAGGAGTACAGCGGGTGCCTGAAGCCCCTCTCCGCTGGAACGTTCCCTGTTGCCACACATGCGCATGTGCTCGGAAAATGTAAGGGCTACAGGAGGAACAAGCCAGAGGCAGTCACTGCCTGAGCCACTGTGTCAGGAGATTGTATTGTCTCCCCCGTCAAGTCCCTTCTAGAAACAAAGATCCTTCCAGAAACACGGCTGATGGTGTGCATAGAAAGATGTCTAGAAGGAAATACACCTGCACGGAAGCCGTGCGGCTTCGGCCACGCAGCCCGCGTGTGACCCGACCTCTGTCAAGAACCCCCACGAGATGAAGGAACAAACCAGCACAGTGGTGTGATGGCTGTGGGGTGACACAGCGATGTGAAGGGTTGAGATCCCGGAAAAGAGACCGACCACGCGGGCCGTGTGTGTGGCCGCACGTCTCCTCCTTTGAGCACTGATGCATTTATCGTGTAGCACACAGAGTCAGGCTCGTCGGGCTGGGGAGACAGACAGGGGAGTCCAGGGCCACAAAGACATCCAGGACTTGGGGGGATGGGAGCTCCTGAGCCGTGAGCCCCCTTTCACAGAATGTCCCCTTGAAGCATTTGTGGATTAAGCTGCACAGGTGTGGGGTAAGATTCTAGGAGGGTAAAAAGCTAAGCAGACAACTTGCAGGCTTATGTCACTGCGGAAAGGAGCACTGGGGTTCAGGGTCTACCCAGGAGATGGGACCCTGGGACTCCCCAAGCTTTCAGTCGAGACCCCTATGGCCTCAAATCGTTTCAGTCTCCACCCGGAGCAAAGCGCCCTGCCCTGTGCCCTTTCCACACTGGAGGAAGACCAGATCATCTGCGGGGAGATAGCAGGGAGCCTGTACATGGTTTTTTATGCTCAAAAGACCAACAACCAAGGGAGAAAACAGACCACAGAAACAGATCTAAGGATGTGACACAGGCGATGTGCTGTGTGCTCGTAGCTGCTCCATCAAGAGACGGCTCTGCTCTTCCCACTCTGCGAGTTTGGGGGAACCTGACGCCTGTCCCGACAAAAAGAATGTTGGGAAGCCAGCATTCCTGGAACGCGGCCGCGTGAACCCGTCTGAGCCGGCTGGCCGGGGCAGCCACACGGAGGAGAGCGGGGACCCCCAGTCAAGAGCCAGCATCAAGCGACACACACACACGAGCGAGGCCGCCCCTGACCATCCAGCCGCGGTTAAGCCGCCAGATGGCCGCACCCGCACGAACACGCACACGAAGCCAGCAGAACGACCGCCCAGCCGAGCTGACCCCAAGTTGCTGAGCCACAGAATCGTGAGCAAGAAAACGGGTTGTGGTCTTTTTAAATTTTTTATTTTTACTTATTTTATTTTCTATTTTGAGAGAGAGAGAGAGAGAGTGAGCAAGCATGTGCACGCACAAGCGGGGTCGGGGGGTGGAGGGAGAGGGAGAGAGAGAACCCCAAGCAGGCTCCACACGCAGTGCGGAGCCCCACGCGGGGCTGGACCCCACGACCCTGGGATCATGACCCGAGCCGAAATCAAGAGTCAGACGCTCTACCGAGTGAGCCACGCAGGTGCCCCGAGACCCTCAAACACACGGTGCTGGTTTGGGGACCGGGCATTGGACAAAGGCAGGAAACAAGGGCGGATGCCGTCACTCATCACATGAGACTCTGACGTGTCCTGTAGGGGTGAGTGAACCTTGTGCCGGGACTTATGGCCTGTTGCGGACTGAAGATGGGTCGAGATCTGTAGTTCTCCCAAGCAAGAGGTGAGGTCCCCCGTGGTGGGAGAGGGCCGTGAGCCTGAGCCGTGATCTCGAGACCTCGCAGCTCCCACCGTCATCCCGTTGGAACGCTGCTGCCCCACGGATGTGTCTGAGCGAGGCTGCTGCCAGGCTGCCAGCCAGGCAGCTCCAGACACGTGTGGCTGGAGGAGTCCACCCAGTCCTGCCCAGCCGAGCCTAAGGAAGACCACCGGACGAGCAGCCCAAATGCTGACCCACGGACGCATGAGCAGACAGCTGTGGTTTGCTTCAGAGCTTTTAGATGAGGACTTTAACCATGGCAGGGGCACCTGGGTGGCTCAGTTGGTTAGATGTCGGACGCTTGATCTCACCATTGGTGGGATCGAACCCCGAGTCAGGCTCTGCGCTGACAGGAAGGAGCCTGTGTGGGATTCTCTCTCTCTCTGCCCCTCCGCTGCTTGTCCACACATGCACACACTCTGCCTCTCTCTCAAAATAAATAAAGAAGATTAAAAAAAATAGAGATCATGGGTTCAAGAAGATAGAAGGAGAATTTCACCAGATAAATGAAATCTGCGGTGAAAATAAGAAAATGGAAATTCTAGAGCAGAAAAGACAAGGATGGAAGGTAAGAAGGCAGATGAATTTGATGGCAGAGTGGGCACGCGAGAACTGGAAGGGCATGGGCAGGTGGGAGCACGGAGACACAGCAGAATTAAACACACACAAAAAGGTAAGATGAGGGACATCTGGTTAAAAGTTCGTGTACGTGTGGAATCCCAGAAGGAGAGGGGACGAGCGGAGACTCGGTGGCTGAGAATTTTCCAGAAGTGATGGAATACATCAGGCCGCAGATTCAAACAGCTCTTTAGATCCTTGGGCTTATGACAGTAATGCCGCTGAGCAACAGGGAAGGTCACAGCAGCAGTGGAGGAGGGGATGGCACATTATCCCGATGACTGGATGAAAGTCAGGTGACATCTTTAAAGTGCACAGGGAAGCATTCGAGACCCATCAAATATACCCTGAAATATGAAGATGAAAGTTGGGGCGCCTGAGTGTTAAGCGTCCAATTTCAGCTCAGGTCATGATCTCGCAGCTCGTGAGTTGGAGCCCCGCGTCGGGCTCTGGGCTGACAGCTCGGAGCCTGGAGCCTGCTTTGGATCCTGTGTCTCCCTCTCTCTCTGCCCCTCCCCCGCTCACGCTCTGTCTCTCTGTCTCTCTCTCTCTCTCATAAGTAAATAAACATTTTAAAAAATTAAAAAAATATGACGACAAAAGTAAAGTAAGCAAATCCTATAGGATTCTACTCAGATGAGGTCCCTAGAGGAGTCAGATTCATAGAGACAGAGCAGGACGGTGGGATCCAGGGGCTGGGGGAGACGGATGACAGTTGGTGTTTAATGGGGACAGAGTTTCCGTTTCACAACATGAAAAAGTCCTGGAGATGGATGGTGAGGACAACTGCATGACACGTGAATGTGCTCAATGCCCCTGAGCTGTACACAAAAATGGTTAAGATGCTACATTTTATGTTATGTATATTTTACTCCCAAAAAGAAAAAAAGAAAGAAAGGAAGAAAGAAAGAAGAAAGGGAGGAAAGGAGGAAGGAAGGAAGGAAGGAAGGAAGGAGGAAGGAAGGAAGAAGAAGAAGGAAGGAAGGAAGGAAGGAAGGAAGGAAGGAAGGAGGAAGGAAGAAGAAAGAAGGAAGGAAGGAAGGAAGGAAGGAAGGAAGAAAGGAAGGAAGGAGGAAGGAAGGAAGGAAGGAGGAAGGAAGGAAGAAGAAAGAAGGAAGGAAGGAAGGAAGGAAGGAAGGAAGGAAGAAGAAGAAGAAGAAGAAGAAGAAGAAGAAGAAGGAAGGAAGGAGAAAGGAAGGAAGAAAGGAAGGAAGGAGGAAGGAAGGAAGGAAGGAGGAAGGAAGGAAGGAAGGATAGAGAAAGGAAGGAAGAAGGAAGGAAGAGGAAAGGAAGGAAGAGAAGGAAGGAAGGAGGAAGGAAGGAAGGAAGGAAGGAAGGAAGGAAGGAAGGAAGGAAGGAAGGAAGGAAGGAAGGAAGGAAGGAAGGAAGGAAGGAAGGAAGAAGGAAGGAAGGAAGGAAGAAGGAAGGAAGGAAGGAAGAAGAAGAAGGAAGGAAGGAAGGAAGGAAGGAAGGAAGGAAGGAGGAAGGAAGGAAGGAAGGAAGGAAGGAAGGAAGGAAGGAAGGAAGGAAGGAAGGAAGGAAGGAGAAAGGAAGGAAGGAAGGAAGGAAGGAGAAAGGAAGGAAGGAAGGAAGGAAGGAAGGAAGGAGGAAGGAAGGAAGAAGAAGGAAGGAGAAAGGAAGGAAGGAAGGAAGGAGGAAGGAAGGAAGAAGAAGGAAGGAAGGAAGGAAGGAAGGAAGGAAGGAAGGAGGAAGGAGGAAGGAAGGAAGAAGAAGAAGGAAGGAAGGAAGGAAGGAAGGAAGGAGGAAGGAAGGAAGAAGAAAGAAGGAAGGAAGGAAGGAAGGAGGAAGGAAGGAAGGAAGGAAGGATGAAGGAAGGAAGAAGAAGGAAGGAAGGAAGGAAGGAAGGAGAAAGGAAGGAAGGAGGAAGGAAGGAAGAAGAAGGAAGGAAGGAAGGAAGGAAGGAAGAAGAAGAAGAAGAAGAAGAAGAAGAAGAAGAAGGAAGGAAGGAAGGAGGAAGGAAGGAAGAAGAAGGAAGGAAGGAAGGAGAAAGGAAGGAAGGAAGGAAGGAGGAAGGAAGGAAGAAGAAGGAAGGAAGGAAGGAGGGAAGGAAGGAAGGAAGGAGGAAGGAAGGAAGAAGAAAGAAGGAAGGAAGGAAGGAAGGAAGGAGGAAGGAAGGAAGGAAGGATAGAGAAAGGAAGGAAGAAAGGAAGGAAGGAGGAAGGAAGGAAGGAAGGAGGAAGGAAGGAAGAAGAAAGAAGAAGAAGGAAGGAAGGAAGGAAGGAAGGAAGGAAGGAAGGAAGGAAGGAGGAAGGAAGGAAGAAGAAAGAAGGAAGGAAGGAAGGAGAAAGGAAGGAAGGAAGGAAGGAAGGAAGGAGGAGGGAAGGAAGAAGAAGGAAGGAGAAAGGAAGGAAGGAAGGAAGAAGAAAGAAGGAAGGAAGGAAGGAAGGAAGGAAGGAAGGAAGGAAGGAAGGAAACAAAACCAAAACCAAAACCAAGAGAATTCACTGCTAGGAGGCCCGCATTGGAAGAATGGCTCAGGGGACTCCCCGGGCAGAGCAAAATGATCCCAGAAGGAAGCATGGGAATACAGGAAGGAATCAAGGACACATAAAAAGGCAGATTTATGAGAAAGTTTAAATCTGTATTGACTTAAATAGTGAGGTTTCATGAGGTTTAAACATCACTAGAGACCAAGAGGGATATTTTATAATTGAAAGAAAAAAAAAAGGTCAGTTTGGTAGAAAGATATCAATCCTAAATCTGCATGCAGTTAAAAATGGGATACACACATGTATCTGTATAGCATAGCTGAAATGCGTGATAAAAATAGCATAAAAGGCAGAGGGTGTTGATGGAGTCACACAGCTGTGAGCACCTTGTGCTGTCAGGGAAGTGGCAAAAGTGCTAATTTGAGGTCAACCCTGATGAGTCAAGATGTCGACCACTGATGGAATAATACAAATGTGTAAATGCAACAAGCTAACAGAGAATACAAATTAAATAGTATCAATATTTGATTAACCCAGAAGCAGGAAAGGAGATAAGAAAGAAGTGAGGGGACAAAGGGGGGATGAGTGGAAGGCAGCAGAGTGCGTGCACTGCAACAGGACAAAGCATTCCAATTAAAGGACCAACACTGGCAGACGGGGCTAAAAATATAAAGATGTAGAAAGCGTGACAGCAAAAGGACAGAAAAAGAGATGTCGTGGTGTAGCCAAAAGGGAGCTGGTATAGGTAAGCTCTATCACACAAAGTAAACTTTAAATACAACCAGAGATAAAGACGGATATTTCATAATTTAAAAAGTCATCACTCTGGTAAGAAGATATCAATTCTAAATCTGTATGCACCTAAAAACATAATCTTAAAATACACAAAGCAAAGCTGGCAGAACTAAAAGGCAAAAGAGAACATGCACCATCATGGGGGGAGATTTGAATACACCTCTGTCGGCAACTGATAAAAAGCAGTCAAACCATAGACAGAGAGATGAATTTAGACAACATGAGTGGCAACCTGACCTAGTCAATATTTACAGAGCGCTGCTCTCAATGGCTGAACAGCACATAAGCTTTCCAACTGCACACGGAACACTTACCCAAACAGACTATATACACGGCTCTAAAAGCATGTTCTAACAAATTTCAAAAAAAAAATTCAATCACACAGGTGGGTTCTCTGACCACAGTGAAATCAAGTTAAAATCAATAAGGAAAAGATAACCAGAAATTCTGAAGTGTCTTAGAAATTAAATGATACAAGGTCAAATAAAAAAATCTACTAAGAATCAGAAAGTATTTTGAACTGAATAATGATAAAAATGCCACATATCACAGCTAAATGAATGGCTGAGGTACCATGAATAAGTCCTTAGAGAAAAACTGATGACCTTTAATGTATATATTAGAGAAGAGGGAGGCTGACCTCTGTTTTAAGAAGTTTAAAAAAAAATTAAACCCAAAGAAAGTTGATAGAAAGAGAGAATACAGAGTATAACTCGATGAAATAAAAAATGAACCTTACGTTAAAGACATCAGCAAAGCCAAATTTTGATTCCCTGAAGAAACTAATGACATTGACAAACTTTTGGCAAGAGTGACCGGGGAACCTGGGGCTGCAAATCACCAACGGATCAAAAATTGAACATCTTTATAGACCTCGAGGATCAAAAACTCTACTCAGAGGATATTATGTACAAACATAATTTTGATAGCTTAGTTAAAATATATCAATTCCTTAAATATAATATATAAAAACAGACACAAGACATAAAAACTTCAAAATTCCCAGTATGAATTACATAAGTTACATTTGGAATTTTAATCATCTTTGCACAAAATAAACAAACAAGGGACACCTGGGTGGCTCAGTCAGTGAACCATCCGACTTGGGCTCAGGTCATGATCTCGCGGTTCGTGAGTTTGGGCCCCGCGTCAGGCTCTGTGCTGACAGCTCGGAGCCTGGAGTCTGCTTCAGATTCTGTGTCTCCCTCTCTCTGTCCCTCCCCTGCTTGCACTCTGTCTGTCTGTCTGTCTCTCTCTCTCAAAAATAAACATTAAAAATTTAAAAAAATAAACAAAACTTTAAATCTAGGTGATTTTATTAGTAGATTCTTCTAAACATTTAAGGAAGAAATAACACCAGTTTTATACAAATCTTTTGGAGGATTTTTATGAAGCAGAAGGCAGATCACAGGCCAATCTTTCCTAACTGTAGGTGCAAATGTCCTGCCCATAATAGCAAGAATCTGAACCCAACGCTGTCTATAAAGACATATGCTAGATGAGGTCTGATCCACTTATCCAAGGTTGCATTAGCATCCAAAAACCAACCCACAGAATAAGCCACAGAATGAGTAAGAATAAATTATATTTATTTTATAATCACAGAATAAAATCAACAATCAACAGAATAAGCGTAAGAAAAGACATGTGATCAATTCAAAAGATCAGAGAAACATTTGATGAAACTCAAGACCCACTCACAGTCAGAAACGCGACTGAGAAGCAACCAGGAACAGAGGGAAGTTGTGTTATGCAGAAAGCAAATCCATGCGGGAAACCAGACAAAACCCGGTAGAGTGAACATCATACTCCACGGTGAGACATTAGACACCTTCCTTCTGAGACAGCGAGCCAGGCAGGGTCGTCCGCTCTCACCATTTCTACTCGACATCATCCTGAAAGCCTCGGCCAGCGCGTCAAGGGAAGAAAAAGGAAACAAAAAACAGAACAAGATGGGAAAAAAAGTAAAACCATCATTACTTGCAAATGATGTAATCATAGATGTTTAAAAAAAAAAATCTCCAGAATCTTCAGACAAACCATTCTATTGCCCAATGAATTTAGCAAGAGCACTGGTTTTAAAGACAACATGCAAAAACCAAGGGCATTTCTATATGCTAGTGGCAATCAGAAAAAAAAAATAAAGAGGTTCCAATTACAGCGGCATCTAAACCATAAAATGCCTCAGAATAAATCTATCGGAGACGAGCGAGGTCTCTACACAGAAACGCTAGTGAAAAACAGGAAAGAAGCCATGAATTAATTCAGGATACAAGGTTTACGAGCTGGAAGATACCGTATCTGTACGGTGCTTATTTTGAGGTACGGATTCGATGTGACTCCAGTCAGTCTCTGAATGCTTTTATTTGTTAATATTTTGGGGGGGAAATTTCAAGCAGATTCTAAAATATTTACAGAGACGCAAGGAGCCCCAAGCAGGCAAAACAGTTTTGAAGAACAACGGGCTCGGCAGATTCACACGACGGAGCTCAAGCCTCACCGCCAAGCGTCAGGGAGGAACGGAGGGTATCGGTGGAGGCAGTCTTAGGTCGCACTGTTAGTCAGGTGGCATTAGATTCGATAGACGACTAATCTCAGCGGAACAGCCCGGAGCATACAGAGGTGCAAACACATCCATGCGATGACTTGGCTTGGAACCAAGGCACGGTTTCAGTCCAGCGGGGAAAGAATGTTCTTTTCGGTAAACGGTCCCGGGACAGAGCGGGTATCCATATGGAAAAGCGCGAGTCGTGCTTCCTGCTACACAGTTATAAAAGTAATTCTGGCGAGGCTGGACACCTGACCAGGACGGCGAAGACCATCCCGGAGAACACGACAGCAGGATGTGACTGTGGGACCTCGGGAACGGCCGAGATCTAACCCAACACAAAAGCACCGACAGTAAAAGGCAAATATTTGACCACTCGGGCTTCCTTAAAGTCAAGAGCTTCTCTATACGGAAAGACATCATCGAGAGAATGAACAGACCGTCTAAGGCTGGTGGAGGACTTGTATCCAGAAAGTATCAAGAATGCCTACAGGTCGGTGAGGAAAAGACCGCATGATTTAAAAAAAAAAACAGACCAAAGGTTGGAACGGGCGCTTCCCCGACGCGGGCGTCCACCTGCCAACGCGCCCACGAACCAGCGCTGGACGCCACGACTGGTCGGGGGAACACTGATCGACGCCCCAATGAGGTGTCTCGTGCACTCGCTAAAATGGCCGGAAGGAGGAAGACGGACGACGTCAGGCTGTCAGCGACGACGTGGCGCGACAGGCCCGCGGGTGCTGCCACCCGGGGACAGTTGTGCACACGTCCCCCGAAAGGCACCATCGGAACCGAAGGCGGCTTCACTCCGCGTCCGTGAAGCTCCGAGTGACAAACGTCGACCTGCAGCAGCACAGGTAGCCAGAGGGTGTCGTGCGCCTCCAGGGACACCAAAGAACGCACTGCTGACAGCTCGGGGCGCGGTGCGAGACGGCCACGCGCGGAAGAGGCCAGCGGCGCACGCGGCCGCGGGACAAATCTCGGAAACGTGGTGTTCCCAGAAGGGAGCCGGCCACACAGTGTGTGTGTGTGTGTGTGTGTGTGTGTGTGTGTGTGTCCATGCAGGCTCGGGGACAGGCAAGGCTGGCCGCCGCGAGGGACTTCGGAGCACCTGTGAGCTCTGGGAGGGGGCGGGGCTCCCCGGGACGGGGAGGGAGGGGGCTCCCGGTGTGACAGAAGCGTCCCACGTCTTGATCCGGCTGTTTCCGGGTAGTGTCTACGTTTGTAAAACTAAGCTGATCTGTTCATTTCAGATCTGCGTGCTTTATTTATTACAAAGCGTATATATCATATATTATATTAAGCTTTATAATAAATACATCACACCACGTTTTTTTTTAAAGGCTTTCAAGAGGGGCAGCTTTCGGGGAGCCTGAGTGGCTCGGTCGGTTACCCGGCAGACTCTTGATTTCAGCCCGGGTCATGGTCTTGCGGTTCGTGGGATCGAGCCCCGTGCCGGGCTCTGCGCTGACAGTGCACAGAGACTGCTTCTGATTCTCTCTCTCCATTCCCTGCTCATGCTCACTCTCTCTCAAAATAAATGAGTAAACCCAGAAAAAATATTACAAAACAAAAATAAAGTTCTCGGGGAGAAGCAGATTCTGCTTGGCTCAGGGTCGCTGCCGGAAGAGGGCAGTCAGGTCAGCTCCCCCACACCTGAGCCTCCCTGAGCACGTCCTCTCGTGTGAGCACCTGCGGCCCCTGCATGCAGCTCGCAGACCTGAGCCCACCTGCTCACCCGTGCGCGCCGTGCTCACGCCTGTGCGTGACAGCCATGGCCATTCTCTGCCCGACGCTTGTCCGTTCCTGGCCCCCCGTCAGACACACAGAACCCCGCCCTGGCCACCTGGGCTAGCCTGTAAGCACCTGGGGGGGTGCACGCCTCGTGACGGCCAAGGGCACATGTGGCCGGGGAAGGACCCGCCACGGGCGCCAGCTGGGAAAGGAGCCCTGCAGTCGTGTGCCCTCGGCAGAGAGAAGGCGTCACCGCACGGGCAGGAGAGGACGCCCAGCTGAGGGCTCGGCCCAGGCTCTCCGCTCCACCCTGGCTGTCAGGCTGGCCAGCCCCCAGCCAGGCCCGCAGGTGGCTCCGGTTCCAAAATGGGGGACCTCAGGGCAACAGAAGGCCTCACTGCTCCAGGGAGGCTGGGGCGATGCAGGGATGAGGGTGAGGAATCTCCCTGGAGGCACGGGAGAAGGCTGGCCATTTCCTAGGGCAGTTCAGGTGCGGGCCCTGTGGAGACTGAGGGCGGCTCAGATGCACGCGGGGACTCTGTCCCTCCCTCTCTCCTCCTGGAGCGTCTTCCAGCCCCTACAGGGTGCAGGGCCCATGCTCAGCCCGGAACCGAATGAATGGCCAGGCTGGAAGGCCTCAGGGAGCCGAGCTGCCCAGCCAGCAGGTGGAGGGACCAGCGGACCAGGCCAGCGGGCGATGTCTCCTCCTCCGTGGTGCTGATGAGACAGTAGGGAGAGGACAGGCGTGGGGCCGCTCCGGGGGACCTTCGGGATCCGAGGGGACCCCAGCCTCACCTGGGCATGTGGGCAGACAGGTGGAGCGTGAGCGAGGTACTCCCAGCCGCCAGCTCCCCACCCCGCCCCCCGCCCCCCCCCCCCCCCCAGGGCAAGACAGCTGCCCTGACGGGGCTGCAATAGGACACTGGGGTGGCATAGGCCTGGGTGCAGGGCCAGCCGGGGCTGAGCCCAGACACGGACGCCCCGGCCTCCCCGGCTTCCGGCCCAAGCCACCGAGGGAGCTCTCCGTGACAGCGCGGGAGAACCCGGAGGCAGCGGGACAGGGAGGGGCGGACGCAGGGGCCGGGGTCCAGAGCACACCCCGCGCAGGCGGGGGACGCCGCACACGAACTCAATGCGCACTGACACGCGCACACATTCCCCATCGGGGGAGCGGAGGCAGAGCTGGGAGCAGACCAGGGAGGCCCCAAGACGCAGAGATCGCTCTTCTAGGGTGGGATCTCAGCCCCTCAGCCAGGCCAGAGACACGGGAGGGGACACCACCCCGGCCTCCCGTCCCCCACTCTTTCTAATCACCTCCAATGACGTGGGAGCAGGCGGAAGGCTGGGGCTTTCTGGACACCTCGGTGTGAAGGGCCCCCCTCCGGCCGTGATGGCCCAGCCTGGACACGGCCTGAGGTCCGGGGAGAAGAATGCTCAGAGCTTCTGAGATCCTGCCTTGCCCAAACAAAGGACCACGGCCGGCGACCACATCAGTGGCTTCTCGAAGCTGCCGCCTGACGCCCTCACTAGCTCTGTAGAACAAAGCCTTGGCCTTTGCCAACAGGCAGCACCGGCCAGACTGACAGAAAGCCGGGGCTGGGACGTCAGGACCTGGCCCAGCTCTGCTCGGGCCTACCGTGGAGACAGCCCTGCCTGCCGGCCCCCCTCTGCTGCGGGCAAAGGACTCCGCGGTCTGCAAGGAAAGGGCCCGTCTGGCTCCGTTCCAGGTGGGGTTTCTCTTCTCTCTGGGCTGGGTTTGGCCTGGGAAGGTGGTGGCCCAGTGCCCTTTTCTGGTGGCTCTGACACAGGAACAGGCAGGTGGGACGGGTGACAGGATGGAGGCCTGGGGCACGCTGACCCCTGCAGGAGACCCCTGGAGCCTGATCACCTTGAGGTGCTGAGGCTGCAGGGTGGGTGGCCACCCTGCCTGGGCAAGGCCACCCTCCGGGTCTTCCCCATCTGCTGACGGGGAGGGTGGACCCACCTGGACACCCCCCCCTGGCCACCCTCCCCCCCCGGCTTGGGGAAGGCAAGAAGGCCAGGGCCTTGCAGGGCTGGTGATGCCACACATCTGCTCCTCGCTGCCCAGAGAAAGGGGACCCCCCGCCCCCGTGAGACAAGGGTTGGGTGGGTGCTGGATTTTGTCAAATTTTGCAGTACCTGACAGGGTATGATGTTTCTTCTTTCCCCCACCGATGTGACGGCTTATGTTAATTTCTTTTGAGAGAGAGAGACAGCATGAGCAGGGGAGAGGGTCAGAGGGAGAGAGAACGAATCTCAAGCAGGCCCCACCCTCAGCACAGAGCCTGACGTGGGTCTGGATCCCACGACCCTGGGATCATGAATGACCTGAGCCGAAATCAAGCAGATGTTCAAGTGACTGAGCCCCCCCAGGCGCCCCCATTAATTGACCTTTGAATGTTGAATGGGCTTGACTTCTCCAGAATAAACCTCTTTTGGCTGTGGAGTTTCATTTTTCACACACTGTTGCATACTTAGTTGGGGTTTGTTAGTAATATTGAAAAGACCTAGGAAACCCACCACGCCAAAGAAAAGCTTGGCCCCGACAGCCCTCACCCCTACCGTCCTCCAGCCTCCCCACCCTGGGTGACCACCACCCCAAACCCGTGTTGCTCACATCCTTGCTTTCCTGTTGACGTCATCTTATCCCATCTATATGTAGCCCCCCGCCCAAGGCGCATAGTTTTTTTTTTATTTTAGTGATTTAGACTTTACAAAAGCGTGTAATGGTTTTCCTGGGTGTTTCATTGCCCAGACCTACCCAGACGGTCATGTGCCGCTCTGGTTCATTTGTTTTGACGGGTGGAAAATACTCCTTTGTGTAGATACTCCCAGTCCCTCCCTCTCTTCCTGCGACGCGCGTGTGGCCGACAGCCAGAGGACGCCACGGCGTTCTGCTGCCTGCTCGGGCGTCCCCCCCACCCCCCGGGCCCCCGACGGCTGCGTCACTGGGTGTGTGAGTTCGAACCTTGACCAAGATGCTGCGCTGCCCTCCAGAGCGGTGGTCTGGCCGTGCCCGCCCCCCAGCAGTGTGGGAGACCCCGGGCCCCACAGCCCCGCCTGCACGCCCACAAAGTGAGTGTGAACTGTGCCTTCATACTCCAAGTGGCCCCAGATGCTTCCTCCGCTGGGGAGGCTGAGCGAGTCTCTGGACCGTTGTTCCATTTGGCTACTTGGGCACTTGCTGTCTCTCTAACATCTACCTAACCTACCTGGCTCCCCGTTCTTGGTCGGTTTGTGTTGGGCTCCCCGGAAGATGCCCTAATCCCAGAACCCGTGAATATGTCACCTTAGAAGGCAAAGGGGACTTTACACATGTGATTAAGATCATGCACCCTGAGATGGGGTGATTTCCCTGGATTCTCTGGGCAGGCCCGAGTAGACACCGGAGTCCTTAAAGGCGAAGAAGCCTCCCCAGCTGTGGTCAGAGGGAGCTGTGACTGTGGGGGAAAGGCCGGAGAGTGACAGCGTCCCGGCTGTGAGTGTCCCCTCCCGACAGTGTCCCTGAGGGCAGGGCGGCGAGCCGATGGTGCCCCCAAAGCCAGAAGAGGCCAGGCAGCGAATGGTTTCCTTGCTCGAGCCTGCGGGGGGAAGCAGCCCCGTGCCCCCTTGCAGACCCGTCAGACCGCGTCACATTTAATCTGTGGGACCCAGAGATAATCAGTGTGTGTTGTTCTAAGCCACTCGGTTTGAGGTAATTTGTTGCAGCAAACACCAGAAAATGAATGAAGATCCCAGCGTGCAAATCACCTCCCTTTCCTTCAGGTGCCTTTTGGGGAACAGGAACTCTAATTTTATAGAAACAACTCTTATCAGTGTTTCTCCGTCACAGTCGATGCTTTTGGGTCTTGTATAAGAAATAGTTCCAGATGCTAAGGTTCAAAAGATACTAACTAACCCACGTGGTTCTTTTTTTTTTTAATTTTAATTTTAATTTTAATTAAGTTTAATTTTAAACTTTTTTATTTGAGAGAGAAAGAGAGGGAGAGAAAGAGAGAGAACTCGAGCAGGAGTGCAGACAGACAGGGAGAGAGAGAGAATCCCAGCACAGAGCCTAATGTGGGACTCGAACTCATAAACCCTGAGATCATGACCTGAGCTGAAATCAAGAGTCAGATGTTTCAACGATTGAGCCACCCAGGTGCCCCTAACCCCCCTAACCCGTGTGTTCAAAGAGTTGTAAGGATCGTATCTGACATTTAATTCCTCGTCCCAGTGCTGTCAGCACACCCCAGAGCCTCCCACTTGGGCTCCCCGCTCTACGCCCTGGCTGAGTGTTGACCTCATACCCCCAAATCAGCCTCACACCAAGCCCTGATACCTGCCTTCTTTAAAAAAAAAAATTTAATGTTTATTTTTATTTTTGAGAGAGAGAGAGAGAGAGAGAGAGAGAGAGAGAGAGACAGAGTGTGAGTGGGGGAGGGATAGACAGTGAGGGAGACACAGAATCGGAAGCAGGCTCCAGGGTCTGAGCTGTCAGCACAGAGCCTGACATGGGGCTTAAACCCACAAACTGGGAGTTCATGACCTGAGCCGAAGTCAGACTCTTAAGTGACTGAGCCACCCAGGCACCTCCTCCCCCCCGCCCCCCCACTGACATCTGTGTTCTAGAGGTCTTTGCTAGTCTCAACTCTGTTCTTGCCACAGACATTTTAGACTCAGGACAGTAGGTCTTATGAAAAAAACCTGTTGGGTTTTTTCTCTGGAATTACAGTAAATCTATTTCTCAACCAGGAAGAAATGAATTGACATCTTTAGAATGTGGAATGTCTTATCTAGAGTACAGTATCTCTTTGCCCTTCACGAAAGTCTTACTTGAAAATCTCTAAATAAAGTAAAACTTGGTTCTTTAAAAAAGCCAACAAAACAGACAAGGCTCTGGCAAGACTGAGACAAGATGCGAATAAAAATATTACAAAAGAAAATTAGCAAATACTACAAATCGGGATAAAACAGACAATAGAAGAACATTCTCAACAACTATATGCCAACAACTTTGGAAAACCTAGACAGAATTGGGCACATTCTTAGAAAAAATGCTAACTCCCTGCAACTGACTGAGGAGTGGATAAACTGTCTGAATAAGCTTGCACCTCCTAAAGGTATCAAAGGGGTGTTAAAGATCTTCCCACAAGAACACACCAGGCCCAGGTGGCCTTACCCCAAATTCTACCACACTTTGGTGGGGCAGTTAATCCCTGCTGTACGCAGACATCTGAAACAACAAAAAATGAAAACACAGTACAGCCAAAGTTAAGGGATGCAGCTAAAGCGGTTCTCAGGGGGAAATTTATAGCATTCCATGATTACACTAACAGAAAGGGAAGGCCTCAAACCAATGGTCTCAGTTTCGACCCCAAGAAACTAGAAAAAGAAGACCAAATTAAACCCAAAGTAAGTGGGTGTGCGGGGGGAACAGCACCATAAGCAGAAATGATTGGAACAGAGGGCAGAGGACCACCCTAATCTTGAGACGGGGCTGCTGTTCTTAGTGTGGCCTCAGACCCAGCCCCGTGACACCTGTCCCTGAGGGTCCACACCCTGAGACCCAGCCCCGTGACACCTGTCCCTGAAGGTCCGCACCCTGAGACCCAGCCCCATGACACCCGTCCCCGCAGGTCTGTGCCCTGAGACCCAGCCCCATGACACCCGTCCCTGAAGGTCTGCGCCCTGAGACCCAGCCCTGTGATACCCATCCCCAAAGGTCCGCTCCCTGAAACCCAGCCCCGTGACACCCGTCCCCGAAGGTCCGTGCCCTAAGACCCAGCCCCATGACACCTGTCCCCGAAGTCTGCACCCAGGACCCCTCCCTGAGGCCGTGGGAGCGTCTCCCAGGATCCTTGCTCTCCCACTCCCAAAAAGTGGCTGACTCCAGGGACTCCCTCTTTTAGGTCTGTCCAAAGGAAGCGGTTTGGGAATGGTGTGGGGAGACCCAGGCTGCTGTCACCTCCCCTCCAGAGGCCTGAGGGGTGTGGGAGGAGGGCCCCTCAGTTCAAGCTCTAAAACCACCTGCCTCGCTGGTCAGTAACGTCTGGCACCGTGTTTGCTCCCGGGTGCCAGCTCTGATGGGAAGGCAGGGTGTCCCCGCCTGGCCCGGGGAGGTGGGCGGAGCCTCGTGTCCCAGCCTCCCTGCGGGACTGAAGGCAGGGCCTGTGGGTCCCGGGGGCACGTCCCTGGAACCACCCGGAGGCTGGTGGTGCCAGATCACGGACGGAAACGTCCCACACAAGCCTGGGGACGGGACTCGGAGGGACAGTTCTCTCTATTCTCTCTACGTCCCATTATTCCCATTTCCAACACGTTCCGGTCGGCCCAAAGGAGTTTCCTTCTTCAGGAAATAACGCCTGGGCACCCGGCTTCACCTGTCCCCCTCAGTCCCCCGCCCTCCACGGCCTGCCTCTCGTTCCCAGGCCAGAAGGCCTCCCACCATCTGGGACTCCCAGGGGAGCCCCCATCACAGCTCAGGCTGCTGGGGGAACCTGTCCCCATGAGAGGTCACCCTCCAGCCTGGGCTCAGGTTCCCATCTGTGTGTGTGTGTGTGTGTGTGTGTGTGTGCGTGTGCGCGCGCGCGCGCGCAGGGGCGGGGGCGGTCTCCAGGCCTCCCCCGGCCCGTGCTGGGCTCCACGTCTACATCCTGCCCAGTGGGCCCCACAGTCCCCCCCCCCCACCCCACCCCAGCCTCGAGTTGCCTCCCGGGGCCGCTCCAGCTCCGGCCTGCAGCTCCAGGTACATTCGGGAAAGTCCACAGCCGAGTCAGGCGACTTCGCAAATGGTGCCCCGCGGGCCCACGTTGTGAAATCCCAGTAATTGGAACCAGCACCCTCCCCCGCACGGCCCTGCCTAGGTCAGAGAAGCCACTGTGCTCTGAGGTCAGGTGAAACAGGGGGCAATGGTGACCCTGCACCTGTCTTCTGCTGCCCCTGAGCTGACCCGTGGTGGCTGCGGGCCAGAGCGGCCGGAGGAGAGGCCCCGCCAGGTGGAGGCTGGCCGTTGAGCTCTCTCTCTCTGCAGACCCCTTCCCACAGACCCCTGCTGGGCCAGGGGCCGTGTGGGTGCCCCTCACCCTCCTCCTGGCCCGAGCCCACCGCGTGTTCACGTCACAGCACAGCCCGCAGCACCGGGCGCCGACTGCAAATGTCACCGCGTGTGATTCGCCTCCGGTGCTGGGGCCGAGGCTGTGTGGCCCATACTCTTCCCCACGTCCGGCTGGGCGCGGGCCCAGAGGCAGAGCCTGGGGGCGGAAGCAGGTGACGAGCCCCCGGCCTGAGAGTCCTCGGAGCCCCCGCGGCCCCCGCGGCCGGGGTGGAAAAACCTAAAGACGTGTCTCACCTCCCCACAGGCCGAGGAAGCCTGGCGTAGAGCTCTGGCCCAGAAACTCGGGTCCAGATCGGGAGCGGGGACCCGCAGGGATTAGGACCCTCCCTGTCACGGTCCCCGAACGACCGCGGGGATGGGGTCGTCAAGCTGGGACGCAGGCTCGGCCCACAGCCTTGGGACAGAGCCGCATCTCTCCGAGCAGGGGTGGCTCGCCGTTGCCGGCCGTGCTGGCTTTGGGACTGCGGTTGGTTTCATGTCACCTCCTCACCTGCCCACGGCCCTATTCCTTTGGTGGGAGGCACAGTCAGTCCCCCACCACGGCCCGGTTCATGCCACCACACAGGTGGCCTCAGAACCATCTCACTAAGTGAAAGGAGCCAGAAAAGACACATATTGCGTGATTCCATTCAGAATATGCGAAACCATGGAGACAGGAAGCAGATTAATGTTTTCTCCCCAGGGGCTGGGGGAGCAGGGAGGGGGCGGTGACTGCTCAGGGATGCAGGGCTGTGTCCGGGGGTGCCGGGAATGTTCTAAAACCAGGTAGTGTTGGTGGGCGCTCAGGTGGCTCCTGAGAGCGGGAGCTGGGAGAGAGGCACGCGAGGTGTTGGGTGGTGCTTTGGGACACAGGGCAGGCTTTGGAGGACAGGGAAGGAGGGGGACACCCGGGCCCTCCCAGCTCTGCCCAGGGCACAGGCATCTTGGGGGAAGAACCCTTTCCTTGGGCGGGGGAGGGCACTCAGGGACCCGGGCAGGTAGAGGGGACTCCCCACTCCCCGGTGTGGCCCAGCCTCCCCCTTCCAACACACCCACCACTGCATGGCTGCCGGAGGGGGCTTTCTGGGCCAAGAGACAAACCGTGGATCCACGACCCTCCCTCCCCCCACCCACAAATCCCTCCATGGCTCCCTATTGCCTGCCCAGTGACATCCAGACTCTGAGGGTGGCCCGCTCGGCCCTTCACAACGTGCCCGAACAAATAAAACATGAGCGGCAGGTGCTCGGGGCGGGGCCTGACGTGACACACTTTCCCTTCCCCTCAAACTGTCGTGTCACATGTCACATTAAATGCGTATGGCTCTGAGGTCTTTGTAAGATTTTTTTCATACCAACGATCCATAAATCAGAGCCATCCCGTGCTGGCCCCCGAGCCTGGGCCAGCCGGAGCAGACCTCCCTGGTTGGCAGCGAAATTCTTTGAGGACCTCGGGACAGGTGACCGAAACAGATAGGAACTCGTTTCAGCATATCCCAGAACCAAGGGAAAGGAACTAATTCTGTTTTCCCAAGACGGGGGGTCCCCGTAGGGAGCCCCCAGACACAGGTCAGACCAACAAGCTACTCACTGCAAACCCCCAAGTTCAAGTTGACCTGGCTCAACGTCACTTACATCACGTCCACTCCACTCACACAGCTTGCTTCACACGACCCCAGTTGAGCCAGATGGGAAACTCGGTTCCCTCCGGTTCTGTTCAGGCAACCAAGGCAACTCAACGCACCTCCGCTCGGGTGCCCACACTCCTGCTAAGAGCACGGCCTTGCGGTAGAAGCAGGGGTGAGTAAGGAAGACCAGGCCCTCCTTGCATGGCCTCTCAGCTCGTGGGAAGGGCGGTGCAGTATACGATGCCCCAGGGAGGTGCCGTGGTGGCAGTCGTGTCCGAGGAACAGAGTAGTCCCAGAGCAGCACGAAACCCCCATGTGAGCGCCGTCCTGGGCCGCCCACCTCGTCCCCGGGGGTGCTAAGAAGGGAGGCGAGTGGGGGTGGCGGTCGTGGGCAGAAGCTGGCACCGGAGGGCTTTCTGGGGAGCTGAAACCAGCTGGGCAGGGGAGTGACCGTTGCTGGGGACGGGGCCCCTGGCCCAAGCCACCTTTGCCAGACAAGCCACGGGGATGGAGAGTCCAGTGTGGCGATCCCCGAGACAGTGAGGAGAGACAGCCGGGGAAGGCCTCCTGGGAAGTGGCATCACGCAGGGTTGAGGAGAGGAGGAGGGTGGTGGCCAGCAAGGAGGCCCACACGCACAAGGCCTGGGCAGGGGAGGCAGTAACAGACAGCTTGGTGTGGCTGGTGGCCCGAGTAAGGGCAGCAAAGGACGCACGGGGGTGGCTGAGGACGCGGACAGTGCTGTCCGTGGTCCCTCCAAAAAGGGGCACCATCAGACCTCAGTGATGACCGTGACTGCGGCTGGCGGCCACCGGCGGAGCCAGGAACTGAGCCTAAGTTTCCGCGAACCAGCCTCACGCCGGCGTTGTGACCGGTGTTGTTCGTGGGGGAGGAACTAAGCTCCGCGGGGCTTAGTGAGTGCTTTGCCGTGGTGACCTTCGTCCTCACCCGCAGTCACCCCTGCCTCCCCCAGCTCCCCGCTCCTGCTCTCCCTCTGCCCGGCCGGCTCCACGGGGGAGCAGCACACAGAGGCGGCTTCTACTCAGACGCTGCGGGTGACTCCGGCTGGGGGCGGCCAGGCGCCATGTCCCCCGTGCAAGGGCCCGTGAGCTGTGAGAGGGGCCGCGCTGACCGTGACCCTGGACGAGCGGCCCTGGCAGTGTGTGTGCTGCCCCTCCCCCACTGCCCCCCAAGACAACGGGCGAGACTCCAGTCCCTTCATGGGGAAGGGCTTCCTGGCGGTGAGACCCTCGACTGCTGCCCACGTTGGCCATCTGGCTCAATGCTCCCTTCTCCTCTGCCCACGGAGACCCCTGCTCCGGGACCCGGTCCTCTCCCGAAAGTTGGGGTCCACTTCCTCCCGAGCGCCTGGGGCTCCCCTTGGAAGCAGCAGACAGGAGATGCGAGCTTGGGCAAGGGCTTGAGAGAACCCCAGGTGGATTCCCGTGCTGGGGCCTCAGGTGGTTCCAGAAAACCCCCCAGAGCTTTGGAGGCCTCAGGAGCTGGAGACCCTGCAAAGACAGAGTGGACCAGGTCCCGTCACAACAAGGACGTGGCCTCGGAGGCACGCGGGGCCCCGGGGCCAGCACAGCCACACGGCTCGAGGCTTTGGTGGCTCGGAGCCTCAAGAAGGCGGCGTGGCCAGGCTCTGGCCTCTCTGGGGGGGGGGGGGGGGGGGAAGAGGCGTCCTTGTGCCCCGAACGGGACGACGGCCTGAAAGCCTGAGGCAAGAAACGCATGTCTGTGCCGCCTCTGTCCCCGGGAGGGGCTGGGCGTGCAGACAGAGGGGAGGTCGGGTGTGAGCAGGCGGCCGGGAGGACCCCATTTAAATCCCGGGGAGATTATGAGGACAGTAGTGGCAGCCTGTCAGCCCTCATTAAGTTAATGGAACGGGCGAGTTGGCATGCTTCCAGCGCACTGGAGAAAGAAAACAAGAAAAGTGTTTTCAGCGAAAGAGCCAGGGGTCCCGTTTTGCCCGCAGCCCCGGGAGATTATGGGCCGTCGGTAATGGCCTCGCTGGAATGACTTACCGGGGACTCGTTGATTACAACAAGGGGAGGAAACCCCTGATGTCTAAGAAGAATTACACGGGCTTCTCACTGATTTTCTTCTAGAAAAGCAACTCGTGCGCACTTCCTTCGAAAAGCCTTGTCCCCGGCCAGCGCCTCTACGGCCACCTGGGTTCCCGGCAGGACAGAAAGGCGCAAAAGTAAAGCGAGGGATGGATGGCGGGCTAGGTGAGCCCCGGGGGTCAGAAGCCAGTCCCCCTGGGGCACGTCAGGAGGGGCAGGGCAGGCCCCCGCCCTTTGCTCTCAGGAGCAGAAAGCAAGCAGAGTCACCCCCGAGGGCGTGTGGTCCTCGCAGGGCCCGCGGATGCCCTTCCCAGCCCGTCAGCGCCGTGACAGCGGGTTCGGGGGTTCTGCCGTGGGGCTCTGGCGATGGCAGTCCTGTGTCTGGAGGCAGAGCTTTTTCCGGAAGGCCCTGTTAAGTGTCCCTCCACCGCTCTCCTCCACCCTGAGATTCCCCGACGTGCCAGGCCACCCGCAAGCCCCACACCGCACCCCGACCTCCCATGACCACGGCCCAGGGCCGAGGGCCCCACCCTTCCCCAGAGACCCAGAGCCTGGACCCACCAAACCTTGGGGAGGGCCCCCAGCATCCCAGCGAGATGCCCGACACCAGGCCCCCGTCCTTCCCTCCTCCATTCTTCCGCTTTCCTCCTCCTCCCCAGCACGCACCCCACGGGCCGCCTGTGAGCCGGGCCCCGTGCTTCGGAAAGCACGTCATAGCTACTCCGTTACCCCCGCTGAACCGGAGGAAGCCGCAGCCCCGTGAGGCGGAGCCACCGGCTGCCGGAGCATCCGTTCCCACCCGTTCCCGCCTGGACTCAGAGACGCGGGGCTCATGTGGTCTCCGGGCGCCCACTGCCCGCGTCCTCGCCTGGCACCTCTCAAACACCCCTCACGGCATCCATCAACCCTTCCTGCCAGGGCGCTCAGCATTTGGGACCCCACCTCAGGGGTGAAGCAGGTAGGCTGGGGGTCTCCGCACTGCCGGGCTGGGCCCTGAGCCTCCTTCCTCCCAGAGCCCCCTTCATGCCAACTGGGCAGCCATGGGGTTGCTCTGGATCCCGGGAGGGGCAGCGGGGACCTGCTTGGCACGGCCCACGCCCCTCTCCCTGCCCTGGAGGCCTCCCCCCACCGCCTGGCCAAAGAGCGGGGCCTGAGGCAGCACAGAGGGCCGAGGGCCGGCCCTTCAGTCCACAGCTGACCTCGGGGACAGAGCGACAGCTGTAAAGAGAGGTGGTGGGTGCTCCGGGGGCCGGGGGGCGCGATGTGTACGCAGCCCCCAGACAAGAGGCACGGACTCTGGCCAGAGCTCGGCCCCCTGAAGCTCACAGCCAAGGCGAGGAAGGCCTAGTGTGTCCTTCTCACGTGGCAGGTGACCTGTAGGCCCAGACAGCAACATACCGGCCGGGGCTTCGGGTGATGCAGGGACAGACAGTGGCCCCCAGACCCATGAGGCCTCCAGTCCAGCCCCCGACTCACCTGGGCTCATTCCCTCCAGGATGCCGCAGGGCCCACTTGGGGAAAGCCCCTGGGGCGGGGGGCGCCCAGCCCTGCCCACCACACCCCCTCCACACACACACAAACCCTCTCCCTGGACGAACAGGGCAGGGAAATCCCCGGGATCCGCACCCAGAAGCAGGCTTCGTGGGGCCGGTCGTGGGGGCCGGCGCTGGCTCAGCCTGCATCCCAAGGGGCACTTTCTTCTCCCCTCCCTGCTGGTCTAGGGACACGAGGAGGCCGCCCCCCATCCTGCTTTTCTCGGGGGGCTGGGGGTCGGGGCCAGGGCCTTCCCTGTCTAGTTCCGCAACCACCGGCCCCCGACCCTGGGGGCCGAGTGTGGGGCGGGGGTGGGGGTGGGGTGGGGTGCAGATTTCTGCAGATCAGATACTGTGTTCAGTGCCCCAGGCCGGAGTGGCCTTCCTGGAGAGCCCTCCTGTCTGGGCGGGGAAGCAGCCGGTCCGGTTCTGAGAGGGCTGGCTGGGAGCTGAGGGACTGTTTTGGAATGTGAACTGTTATCACTGTTATCTGCTGAAGCCTGGGGTGGCCGCCTCCCCGGGTGGGGAGCCCCACCTGCCTGCGGCCCCGGCCCCGGCCTGCGCTCTCTGGTCCCGGGGCCTCCACCAAGCCCACCGGCCTGGACACTCTTCCCCCCCCCCCCCCCCCCCCAGGTCCCCGTGTCCTTCTGCTGGTCCTGCCCTCTCCAGCCTTAGGTTCTTGCCCTCACCTCCCCGGAGCTCTGCCCCTTTCTGCTGGGGCACCCCCGTGGGGCCCTGTTTTTCTCATGGCTACATTCCCGGCGTCTGACACATGGCCAGTGCCCGGCCCACGAGAACGAGGCCACGGGTGCCGGGCCGCTCCAGCCTAGGCCGGCAGGGACAGGGTGCCACCGCCCGGGAGGGGGGCCGGGCTGCCGCCGGTCAGGCGTGCTGGGCCGGTCTCTCCCGGGGCCACCACTCGGCCCTCCGCCTTTCCCTCCCCCCAAAGGAAAGGAGAGGTTAATAAACCAATTACTTTGGGCAACGAAGCAAAATAAGTCCCATTAAAGTAATTAACGTCCTTTGCACAGCCCCCATTGGAGAAGACTAATAAATTGGGGCTTTGTCACCATCCGGTAATTTCTTGCTAGGGCGTTTCTTCATCCCCATCCAACAGCACAGTTTAAGGCTCTGTTAATACTTTTAAGACGGGCTCGATGCCAGACTAATTAGATTTGCATTTCCACCATGGGCCAGGCTAGGCTCGGATGTGCCCAATGAAAGAGGCCCGAGGACCCCGCAGGGGCCCCAGGGACAGCACCCGCCTTTGAGAAGGGGCCATGTGTGGATTCCCACGTCTGGCCTGACACTCCGTCTGCCCGGCCAGCCTCCCCGCCCCCGCACACCAGGGCACGGCTCTGATCCAAGCCAAGGCCAGGCCTCCTTCTCCAGAGGGTCCCTTCCTGAGTCTGCCCACCCCGGGGCTCACAGGGGCCAACCGGACGACCCAGGACCCCACGGCCAAACCCCGGTGGGTCCGAACGGGCAACAGGAGAGAGGGAAGAGCTCGAGCGGGTAATGGAGACACCCGAGGGGCGCCGCCCCGGCCAGGCGGTCAAGCTCAGCGTCACAGGGACGGGACATGTCATGACACGTTGTTCACATTTCATGTCGATAGCACGTGCCCTTGTCATGAGGGACGAGGAGGGCAGTTCCCCTGGGTCCCCCTCCCAAACCCCAGTTTAACCGTGAGAAAAGCCGCAGACCAGCCTGTCGAGGGACGTCCCGCAAAACACCCAACATGTCCTCAAAACCGTTGAGGTCATCAAGCATCAGGAGAGTCTGAAAGTGGCAGGGCCCACAGGAGCCCAAGAAGACGAGACAACGAGACGTCAGGTGGAGTCCTGGACGGGGTCCCGGGACAGGAAGGCAGGGGGACAGAAGCTCTGAATGAAGTATGGACTTTGGTTAACGACGGCCGGTTTGTTCGCCGTGACAAACGCACGGTCCTCACGTGAGATGTTAACGGCGGGGAGCTGTGGGTGAGGGGCGGGGGCACATGGGAGCTCTCTGCACACGTTCCTGACAATTCTGTGATTCCCAAACCGTTCTAAATCTCCCCCCACCTCTGCCTCCCCCTCCCCCTCTGCGTGGGGGCACTGTCACCTGGTCTGGAGGCTACCGCAGGACCGCCATGAGCTCAGGGGGCACCACGACCAGGCCGGGCCGGGGGAGACGTGCGGGGGAGACGGTGCGAGCCACCAAGGGCCAAGTGGCGTCCTGACCGCGTCAGCTGGGATCTGTCTGGGCGCTGTATAGATGCCAGGCCTCCAAGCAGGTTACGGCCCAAAGTGGGGAGGATGGCGAGGTGCCGGGGAGGGGGGTGTTGGGGGAGGTGGAAATGGCCGATAGATGGGCCCTGAGAGCCGGGACGGGGCCTCGGGACGAGAGCGTGCACGCCCCGCACCCTGCGGCTGGGGTCGGAAGGGGTGAGGATGGGGGCTGGGGGCCGGCGACCGGCTCTTGGAACATTACAACTCGGACCTCGGACGGCTTTTCAGTGCCTCAGCAAGACTATTCATCTTTTGCTTTCTTTCCCCCCAACATTTTTAAAAATTTAAAGACCATCCCGAGCTCAAGGGGCCGTACGAAAATAGGAGGCAGGCCATGGTTTACAACCCCTGTTGGTACACAAAGCATTTGGCCAAGTTCAAACGTTCTTAGAGCAAAAAGTTACATTAAAATTTCTGTTAAATGGGACTGGAAAGGAGCTTCCCTCACTTGGTAAGTTTAGCCAAGAGCGAGAGCCAACAGTCCCAGGAGCGCAGGAAACATTTTTCTCGGTGCCATTAATCTGTTAATTGATGGAGAACGCATTTCTATGAAGTGCTGACACAAGACAAGGACGGCCGGGGCCCCACGCGCTCATAGTCACGCAGATCCCGCGTAATGCAAAAGGGAAGAGAGAACTAGGCGCGAAGGTCGGGAGAGAGGAAAGGGTCGTTATTTGCAGCTGATAAGATCATCTACTTAAGAAATTATCAAGGCTAATGACAAGCGACGAGAGGCCACCAGGGACGCCAGACAGAGGACCGACGCGTGTAGGTCCATGGTGCTTTCTACCCCAGCAAGAGGCCCCCAGCTCTAGGGAGGGTGCCTTGTCGGGGGTAAGAAAGCCACCCCTCCCCCCATGAGAGGAGTCCCCTGAGAATGCTCCCAGACCCCAGGGGGGGACTCCGAAGACGGCCCGAGGCGCTCAGAGAGACCCCTCACTCTTGGACGAGACGGCCTAAGTCAGAATTTCCATTTCCCCCAAAGCCAGCCGGCAAATCCAGTGCACCCCCAAGCAAGCTTCCCATTACAATTAAGAAACTTAATAAGGTTGACGCGGAAAAACAAATGTCCCGAAAGAGGTCAGTCAAACTTTAACAGAGATCACCTGCGGGGCAGAGAGGGGGTGAGCGTGTGCCCGCGTTAGCACCTATTTGCAAAGCGGGTCTGCTGGTGGATCCTCCTGAGAGCAGATCCCCGGTGAGGAGGAGGGACCCAGGCCACACGCCTTGTGCACTTGGGGACAGGGCTGACCACAAAGGCTGACACTGGCGCCTGGCAGGGGCGGGCTGGGGAGGCGGGAGGCAAGGCCCCCCTCCTGCGCGGAGGAAAACGAGGCCGGGCCCCGGGCTGTCCCCTGGAAGCGATAAAGGCCTATGTGAGGGGCAAACTGTAACTGATGGAAGGAAATGCAGGGTGGTATCTCCCGGAGCCACGCGTGACGAGGCCACAGGAGCACGCATTTGGTGGGTCAGAGCTTAGAACTCCCGCTCACGGAGGGACACTGGGCTGGCGGGGCTGTTCAGCTCCTCTCCGGGGCCCTGTTCTTGCCCTCATCCGCTGCCTCGCCAAAACCCCACTTCTCTTTACGGACATTCCTTCTTCCCTGCCGCCTTCCCGGAAAAATCCTACGCTCTGTGGGCGGGACTTTGTCTCTCTTGTTGACTTTCATATCTCCGGGGTCTAGGACCATGTCTGGCACACAGGGGTTCAGGGAACAGCGGTGATAGGATGGCACAGTGGCAGAGGGACGACTGCAGGCACACGGGCTCCACACCGCCCAGCTCTGTACCCAGGAGCGGCTCCCGCAGAGTCTCCACTCTGCCCGGCCTGGGCCCCCTCTGGAGGGCCCCGAACAGGTGCACCGCGTTCCCTGCAGGTGTCAGATGCTCTTTGGGACTGGAGTGGGCAAGAGACGCATCCTCGGCTCCTAGGGCCCAGAGGCGTGAGCAGCTCCCCAGCTGATGGTCCGGCTTGGTGTCCGCCTGGCCCAGAAACCTCTCTCGAGTCCTATGTTCACACGTCTGGAGGAAACACGCATGTGGACCCACGGCGTCCCAAGCAGGCGGTGGCGGCCTAGAGACCCTCCTTGCTGGCTGCACCAGGTGCCGTGAAAATGCATGGTGACAGACCCGTCCCCCACACACCCTTGAGCAAAGAGCTTGGATCTTAATCCCTCAGTTTCCCATTCCTTGTCCCCCCTCCCTGACCCCAGGGCTCCAAAGAGAAGCCTTCCGTGAGCAGTGAGCAGGGTGGGGGATGCACTCAACAGCCTTAGGCTCCCCTGCAGGTGAGGGCGGGGCAGCTGGGGAAGGTGTGACCCTAAGGGGCCCCAGAAGTGCCCCCCACATACCGGGCTCAAGGCTTGGGGGAGCGGTAGTGTGTCCCAGGAGGGGATCAACAAAGGTGCTTCAGGCACCGGCAACAGGGTGGCTGACGTCCCCAGCCACATGGAGGAGGGTGGTCACCGGGGCCCGGAGCCCAGGCTTGGGCTCAGGGGAGCCTGGATCGGGTGAGAACACACACAAGTAGGCCCGCAGGCCGGCACCCCTGCCCCCTGGCCTACCTGATGTCTTGTGAGGACACCTGCATGATTTCCCCCTAAAACATCCTGCCCTGCTGGGAGGACCGGCCAGGGGTAACATTCCTTCCCCGAGGCGGTTCGTAGCCTGCACTGGTGTCCCGTGCCATTGCTGGGGGCCACGGGCCTGTAAAGCCGTGCACTTGGGCAGTTGGTGGCAGATGGTCGAAAAGGCCAGTTGCAAAACCCGAAGTGGTGAGTTTGATACACGGCCACCTCCGACATGTTGTCCTCACCCCAGACTCCCTAACCCTGCAAAGCAGACCAAAGTCCTGTCTGCACCACCACACCCCGAGAGTATCCAGATTTTCTAGGCTTTTTCTTTCCAGTGGAAAGAGAACATAAAGGCACTTACGGGGCAAGCTGAGCACGAAACTCTCGCGGAATCCCCTACGACACTTTTCTGTTCTGTTTTGTTTTCTTTTAGCTGTTTGACCCGACACACCTCAACAGAATCTTCCTGAACTTTCCAGTTATGTTTTCACAGAAATCTGAAATCCGTGTCTGTGCACACGCACTGGGGCACATGAACTTTAACCATTCACGACCACACAACCCACCGGGCTGAGTCAGCAGGTGCCCCGATGGGGGCACGGGTGGGCTCCAACAGGGCATCCAGGCCACAGGTCGTGATAGTTTTCTAATGTGGTTAAACTAATAACATTATTGTATTACACATTTTACTTACGATGTATTTTCTATGAACTTACAATGGGTTATTACAAACACTGTTTAGTATTATCGATAAAATGAAATTGTTTAAAACAGAATAGAATCAACTAGAATGGGATGTATTACAATGCCGTGGGGGGGGGCGGCCCACGTATGTGTATACTTGTATGTGTCTGGTCCACCAGGAAGAAGCATGTCTGGGCTGTGGCCTAGTGTGCTGGGCACACTCCCCAGGGCATCAGGGAGAGGGCCTCTGGGTGAACATGTGGGCAGGGGGATGTCGGGTAGGAGTACTCCAGGTCTGTCCCCCTCCGGCACTACGGGCACACGCAGAGCCCTGTGGCCCAGCCACGCAGGTGGCAAAAGAGGGCCAGGTAAGGCTGTTCTCCTCTGGGTCTATCCCTCCCCTCCCTGCGGACACACCTTCTCTGGGAGCCAAGAGAGGGGAGTCGGGGGGCGGCTGTGACAGAATGACAGCAAGGGCCCTGACATCTCAGGCCTGAGCCAGGTTATTTCCAGCCCCAAAGTCCACCCCTGACAGAGGATGAGAGAGGGCAGGTCCCGGAGGGAAGGGGCTGGAATAACACTTCAAAAGGAGGGAGGAAAGGTGACCCGTGGCCCCAGACCTCCCCCACTTGAGGAGCACAGAGTCCTGGGGCGGGGAGACCCTTGGCGACAAAGATCGGTCCCCACGCGGCGAGCATGGCCCTGGGGAAGCACAGGGGGTCGTTAGGGTACCTGTGAGTCCCAGTTCGCTGGGGCGTCTGGGCCACACCAGCAGCCCCCGAGTCACTGTTAAAAACGTCTGCCTCCCTCCCAAACCTCATAGCCGGGGTCTCCTGGTTCAGGTTCGATTCACAGAGAATCTGTTTCCGTGCTACAGAGGGCTGTGTGGCCCCGCTGAGGATTCAAGAACCCCGCCTGCAGGTCTGGGAGAGGAGGAAGGAACACCCACCCCTGGGCGCCTGAGGGCCGGCCTGTCATGGTGGCCCGTCAGGTGTCTTCTGTCTGGCCTTGCTGGGTGGCTTCCACACCCAAACCCAGAGGTCTCGGACCTCTGGGCTTCCTGCACCCACCCCCTCGGGGCCCCTAGGCTTTTTGCTTGCATTGACTCAGACGGGAGGCCCCGAGGGCCCCCTGGAGGGGAGGCCTCCTTCCCTCCCGGGGCTCTTGTTTGCAAAGCTCCCAGAGGACCCGGCAGGACAGAGCCTGGACAAACACAGAGCATCGTTGGCCACAGAAAAGCCAAATCAGTAAACACCCCCCCGCCATGGCGTTTCTGCCTCTGATTGATTCAGCTGCAAAGTGCAAACTGCCCCCTAGAAAGGGCGGGGTGGGGGCCTGAGCCCCCTGGACCCGCATTCAAGCGAATCCTTCCTGTGAGGCAGTACAGCTGGGCAGGCAGACGCCCTACTGGACAGAGGGCCCCCACTGCAGCACCCGAGTTCAGTGGCCAGATGGCCCTGGGCTCCGAGACAGGCGGCAAACGGGCGCCACCAGGCCCAGCCCCTCGGCGGGAACCGTCGGGCCCCAAGGCCACTGGCCACCTCCCGTGGCAGCCACCTCCCGCGGCGTCTACACTCCAGGCACCAGGCAGCCCCTGGATCCGGACCCTTCCGCCCATCTCGTACGGCTGCTTCCAGCCAGTGTGAGTCCTGTCTGGGGTCCAAGCCACCTCCTGGGGGAGGGGGGCGGCCAGAGAGGACAGCCCCTCTGCGCAAAGCCTCTGCAGGCCAGGGCAGGAGAGCCTGGCGTGTTTCTACAACTAAATTTTCTTCCTTTCACCTTTTAATGTAAAAAGATCTTATGACGGCACATGCCCGGCAGAGTGACCTACAACAGCCAATACCACTGAACAAACCAGAGAACCGAGAGTGCGGGGGGTGAGGGCCTCTGGGGGCTCCTGCAGGCGTTCACCCAGCCTGGACCTGCCTGGGGAGCCGGCGAGAGGGGCTCGGCAGGCAGGCGGGGTGGGTCACTGGAAGAGGACCTGGCCCCAGCTGCTGGTGTGCCCAAAGCTAGCTGCCCCTTCGAGGAGCCTGGAGTGTTCTACGGCCCAGGACCTCCACTCACAGTGACGGGGTGACGACTGCCGGCAGAGTGCAGCAGAATGTTCTAGAACGTTGCATGGCTAACAGATGAAGCTAAAGGGAGGAGGTCAGGGACCAGCATAAAGGAAGGCATGCTGGGAGGGCTAGGACATGGCAGGGAGCAGCCCCGTCCCCCTTAGCTCCCAGGGGACCTGGCCGATGTCTGAGTCCTGCCCTCACATGCCCTGGTCCCCAGCCTCCCAAGACACCCTTCGGTTCCCATTTGAGGCAGGATAGCCCAAGGCGTCCCATGGGGGCTGCAGTGGGACCCAGGGCACCGTGGTGAGCAGAACAATGGCCCCCAAAGACACCCACGTCCTGTCCCCTGGAGCCCAGGGACAAATTCCACTCTGCAGCAAAGGGGGAAAGGCTGTGGATGGAATGAAGTAAGCAGGTGACCTCGCCGTGGGAGATTGCCCTGGATTATCTGTGTCACGAGGATCCTCGCAGGGCAAGAGGCAGGAGGGGCAGAGGTGGCTCTGCAGAAGGTCAGATGGGTGCTAGGTGAGGAGGGTCCGCCGGCCGTGGCTGCCTGTGCAGCCAGCGAACGTGGGTGGCTTCCTTCCGGAAGCCCCCAGAGCTGGCAGAAAGGAACCCCGCCTGGCCACACCTTGATTTTAGTCCAGGGAGACTGTTCCAACCTCCAGGACTGTACGATGAAAAATCTGTATTGTTTCCAGCCACCGAAGTCGGGTCATGTGTCACGGCAGCCACTGGGGACCGGCCCGGGCCTCCAACAGGACAACAGGGTGGAAATAGCCTGTGTCGGGAGCCAGAACCGCTGGGTTTAATCCCGCGTAACCTTGGGTGACCTTGGGCCTGCCACCCACCTCCCAGGGCCTCAGCAGGAAGGCGTGTGCAGGATGGGCGCCCAGCATGTCGCACCACGGAGGCTGGGGCAGCCTGTCCAGCCTGGGGAGGCGCCCTGCTGTGGCCGTGGCCTGTCCCTCCACCCTGGGCGTGCACGAGGTGCCAGCCTGACATCCTCACGGTCCCCCCCCCCCACCCCCACCCGGGGGTCAGGCCAGCGTCCTCCCTGCTTCGCAGGGAAATAGAGACTGCGGGGAAGCCCTTGCTGAAGGTTGCGTGCCGGGCCGGCTGGTGAGTGACAGGCGGTGCTGTGCCCGCCCACCTGGCCGTGGGCGCCCACACTGCACCTGCAACAACAGAGGTGGCCTGGCGTCCGATTACAGCCCACTGAGCGGGCTGCTCCGAATTCCTGTGGCAGATCCGAGTGCAGAAGCCAGGCCGGGGGGGAAGGCGGTCCCGTCCGATGTGTGTGCCTGGTGCCCAGCGTGCGGTCTGCCGAGAGGACCCTGGCCCAGCCGGGGCCCCCCCCCCGGGAAAGTCAGACACCCACACGCACACCTGGAGGCCACAGAGGCCCCTTCCAGGCCAAGCCCCGCAGCCTCCCGAGCGACCTGGGGACCCTGCTGGGCTGGGGTGAGCGTAGGCTGGCCTCCTCTGGCCCCCAAAGGTACCAGGCTCCAGGCCCACCCCGCAGCTCTGACTGGGTCTCTGCCCCCAGGAGGGTGAGCAGAGGCCCGGGGAACACCCAGAGCAGATAGGCTGGGCGTCGGGGGCCCCGCCTCCTACCACATTTCACTCTGCTCTTCAGGCTGGAAGCGGGGACTCTCTGCCCCTCTTGTCACACTCAATCAAATGTCACCTCCTCAGGGAGTCCTCCCTGATCACCCTGGCCTCATGACCGTGCTGCTGCCCGCCCCTTGGCCTAGGAGCCTATCGTGACCCACCCTGCATGGGGGGGCTCACTCCTTCCCGCTGTCTGCAGGTTTCCTTGTGCACCTTCTTCAAATTGCGTTTCCCCTGATGACCACAGGCCATTGGTCATGGCCAGGCTAGGATGCTCTCCCCTGTCATCCGTTCTCCCCAAACCCCAAGAAGGGTCCAGAACGTCCTTCCGCTGGATGCTGTGAGTGCTGACCCCGCCCCCAGGCAGCTCCCACGTGGCCCCACTTGTGCATACCTATGTCGGCCCAGCCGGTCCTCATATCTGACACCCACCGACTCCCCTCGAGGCCCGGCCTCTGCCCCCGGGGGGTGAGGGGGACTCAGAGCAGGAGAGGCTTCCCGGTGACTGGAGCCCTCCAGCTCTGACCCTCTGGCTGCGTTGCACGGTCTGTAAGGGCTGAGTCAGGACGAGGGCTTCCGGCCTCTTACACAAAGGTTTTTCACCAGAGCCGAGCCGAATGGATTCACGTTGGGATCATAAACATAATTGGGATATTTTTATTTTCAAGTAGCACTTCTGAAATCTATAAAGTTAAGCTAATATACTGATTTTTAAAACCAGAACTTTATGGCTCTGTGAGTCGGTTTGCCAGGCCACACGGCTGGGAGTCAGCTCCTGGTTCTCAGGTGCCCAGCAGCCCCCCGGGAGGCCGAGCGGTGGAGATGCTGGGCGAGTGGTGACCAGGCGGGGAAGCGGTGACCTCTTCTTCCCTTTCCCACCTCCACCCACGTGGTGGCCGGCTCGGGGACCAACTGCTCCCCTTCACGCCTCACCTGGACTCACCCCCTGCGCCCCGCCTGGGGGACCAGAGACCCTGCCTGGGGACCTGCCTCCAGCATCTCGTGTCAACCCAGTTCCCATCCTATGGCCCCACCCCACCCGGTGCCTGCACACAGCCCAGAGGGCCAGGCTCACGAGCCCACCAAGGCAGCCTCCCGCTCTTTGCTCCCTGCCATGCCCGCGTCAGGCAGCAGCCCTTGCCGCACTGGATTTGCCCTGGAGGAGGTCACAAAGGGACACCTGGAAGGGGCTGGGGTGGGGGCCAGGAGACAGCCTGAGCCCACCCCCCGTGGCTGGGACTTTACGATGACCCCTCCCTCCTGGGGCCAAGCCAGGGGCTTCCTCTCCAGGGAACTGGCTCCCACTGTCCCCACCCCGGAACCCACGCTGCCCCTGCACCCCCAGTACAGCAGGCGGCCTCTGACCCCCGAGGCTCCCCAAGCCCATCATTCTCACAGGCCCCAGTGACTCCATGGATCCCCGAGGCCTCTCAGGCTCCGATACTCACAGGCCCCGGATCTGGGCTGTCCAGTCCTGGATGCTCAGGGATCTTGCGACTCAGGGCCCAGATACTATCCAGGTTCCCAATACTCACAAGTACCCAGTACCCTCCAAACTCAGTGCTCCTCAATCCCATGTCTTCTCAAGACTAGAATGGAGTGTAGACCTGTCCCAATCCCAGCAGCCCTAGGACAGTGGTCGGGGCACTGGAGAAGCCCCGAGGGCAGGCGGGAGGGCCGGGCCGGCCAGTGAGCAGCCCTCCGGCATCTCAGGCAGCCCCCCTTCCCTGCACCAGCTCCCGGCAGCTGACAGAGCTTCCTGCACCCACATCCCAGAAGTCATCTGCCTCCCCGAGGCGGAGGTCACCTCCTTGCCTCTGGTTGTCCTTTAGACGCTGAAGAAATTGGGGAGGCCTCGCCCCATTCATGCCATCCTGCCTCAGAAGGTGACTGTATCTGGCAACGGGCTTTTAGAGAGAAAATTAAGGTAGCACGGGGTCACCGGGGTGGGCCTTGATCCCGTGTGACCGGGGTCCTTGTAAGAAGAGGGGATCGGGACACAGACACGCACGGAGGGACGACCCCATGAGGACACAGGGGGAGGACGGCCAGCCCCACACAAGGAGAGGGGCCTCGGGAGCCCCGGCCCCGCCCACGCCTGGACCTCAGGGACCAGGAGACGGTGACCGCCTATGGTGTTTGTTACAAAAGCCCTCCCTGGTGGGCACAGCCATCAAGCTCCCAGAAGCGCTGAGAGGAAACTCACGAGGAGGGAGGGCAGGACAGGCCAGCCCTTGGAACGCAGGTGGGATCACCAGGCCCTCCTCGGCCACCCCTGCCCAGCACGTCCCGCACCGGGGCTCAGGCCTGACTGAGTCACTTGCAGGTTCTGAAACTCACCAGCCGTCTCTTGCTCAGGCCTGTGTGAGTTTTCATTCATTTGCTCCACACGTGTTTTAAGCACCTTTCGCACACACATCCGGGGCCACCAGGACCAGAGCCGTGACGTCCCTTGCCAGGCACCCGAGCTCCCAACCTTCAGGGAGAGACAGGCAGGCCCCCTGCCTCCGTACTCTGCCTCCGGCAGGTTTGTGGGTGGGGCTAACCGAGCTGCCACCGGTCAGGGGAGAGACAGCAGCACCCATCCCTGCCCCTCCCCACGGGGCTCCCGTGCCCCGTGTCCCTTCCCTGCCGCGCCCCCCTCCCCCGCCAAGGTCTCCGGGCTCTCCTTCCCAGGGGTGCTGCCTGGAAGCTGGGGTACTGCCCTGCCCTGTGCGGGCCTGACGGCCGGCCCACGCCCTTGAACCAGTACGGATCCGCTGACCTGGGGGTCAGCCACACTCTCCGGGCACGTGGGAAGGAGCCTGGATCTGCCTGCTAGGTGGAGGAAGGAGGCAAGCGAATTGATGGGGGCTGAGGGAGAGCAAGGGTCAGGGGGCCACAGAGTGGCGGTGGGGGGGGCGGGGCGCACCAGAGAGGCCCCTGTGCTGAGCACGGCTGGGAGTGCCCACCACTCGGGGCGTCCCCAGGGAGGGGCCGGGAAGCCCCAGGCGCCCAGGCCATCCCTTCCCTCCTGGTACCTATTGCAGGACTGGGGGACAAGCAGCCCAGAGCAGCACCGGGAGCAGAGACCAGGGCGGGCAGGAGGGTGCTCCCCAGGCCGGCCGGAGCCATGCTGGTGACACTCCCCATCTCCCCGAGGAGGGACCTGAGCCCAGGGAGGTGAGGGCTGGCTCAGGTGTGGCTGTCCCTGAGGCCCCTCCTCCCACGTGCCTGTGGCTCAGCAGCTGGCTTGCTGCCTGTGGGTGGTCACAGGCTCCCGGAGGGATTGCCAGCAGCCACTGGGGGCTGGTGGGGGTGGGGGTGGGGGTGGGGGTGGAGACTGGAGCCACCCCGCCTGGGGCATGACGGGGCTGGGGCCTGCAGGGCAGGAGACCCGGTGGGGGAGACCGCCGGGGCAGGGGTCCCCTCCCCGGGCCCCGGTGGGTGGGACAGAGGCCCCCGGGCTCCGGCTGTGAGGCGAGGCCCTCCGTGGCGGCCACAATAAATATGTTTGTTCAAGGGAAGCCAGGCTGGGAGCTGTGTGCGCTGGCCTGGTGAGGAAGAAAAGGCCGCTTGTGCCTTGCACACTGGGGCGATTGTTCACGCTCACGCAACTGCTGCCCCGTGGCCGGAAAGGTCAGACGCCCCTCGGGCCCCGTCGGAAGCAACGGGGGCCTCAGGCCCCTCTGCTCGCTCTCAGCTGTAACAGCCGTCCATCCACATCACCTCTGGGCCCTGGCACGGGAGTGAAGGTGCCAGACCAGGTCTGCAAGGCGGCCCCCGCGGAGGCAGAGGGAAGAGGAGCTAGGAGTCCGCCTGGCCGGCCGGGGCAGGCGTCCTGAGCCAGGCACAGAGCCCGGGAGGCACTCTGGGCACGAGGGGCTCCACTGTGGGGGCAGTGCCGGCCCAAGTCTGATGTCAGGGAGCACCAGGGCGAGGCTATGGAGAGACCCGGAAGCCGGCGGATGGCAGCCGTGGCCCCCCCTCCCCAGCAGAATCCCTGCCGGAGGCTTCTAGAAAGGTGCCGGGACACACAGCTGTGGCCAGACATCTTTGGGGTGAGCACACCCCAGACTCTTGGCTTGCCCTGATCTCGAAACCCTAAAGGGAAACCATCCCGAAGCCAAGCCTGGTCTCCAATCCCGCGATGGGGGAGGAGGAATACAGAGCCCACAACGTGCCAGCTTCAGGGGCTGAACCCTGAGTCACCTCCCCACGGTGGCCCTCTGGATGCTTCCAATTCTCTCCCGGGGGGGAAGGCCCCCAGAGACAGTGCTGTGCGGGGGGGTGGGGCCTCGGCCACGAGCCAGACGCAGGGAGAGGGGCCCGCTTCCCCCCCCCCCCCGCCCCACGCACACACTCCCGAGGGCCAGACGGCTGAGGAAGGGACATTCGAGGGAAGGTGCTGCAGGCTGACCTCCCAGCTCTGGCGCTGAGGGGTCGAGGCAAACTGCCGACCTGGGGGTAGGAGCTAGGCAAAAGAGGTGACTCACCATCCGTGACAGGTTGTCACAGTGGCCCAGGAACCTACTTTTGCCGAGTGAGTCCCCCCAAAACCGCATTTCCATCAGAGGACCCGGGACTGAGAGGTGGCCAAGAGAGGCCCATGGGAAGAGCTTCTAGAAGGTTCCAAAGAGATGGCGCCTCTGTAGGGCACCCGGGCTCGCAAGCCAGCCCTCTGCCCCAGCTTGTTGCAGAGACACTCCTGTGGCCCGCCCTCTGTGCACTGCCCAGGGCCAGCCGAGGACCCTGACAACCAGGACTGCTCATCCCCGGGCAGCTGGGCTGCCTGGGCCGTGACAAGGCCCTGTTTGGGTTGTTGAGGGGTTTGCCTAGAGCTGAGGACAGGACCAGGACAGGGGAGGACAAGCATTTAATGCTGCACATCCCGCCGGGGGACGTGGCCTCGCTGGACGTCCTGGGTCCTCGTGCCCAGCCCCGAGGTGGGTGTGGTGGGAGGCCTTTCCAGGGACTCTCCCGCTGACACACAGCTGGAATGTGCTGGACTCACCCGGGCCTGATTCCCGAGGGGCCGGGCATTCCGACTGGAGGACGAGGGCATCTGGTTATTGTCCTCTCCACGCGACCCTGGGGACCACGGGTGATGACATCCCACAGAACCGACCCCGGCCTCGGGGAGCTCGGCCACCTTCAAGCTGGGGAGCCGTGGGCTTCCCCTCGGGGAGGCCCCCGCCCTATGCCGGGCTGGGCCTCGTACGGGGCTGAGGTGCTGGCAGGGGGAGTCCAGGCAGTGGGGGGGCGGCTCCACCAGGCCCCAGGACCTCCGTCTGGCTCTATATATGGCTGAGAGGCCAGTGGTAGGCGTTCGCTCACAACACGAGGTACCAACGCCTCTTCCCTTTTCCGTGAGCGAGACTGACCTTCCGGAGCCACGAGGGACCTGGCCCAGGTCCCACCGGGGCAAGCGCTGGTCCATCCGGCCGAGAGCCCAGCCCAGCTCCTGTCCACGGCCTCCTAGGCCTGGCCCCGGCCCCCTCTCCCTCTCCTCTGCCCGTTCGAGCCACCATGGCCGCACGCCTGCAGCCGGGGCCCTGATCCGCCTCCACCGCAGACAAGGGCAGGGGCAGGGAGGCTGTGGCCATAGCAAGACGCATCCCTGCACGCACTGCCCGGGGACAAAGGCCTCTCTCCCGGGGCCTTCCAGACCCTGCCCCGCCTCGCTGCCTCCCTTCCGGCTTTTCCAACACATCCTCATGGGGAAAGAGGGAGACAGGAGGAGGGAAGAAGAGGTGAAGGAGGCGAGGTCTGAGCACCGTGAGGAAGGGGCCACGAGCCAGGGAACGCGGGCACCTCCAGCAGCTGGGAAGGGCAAGGAAAGGAACAGATCCCCCTAGAGCCTCCGGAAAGGAACGCAGCCTGCTGGCACCTTGACCTTAGCCCTGTGAGACCCATTGTGGACTTAGGACCTGCAGAACCAGTAGGCAATAAATCCGTGCTGTTTAAAGCCACTAAGTCTGTGGTCATTTGTTATGGCAGCCGCAGGACACGGCCACCTCCCTGCCCCGGGCCCGGCGCAGCCACCGCCCCCTCTCACCTGCACACCCGGGTCTCCCAGGCCCGCCCCGGCCCCTCAGTGGTCTGTCCTCGGCTCTGCAGCCTGCTCAGAGTGAAAGCCAGTGTCCCCGTGAGACTCCTGGAGTCCGGCTACATCACCTCCTCTGGCGGGCCCTCGTCCGCAGCCTTGTTTGCCCTGATGACCAGAAGCTCACCATCCCCAGGCTTTGACCTAGCACCCTCCCTGTGAGACGTCCGCCCCCTGACCCGACCTAGGACGGGCCCCTGCTGTGCACCAGCCTCGTCTGCCTTCTCAATGCGTTTGCTTACGGGTCTTGTGACTGTCCGTCCCCCCCCCCCACCCCGCCCCCCACTTTGGAACGTCGGCCCCTCCGCTCTGCACTGGCTTTGAGTCAGGTTGTGTCAATTCTGCAACCCCACGTGGTCGTGGCCGCCCCACACCTGGAGCAGGTGTTCTGTGGAATAAATGCACACCTGTCTCTCCTTGAGGGCTTTGCTACTTGGGCTAACTTCACGGGCCGGCGGCCCCCTGGGGTGGACGCTTCAGTATCCCATTTTGCAGGTACAGCTACTGAGGCCGGGGGGGGGGGTGTCACCCGCAGTGTGCCCCCACCCCCCCCCGGGGGGAGCCCGAGGGAGGAGGAGCACAGGGGGCCCTGGGCGGCCTCCCCGCAGAGAATGGGCTCCCGGGTTCCGGCCCGCGCGCCCTCTCCGCCCGTCCACGGCGGGCGGGGGGCGGGCGGGGCGCTGGATAAACGGGCTATTGTTGGGCGAGCACATTGCCAGCCCGGCTGCACAGCAGCCCCTGTGTCTGCAGCGGCTCCCAGAACCAATCAACACCTTATCGCCAGCATTAATCACCCCGCTATCGGCCCCGAATCAGGCAAACACTTCTGGGGAGTTCAAACCCCTGACTTCACAGAAGTTTCTGTGTAATAATAGATTAAGTTTCTGGCGGTTCAACAGCATCCACGGAGGCCAGCCCTCTGGGGTGGCGAGGGGTCTGCCAAGGGCAGACAGACACTGCTTTGCAGGGCCCTTCTGGATGCCCCCCGCCAGCCTGAGCCCTCGGGGACCGGACTGGCCATCTTACTGGCCATCCGTCTGCCCCGGGCCGGGCTCTGGGACGATGCTGCGTGTCCTGCTCTCGTCCTTTCCAAGGCCCGGCTCTGCAGATGGGCGGCCTCAGGGTGGTTTTAGAATCTCTGGGAGCAAGAGTCCTGCCCCAGCCTCAGAGGTGGGAGGAGGCACCATGCCCTGGGGGGAGGGGCTGTGAGGAGCCACGGTCAGAGTCAAAGCAGAAAAGAGGAGGATGAGGGGACAGGAGAGGCTGGGAGAAGGGCAGTGCCATCGTGAGACCTGGAGGGGAACCTGTGCAAAGGTCCTGGGGCAGGCACGTGCTGGAAGGGGCTGAGGAACAGGGAGAAGCCAGAGCGCCTGGGTGCAATGAGGGGCTGTGGGGAACGGGAACTGGCCATATCACGTCGGCTGTGCGAGAGTCATGAGAGGGTGGGGCAGGACCCATGTCAGACATGCCCATGTCCCTGCCCCTTCACGGCGTGGGCGCACGAGTGCATGCTTCCCGCTGGTGCTGTCCGTTCACCCTCCAGACCACGCAGCCCTCCCCCACCGGCTCCCACTTCGGGTCTGTGCTCCTCTGTTCAAGGCCAGCTGCAGCCTTCCCTCTCCAGGGCCCCGGGGCCACCGCGCACCCCCGTCCTCCGGGTCCAGGCTGGATCTGACAGGACAGTGGCCGCAGGTTCCCGAGGGGAGCCTGGCTGCTCCCAGTACCTCACCCACACGCAGATGGTCCCCAGGAGCTACCTGCTGTCTGTAGGGTCCTGCCCCACGCACTGAGCTTTCCTTTATCATCTGTTTTACAGACACGGAGACGGGACCTTGGAGAGGCTGTGAGCCGTCCCCGATCTCGGCAGGCCAGGATTTGGGTCCCCGTGTGTCTGCCCCAGAACGCCCACTAAGCTGCATGCTTGTCCCTGGAAAGTGCTGCTGCTCCCCCAGAACCCCCCCCCCCCGCTCCCACCCCAATCTGGGGCTGTGCTTCCCGGACTGCAGGGTGCATCTCGCTCCAACTGTGGGGTTGTGGGACTGGAGCTCAGGAGCTGAAGGACACTGATGCCGAAAGCAGGCATAGACTTTCCTGCCGTGATACATCAGGGGCAATTCCGGGTCCCCAAGACCCTTTTGGGGGTGGGGAGCTAGGAATGGGGCTCAAAAGTCCTCTGAGCCCTGCTGACCTCCTCGCCCAGGGCCTCAAGCTGAGGGGGCAGAGCGAGAGGGGCCCCTGCACAGGGGCGAACGGAACAGGTTCCGTCTCTCTTTAAGGAGATGGCTGTCTGCTGGAAGCTGCTGGGCAAGGGCCTGCGTGTGTTTCCCGAGCCTCTGGAAGGGCACGTCCCCTCCCTGTCGGGAATGGGCCTTGCCCATCTCTGTGGCCTCAGTGTCCTGGCTTGTCACCGCAGTCCCGCACCCTCTGGGCTCCTGGCCGCTGCCCCGTCACATACACCACGGTGGGCAAGGGTGCGGAGATCCAGGACCTCGAGGGGATCACTTCTCCACCCTGGGCCTCAGTTTCCCCAGCTCTTGGAGCGCAGCAATTGCCCCTGCGTTACGTCTGGGCCCTTGGCCCTCTGAAACCCTGAGGCTTGCCTCCAGGAAGGCCCTGTCTCTCGCTCAGAGGCACTGCTGTCCCTGGCCCGAGGGCACTGGCAGATCCCTGCAACTCCATCCGGGGACCCCAGGGCCGCCAGGCCAGGAGCCTGGGCCCCTGAGCCTCCGCACGAACCCCACCCAAGCTGGCCACGTCTGCATACACGTCACATGAGCAGGCACAGCCTGGTCTGAGCCGCCGCCCGGGGCCCGCCCTCGGCCTTTGCTGCCCAGGCCAGCTGGAAGCAATCTCTGAGGAGCGGGCAGGTGGTCGTCCAGAGCGGCCTCTGCGAGGCTGTCCCCGGCCCCGCACCCACGGCTGCCTCGGGCCCCTTCTCTGCCGGAATGAACCAAGCGCTCTGGAATTCGTGAAGAAATCAGGGGTCTTCGGCCTGCTGTTTTTCTTGGCGAGACCTTATCACAAGTTAGTGGGGAAGCCTGAAGGTTAGGGTTTCGGTTAGTTCAGCAGAATCTGAGAAGCAGGGAGTTGGCCTCTTGCCTCTCCTTGACCTGCAGGGCCCCGGGATGACTAAGCAGGCAGGTGACCCACGCTCTGGGCAGGGGGGAGACAGCGTTTGCACAAGCTGGCAGGTTTCAGAAAGCCCAGCACCCCTGCCTTCCTTAGGTCCCCGACAGCTGGAAGGGAGCCTTGGCCGCGGAGCCGGTCCTGAGCCAGGGGCTCCGGGCGCTGCAGGGACAGGGGCACTCGGCCTGTGTGATGGGCTTGTCCAGGCCGGCCGGACTGGGGTTCTGGGGTGCCAGCCCGTGTTCGCGGGGAGCCTCTGGTGAAGCTGCTTGCTCAACCACAGGTAAACGCGAGGCCTCAACTTTGACCCAGGGAGGTCAGGGACCCCCCGCAGACGAACGGCAGGGCGTCTCAGCCGTGAAAGCCATTCTGTGGACACAAAGGTGGGTTGAGCAGCCTCTCCTGCCCGCGGCGCAGGGCTGGGGGTGCCCAGAGCCCCGAGCGCCAAGGACTGCCTCCGCCATCGCGCCAGGAAGGGGAGACCCCTGTGGCCCCCGGGGGCGGCCTTCGCCCCAGGGCACTTCGCTCCTGTCTCCGGTTCACAACCTCCAACTGCCCTGCCTGGGGGGCTCCCCAGAGCTGAAATGAGGGCAGCGGACGGGTCTAGCCCGGGTTCAAGGCGTGTATTCAGAGCCACGTCGGTCGGTCTCGGGCAAATTGCACACTTGACCGCTGGGCTCGGGCTGTGCGCGAGCAGACCGGGCGCCTGGTGACGTTGGGCTCAGTGTGCTGGTTCCCGATGGACGGCCCCTGAGCCCTGGTGCTGCCCTTGGTATCTGGTTAGGGTTACTGGGTCAGGTGTGACAGAAACCACTGTGCCCCCACTTGACAGCTAAGGACACTGAGGCCCAGGCCCGTAAGGGTCTTGTTCAAGACCACACAGCTGGAGAGCAGCAGGGCAACATAAAGCCGGCTCTGTGCTGAGGCCAAAAGCTTGATCCTAGAGGCCCCCCCTCCGGGTGGGGCAGGTGATCCGAAGCCCTATCCTGACTCCTGGCTCTACTGGCCCCTCTGTCTCCCTAGGCAAGTCCCCACGTCCTCGTCTAGGAGCCCGGGATAGTCATGGCATTGCCTCCTGGGGGTGTGAGGGGGGAGGGCAGAGCACGAGGCTGGCACTCACCCCCCCACCCCGGCTCCTCTGCCCTCCTCCTCCAGGGCCTGCAAAGGGTGCCGTGTGCAGGTGCAGGGGGGCCACCAATGTGCACTCCACCCGCGGGTGACGAGGCTCCAGCCCCGCAGGGCATCCTGACCCTTCTGCTCACTCCCCACCTTCCCTGCTCTGAGGGCGACCGTAGCCCCGGTCCCCAGTCCCCGACGGGCACCGGCCGGGGCCCCTGGCGGTCAGTGTTGGTCCATCCCGCACGACGCAGTCCGGGCGGGGCAACGGCTGCTGCTCCCGAGGATGTAGGGCCGTCACCTGGCAGAGCGAGGACTGTCTGCCCTGACAGAGTGAGTGGCTCCACGCAGAAAGGTGACCCCACGAAGCGATCCTGAGCCGGCGGGAGACTGTGGATTACCTGAGCCTGTCTTTCCTTCCTGGGCTCCTTCTCGGGGGCTCCCTTGTGACTCTACTGGAGGGCCCAGGTCCAGATGTGGTTTTCTGTCGGGAGGATGGGGCCCCTTGGCCGGGCCCCAGGGGTCAGGGTGCAGAGGTGGTGGTGGAGGGGGCAGGTAGATGGAGGGCGGGCTCCGGGTCAGGAGCGGGGAGCCAGCCTTGCGTTTCTACTCTGCCTGGTGAAGAGAGCAAACTCCTTCACACCTGCAGCTGCTCCCGAGGGCCACCACCCTCTCCCCTCCCCCACCCCCTGCCCGTGACGTGCCCTGGCCACCGAGTCAGGAGCACGGCTGAACTTGTGCATTGGGCCGTCCTCTCTTACCGCCGGGAACCCTGGGGCCACCACCGTGTGAATCACCCCAGCGAGCTGGCTGGAGAGGTCCCAGGCACCGGCCGAGGGCCTGACCTGCGAGTGAGGCCATCCGAGACCACCCAGCCCCCGCTCGTACCAGTCCGCCCGCTCGACAGACCCATGGAAGTGTGAGCCGCTCGGTTCGGGGAAGGTTTGCTGCTTTGAGCTGCTAGGTTTGGGGACGGTTTGTTTCAGAGCAAAGCTAACAGACACGTTGCCGTTTCGAGCCTCAGCATCGTCCTTGACTAGCTGTCCCTGCTTCCAGGCACCGCTGTCACAGCAGGGACACGTCCACGGACTGGACCTGGCCTGGGACTGTCTTCACGGGGCCTCGACATGCCGGGAACGTAGAAAGTACCACACAGCCTCACCTACGTGCCTCTCCCCGCCTCGCCCCGAATCCATCGAGGAGGGTACCATATTCCCCCTGACAGACGAGGACACCGAGACACAGAGAGGGAGAGGGGCCTGCTGGGGGTCTCAAGGGCCCCAGCCAGGATCCTGGTCTGCATGGGTTCGCGTAACTTCTAGTGCACCATGAGGCCCACATGCCCGGTGTCCCTAGGGAGGCTACCCAGAGAGGTTACCCTACAGAGTCTGTGACCCCCCCCGTTTGTCCCATGGTAAATGGGGACAGTACTGCTAGCTCCACAACCCTGGGGCGGGGACGTCCTGTGTCACAGGCACATGGGGCTCCAAGCTCGGCCGGAGGCCGCATCTGCTCCTGGCAGGATGGGACGGGGGTGCACCCGGAGCCCCGCTCTGCCTACCGTCACCCCCTCTCTCACGGCCTCCGAGGGCACCGTGGCCCTCAGACCCTGGCCCCAGGACCCCCCCAGACTGCACTCGCATCCCCGCACGGCCGGCCGCCCTCAGTCCCACCCGACTGTCACCCCCTTGGGGAAGCCATCACCCCGGGCCGAAGAATCACACCCAGCCCCACCCCAGCCGCCCGCACCCGTTCCCGCCCTCACCCAGCCTGTGTTTCTTCACCTGTCAGCCTGATGTGATGTCACGTCACCTGTGAGCTCCAGGGACAGGGTGTGCTGGCTCTGTGGCTCCCCACCACCCCTCCCCCCCACGCCCTGACTCGCCCTGGCCGGCCCACAAGGGGATCTCGGGAATCAGCCCTGTTACGAGGGGGTGTGGGGCTTCCTTGCGACCTGTGCCAGGCGGGACCCCGGCAGGCCGTCTGTGTGCTCCCTGCACGCGGCAAGGCGGTCCACGCAAGACGCTGGCCCCGTGGGGGCCCGTGGAAGCTGGAAGTGACGGGAAGCTTGGTGCACGTGTCCCGGGGGGGCGGGTGGTGACAAGGACACAGCAGGACCTTATGGGCTTAGAGTGACGGTGTCCCGAGGGGCGGACAGAGGAACGACTCCGGGTGAGTGGTGCTGCCGGCCGGGCCGGGGGCGGCCACCCGGCCACTTTGGGGGAGGGGGTGGCAAACAGCCACACAGTGGCCGCCTCACGCCGTTCGCTGCATCCCGACCTGCCGAGTGGAGTGGTCCTCCTAAAGGCTCCGTGGGATGGAGGAGGGTGAGCCCCCAAGGCCCGCCCCCGCCTCCCCCTGGCCAGCTCTGCGGGGCGCCTCCCACCCCTGCACGCAGGAGAAAAGCCACGAGAAGGCTCTTGACCACCGGAATGTAAATCCCTAGAAATATTTCTTGATAGTCTGCTAATTCCACTCACACCATGGACGGGGGAAATGCTGGGCACACCCCCGGCTGCTGGGGCTGGAGCTCTGGAAAAGGGGCAGCCGCTGGGCTGGGACTGGAGGCCTCAGGCCCTCAAAGCGCCCAGCAGGAGTCAGCTTATTAGCGGCCTCGAACAAAAGCTGTGGAGGCTTGGGGTCCCCTTGCACGCAGACCCCTGCAGGGAGCCTTTCAACCCCCAAAGCACTGCCTTTTAACTCAGCCTCCTCTGCAGGACAAACAGGGGAAGAAATTAGTCGTGGATGCTGCTGGATGTTTTGTAACTTGTCTCCCTGGAGTTGGTCTGGCCCAGGCAGCTCGTCTCTTGACATTCAGAAAGGGTAACCTGAAGCAGCCCCTGCCGGCCCCCTCCCTGCCTTTTAACTCTTCACAAGCGTCCACAGACAAAACCCCTTTCTTGCATCCGGGCCGGGCCTCCGCGAGTGCCAGGGGCCCTCGTCCCTGGAAAGCTGGGGAGGACAGGATGGCAGTGCCCGGCGTGGCCCCTGGGATGCGGAAACCCGGGAGAACCTCTTCCTTCTCCCTCGGGACCGAGCCCCGGTGGCCTTGGGGTCTGTGCTGGCCTCCGACTCCCAGCAAGGCCTCCGACTCCCCTGCCGGACCCTGCTTAACGGGGCAAATGAGGGACAATCCCGCCGGTGCTCCGAGGGCCTGACTTCCCGTGGGCTGCAGGAGACACAGCGAGAACTCCCCAGGAGGCACGGGGCCGCCAGCTTCTGGAAGCCCAGCCTGCCAAAATGGGGCGGCTATGGCCCTGCTTCAGCTTCAGCTCCCGTCTTCCGCGGCCAAGGAGAAGTCACTCTTGGGCCCCCGGCACCCAGGGCGAGGTCCCCAACGTAGGGCGCTCCGAGAAGGCCCCCGCAGGCGCTTGGAGCTCCGGCAGGCAGGGGTTAACCAGACACTGCCGGTGCTGGCCAGCCCTGGGTCCCACTCCCCTTGCAGGGAACGGCCCGGTGACCTTCGAGGGGGCTGCCTCTGCTCTGGGAGCCTCTCCCAAGGCCAGTGGCCTCCTCCTGGCCTTCAGCTGTCCCCGCACAAGGCCAGCGTGGGCTTGGCCTGAACGAGGCCTGACTTCAGCCTGGCCCCGGAAGGCAACCGAGCCAGGGAGCGCGTGCCTGCGTGTGCACATCACCGGCCACGGCCGGCCGCCGACGCAAGCGAGCCTTTCGGGATATCGTCGATACTTTGCAGGATAATAAATGGCGGGGACGGCGGCTCTGTCTTGAGCCTCTAAACCTCACACATGTGATCAATTTGGAAGCACCCTGTGCCATCTAAGGTCCTAGGAGTGTCTCCTCACCAGCCTCCGCCAGCCCCACGGCTCTCGGCGGGAGCCACGCCACGGTGGAGGGACACAGGTAGTTTCCGGAGCCGGTCCTGGAAGACCGTGAGGGTCCGCGTGTTGGTCCCCGTGACGGAGTGCCCCCCACCCCCGCTCCGAGGGGCGCAAGAGGGGTCAGGCACGTGTATGTGGCACACATGTGCGACCTGGTCACACATTTACAATAGGAGGGTTTGATCTGGGCTTCTCTCTGTCTTTCCGGAAGTGAAGGTTAGAGAAAATTAGGATGTGCCTCTGGAGGTCACGGCCGAGGCGGGGCCGTTTCTCTGAGACCACACGACATACGGCCTGAGGTGCTGTCCCTGGCCGCCCTGGTTACCAGTGGGCCCCGGGCACTGAGGTCACCAGACACGGCTTGCCACGCTGCAGGCCACGTCTGGGCTGAAGGCCGGCGAAGCTGTGACAATCCTCCAGACTCACCCCTCACTCCGGCCTGTGTTCTCTAAGCACTGGGGACCCGTGTGCCGGGCATGTCGCCTCTCGGGAAGGTAAATCTGTGTGTTCCTGGGATCACGAAGGCCAGGGATGCACGTCCACCCCGGGAGGCACGGACCTGGCGACCCTCTGCGTGCCTGAGAGCCCTCAGCTGGAGGGGCCGTGACGAAGTCCGCAGCCACGGGGCCTCCCGCCCCCGGCATGTACCCAGGGAGCGGTGACAAGGCAGACAGCACCTACAGACGACCCTACCGGGTGGGTGTCAACACCTTAGCGTGCTCTGAGCTGCAGCTGTCCTTCCCGTGACAAATTCCAGTGTCCCCGAACGGGGCCCCCGCTGTGCTCGTGCTGCAAGGAGTCCTAGCTCTCCTTGACGGCTCCTAATTGTCGGCCTCGCGGTCGCTGGAGGCCAGCTCCTGGAGCCAGCACCTACCCCCCCTGCTTCCTTTGCATCCACACCGCGGGAGCTGCACCCCAGAGAGCTTGTGGTGGCGGTATGTCCGTGCGTGGAACCTCAGAGACGGGGAGGGGGCCCCTCCCGGAGGCAGGGAGGCTAAGCATGGGGCCGGCCAGGGGCTCGGGCAGCTGGTGCCCGGCTCCAGGGTGCACCCGTGAGGCTGGGGGCATGTGAGAGGGGGGCGGCGGTCAGAAGGGGCTGGGGGCTGGACCCCTGTCCTGAACCTCGACCTTGTAGGCTGGGGCGGTCCTCAAGGGGTTTATCCAGGCCAGGCGTGTCAGCCTGTCGACCCAGAGCCCGGAGGAAGGGATCAGCCTGAAGCCAGGAGCTGCCAGGGCACCAGACTACGCCCTTCCAACACAACACAACACAACACAACACAACACAACACAACACAGCACGAAATGCTTGAAGAGCAGCCTTCCCGGCCCCAGGGGGGCAGAGTTTAGTTCTTTCCCTGTGACCCTAGAAGTACCCTGATGGGGAGTTACTACTCTGGGGTACTCAGGCCCTGAGGTCCTGGGGTGGGGTCCTCTGGCCCCAAGGCTGCAGACAGGCTCTCCTTCCCTCTCCCTGGCTCTCAAGGGCAGTTTTCCTGCTCCCCGCCTCCTCCCGCACCCCCTCCCCCCCAGTGCTGTCCCCAGGGACCTTTGCTTCTGCTCTCCTGGGAGCTTGCGGTTAGAACAAAATAAGAAGCCAGCGAGCGGGCCCTGCGGAACTTTCCTGAATACAGGGTGGGGGGAGGGCCGTGACTTCCTGGAGCTCCCCTCCCCCAGCACCAGTCTCCTCCTAGCCCAGGCGGTGGGGCCCGGTGGGGCTGTGGGGCCCAGAGGGGGCTGGTGGGGCCCAGAGGGGGCCGGCATAGGTAATGGCTCTCGAGAGGGACAAGGAAAAGGCCGGAAAGCCTGGAGGGAGGGAGAACTCTACCGTGGCCACCTCAAAGTCTCCTTTCTGTTGGCTTTTGAATACTGAGTGTTTTGGAGAAACTGTGAGTGGCGTTCAGGGCCAGCTGCTGACCCTCCTGCTCTGGGCGATCCACAAGCTGATTTCCAACCCCCTCCCCTGAGACGGCCTTGAATATTGCCAAGGGGGGGGTGGGGTGCCGCAGGGGAGCAACCCCACCACCTCACCCCTGCGTGTTCGCCTTGTTGGGGGTGAGAGGGAAGGGAGGGCACGCTGCTCAGGACCCCTCCTCCCCGCCCCTGCAGGGCGGCTCGGCTGCCAGAGGGGCCGTGGCACCAGCCAGCAGGACCGCCTGTGCGGGGTGGGGGGGACCCGGCTGACCGTTAATTTTCCAGGCCCAGGTGCTGGAGTATGCGCACCTGGTGGCCGAGTGCACTTGGCACCTGGATGATAACACAACCCCCACGGTGCGTATTTCTCACTTGCTGGGAACAGCGGTAGCACCTGACGGGCGTGAGTCTCAGTGAAGTTCACACGCAGCCCCGCAAGGAGGATCTCGTGCCCCCTAAGCTGACCCTCAGCGAGATGAAGCGTCCGGCCTGTGGGTCGGGGGGCAGGAGGAGAACCCAGGGCTCTCCACAGTGAGCGGCGTGTAAAAGGGGTCCGGGCTGGAGGCCGGCTCCGTGTCGTGCGGGGGCCCCGATGGTCAGGGCTAGTGCGCTTCTAGAAAGCCAGCCTCAGTCCTGATCAGGACTGCTCCCTGATCCCCAAACTCTGATGAGAGAAGAGACCCCCTCCCCCCAAACACTCCTCCCCTCAGCCCTCCTTTTCCTGCTGGTGCCGTAAGCAGGGCTCCTGTGCAGACCCCCTGGCCGGCCCGAGTGGGACAGCAGCTCGAGAGGGAAGGAAAGCCGCGGGGCTGTCTGTTACTCAGCAGGTCCTTGGTCATCCTGACTGGTCCAGGGCTCACGGACTACCGTGCACCTGACATCAGACCGGGGCCCCTCCGGCAGCTGTCTGTTGATCTCCTCCTGAGCTCCCGGCCTGAGGCCGGGAGTGATCCCGGTAAGTTCCTATCCAGGACCCCGTTCCCACGGGCTCCTGGCTGCCCACAGCTCCCCCCAGAAGCAGAAACAGAAATAACGCTGTGGAGCCAATACACCCGTGCGCTGCCCCGTTTGATGTCGGCCGCCTGATCCCCGCCACCCCCCCCCGCCCCCCAGGAGAAGCACCACACCGCCCACGCCTTCTCAGCTCCCTTTCTCGGCGGGACTCTTGCGTCTCGGGCCAGCTGTGGCCCGGCCGTGGCTGGCAGGTGGGGAGTGGAAATCCGGCAGGCCTCGCAGAACTGAGACTGTGTGTGTGTGGACGCCACGAGGCAGGCCAAGCCCTGGAAGCCGGGCGGGCAGGCACGTGCCCAGGAAGCCCGAGGTCCACGCTGGAGGCCGGGGACAAGGCTGTCGGAGGAGGAGACACGGCAGTGTTCCTAGGCGGCTGCCACGTGGGCACGTGTCTGGCCACGGGGCCGCCTCCTTCCACGGTGGCTGCGCCCACTAGCCGGTAGCTCCGGCCCCTGAGACCGTCCCTCCGGGGGACCCAGAGGAGCCCTGGCCTGTCTGAGGATGCTGAGGGGCCCCTGGCTTCTTTCCGTGGCCCCGAGTGGGTACGCACTGCCGTGAGGCTACTTATGACCACAAATGTGGAAAATGTGAAAAACTGTAAGTGATACAAATAGCAATTAACGTGGGCCCAGCAACCAAGGTGAACGAGGTGGATGAGAGACAGGGGGTCTGGCCTCCCTGTCGGAGCCTGTCTTGCCACTCTCAGAGCAGCCGAGGTCAAAGGCAGGGCACAGCCCCTGGGTGGCTCACGCCCTCTGGAACGGGCTTTTACGGGAGGGAATTCATCCGAAAGCTGCAGGTCTGAGGTTGTCAGGAAATCCCTGTTTTATCTCAGGTAGTCAGGTCCAAAATTTGTCCCCTGGGCGGAGGGCGGCCTCTCCCTGCCATCCGTCACAGCGGGCCAACCGGGGGCGGGGGGTTGACGGAGACCCCGGGGGATGGTTTTATGGCTTGCGTCAGCATGGTTTCCGACCTGGCTGCCCCCTGCCCGCTCAGTCACCAGAGCTCAGGCTCACATGGCCGTTCCCCCGCCCCAGAAGGCCAGGTGGCACGTAGGTCGACACGGGGCTCCCGGGAGCAGGAGGCCATGCTGGCCAGTCCACCCTCACAGGCACGGCCAGGGACAGACGGGAGTCTCCTCCGAGAGAGCCTGGGACGGTGGGAGGGAGGAGACCTGGGCTTTCTCAGGTGCGGTGGTCCCCATCCACCCCCATCCACTCCTACAGCTGGAAACCAAGGCCCCTGGCCATCCCCCCTTCCCTGAGCCGTCACAGTCCCCAGAGCTCTGGTCTCCTCCTCTCCGTCACATGAGCCCTGCCTCGGCCTGGTCACGGCACCTTCTGCCTGGGCGGCTGCAGGAGGGTGCTCCCTGGACCCCCTCCCTCCCCTGCTGGCCACCAAGGGGACCTGGGCGACAGGCACAGGCCGCCCCGCCCCACCTCCCTGGCTCCTCTGGGATACGGCCTTTAAGACATGGGCTCCCCTGAAAGCTCAGACCCAAGAGAGGCACAGGTCCAAGCTGCTGGCTGCTTTCCGGGCTGGGGATACAGGTGTGTGTGGGGGGGGGGGGGGGGGACGGTGAATGTCTCTGTAAGTCGGGGCTGGTGCCCTGGAGTGCCCTTGCCGACAGCTCCCCAGGATAGCCCTGAGCGCCGGGCTGGCCCAGCCACCCCACGACCTCTCCCCTGCGGCAATGATGGGCGCGGCCACGGTCTGCTACGCCTCGCGGCCGGACGTGCAGCACCGCCCCGGGGTCCCCGCTGCAGCATCCGGGCCAGGCACTGACAAGCTGGAGACACGCGTGTGAGGGGCCAGGACTCAGGTCCCAGGACCTGGACTTTGGGGAACGAGAGCCCATCTGTCCGCATCGCCTCCTTGCTCAAGAAGGGAATGCTTCCGTTTGAGCGATGGCGGTGGGGCTCCATAGCTGGCCTCTGAGGCCTCCTCCCACCTGACAGTGCCCTGGCCTTGATCCCTGTGCCATCTTTCGCCCGCCACGCCTCTGCCTGTGCGGGATCCGCCCGGCGTGTCGTCTCCTCCTCGAGGGATCGGACTTTACGAAGCCTCGGCCGACCCTCCGCCCCCCACCTTTCTGCCAAACACCACCCCACGTGGGGTCGGGGCCCCGTGCCCAGCCCGGGAGAGGCACAGACCAGGTCTCTGATGACTGCCCCACCCAGAGCGCGCTCAGGCCGACCAGAGGAGCGAAAGGAGGAGGCCTAGAGTCCACGGCCCAGCAGACGGCACAGTCAGAGCTCACGCACTGCCTCACTGGGGCCAGGCGGGGCCTTGGGGGGCGGGGTGGGCTGTGCAAGGGGAGTGGGCCGAGAGGGCGAGGGGATCTGACCCACGCCAGTGAGGTGTAGAATGCTGGAAGGCTCCTGTCTGAGCCAGCCCCGACGTGAGGGCAGACAAGCGGGACTCTGCCAGCCCAGGCACCGGTGGGGCCGGGACCTTGCCACGGCGGCAACAGGCCCCGGGAAGAGGCCTTGGCGGCCCACGGCTCGGGCCTGGAGACGCTCAGTTTCCCGCGCTCTTCTCTCTCTCCAGAGACTCTTGTGGGGCTGGGGACCACAGGCCTGGCACACCCCCCCCACCCCCCCGAGTGATCGGGGACAGAACAAAGGCACGGTGGCGGGCAGCACGCTGGGCCGTAGCTTTGGCGAGGGCCGGGATCTGAGTGGGTGTTTGCCCATCTGGAAGCAATATTGCAGTAATGTAAGACGGCCAGAGTACGGGATATTCTCTGAATACGTGAACTCAGTGAGGAATATGGATTTAATGGGTAATCTTACCAGCAGCCAAAAGAACCCAGATTCCTCCCCAGGCCTTCACCCTGCACTTGGCTCCCACCGCAGCCCAGCCCGGCCAGGGGCCAGCAGCGCCTGTGGCCGTGGCCTCCAGAAACAGGGCTGACCCGGGATCTGAGCTCACTTTTTTCTCGCCCTGGATGGGAGTGGGGGTTGGGGGGGAAGCAGAGACCTGTTCCAGCTCCCGTCCTTGAGACGCCCATTTACAGTGAGAAGGACAACGCTGGAGAAAATGCAAGTGTGTATGTGTGTGTGTGGTGGGGGGGGCGGGGAGGAAGGCAGGGAGGGTGATGAATTAAAATCTACCATGGCTACGACTTGTTCTGGAATCTGGGGGAGAAAAAACCATTTCTGTAGCTCTTGCCGACTTAATATAGCTGGAATAATAAAATAAAACAATAAAAACCACAGCGGAAAAGATGACCGGAGCGTTTTTATGGCAAACAGCAGAGGAAGAGCCCAGAAGGCCCGACCGAGCGCAGCGAACAATGTGATTCAGGGAACGCTTCCAGAAGGCGGGAGGAGGAGTGGAATGCAGGTCCGGCTGGCCTGGGGCACCGGGAGGAGTGGGGGCTCCCCACGCTCAATCCACGGAAGCTGCGTCTCAGGCAGGGTCCTGGCTGCTCTGGGATCTCATTTCGGAGGCTCATTAATCCCTCCCTAACGTAAAATCCCCAAATGCCAAATGCTTCGTGACGTGGTTAATATCACAGGGGGCTTCAGCTGGCTGCACCCCGGGTGCTCTTGTGTCGGTGGGGGGACCGCGCAGGTGGGGCCTCCGGTTCCTCATCCCTACCAGGATCCCCCAGCCCACCCCCATTTACAACCAGGGGGCTGGCCTCACTCTGATAACAGGCTCGCAGGGGTGCAGGGGCGGGCATCCTTCCATGTCGCCCACAGCCTCCTCCCCATGGCCAGCCGAAGCCTGTCCAGGGGACAACGTGTGCACCCCACGCCAGGAGGCTGCAAGGGAGTCATGTGCATAGAAGGCACGGGAGCTCAGCCCCTCCGGCTTCCTGGCCACAGGGTACGGCTGCTGAGGGCACAGAAGGCCTCAGGCTGTGCTGGCCATGGGGCGGGGGGGCTCCCGCTAAAGGCCTCTGTGTAACCCATTTGCACATTCCAAGAGGGACAGAAGCCCTCAGAGCTCCTTGACCTACCGCCATCTTATGAGGTGGGGGCGAGCCTCCGAGAGTCTGGCAGCCAGGCCTCCGGGCTCCGGTGCAATGTGCTTTTGGCTGGCCCGTAATCCGGCCTAGCACCCTGGGGGAGGCCGGTGGGAAGGGAGCCCTTTTCTCTGCCCCACAACACCTCGCTGTGACTCCGGGGGCCCCGCTTTGAGCCTATTTACGGCTCTGGGGTGCTGCCATCCCCCTTCCGGCCTGGGCCCTGGTGAGCCTGTAATGATATCCCTGAGGCCAGGCAGCCCGGACCTCTCTGGGATCAGCGAACGTACAACCATACCACACTGCAGCCGTCACACCTAGCCGAGGGCTGGTGCACAGAGGTGCTCCATAAACGCACAGTCCATGGGTGAGTGGGAAGGAGCCATACTCGGAGTTTGAATGAGATGATGCCTGCACAAAGCCCCTCCCCAGGACCCCAAAGGACATAAGCCACCACCTCCTTGGACCCGGTCCCCTCTCTGGCTTTCTGGGAGGGGGCAGGGAATACAGGGAGCATTTCCCTCTTTCCCCAACGGGGAGGGAGACCCAGTGAGGCTGGGGCGTACCAGCTGTCAGTGATCCAACCTGCTCCAGACGGTCTGACCCAGCCCTGACCAAAGGCCACACACAGGTGAGCAGTGGAACAGCCCCAGCCACCTGTCACTGGCTCCAGGTGAGCTCATCACGAGCCGAATCTGCCTCCCCTCAAAGGCACCCTCCCCAGAAGCAGTGCCAGGACCCTTCCCTCAAGGACTACACACCAGATCTGGGACCCTGGAGTTGAAAGGAAATCAAAAAATCAAATTCCTTTTGCAAGCTGTCAAAGTCCTCTTTCCCTGGCAGTGAGGCCCTAAGATGCCTCGCTTGGTATTAAGGACTCTCTCTCGATGGGGGCAGGCACTGCCATAAAGCTACTCGTCCGGGAAACAGTTTAGTTATTCCTATAGACCTTCCTGGGGTTTCCACGCCTTGTACATAGTCTTGGGGTGCAGAGTAGGTGAGACGGTAGAGCCATCCTAGCTTCCAGAAGCCAGAGTCTGGGGGTGGTGGCCACACCAAGCCATGAGTAGAGGCATGAGAGGCCCTGGGTATGAGGGGCAACTTGTGAGCCCACTGGGACATGAGGATACTCCCAGAGAGGGGAGGGGAGGGTATGTGCCCCAGGCAGGGGTGTGAAAAGATTTGGGTCAGAGCAACGCTTTGTGCTCTGCACTAAGCTGGGCGCACGAAGCATTGCCAGAGCCCGGAGGAAGGGGCTCAGGGCTGGGAGGAGCGTGGAGACCCTGGGGAGTTATGGGTCTGGAGGCTGGGCAGGACCAGTGGGTGGGAAGGAAGGACAGCTGCTGGTCCCTGCTGCCCCAAACCCCGCAGCATCAGGTCCATAAACGCACAGTAGCCCCTCCCCAGGACCTAAGACGATCTAAACCAAACGGAAAGACATCCCATGTCCACGGACGGAAGACTTCACATTGTTGAGATGCCGATACTCCCCAAAATGACCTACAGGTTGATGGCAATCCCTCTTAGAATTCCACCTGGCTTCTTTGCAGAAATGGACAAGCAGATCCAAAATTTGTATGGATGCTCGAGGGACCCGGGACAGCGAAACAATCTTGAAAAAAGAACAAAGCTGGAAGACCCAATCTGGTTCACGTGGTTTGGCCCAGCCCGGCTGCGGGGGCAGACACAGGTGAGCAGCTCACCTGTCAAGGCTGCAGGACTCACACTTCCTAATTTCAAAAGTTGCTGCAAAGCTACCGTGACCAAGACGGTGGGGTGCTGGCATAAGGACAGACGTACAGATCAATGGAATAGAATGGAAAACCCAGAAATAAGCCCTCACGTTTACCGTCAGTCGGTTTTTGACATGGGTGCCGAGAGCGTTCAGCAGGGAAAAGACGGTCTCTTCAGTAAGTGGTGCGAGGGTAACTGGATCTTTGTATCCAGAGAACGAAGCCAGGCTCCTGCCTCACTCCGTCCACAGAAGTTAACTCGAATGGATCAAAAATCGAGATGTAAGAGCTGAGGCTAACTTAGAAGAAACACTTCGAAGAAAACAGGAATACATCTTTGTGGCCTCGGATTTGCACGATGCTTCTTAGTTTAGAACACTAAACGCACAACCATCAAGAGAACACAGTAGTTTGCTTGGGCTTCATCAAAATTAAGAATTATCGTGAGCCAGAGGAAACCAGCAAGAAAGTGAAAAGACAACCCACAAAACGGAGGGGGACACGTCTGATAGAGGACTGGCATCCAGAATATATAAAGAACTCAAACCGCTCAATAATAAAATGATTCGTAATAGACACTGGGCGGAGGGGCTAACTAGACATTCCATAAAGATGAAGAACAAATAGCCAATAAACACACGAAAAAGACGCTCGACCTCGTCAGCCATCAGGGAGATGCAATTCAAAACCACAACGAGATATTTCTTCGCCCCCACCAGGATCCCTGACGTGAAAACGACCCAGGGCAGCAGGTGTGGGCGAGGACGTGGCGGCGTCGGAGGCGTCACATGAAGCCGGGAGGAAGGCAAGGAGCTGCAGCCACCTCGGGAAACCCGTCGGGGGGTTGGTCCCTTACGAGGTTAGACGTCAAGCTCCCCCGTGACCCGCCGATTCTGCAACTTGGGGCAGACCCCAGACGAATGAAAATACGTGTTCACAAAAAGCTCGCACGGTAATGTTCACGGCAACATGCTTCATAACCGCTGAAAAGGGGAAATGGCCCCAGATATGCATCCACGGACGAAAGGACAAACCAAACGGGGTGTGGCCACACGGCGGGGTACCGCTTGGCAGTGAAGCCCCCGCAAGGGATGGGGGGACCTTGAGGACAACCGTGGCAAGCGAGGAGGCAGCCACAAGAGGCCACGTGCTGTGTGATTCTCCGTCTACGAGATGTCCACAGCAGGCAAATCCATCCAGACAGAGAGCAGATTTGTGGCTTCCCGGGATTGGGAGGTGGGAGGGGGAGTGAGAAGCGACTGCACCCGGGCACAGGGTTTCTTTTAGGGGTGCTGAAAACGTTCTGGAACCAGACAGCGGTGGCGGTTGCACAACGCCGAAACACTAAAAGCCATCGGCTCGCACACTTTCAATGGGTGAATTGTACGGTATGCGAGGGATATCTGAATAAAGCTATTGCGAAAACAAAAACAAGAACTGAAAAGCACAGAACAAACAGACCTGCGGGACCAGGGCGCCCCGGCCGGCCCCGAGGGCAGCCCCCGACTCTGGGCTGCCCCTGCTGAGCGTGGGGGCCCGGAGGGCCGAGCTCCTACCCACGTCTTGCTACGCGGCCCCCAGGCTGGACGTTTCTCGCCCAGCAACAGGGAGACCAGAAGTCCTCTGCAGCTGGGGTGGGGGGGGGGGCCTGGGGGGGGTGCCTGGGAGCCGTGCAGCAGACATGGAAGCTCCCACGCTCCGGGGCCAAGCTGACGTGGCTAACGCTAAACAGACCCCATGCCACAACGGGGTGACAGCTAATTCTGGGCAGCGCGCTGAGCCCCTCGCCAGGGATGGCAGCCGTGGGGAGGGGCAGCGGGGCAGGCAGCCCCAAAGGTAATTTGCACACGGAGTTTATAAGGCCCCTCAGCTCTTTTAAACATATGCTTCTCTGATTATAAACAGCTGATGGCTCACAAGATTCAGATTTTCCAGCAAGGCTTCCAAAAAAAGATTACACTCCAAGCAGAGAAAGGTGACGGGGTGCTTTGCTGTGGACGTAAATCCAACCACGTTCTCCAGCAGCTGGAGCCGCCCCTGTTGCCAGGCTCGGAGCATGTCACATCTGTAAAATGTTTGCTGCCATCGACATGTCCCGAGGAGGACTCTGGCCCCAGCCCCGTGGGCCTGGGGAGGGAACGGGGTGAAGGAGGCTGACCCGCCCCCCCCCCCCCCCATCGGACACCAAATCCCTGCCTCCCTCGAGCCGAGGCTTTGTAAAGCCCTCGCCTCCCGCATGTAGAAGCGGGTCGAGCGCTGAGGTTTGGGGCCACTGCGCACCCCCAGAGGCCTCGCCTATGCTGACTCCCTGCCCCACCTCCCCACGCTCCTCAGAGATTTGGGGTGCACCAAAGGGAAGCTACAAAGAAAGAGGAGGAACGCGGGCAAATTAGAGACAATGGCAAGGGCCCACGGCACAAACGAAACCCTGGTTCACCGCCTTGCCCAGTTCTGCCTGGCCGTGCTGGGGGTCGGGGGTCGGGCTGCAGACCCCAGAAAGGAGGGGACTCTGCCGAGAAGGTGTTTAAGTCCACCATGCGGCTGCCGCAGAGCGGGTTTGGGCCGGGGGGAGTCGTGCTCTCCCTGCTGAGGGGACCCTCCGAGGCGTCCCTGGCCACGTTAGAGAAGAACGTCACGTTCACGTGGAACGATTCGGGAGCAGGGGTCCCCGCCTGTTTGTCTGCTGGAGGCGACCTGAGGAGCAGGGCACACCCCGAGGGGCCTGGTACGTCTGGGGGTGCGGCTGCCCGCACGTCCTCCCCCGCTGGGCACACAAACTCTAGGGAAGGCGGGCTGGTGCTCGGGGGGTCTCCACCCTCCCCGGCAAATGTGGGCAAGAGTCACCAGTGAACCCTGTGTCCACACCGGCACCTCCCAGGCAAGTGGAAGGGCTGCTGTGTGAGCAGAGCCCGTGTCCCTCACACCAAGGCCGCGTGGCAGAGGGAAGGACGGACAGACGGAGCCTGGTCCTGGGACGCCCATGAGCAAAGCCCGGCTTTAGTACCTGCTGGTCGTGTGATGCCTGGCGTTACTGGCCTCAGTCTCCCCATCGCCACGGCAGGTTGCGATGGGAGGAAAGGAATTACTGTCACACAAAGCCCTTGGGACCGGGCGGCATACAGGGGCCACTACGCTCCATTGGTTACGTAAAACAGGCCGTGCCTCCCCACTTGGGGTCCCCGGTGCCACCGTCTGCCCACACAGGACAGGCCGTCACCCCCATGGGCCTGCTCCCCGTTCCCTGTGGCTAACCCAGGAGAGGGCCCGTCAGTGTTCCCAGCGCACAGAAGGCGAACCGGGCCAGAGCTGGCTGAGGAGGCCCCCGGTCACAGAAGAACCATCCACGTGGGAGCTCAAGGTCAGCCCTTGGACCCTCAGGCCACACCCGAGGAGACTACCTGGCGGTGCGGGGTCCCTGGTCACCAGTCCCAGGAGCGGCATTGCCTGTCGTCCTACCCGCGTGTTTAAGAGCTGGAGTTGGATGTTCTCGGGGAGAAAGCAATCACCTGTTCCGGCTGCCGGGCTGCATGCCAGCCGGTAGCTTCTCCCAACCAGAAGCACGTCGCCACAGAGTCGCCCCTCTGCTCAAACCCCCCAGGGACCACCCGCTGAGTCCAAAGCACTCATCTCTGAGTGGGGCCCACGCGGGGCTGGGATTCTCACGGGCACCTCAGGTGGACGGCCCCTGGCCTGGAAGACGGAATTCAAATCCCGGAAGAGCAGAGGCACGGCGTGTACGTCTGGGGCAGACACTGCCGTTTGGCCATTGCACTCTCTCTCCCGTGCCCAGGTGCCACCAACCACCGGCAAAAGCTGACGGGCAGGCCAAGCCCCCTTTGCTGCCCCTGTCAAGGGTCAGACTGAACCTGGCATATATCAGCCGGCTATTGCCGAGTAACAAATTAGCCTACAACTTCACAGCTTAAGGCAACGAATGTTTGTTATATCACATGGCTTCTGTGGGTCAGAATCCAGGAGTGGCTGGGTGGTTCTGGCCCCGGGTCTCTTGGGGGGCTGCAGCTGGGATGTGGGCTGGGGCTGTGGCCTTCTGATGTCTAGACTTGGGACTGGAGAATCCCCCACCATGATGATGTGCTCAGGAGGCCATAGGTGGGAGGCCTCAGTTTCTCACCACACAGACCTCTCCACAGGACTGCTTGGGTGCCCTCACAACATGGCGGCCAGCTTCTTCCAGAGCCAGGGATCCCAGTGGGAGAGCAAGAAGGAAGCAGCAGTGCCTTTCGTGACCGGTTTTGGAAGGTGCGCTCAGACACCGCCATCATATTCTATTTATCAGAGGCAAATCACTGAGTCCACACCAACATCAAGGCATTGGCGGGGGGTGGGGGGGATTCAGCTCTACCTTTTGAAGGAAGGAGTCTCAGAGACCTCACGGACAGATCTGAAAACCACATGCCACGTGGTGTCCCAGACGGATCACCCTTTTCTCCACATTCTTGTCTTTTTTGTCCAAATTCCACCCATCCTCTGAGCCTGTCTGGCTTGATCAGAACATTCTCAGTCGGTTCCCCAAAGCCCCCCATAGCCAATCATCTGGTGCCCACTGCTCACCAGAGGCCTGGTGGGTTTCACGGCACTGGGCTTGCCCTCTACGGGCACAGAGCCCAGGACGTAGTGGGTTCTCTACAAGTGTTTGTTTTCACCACACATGTAGACCGAGGGCCCTTCAACATTTAAAAACAATCTACAACCACCAGGGCAACGGGGACGGGGCTTCCTATCAGCACTTTCTCCCAGGACGGCAGAGATCATCGAAAGTCCTTTCTGGGTTGATCCTGGCAATGCCAATGTCCTCAAACGCCTGGGCCCATCCAGTCCCGAGGGCCGGGGTGGGGGGATCGTAGCTGGGTCGTGGCTGTGCCAACGGCCGGCCTAGGCAGGAAGCGGGGGGCAGACATGCCCTGGGGGGACGCGCTGTGGGAAGAACTGGCCTCTGGAAGGTGATGGTGCAAAAGGCTCTTTAGGCGGCGGGTCTGGCAGGGCCCAGCTCGCTTTGCTTTCCCACCCCCCACGCCTGGCATCCAACCAGGACCCAAGCAGGTGCTCACAAGACAGCTGCTGAGTTAACCCGCGTCGAAGCGGGGGCTCTGGGAGGATCGGGGTCGGCTAATCAAGGCTTGGCTGTGCAATGCCTGAACGTACATGCACACAGCACAGCTGCCCTCTTGATGGGAAGGAAGTGACCCACACCCCACACTGCCGCTCATCAGACCGCCTGGACTCGAGACCCCCCCCCCTCCCCATCCCAGGGCAGGACAGCAAATCTGCTCATGAGGCCAGCGCCGACCCCCACGCAGAACCGTCTAATGGCATTCCCCCATGATCCCCTTCCCATGTTGCTCTTGGAGAAGGGGTACCGTGGGGGCCCAAGGTTATCCTGGAACGGGGCCACCTGCAGCCCTCCTTGCCCTGGGCCACAGGGTCCCACCAAAGCCACCCCCTGTGAGAGCCCCGCCTGGCTGCTCTCACCACCCCCCCAACAGGTGCCACCTTCCCCCAGGCCTCCTGCCTCCACCACGGGGTGATGGCAAGTCTCCCCACAAGGCAAGACCCCCCTCCATCTCCCCTCCCACCCCCATTCCCCAATTCTCTCTCCATTCAGCGGCCACAGTGGTCTTTCTAGAAGGGGGGCCTGATCCTCACTGCCACTCTCCCCAAACCGCCCAGAGACGTCCCCCCGTGCTTCATCCCTCCTGTGGCCTGCAAAGCCCAGGATGGTCTGGAGTCTACTCATCCTCACTGGGGGTGTGAAGGTCCAAAGCGGACAGCACGAGGCAGGGAGGCTTGGCAGATGAGGGCTCTGCCCGGAGATGGGAGGCCATGCCACCTCTGGGCACGGGGCAGCTCGGGGGCGAGGACGGTGAGACATGAGTGCCAGGGCAGAGCGGGAGTGGGGAGTCAGCTGCAGATCAACACACCCCAAGGTCTCGGGGCGGAGGGGAGGCCCAGGTGGAATCTGGGCACGCGAGGCGCACAGAGGCCACAGGAGAAGGAAGGCTCTGGAAGGAGCATGTGGGAAGCAGGGTCAGAGAGACCTTGGATCAGTGAAGAGCCACCTGATGGGGGGTCACAGGGACCCCCCCGGGATAGCCGCAGGGGTGCGTGTGCGAGTGCCCATCTCACCGAGGGGGACTGAGCGGTGGCCGCCGCTTCGGGGGACATGGGAGCCGATGGTGGGCACCCGGTGCACTGGCCGACCTGAAAAGCAGGCTTCTTGGCGTCTGCATCGGCCCCTGGGGGTACCCTGGGCTCCTCACGCCCCCCTCCCCCCCCCCCCCCCCGCCGAGTTCCCCTCCACTTTCAGAGCAGCTGGGGCAGGGCCTTCCCTGGAAGATGCTGCAGAGGCGGCCACGTGGCCCTGGGCCTCTCTGCTTCAGGGGGAAGCAGCTCTCTGGGAACCTGCCTGCGCCTGAGGCCCGTCCCACCTTTAGCCTCTGGGGGTGGGACGGTGGTGGCGGGGGGCTGAGTCGCGAACCCGAGATGCCCCGGGCCAGGGCCTGCCGTTGTCCCGGCTCTGGGGTGCGGGGCTCCCACCAGCCCTTCCCTCCTGCCCTGCCCCGTGGGAGGAGAGCTGGTATCCCCCCACCCCCACCCCCCGGGGACGCCCGGGGCTCTGGGCCCCATCTACACTTCTGTGCTGGCAAACGCGGGGGAATTAGCTTAGCAACTTCCTCTCCTAATCCCCCACCCCCATTCTAAATACCTCGGAATCAAGAGAAAAGCCGAGTGGACGTTTTGAGCCTAATTCTCTTCAGCTGTGTGTGCGTGTATGCGTGCGTGTGCTCGGGTGCAGGGGCTGCGAGGAAACCTTCTGAACCCCAAACATCAGCGCTGGAGGGAGCGCAAGGGACGTTCGGTCAGCGCCCCCCCCCCCCCCCCCACGCACAGATGAGACACAGCGGATACCCTCTGTCACATGGGAAGCGGGCGTTGAGGCCACCAGGTTCCCCGGGCGCTCTGCCCTGCACCCGCCCTGCTTAAGAAGGTGACGAGGAGCAGGCATCACAGCCCAGGGCTCCCGGGGTCACAGAGCCCCCAGGCTGGCCATGCCTGCCAGCCCTCCCCACATTCTGATGTGCCCAAGCCGGCTCTAGGCCCCCTTCCCAGCACTCCCGGCCCGGGGTCCGCCCAGCCCTACATGCCTCTGCAGCCAATTCCCACGTGTCTCTTGTCTCCGACGAGACAACAAACCCCTCTCAGTCTTGGAATGTTTTCCTCTCTGTCTCCCCCAAAGGACTAGCGAAGAGGAGGGGGGGTGGCGTGGGCACAGAACAGGTGCACCGGGGCCGGCAGGCAGCGACACCCCCACGCACAGCCAGGGGCTGAGGGCTGAGGACGGGCCTGCACGTGACCCGGAACCATCCTCCCTGACCACTGTGTCACAGCCAACGGCAGCAGCCTCCTCGGCCTGGCTCGAAGCACAGTCCCAAGAAGACGGTCACTCGAGCACCAAAGGGCGCGGTGCCCACGACTTTCTGCACGAGGGAGTCTGTTGGGAGGAAATCCAAGCGTTCGGGGTCTCAGCGTCTGAGGTTGGAGGGTTCGATGGGGCCGGCACCGCCACGAGGAAACATACACAAGTGAAACGGGCCGCGCGAGAGGTGTGCCCCCATCCAGTCATGTCATCAGAACCCAACTTTGGTTAACATCAAGTCAACTCGGTGTTCACGATCTTAAACACCAGGTTTCAAGACGAAATCCCAGTCAACACCCTGTCACTCTTATGAAAGGGGGGTCACCATTTTAAGCGGACTTGCCCGAGGTGGCTTTTCATCCGGCGATCAAGATCTGTGGATGACAGACAAAAGCGAAACCAAGACGTTGGGGAAAAGCTCGCGTTCCCGAGCAAAGACTAGAGGCATCAGGTACTGGGGCCAAGACCCAGCTAACAAAACAACAGAGGGGGCTGTAGGCGCTGACAAAGAACGTCCAGAGCACCTTGAGAATTTCTTGTCCGTCTTTCCTGCTGGACTGGAAACCCCACCCAGGCAGGAGGTCTGTGACATCCCCCTGAGGACCCTAGGGAGGTGGAAGTGGACGTGGCAGGAGGGTGTCCGGGGAGGGTCTTTGCCTCCCACGGGAGGGTGCGGGAGGCCAGGAGAGGCAGAGGAGGGAGGCTTGTCCCACCCGCTCCGGGCAGTAAGAGGCAGGCAGTGCCCCCTGTGTCGCTCTCTTGCTCTCGTGTCAACAGCTCCACAAGGCCGGCAAGGTCACCTCTACCTGCCGGGTAGGAATCCCAGTGTTGCACGGTGTGGCCGTGACCCCAGTCCCTCCCTGCCATTCTCGGCCAGGGCAGGGGGGGACAGTGGCCACTTGGTGGGAGCAGGGAGAGGGAGGCTGGGCAGGCAAAGGTGGCAGGAAGGTGGCAGGACATGGGAACCTAGGCTCCCAGCCCCTGGAGCATACTCCATGGCCCCACCGGACTTCACTTACAAAACACAAGTTCAAAGATAAAATCATTGAGAATTTCAAGGTGGTGGCTCCAGAGCATTAAAGCCCTACGTGTGGGGGGCCCTTCTGAGTGCAGGGCCCCATGCGATGGTATTGGTTACGACCTGCCACTGGAATTGGTAGATGCCCCCAAAACACCTGCCCATGTGGTGAGGGCTGGCTGACCCTCTGACTCAGACGCCCCAGGCTAGGCTTGCTGTACAGCCTTCCTGTGGACTGGTCGGGAGACACAGAGATGACCAAACTGGGCATGGCACTGCTCCTGAAAGTCAGAGGACAAGCTGTTGACGTGTAAAAAGATGACACCATTTTCCCTTTGTCCTCCAGGCTGCACCACAAAGAAGAAAGTGACTCTCACCCTTGGGGAGATTCCTGGCTCTTTCTGTAGACACATATTTCAGGCAAAAGCAGTTGAGATGAATGGGCTCATTGCTTGTTTTCAGTAAGGGATGGCTGCTTGCTCGGCTGGTTCCAGCCTCCCCCTCACTCCCTTAAAGTCAATCCTGGTTGGGGTGGAGTGGGGCTACCAACTTCTGAGAACAGACTGAGGGTTCACATAAGGTCTAAACTGCCCCAGATTTGCTGCTAAGACCTGCATGGAGCGAGAGCCCTGCGAGGACAGATTCCTGACTGCTGTTTGCCACCAATTGCCAGTGTTTACTGCAGCGCCCAGTACCCAGGAGGAGCTCTGCAGATGTGTAGGGAGGATGGGAGGATGGATGGATGGCTGGCTGGCTGGCTGGATGGATGGCTGGATGGTGGGTGGACAGATGATGGATATAGGGATGGGTGGGTAAATGGATGGACAGCTGGGAGGGTGGATGGATGGTTGGTTGGTTGGATGGGTGAGTGGGTCAGTGGATGGATGGTTGGATGGTTGGATGGATGGATGTTTGGATGGGCAGATGCGTGGATGGATGATGGATGTAGAGAAGGTAGGATGGGTGGTTGGATGGATGGGTGGTTGGATGGATGGATGTTTGGTTGGGTGGGTGGGTAGACGATGGATAGCTGGGTGGATGGGTGGATGGTTGGCTGGCTGGCTGGACACTTGGATGGACAGGTGGGCAGACGGATGATGGGTGTAGGGATGGTTGGGTGGGTGGGTGGGTAGACGGATGGATAGCTGGTTGCGTGAGTGGATGGATGGTTGGTTGGATGGATGGATACTTGGATGGGTAGGTGGGTAGATGGACAGATAGCCGGGTGGGTGGATGGTTGGTTGGATGGATGGGTGAGTGGGTGGGTGGGTGGATGGATGGATGGATGGATGGATGGATGGATGGATAGGTAGGTGGGTGGGTGGATGATGGATGGATGGAGGGGCAGATGGGTGGGTATATGGTTGGATGGGCAGATGGTTGGATGGATGGGTGGGTGGGTGGTTGGATAGTAGCCACGTGACAGGACCCAGCGTTTAGGCACAGGTTGATAAGGAGAAGGTTGCACCCAGAGTTGTAGTGATTCAGGCAGGAAGCTGAGCACCTGGGTTACTTCCCTTGGAGTGACCTGGTTAGGTTTTGGAGCCTCCTTCAGGAGCCCACCTGACAGAGTCTGGGTATCCCCACCACGAGGTCTCCTGATGAGTGAACACCAGGACACCCCTTAGCAGAGCCCCTGACAGCACGAATATACCCTACAAGATCCCCAGAGGGAGGTGGGAGGCCGTCTGCCTGCCTTTGTGGACCCATGGGGCAAGGGTCTACAGCAGTGAGTTTGTGTGCCGAGTGCCACAAGCGTCCCATGGGGTGCCAAGAAGGGTGTGAACGCGCAGAGGTGACCGGGACCTGGGGTGGACATTCAGACCCCAGGCGGGGGCGGCGCACGGCACGTGGCACTGTAGTCGTCCCACCAATCCAAGCCCAGATGGCATCGGCACTGGTCCGTCTCAGCCAATGGCAGAGCGCGGCACACTGCTTTCCGCACCCAGCCAATCTGCGCGGCAGCGCGCGGCAACCCACCCCTCGGGCTCGTCCAATCAACGGCCGGGAGGCTGCCACGTCAGCGGGGGTCCGGGTGCCGCAGCAGCCTCTCTGAGCAGACTGCCGTCCGGCTGCTCAGTCTGCGCGCTGCTCTCGGCGGGGCCGTCCTGTTGGTGGGGCTCTCCTCACAGTGGGGCTCCCCTCTTGGCCGCGCCCTGCTCTCGGCTGCGGGGCTCGGCTCGCAGCAGGGCCCCCCTCTTGGCCGCGCCCTGCTCTCGGCCGCGCCAGTTCCGCAGCTTGCACTCCTCCGGCCCCCGAGCGCTGCGGGCGCGGTCTGACCTGGCGGCACAGGACGGGAGATCGCCGGCGCACCGAGGTGAGCTCTATGTCCTGCGAGCAGAGGTCGGCGCTCTGCTCTGCGCCTCCAGGAGCGCTGGCCCGGGTCGGGGGTCCTGGCTCGGTTGCAGAGTCCGCGTCGGGGATCCGAGTCTGGAGATCGGAGCCAGGGTCTGGAGTCCACCATGCGATCTTGCGTTGATCTGTCCGGGTCGGGTTCCGCGCTTGGAGTCTGCCATGCGGTCCAGCCTCGTGATTCCGAGTTGGGGATCAGAGCCGTGGTCTGGAGTCCGCCGCGCGGTCCTGCGTCGCGGTTCCGAGTCGGGGTTGGAGCCGGGGTCTGGAGTCCGCCACGCGGTCCTGCGTCACGGTTCCGCGTCCGGGTCAGAGCCGGGGTCTGGAGTCCGCCATGCGGTCCTGCATCATGGTTCCAAGTACAGGGATCAGAGCCGGGATCCGCGGTCCTGCGTCGGGAACCTGAGTCCGGGTTAGAGCTGGGGTTTGAGTATGCCACGCGGCCCAGTGTCATGGTTCCAGGTCTGGGTTGGATTTCGCTCCTGGAGTCTGCTTCGGGGTCCTGCATCGGGGATCTGAGTCCGGGGATCGGAGCCGGGGTCTGGAGTCCGCTTCGCGATCCTGTGTCGGGGATCTGAGTCTGGGTCAGATTCCGCGCCTGGAGTCTGGCTGGTGGTTCAGTGCCGTGGTTCCGAGTCCGGGTTGGATTCCGCGTTTGGAGTCCACCACGTGATCCAGCCTCTTGGTTCCGAGCCCGGGGGTCAGAGCCGGGGTCTGGAGTCCGCCGCGCATTCCTGCGTCATGGTTCCGAGTTCGAGTGGGATTCCATGCTTCGAGTCCACCACGTGGTCCAGTGTCGTGGTTCTGAGTCTGGTCTGGATTCTGCGCCTGGAGTCCGCCTCAAGGTCCTGCGTTGGGGGTTCTAATCCGCGTTGGAGCCGGGGTTTCGAGTCCCCCTCGCGGTCCTGCATCCGGGATCCCAGTCTGGGTCAGAGCGTCTGGAGTCCGCCTTGTGGTCTAGTGCGGGGGTTTCAAGTCCGGGGAACGGAGCCGGGGTCTGGAATCCGCCTTGCTATCCTGCGTTGGGGATCCGAGTCCGGGGATCAGAGTCAGGTTTGGAGTCCGCGTTGCGGTCCTGCATCGGGGTTCTGAGTCTGGGGATTGGAGCCGGGTTTGGAGTCCGCGTTGCAGTTCTGCGTGGGGGATCTGAGTCCGGGGATCGGAGCCGGGTTTGGAGTCCGCGTCGCGGTCCTGCGTGGGGGGTCCGAGTCCGGGGATCCGAGTCCGGGGATCGGAGCCGGGTTTGGAGTCCGCGTCGCGTCCTGCGCGGAGGGTCCGAGTCCGGGGATCGGAGCCGGGTTTGGAGTCCGTGTGGCGGTCCCGTGTGGGGGATCCAAGTCCAGGTTCCCGGTTCCGGTAGGCGCTCAGGGTTCCAAGTTGGGGGTCAGGGCAGAGTCTGTTGGAGTTAAGATGAGAATTCTGTGTCGGAGATCAGAGTTCACGTCGTGGTTCTGAGTCCAGGGTCCCAGACTGTGTCTGAAATCCGCCCCCTGGCCTACACGCGGGACCAAGGGCCAGGGGTTCTGGCCTGTCGGCGTTGGTCCCGGTGGAGGACCAGAGTCTCGGTCCGGGGTCTGTGTTGGGGCTCTGTGTCAAGGGTCGGGAGTGCTAGTGGGGTGTCTAGAGTGCAAGTTAGAGTCAGAGTTCTGAGCAGGGGATCCGTCGGGGTTGGGGTCCAAGTGCGGACTGGAGCCAGGGTGGTGCTTCTGAGTCAGGGTCCAGAGACTGTGTGTGGAAGCTGTCCGGTTGTGGGTCAGCTGCGGGGCGGGGGGGCAAGTTGGGGTTAGGGGTCCTGAGTTGGGGATCACAGAAAGTGAAGTCGAGGCTTGAGTCAGGGTGGGGATTCTGAGCGCAAGGTCCACTTGGGGTTGGGGCTTGGAATCCTGGGGCCAGGTGGGGGATGGGAGTAGGGCCTGGGACTCTTGGTCGTGTCCGGTACTGGAGTTGGTGACTGAGGTCACGGTCTGGACAGTAGCAGGGGATAGACAGCCTGGGAGTTCAGTTCCCCTCCCCCCACCGCCTAGTGCTCCCAGAGCAGGTCAAATTGCCTTTTCTGTAAAATGGGGATGAGTGCCTTCCCACAGGACTGTGGTGGTTATGAAAGGGATGAATTCATCTCCACACAATAGCTCTGTCCTAGATGGAGGGTCACCAGGCACAAAGACATTGCTAGAACAAGAATATCTGCGTGTTAGGTGCATTTACGAGTCCCTTTGCTTCCTGCTGCGCCTGCGCTGGGCGGAGAGCTCCCAGGAGGGGCTGTTGTGTTCTCTGCTGCCTGCCCCACCCCCAGCCCAGAGCCTGATACGCAGCCTTGCCCGGGCGATACTCGCCGAAGGAGAGCCGGCAGGCAGGATTAACCAGATTTCTATGGTGTCTCAAATGCTCCATCTCTGCACCTGTTTTCCAGATACTCGCTGGGACAAAAACTGAAGGGTTGGGTTGCTTGATCACGGTTCTATTTTAATGTGTTTCCAAACATGCTGAAGAGAAAAGTGGGCCTGTTTCGGGATTCACGCTCCAGCTAAGAGGGATCTTTTTAAATCGGGAGTCAGAGCATGTCCAAATTCAAATAAGGAGAGCACAAGAAAATTATGAACTCGTTCCCTGACGCATGCTGAAGTCCCATAGCTGGAGAAGTCCCACGGACTGCATTAGCTAACCGAATCCAAAAGTATACGCAACGACCCCTAAACGAGTGGGATTTCTCCTAGGACTGCAAAGATGATCCAGTATGAGAAACTCTATCCGTGTAATTTACCACATTGAGGGACTAGAGGAGAAAAACCATATGGTTCTCTCCATAGAGGCAGAAAAATTACACGATATAGTTTAATGCCTACGCATGATTTTAGGGAGGGGGGTGGATACCACAGAGCCGGCCAGGACCAGAAGGGAACTGCCCTGACTTGACGCAGCTTCTGTAGCAACACTTGACCTTGCAGCGAGCCTGCTAGAGAATCCCAAAGTATATCCGTCCCTTTAAGGCGAGGCGTAGGCGTAGGGGGCCGTGGTACAAGGAAAGGGGACGGAGGTGGAGGAGAGGCCCGAGAGAGGGGGAGCAGCCCGTCTGGAGGTGTGTCGCCCATAAGGGGGTTCTCAAGCAGTGCGGCCTCAGGACCTTTGTCCTCTGAAAAAGTAGGGAGGCCCCCAAAGAACTCGTGTTAATAGGGGCTGTATCTGTTGAGAGTTACCTTCCTGGAAGTTCAAACTGAGGAACACGGGAAAACCCAAGCACATGTTCCAGCAGGGTCATGCTGCCTTTGGGAAACTCCTTAACTCTGTGAGAGCGAGAGCAGAAAAGGCAGGAATGTCTGAGTAGTTAGTATGATGAAAATGGTTTTGACCTTGTGTGAGAGGGCCTCAGGGGCTCTCTGGGGTCCTCAGACCATACTCGGAAATCTGCTGAGCTGCACGAAAAACAGCCAGCTTTTAGAATCAGGAAGACACTTCAGCAAAGGTTTTGGATAGGAGGTCGATGTGCCCCTTCTCCCCCCCCCGCCCCGCCCCGGGCCCTACTCCCCGAAGCACCTAGGCCGGTAGTGAGGCACCGAAAAGCAGAATGGAAGTTAGAGCAACAATTGCAATAGCAGCAACGTTTATATCAGGTCTGCGAATCAACAAAGAAGACTTTTGTGGAGCAAATTTGAAACTGCTAGTGAAGATGGTTTGATAGGGAGACACATTCCGTTCTCCTGGATGGGGCAGCTTCCCCTTAGGAGAGGGGTCACGTTCTCCCGAACCTGTGCGTTGACTACACCTCTGCTCCAACTTCTAGCTGGAGTTTTTGAGGAACTTGACACACATTTTCTAAAACGCACAAGAAAAAGATCTACAAACGCCAAGTGCACGTTGAGAAAGGAGAACAGAGAAGGCCTTGTACCAGCAGATCCCGGGGCACGCTCCAAGCCTCAGGAACGGTGGGGGACACTGGCTTGCTTCTAGAGGAAGGTGGCGGGACATGGAGGGGGCACGGCCTGTTGGTGGGGGGCCGTGAAACGGATGATCTGGGGGAAAGCAGCCCCGAGTGGCGCGGTCTGAATGTGCATTCCTGCCCAACCTGGAAGAAGCAGGCTCCAAATGGATGAAAGAGTTAAAAGGAAAGGTCCTCGATGTTTGTTTAGGAGGAGAAGGCCGTGAAGAGTAATTTCATGGCCCAGGTAGCCTGGGGGTCGTACACGGAGACCTGGAAAAGCACAAACTTCGACACTGAAATTTATGAACTCGAATGCGGGCAAATAAAGCATTTCTGTTCGATAAATCCGTCGTGGCAAAGGTCAAAACTGTTTTCGTCAACACCCGTGAGACGGGACTTGCCATTTTCACTCTTGCTTGTGTGACTTTGCCCAGGTTACAGATGACGAATGACAAGATATTTGACGCAAAACCGCTAAGGGGACAATCACCAAGACAGCCCGCAAAGTCCGGCGAGCCAACGAGAAAAACGGAGGAAGCCGGTGAGGCCGGCGGGCGGACGAGGGACAGGGGGGACTGGCAGTTCGCAGGGGGCGGGGGCTCACAAACTTCTGGAAAGAGCCTGAAGTTCATCAGCCGTCCCGTCGAAAACGCGGATGAGCGCGAGAGGCCGCCTTCATCGGGGAAGGATTAGAAAGTAGGGTAATGCCAAGTGTTGGCAGAAACGCGGGACACGAGCCTCCCCTGCGTGTTGCAGGTGGGAGTGTCGGGCAGGCACAGACCTTCTGGAGAGCCTTCCAGCCCTTCTTCCTCAAATAAAACATTTCACACCTGCAGCCCAGTGGTTCCCCTCCTGGGGAGGCGGCCAGGGCAGCGCTCGGCAGAACAACGAGGGGCTGTGTGCGCGCAAGCTCGTCGGGGCCCTGCCTGTGGGGGCGGGGGGGGCTGGAGCCCGGCGCTGCGGTGAGGACTGAGGACTAGACGTACGCTTCGCAGACCGGAGGCGTGCGCAGACAGGGCACCGGGTGACGCCGATGCCAAACGGAGCGGGGGGCCTCGGCCCGCGACGCTGTATTGCAATTAAAACCACGCACCGTGCAGAGACCTGCTGAAAGATGCTCCGAGCATCAGCGGGGCCCGGGCGCACGACAGAAATAAACGACGCGGGAGCCACCGTCTCTGGGGGGGGGGGGGGGGGGTGGTGGAGAAAGGACCAGGGCGCTGCCTCCCCCAGGCCCTCGCCCGGTGACAGTGTTCCGTGGGCTTCGGGCTGTGAGTCACCCCACAGCCAAGAAGGAGTGAACGGGTGCGTGCGGGTCCCGTCACCCTCCTGCCAGGTACCCTCTAGTGGTTTCTATTTCTAGGAAACAATATCCAAATTCCATCAGGTTTTACAAGATCTGCCCTGCCCGCTGTCTGTCCTTGTCCTGAGTTCCCGGCACGCCTGCCTCTGTCTCAAGCCAGCCAAGCGCCTCAGGGGCCTGTGCGCCAGCCCCCTCCGCCTGCCTGCCTGCCTGCCTGGCCCGTCCCCGTCCCCCTGGACTTCCTGTGAGGATTCCTCCTCCCCTTTCAGGTCCCACCTGAAGTGCTGCTTGTCAGGGAGCCGTTCCCCCAGCAGCCACCACGGTCGGCCCCTTGAGCCGCCCGCGGGGTCAGCCCTCCGTTTCACGCCTCTGCAAGCACAGGCCGCACATTTTCTAGCTCCTTAGTCACCTTCGCGCTCTGTGCCCGCCCGTGTCCTCCACCCAGAGGGAGGCCTCACGAGAGCACGGTCGTCCCCTCCACAGGCTCGGCCCGCTGGGTGCGTCGGGCATGGCTCCTGAAGGAAGGAAGGGGCTGGGCCGGGCAAGCGTGAGTCCATTTTCAGAGCAGCGCACGGGGGTCCTGGCTGCTCGGACCAGGACTTCCCGGCCACTGTGCTGGGGACATTTGAGGCCCGCGCATTCTGTATCACCGGGGGCTGTCTTTCGTGTCATAGGGTGGTTAGCGGCTCGCCCGGCCTCTGCCCAGCCCCTCAGTTGTGATCATCAAACTGTGCACAGGGCGCCTGGGGGGCTCAGTCCGTTGAGCGACCGACTTCAGCTCAGGTCATGATCTCGCCGTCTGTGGGTTCGAGCCCCGCGTCGGGCTCTGTGCTGACGGCGCGGAGCCTGGCGCCTGCTTTGGATTCTGGGTCTCCCTCTCTGCCCCTCCCCCACTCCGTCTCTTTCTCTCTCTGTCTCAGAAATAAATAAACCTAAAAAACCCAAAACTGTGAGGGCCACTCTGGGGACCGGGATGGTCTCTGCTTCTTTAAGTGAAACGAGCCCTGGCCTCTGCACACACTGCCCCACCTCACCCTCGCAGAGAAAGAGAGAGAGAGAGAGAGAGAGAGAGAGAGAGAGAGAGAGAGACACCCCAACGCAGGCACCCCCTTCCCTGGCCAGGGGTGTGACTCAAGTTTGGCGGGTGCCTCGAGTCCTATGGCCCTTGGGCTGCCACCCGGAACTGTCTCGGCTGCAGGCTCTAAGCCATTTGGGGCACGGGCATCTGTGGCCCGGATGGAGGCTGGGAGGGCCCTCTCCCCTCCTGCAGGTTCGCAGACTGGTGAGAGAGTGGCTCTCAGTGGACAGCAGATCCGGAAGGTCCGCCGCCCGCAAGCAGGCCCGGGGCAGGGCAGGGGGAGCCTCTACCACTGTCCTTCCTTCCCTCGTGCCCCCTTCCCCCCCCCCCCCACCCTTTGGCCAGGCCCCGGCAGGACCGGGCCACTCCTGGAGGACCCCCGTTCCCATCGGATCAGCCAGGAGAGCTCACGGAGCCGTGCAGGCACCCACTCCCCAGCCATTTCGTCCGCCAAACTGAAGCCTTTCTCTGGGAGCCTTTCCTTGGGCTGGGCGAGGCCCTTGTTTGCAATTTAAATGTGGCCTCATTTGTGGAAGGGTCCTTGCTCCCCCGAAAAGCCTTGGGCTTGGGCTGGCCCTCCCCAGCAGCCAGGCCTCAGCCAGGAGAAGAAACTGATCTAATAGGCCTTTCTCCTGCTAATTGTAGCAATTAGTGTCACAGAATGGGGACTCCCTGGGGGGCCAGTGCCCGGCACACAGGGCTGTCCCCAGCTCCTCGGGCTGCAGAGGGGCCCCCACCGCCGCTGTCCTGGCCAAGCTTCAAGGTGGGGGTGGGGTGGGAGAGCAGCAGGGCTGCCGCCGCTCAGGGCTGGGGGGGGGGGTGGGCAGGTGGGTGCTACAGCAGTGGGGGCCAGAGGCCACCCAGGTGACCCTGGGCCCTGACGTGTGGCCCTCCCGGAGGGGGCCTGACTGGAGCCAGGGCCAGGCCACGTTTCTGCCTGAGTGTGTGTTCGGGAGGGCAGAGGCACGGAGCATCCAACGGTGTGACAGGAAGTCGTCTAGGAGCCAATTAACTCCAGACAGGAGGGAGCCATTTCCCAGTGTAGTCAAGTGGAACCCTTCCTCTGCCCCTTCATTCTGCGCGCGTCCAGAGCCCCCGTATGCCGGAACCCACCTGGGGGGTTGCCGTGGACCCTCGCCGCGCGCACCTGCTGGCGACACAGGCCGCGGCGTAGCCGACTTCGAGCTTTCCCAGGCGGTGAACTATGTCTGAGAGGCAGGGCGGCGGTCAGCGCCCCCTTTTACAGAGTTGGTCCTTGAACAAATCTTTGTGGCAACCTCACCAGGCCCTCCTGGGGCTGGTGGTCCGGAGGGGAGGGCCCCCCAGCCCCCCACCCCGGTGTGAGGGCGTGGGTCTTACTGCACTTCCCGGGGGAGCGATCCGCAGGCCGGCCCGCGCAGGAACCACCCGGAACAGGGCCTACACTCGGAATCAGCCTAGGGTCCTAGACGCTCCCATGGGGAAGGTGGGGAGGGGGGCACAGGACAAGGGCTGTAGGCAAGGGGCCCTCTGGTGGAGGCAGCCCACGAGCCCAAGGGTTAGAAGGAGGCTGCAGGATAGGCCGGGGAGAAGCTGCAGGCGGAGGCCAGACCGGAGAGCCGTGCTGCTGAGTCTGACCCCACTGAGGGCACCCGCAGCCGCTGAAAGGTCCCACTCAGGGAGGGACCCCCTTGGATCTCTGTCAGCCCCGCCTTCGGAATGGACCTCCCAGTATCCAGTCACCTGCCCCCTGGTCACAGTCTCTGGAACCAACACCCCGGTCCTTGGACTCTGGGCAGCGGGTGGCCAGTGGCTTAACGGTGGCCCCCTGGGACGCGCCTGCCCCACGGCTCCCTACCGGCCACCTCTCCCCGGGGCCGCCAGGGAGAGGCCCCTTCCCCACACTGCCCTCCCTCCGCTCCCACTTTGCCCTTGGAATTGGGGCAGCAAAGAGGCGCTCCCTGCCGCACGTGCAGCAGGAGGCCGGGTCGACTCCCGCGGGGAGGCCTCGTCCTTGCTGTTTCATAACCTCACGAGGGTGGAAAATCCCCCCAATCTTAACGGAAAGCCAGCAAGCTGAAAAACGGCCTTGAATAGGCTGAGAGGAGAAAACAAAGAGGCTGTCAACATGGGAGTTGGGGAGGGGGAAGGGCGCCCGGGGGACCCCACGCAGACAGCAGTCCCCCCCCCCAGTTTCTTGGGCTCGGATGCCCGGCTCAGCCTTCCCGATTAGCAGTTCAGACGGGCCTCCGAGGCTCTAAAGGGGTTAACTGCAGGACCTCAGACTCCTCTGCTCGCTAATTTTTAAACACAGCTGAGCTGGGAGCGCCCCTCCCAGAAGGCCCTGAGAGGGACTCTGCACAGCCCCCACCCCCGCATCGCCAGGAGTCCTCAAGCATCCAGAACAAAGGCTCCCCGTTCCCTCTGCCGGCCAGCTCAGTCTGCCTCCTGAGACAGGACTTCTCTCCCGAAGCTTCTGCCTTCCACCCACACCTGGTGGGCTTTAACGCGCGGCCCTGACTCGCCAGTGAACCCCGGAGGGAGGAGCGGCTCAGACTCCTGCGCCCCTGCAACCGGCTCCCAGGGGGGTGAGGGCTCCGGGGCACCCTCTCCAGCCTCAGCCCCCGGGATGGGATGGAACCCCCTCAGAAGCCTAACAGACGGCCCCCTTGCACCCACGCTCCTGACACACGCCCGTAACTTGTGCGCTAAAATAACACGCGCGGCCCCCCCACCCGAACCCCCCCAGCGCCCACGGTTCTCTCCCCTCGAGTCACTTCCTGCTCAAACCCCAGCCCCTTCAGCACCTTCACGATGGAGGTGGAGACGTTGCCGGGCCCCGGGGCCGCTCCCGAGGCCCCCGCCCTGGCCTCTGCTCTCACACTGGTCCCACTCTTGGCCGCGGGACGTCCTCGAGAGAGGGAGACTGTCACCCGCCAGAACAGTCAGCCCAGCGGCAACGGCGCTCCCGGACCACCCAGTGCCTCAACTTCCTCGAGTTCGCTGCTTATCCTCCGAACAGCCCTACAGGCAGGGAGCACTGTCTGCACGGGTGGGCGCAGCAAAGAACAGCCCGGCCCCACGGAACGGAGTGTCTCACCTGAGACCGCTGGGCGGCGACGGTGCAGGATTTAGCCCAGTCTCTGGGGAGACCGGCCCGCCGAGTCCTCTCGTGCCTGGGGTGGGCCACAGGGCCCCCTATCCCAACCTTGGAAGAGACAGAAAGTCACCGGTGCAGAACCAGGAGAGGGAGGAGACACGGGGCTCACCCGGCCCTTCGCGGCCCTTGCGGGGGCCATGGCTGCCCAAGTAGCCTGTCCCCATGGGCCACGTGGCCTGCCACCGTCCCCGTCGTCGGAGAAGGCGGCCCGGAAGCCCAAGAGGGACGCCTGAGGCCACGGCTGCACACCCGGGAGGGCCAGCCGCCACCCCGAGGAGGCAGCCTTCCCCCTGCACGGGCTGCTAGGGCGCAGATGCCCCCCCCCCCAGCTTCGCGTAAAGCCACGGAGGGTGGCAGTCCCCGGAGGCCACTTGTCGGCGCTGCCCTCCCCAACCGCTGTTTGCCTGCTGCCCCTCCCCCTCCCACCGCCGGGGCCACGGGCCACTGGTCGGCTTCTGTTTTGGTCCTGAAATGTTTGGATGTTTGAGAATCCAGAAGATAGCCCGCTAGCAGATTGCTACTTCATGGATTCATCGATCGTGCTGTCCCTCCTGCGCAGGCCCAGTGGTGGGAAACCGGGACCGTCGGACGGGGCCCTCTGTGAGCTCCTAGGCCGGCAGACGAGGCAAGGGAGGAAATCTGGGACTGCGGCGGGACATGGTGGGGGTCACGCCAGCCTGCCGGGGCCAGGCGCCAGGGCTAAGGAGACTGGGTGGTTCTCCGGACACACCCCCCCCCCCCCCCCCCATCTAGGGCTCGGCTGAGGAAGCTGGTGCCTGGAGGGAGGCAGAGTACGGGCAGGGGTCTCTGGGGGCATGCATCCTGGCGGGCAGGGCCGCCCCCTCCTCCACTCTCCCACTTCCCAAGGTGGGGCTCTTCCCAAGGCCACCAAAAAGGCCTCAGGCTTGAAGGTGGGGGGGCACCCCAAGACTGGCATTGAGTTCCAGGGTCGGGTGGGAGATTATCTGTGCGGGGGCTGATTGGAACATCCCGCAGGGCTGGCTTCAAAGCTGCTGCCCCTGACCCCCCGCACCAGAGTCATTAAAAGGGGAGGGCCCTGGCCCTCCCCGGTCACCCGTGCCTCATGGCTCTTCTCCTCGGGTCTCAAAGGCCCACCTGTGCAGGCAGGTGGGGGCCGGACTGCTCAGCTCCCACGCCATCCGGCACAACGGGAGGGGGTGATAACTGCTCCTCAAAATGCTGCAGAAGGTACACCCGCCTCCCAGGCCTCCAGGGATCCTGTCCTGGGCCCTGCGGCCCCCACTGCCCTGGTCATCCTTTGCCGTTTTCGGGGGCTTGTCCGGGCAGAGCCAGCCTGCTCTCCAGCCCCCCCGCCCCACGTTAGTTGGAGGCGGGAGCAGAGAACACGGCCCCTTCCCCCAGGTCAGCTTCAGCCTTGCTGCATGACCCTCAGCCTGCCCTGTCACCCTCGGGCGCCTCTGCAGGAGGGCCAAGCCTGGCGGGGGGGTGGGGGGGTGGCGGCTGAGTCTGCAGGTGTGGGGCGGTGGGAGCCCACGGTGCCACGAAACAGCAGCTCCAGGCCACCCAGTTTGGAACCCGGCTCTAGTGCAGACGGGTGGGGGTGTCAGTGGGGCGGGGCGGGTCACCTCCTCTTTCTGCCTCACTTTCCTCTTCTGCACACTGATTAAAACCAGCAGGTACCTCTTGGGATTACTGGACCGGTTTTAAGGGGCCGACTTGGGCCCAGCGTCCAGGAGAGCGCCTGGCTCAGAGGCAGGGAGCGTGCAGAAGGCCGGCACCAGGGCCACCAGGCCTGTCTGCCCGGCTCCTACGACTTAGGAGGGCACACGTGGAGCCTGGGACCCAGCGCCCGCACCGAGGGCCGGTAAAACGGCAGCGGCCACCGAAGCATCTTGGGAAGTTTCCCATGCACAAGAGCAAGGCCCCCAGGAGTCCATGCGAGTGACCTGCTGGGACCGTCCAGAGGCCTCAGTTTCCTCATCTAGACAGAGGCTCCTTACGGTGCCTCCCTCCCAGATCAGACCGCGTAGGTGGGAGGGCCCCCGAGCAAGCCGACGTGCCCTCTGGGGGGCTCGGGGCAGACCCTCCCTCGCCCTCGGGAGGGCTCTGCGAAGGCTGGGGTTTTTCCGCCCGGCCTCCCTCTCAACCCCCCCGGGCCCCCTGCCTGACCCCAGCACACCCAGGCCCCACGAGCACAGACTCCCCGTTGCAGTCGAGCGAGCGAGTGAGCAAGTGTGCCCGCGCCCAGGGGGGTGCCGACCCCTCCCTCACACGCAGACATCAAAGGGAAGCAGGAAGCAGTGGGCCCGGCTGACCCCAGCAGGCGGGAGAAGTCAGTGTCACGGCTCAGCCCGGGGCCCAACTGCTGGGGATTTTCCATCCCGTCAGGATGTCCGCAGGACACCCCGACTCTGGCCTTTGAGTCTCCTCAGGAACCAGGGTTTGGGCAGGGGCCGGGCTGGGTGGCTGGGGAGCATGGCCGGGATGCCGGAAGACCCCTGTCCTCTGTGTCCCCAAGCCTTGCTGGCTACCGGCCCAGGCACCTCAGCGCCCGGGCTCTGGGACCTGTGGCTGGGGAGGAATGGCCACCAATTCGGCAGAGGGCCCCTCCCCCAGCAGCCACAGCGCCTCCCAGGGGTGAGGGGACCGCACAGGGAACAGTCCCAAGTCCCAGGTTCCCAGAATGGCTCCTGTGCAGGCGGGGACGCCGCCTGGACAGCTGGGTGCAGGGGTGGCATCCGTGGACCGGAGGCTTCCACGGAGGCCAGCCCGTCCCGGCCTTCGTCCTGAGGCCATCAGGTCTGGGAGCCCAACGCTGTCACAGACCCTGCAGGCGGTGGGCGAGGCCAGTGTCAGATCTCTGTGGAGGGGTTCGTGGACTGCTGTCCATTTGATACGCCCCGTCCAGGCCCGCTGTACCCCTCCCTGGGGCCCCTCTCCGCCAGGGCTGAGACTGCTCTGTGGGGGTGGGCAGAGGGCTACTTCCTGCCGAGGGTGTGTGGTTTTACAGCTGCAGGCCACTGGGCCGTGGCTGACAATGGGGTGCTCGTCCCCACCTCAGACACAGGTTTGCCGCCCAGGCGGGGACCCGTGTTTGGTCCAGCGGCCGTGCTCGGCACAGTCCGGGGCTCAGCCTGAGAGCAGACTCGCTCATGTGGAAAGTGCTGGCAGCCAGGCTCTGAGATCTGCTCACAGCAGCTGTGCCTTCGCCGGGGCTCTCGTTCCGGCTGTGCAGGCGACTGGCCCGGGGGGCGGGCGGGGGTGTCTGCTGGTGGGAAACGTTTCAGAACAATCACAGAGACTTGGCAGGCAGGGGCTTTGGGCGCAGGGATCTGGGTCTCCTGATTGGGGGGGGGGGGGGTGACGCCCTGCGAAGCCCAGCCGAGCATGTTCCTCCCCTGGCCAGGCACGGAGCACTGGGGTCTGGGGTCCGGCCTCCCAGGCCAGCGGCGTTTACTGGGACGGGGATGTTGCTCTGTGTGTCACGGGGCCTGTGGGGGTTGGAGGGACACCGGATGGGCGGGCACAGCTGTGTTCTCAGGAAGGCATGGAAAACCCAGAAGTGAGGAGTCGAGAGACAGCGAGGGCCCGCACTTGGCCATCGACTCAGACCTGCCGGGGGGCCGGCCTGGCACCCTCCTCTGCCCCGCCATCCCCCACGGGGGCCAGAGGGGGCTACGGCAAACCCCACCCCGACTCTCCCAGAGCGTGCAGGCCTCACCGGTGGTGCTCGGGACTTCCCCAGGCTCGTCCTCCCCGAGCCCAGGTGATGGCTGAGCCCCTGGTGAGCCAGGAGGCTGCCTGCTCCCAGGAGGCGCCCACTGTGTGGGCCCTTTGGGCAGAATCGAGTCAGGGCCCCGGGGGCGGGGTCTGCCTGCACAAGCCCTAGACCCCAGACCCACTTGGGGCCTCAAGCGTCTGTGTGGGCCTGTGTCTCTACCCCGCCTGGGGTGACTGCCCCACCTTGCAGCGACAAGCTGTTACTCCTGTGGGTAGTCCCACTGCGCAGTGGGGCCAGGGTCCCACGCTTAGGTGTGGCCTGCCTGGTGGGAGGCACACTGGGCTTCTGGCGACCCTGAGGGCTTCCCCTTCAGGGTGCAGGTCTGGGTGAACAGAGGTCCAATGACCCCTGTCCAGCCTCAGTGACGCAGTGGGGCCCCATGTGATGTGGCTGGGGCCCCGAAGTGGGAAACCCATGGTTATGCGTGTCACAGGTCATGGTGTGTATGCCGTGGGGGTTTGAGAACCATCGAGAAGGAGACGGAAGCCATGTTCCCATGGGCCGAACTCGCCAGCCCCACGCAGGGGCCGTTCTGCCTAGTTGGGGGGGAGGGCTGGGCGGGCAGCCCCTCCCTGTCTGACCATCAGACCACCTGCACCAGTGGGGAGCACGGTTCCCCAGTCTGTCACGCCCACGGGTTGTCCAAGAGGCACACATTTTAAAGCCACGAAGCAGGAGTACCTGAGGCAGGGCAGGAGGAGATCGGGGATGAATAGGGCAGGACTTTAAAAGCCAAAGGCATTTCACCTCTTCCTCCGTCCCCTGGAGCAGCCACAATGTCCTGGGTAGATCAGGAACACAAATCTACCCTTCCATAGAGAGAAGAGTCTGTGCAAAGCCCTGATCTACGTCTTGGGAACTCTCTGGAGGAGGCAGCAAGGGCACACGGGGAGGCAGCCCCCACTGCAAGGGAGAGACTGAGGCAGAGCCTGCCCCCCACCCCCGGACGGGCACGGCAGCCGCGGGGCTCCTCCTGGGTCCCTCAGCTGAAGCAAGTCCTCGGTCTCAGTTGCCAGCTCCCAGCCAGGCCAGCGAGCCTCTCCTCCTCCCCCGCCCCCCCCCCCCCCCCCAGAAAAGGGGAGCCTCAACCTCGGCGCCACAGACAAGGGAAAAACTTTCTCCTCTGCCAGAGAGTCCTTCAGGGACACCAAGAAAGCAAATCTGGGGCTTTCTCTGACACCTAACAGTGGAAACGGAGGAAGAGAGGAGAGGTCAGCTAGAAAGTTCTGGAACCGTAGTCTCTTTGCCAGAGGAGCATGTTTCCCAGTGAGAGAGGATGCTGTGGGAGTCTGTGAGGACCGAGCCCCCGGGGCCCCCCGGGAGCGGACACACGGATAGACACAGGGTAGGTCACTCCAGCCACATCAGCTCCCCTTTTGTTAGGTTCCTTAATCCAGTCGGAGGGTAGTGGGCATGGTGGATAAATGGACAGCTGCCTGTCTCCCGGCCAAGACCAGACAGCCCCCACGGCACCGCTCTCCACCGGCCCGGCGTGCCTGTTCTCAGGGGAAAGGCCTCTTGAGAGCCGGTGTGAAAGGGTTCCCAAGTTGCGGGACCAGTTAATGAATGAGTTATTTGCTCTAAACAATGTCTTGATAAAGGGGACGGATGAAGTTAGCTGGTGTTGACTAAGGAGAGACAGGGTTGCCAGGGAAATGCTTCTAAGTGGAAGGAATCAAAAGGCTCTCGTCGGGTTTTGTCTGTCTCGGAAAAATGCCGTGGAGAGTGTACCTCTGGCCATCTTTTGTGCTTATGGTTCAGAAGAGAGAGGCAGCCGTGAGCGTGGGGCCAGGGAGAGGACGCTAACAAAGCTGGTGTGTGAGGCGGAGGCTGAGGTCCGGGCTGTGTCCCGGAGCCCAGGCCGTCTGGGCCGACCTGGCGCTCAACCTGGGAGCGGGCGCGGAGGCCCCGAGGCCCCGGCCAGGCTCCGGGCCCTTCCAAGCCGCCAGTACCCAGATGGGAACGTGACACAGGCTCCCGGGAGCAGAGACGAGGAGCAGATCGGACGGAGCGGTGTTTCAGGGCAGGATTCACGGATTCCGTCAGGGTATATATAGGGGGCTTTTGTTTCGTTAATTCTTGCTCTGCGTTATAAATCTCTGCTTCTCCTCAGCAGTTAGAAATGTTTACTCAGAGGGGCGCCTGGGTGGCTCAGTCGGTTGAGCAACCGACTTCGGCTCAGGTCACCATCTCACAGTGCGTGGGTTCGAGCCCCGCGTCGGGCTCTGTGTGGACAGCCTGGAGCCTGCCTCGGATTCTGTGTCTCCCTCTCTCTCTGCCCCTCCCCCACTCATGCTCTGTCTCTCTCTGTCTCAGAAATAAGTATTAAAAGAAAAAAAAGAAATGTTTACTCAGAACTAAGCCCTGTGTTTTAACGAGTCCTGTTTTCATAGGAAAACCATCCTTGATGGAACCGTAACGCGATTCCCTCCTTTTTCTCGGCCACCCAGAGCCCCCAGGACCAGGCTTTGTAGGTGGCGGTGACAGGCACAGCGGCCTAACGGGAAACCCGGCCTCCACGTGGCTTATCTTGCAAAGTAAACGCCACTGCCCGTCCCCAGGCCTGCAGGGGAGCACCGGGACCCCCCACCCTGTCCCTCCGTCCCTGTCCCTCCTCCGCTCTCTCAGCCTCGGTGGGAGCCTTCAGGCAGGTGTTGGCCTCATTCCTGACACCGGCCGTCCCCACACCTCCCTGGCTGGTGAGCGTTAGCCTGGGAACAGGAAGATGTAATGGCTCCTGGTTCCCAGGAGGGGACTCCATTAAGAGGTGGGGGCAGACTTCCTGCCTGGGGAGGACAGGACTCGGGCCACCAGGCACGGCCGGCGTCGGAGCGCAGCCCGTGGCAGGGAGAGTCCTGGCCTCAGCACAGGCAGCTCTCTGAGCACCTCCCCGGGCACCCCCGCCTGCTGTCTGGGAGCACCTGCCTTCCCCGAGCCTCTGTCTCTTGATCTATAAAAACCCAAGTAGCCTCTCCGTACGAGGCCCCTGGAGGGTCACCGCACTTCGTGCATTTGATTTCTCCCCACGTGTAGAATGGCGACAGAGGGGAGTGGGCCTCGGGGAAGAGATCCTTTGTGATTAGGGACCTTGGGCAGACCCTGGGCTCCCAGCTGCCATGGCCTTGTAGGATGAGCCATGAGCCCTGGAGGAAAAGGGGGGCTGAGGGGGGCTCCGAAAAAGAGTTCTGAGGCCTCATGGCTGCCCTGAGACCCGCCGCAGGCGACGTGGGCTCCAGCAGGCCCCCCTCCCCCCCGGGATGATGGACGGACCACAGCCGGGGTCCCGTACCTGACGGCCTGGGCACGAATCCCCCTCGCTTATTCGTTTACCGATTTATTCATCAAACATTCACAGAGGGGCCGTGATGGGCTCCACGCGGATTAAGCACTAAAGATAACGACGCTGAACAGAAAGGCTGGTTTCTGCCTCCACCGGCCTCTCGCAGTTGCAGGAGACAGCCAGGAAAGCCGTGAGCGCAAATACACATGCGGTTACACATTAAGAATGGGGGGCAGGGTGCGGGGTTCTCAGAGGCCCGGTCTGAGGTGGGGACAGCTGAGCTCGGACCCATAGGGTGAGTCTTTCCCAGCCTGGGGAAGGGGAGCGGCGGCGGCGGGGGCGGGGGGGGGTTCGGCATGCTTAAAAGGCTACCAAGGGAATGTCCGAGGAGGCACGGTGGCTTCATTAGACCTACCACTCCAGGGTCACTACGAGCGTTGTGACCCTGGGCCCTAGACTTAACCTTTCAAGCCTCAGGTTGATTATGTATAAAGCAAGGGTGATAATGTTCTTACGTCAAGAGCTGCTCTGATGTGGCAGATTAGTGAAATCATGTTTATAAAGCGCTTAGCGCAGTGCCTGGCTAAGGGGAAGTACGAGTCCTCTGACTCTTTGAAGATTATTCTTGAGCCCAGAGTGTGTGCAGGGCTGGGGACTTTTCTCTTCACCTAAACGGCACTGGCGGGCCTCTGAGAGGACAGGGCTGCCCCCGGCTGGCCCCCTGGGGCCCGCACAGGGCCTGGCGCGCTCGCATCTCCCTCGTGGGAGAACGCACACATGGGGAGAGGCAGCACCCTCTCCTCCATCTGCCTTCAGGGTACTGCAGAATCTTCTAGATGTCTGCAGCTGTGAGAGCCCGGACCCTGCACATATCCACCCTGGGGGAGCCCATGGGAGTTCCAGACCCGAGCTGCCCCTTTCCCGTCTTAGCTCAGGGTGTGTGTTGGGGGGCAGGGGTACAGTTAGAAACCTCCAGAGAAGCGGAAGGCAAGTCCCTTCCAGGCTTCACGGGCTGGCCCAGGCTGGACCAGGTAGGGGCCTTTGGGAAGCCCCGTTTCCTATCAAGGGAGCCTGACCCCATGAAGGTCAGTTGACTGCACCCCTCCACCAGAACTCTCGTGGGGACCGGTGCAGTCACCCCGGCTCCAAGAGCCATCCTTTCCATGCGGGTGAGCAGGGAGCTTCAAGACGACGACTAGGGGTCCCATAGCAGGGGGGACAGGGGCAGACGTTGCTGAGCGGGCTGGTGGGGAGACAGGAGGTACCAGGAGAGAGTGAGGCCCTCTCTGGGGGGAGCACTCAAGGCAGGAATGCCCCCCTCCCCGCCCCCACAGGACGGCCCCAGGGCTCCCCGGCCCCCCCGTCTTCCCACAGGGAGCTGGCTTGCTTCCTTCTAGCCCACCCCTTCACCCAGCACCAGCGACGCGGAAGGACTCTCTGTGTCCTGCTGACGTTCAGAAATGGAGCCGCGGTCCAAGAATTTTTTCACCAGAAGGAAATCCTACCATTTGTGACGACAGGGGCAAACGTGGAGGACACGGAAGTAAGCCAGGTGCAGAAGGACACATGCTTGGTGATGCAGGTCGGCCAGACCCTGGGGAGTGGAGGGCCGGTGGCCGTGGCGGGCGGGGCTGCAACCAGCCCCAGGGCGCAGGGCCCTCGCAGTCAGCCCCGCTGCCTTCACAGCCTGCTAGGAGGGCGGGTTTTGTGTGGAGCACCCTTCTGAAATAACAATAATGCAGACGATAAAGCGGGCGAGAGCTGATGGAGCGTTTAGGTCTCGGCGATGGTCTCGGGCGTGTACCTACCTCCAGACCCCTCGTGCCGCACTGTTCGTCACGTACAGATTTGGTATGCCAGCCATACCTCAACCAAGGGGCTAAAAATAAGGAGATTAAAAGCAAAACGACAACACTTTTCACTGGATCTTTTTTTTGAGCATCTATTTAAAATAATCACATTCTTGACGAAATCATCCGGAGCCTCGCTAACGGAGCCCGGACTCCACCGGTGTCGGCATCTGGCGAGGCTGGCATTACACGGGAACGCGCCCCTGTTTCATCCATGGTGATGCAAACCAGCCTAAAGAAAATACTAGTGACTGGGGGGGGGGGGGGTCCACCGGCTCTAAAAGTCCAAGCCTGGGTGGGGCCAGGCCAAGGATGCACGGAGACGGGGCAGCCCCGGTGGGTCTCCAGGGAGTGGTGTTGATTTCACAAGGTCCCATGTCGTCCGTCCCACTCACAGAGCATTCTCATAAGGACAGACTCGAAGGACAGAATGGAGGGGCGGTTGCCGGCGGCTGAGGACATGGTGGGGTCAAGGGAGTGCGTATGGCCCTGAGGAGTGACAGAAGGGCCCCTGTGGGGGACAGGAGCTCCTCCGGATCAGTGTCTGCGTCCTGCCAGCGATCTTACCCTACAGTTTTCAAGATGTCACTGAGGGGGAAACCGGGCGAAGGACACACGCAAGCGATTATTTCCTACAACTGCATGTGAATCCGCGATTCTCTCAGAATGAAGGTTATTTAAAAAAATCATGATGCCCGTACTAAAAAAAAATCAACGGGCCTAAAAGTACCCCCTGATGAATTTTTAAATGCACAAACCCTGCCCAAAGCGCCAAGAAATGCTGAGGGACGTTACGGCTCCTTTGAACACACAGATAAACCTCTTCTATCTGTGGCTAGAAAGGCTGTTTCTGTGAAGAGAATGCTCAGTTAATCTAAATAGATCCCAGCTTCAGCAGAAAACGCCAGCGGACTACAGAGGGTCACGAAACACACACACGCTCCTTTCCTGATCACACAGGCTGGTCCCGAAGTGTCTGCGAACACAGGGCACACGTCTGTGTGTCTTGAAAACTTCTGAGAAAGCGTCGTCTGGAGCTCTCTGGCGGCAGCCGGCCCTGTGATCTAGAAGGCAGCGGATTTTGGAGTGCCTGTGGTCGTAAACAGGCTCGTGAGTGTGCACTGCCTTTTTTCCTGAGGCCGATTTGACTCATGCAAACCCCCCTCCCCGTGGCCTGGCCAGGCACCCACTGCGGCGAAGGCGCGCACGGCCTGGCCCGCACCGTCGCCCTCCCGCGTGTCAGTGACGGTGTCGAGGCTTCACGCAGGAGTCCGTTCAACCCTCCCGGCGGCCCTCTGGAAGGCACGCCTTCCTGTTATCCCCATTTTACAGATGGGGAGACCGAGACCCCGGCTCCACTCCTCCCTCGAGGTCCACCCAGTAGCGGGTGGTGCGGTCAGGGTTGGAACTTGGGCCATGGGCTCCAAAACCTGCCCTTTAGCGTGCACGGGAAACAGGCCGTGGGTCAGCGCCACACCCCGCGAGCGGCTGGGTCCCCTGTGCGAGCGCTCCCGGTCCCTGACATGCCCCGCTGCCGAGGTGAGGGCTCGGTCCCCAACCCTCCGGCATGTCCCGTTCCACTAATCCCGTGTCTGCCTCTGAAGGGCGTTTGGATCTGCGGCCGTGCCATGGACTCCCTGGTTGACCGCACCGTGTGAAACGCGGCTTCCTCGCGCTGGCCCTGAAGTAACGGAGATGAGGGGGCCCCGCCACGCCTCTGAGGACGTCGTAAAGCTCCCGAGTGAGACCGTTGCGTCCGGCCTATCACCAGGCCCATCGGCCGCCCAGAAGCCGGTCTAGCAGCGGACACGGATTACGGGAAGAGCCTGAGGCACAACAAAGGCGACAGCTGACGTCAGCGGAGAGAAGACGGGCGCCCTCCAACCGATCGTGTCGGGACAGCTACTTAGACGTGCGGGGGACACATCGGATGCGATGATTTCTTACCCCAACATCCAGATGAAGCACCATTAAATGTGAAAAGATGGAATAAAGATGGAAGAATCGTGACAGCGATCTCAGAATGAAGAAGTCTTCAGAATTCACAGCGAGGACCCCAAGTCACAAAAGACCGCCAAAGTCGACGTCAGAATTTAAAAGTAGAAGTTAGAAGACCGAGGAAGAACTGGGATGAGACATTTTCAACGCACATGACTTCCTGTAAGTCAGTAAGGAGAGGTGTTAAAGAACAATGAGAGGGGCGCCTGGGTGGCTCAGTCCATTAAGCGTCCGACTTCGGCTCGGGTCATGATCTCACGGTCCGTGAGTTCGAGCCCCGCGTCGGGCTCTGTGCTGACAGCTCAGAGCCTGGAGCCTGTTTCAGATTCTGTGTCTCCCTCTCTCTGACCCACTCCCGTTCATGCTCTGTCTCTGCCTCAAAAATAAATAAATGTTAAAAAAAAAAAAATCAAAAAAAAAATGAGAATTTGGGGAGACAGCATACGAAGAGAAAAGGAAATGCTCTTAGATACTTGAAGAGCTAAAGTCCTCACTTATAATAAAAGGAACAGATGCCAGGACACCTGCGCTCACCCATCAGCTGAATGAAGAGAAAATCGGGGACCACTCACTTGCTGGGGAGGGCGCGGGCAGATGGGCGCACTCGGCCATGTTCACTGCGTGGGCAGGTGCGGCCCTCATGTGGCAGCGTGGGTCAAAACGTGTAGATGGGAGGAAATGGACCTTTTGAAAGGAATCCGCTTAAGAGGGAGACATTACATGAAAAAGGGGTGTGACTGGATGTGACTTTACCTTGAGAGATAGCAACAGTAGCTATGGAAACAGTGGGAAGTAGGGCTCCATCACTTTGCCTGGGGGCCACGCTCAATCTCGTATCGTTTCATTTGCTCTCCTTTGAAATGCTTACCTAGGCATCAGCCTTGATTTTCTCCTCCGTGCTGACTGTGTCTAACTCTGCTTAATCTGTGAGAGAGAGTCTTCAATTTCACTTCCCTTAACGTCGCGACATCTCCTATCTTGGCAAGATTTATAGTTCTCCTCCGTAACTGATTTACTTTGTATTGTCCCCCTTTGATGAGGGACAGCCTAGAAAGAGCCTCCGTCAGCAGAGAGAGAGCGCGAGCAGGGGTGAGCGCGGTGGGGACCCACGGTAGTGTTCAGTGGGGAGGGATGGACTGATTTCGCCACGGCAGCTCCTTAGTTTGTGCGAGTGGCTGATGGCTGCCTTTGGCTGCCCCGTGCATCCATCCAAGGAGGACGTGTTGTGTACAATGCTCTGCAAATGTTAATAGAAAGGAGATGCGCTAGATGTCCTGATCTAGATCCTTCTCCAGAACGCCCAGGCATCTTCCCTGGAACACCGCGCACCAGGGCCACGCCGCGCGCTCACCGAGAAATGCGTGGGCTCCCTCGGTGACAGCTGGGAGGTGCCCGTACAGCAGGACGCCTGCTGTTCTCTTCAGATGCCCCGCGCTTGCTTCCTGCCGAGACCGTCCTGCCTGCGGGTCACTGCGTGGGCCACCGCCGGCCCCGTCCCGCCACCTGCACTTAAGTCCTATGGCCCTTGGTCCCTGTGTCCACTGACGGAAAGCTCGCCGACTCGCCCCGAGCAGGGCCCTCCCAGCCCGCCACGTCTGGGTCCCCGTGTTTATGGAAGCAGTGCCATCAAGCCCAGAGCTACCCCAAGCACGGTCCCATCTGGGGACTGCCGGGACATGGGCCAGGAGCCCGCAAGCATCGCAGAAGCAGCACTTGAACCCTGTTGCGCGGAGCGGTCCCCAGTTCGTGCGTGGGCGCGTCCCCGTGCACACGGGTCCTCGGCAACAGTGCTTCTCCGAGGCAGTGCCCCCTATAATTACAATCGGTGTCCCCCGGGTGGCTCAGAGGTGTGGCACGCCTACACATTCAGTCCCACAAAAAACCGCAGGCAATACGTGTAACACGTGACTGCTTACGGAGAAAGGCGGTATACGTTGGGAGAATGCACGCACGGACGTATCTGCTCATATGAAACGCTCAGGAAAATAGGATCGGAAACCGGTCACGGTGCTCACCTTCAGGGAAGGAGACTTCGGGGGTGGGGGTGGGGGTTGGGGTGGGGACAGCCTGAGTTTCCCCCCGTGTTCCCTGTGGCGCTCTGAATTTGTTCTGCCGTGTGCGTGTAAGGCCTGCTTTATCCTTGTTATTATTTTGTAGCGCTGCAGTGGGTCAAGTGTCCTTCCAGGCTGTTCCGGGGGCAGCCCTGGGGGGGGTGCTGGCGGCTGGTGTGGGGGCAGCCCTGGGTGGGGGGCGGGGGGGGGGGAGCTCGGCCACACGGTGCCACGGGCTCTGGTTCGTGTCACCCGGAGGGGCAGGGCCTACTCCGGCACAAAGGGGGTTTTGACAGCGCAAGGCAGAAGCGGAGTGAGAGCAGACCCCGGGCAGGCTCCAAGCGAGCCCACGCCCCCCCACCCCCCGCCCCGGTGGGAAGGGTGCCCTCCACCCATCTGCCGAGCCGCAAGCTCTCCTCGGAAACGAAACATCACGTCTGTCCGGTCGTCACGGAACCTGGAGGCCCGTGATTCTGTAAAGGGAGGACCGTGCACGCCCGTGGTCTGTTCTGACCGCCGTGTCTCATTAAATATTTTAGTTGCGTAACTCCCTCCCCTCCCATTTTCAGGTAATCCTTGATTCTGATTAACAAGACGATGTATTTTTCAATGCATCTGCCTCCTGTCTGTGTCCACTGAAATATCGGCTAACGCGTGCTCACGGTCTAAGCTTGAAAAAGTACTAGAACCCGGACCCTGTTTCACGACCGGGCGTTGTGTGTGTGGCCAAAAACTCGGGGCTGGGGAGGAGCAAGTTATCTGCACTTGTGACACAGCACCGCCTGGACGCTGGGCATCCGGGGGGGGGGGGGGGTGGCGCACGGTGTTGGCCCAGCAGGGGGCCCCCGGTCTGTCCCCACTGGGGCACTGCCCCCCGCCCCAACCACCAGGGGAAGGGAACGGAGGGGACACAGAGGCTGACGAGCCCCTCGGGACGTATCCACACTTAGCCTGTTGGGGGGGGCTCTGCCCAGGCGTGGGGAGGCTGGGACACAGCGCTGGCGAAGCTGGGCGGGAAGAGGGCAGCCGGGCACCCAGCAGTGTAAGGCCGCGGACAGCAGCAGCCTGTCAGCCCCAGAAGCGAGGCCTGGAAAACTGCTCTGGAGGAAACACAAAGGACTCTCAGACCCTGCAGCCAAGGTGCCCAGCGAGCGTTTTTTTTTTAACAGCTATTAGGGTGACAAGCCTTTCCAAAGGCCAGCAGTTGGCGAGGGTTTCCAGGAAGCTGGTCTGGCACCAGCCTGGGATTGGACAAGCTTTAACGAGTTAACTTCAGAAGGAAGGACTCATCAGGGAAGGGTTAAGGTTCAACAAACTTTTTGAATTATTTTGCAAAAAGTCCTGGCTTTCAAATTCAAAGGCTGTTTAGCCGGGACTGTTTTAAGCCTGAGATTATTCCAAAGGCAACGCGGCCGCACGTTTCTGATTCATTCCTCCAGGGTTTGTCTTAAGTCCTCGGGACAGGCTTTGCGAGTGCCATCTGGTGCCGGGAAGCACACGGGGGTCGCCTCCCCCGTCTCATCAAACACCCCTCCACCCACGCGCCTCGCCCCTGCCAGCGCCCGTGGCCGTGTGTGCACACGCACGCACACGCACACACCTTCCCCCGGCAGGAAGCCGCTCTTTGCCAAGAGCGAATGGAATTCAGATTTCCAGAGGGTGTCCTTGGCCTCCAGCTCCGTAGCCACACGCCGAAGAAAGGTCCTAGTGTGTGTGGCGGGGGCTGCGAGAGAGGGCCCCTCCATCTTTGCTCACGTCTATCTGGGCCCCAAGAAAAACCCACAACTGGCTGTGCTCTCCTCAGCCACACCCGGCCTCGGTCACATTCCTTCCCTTCCTGAGCCCACACTGGGTGGCCCCACAACCCAACTTGTACACCTCCCTCCCCACCAGCGGGGAGACCTAGGCCAGTCCCTCACGGGGCAGCCAGCAAGTACGGGCGAGGGGGCCGCACCCCAAGCCCCGAAGCAGCCGGAAACCACGGAGGGGCCCTCGGGGCTGGGCATCCCACCCGTGGCCGCCTCTCGGCTGTGGGGGGAGAAGATGGGGCTTCCTTCCCTGACCGGCACACCCTGGGGCTGAGCTCCCCGCGGGAAGTCCCTCCTCTTATCCCACCTGTGCCCCCCCTGCTGCAGCACTGGGGTGCCGGCTGCAGATGATCTCCCCTGCCCCCCCCCCCCCACACACACACCCACATACCAGTGAGAAGCACTGCCCCCTCCCCCCACCCAGGCTGGGCCTTCAGGCCCTGGGATCTGGCATCCTTGGGAGTTAAACATTTACAGACGGAGACCCACACCAGCCCAGTCAATGAGACAAGCCCATGATCAGCCACACACGGTGGACAGGCTGGTCACGCTTCGCTTCTCTCTGACCCAAGTCACGGGGACCTTGCCACCTGTGCGGCCAGGTAGCGACAGGTGGACGGTGCGGTCCTTCTGTAGGTCACGGGAGCCGACGAGGGCTGTGAGCAGCGGGAAGGAGCCTCTGCAGTGTTCCGGGTGCGCGGCGTCCAGGGAGGCCTGGCGCCCAGGCAGTGACGGCTCTGAGTCCAGGCCAAGCCTCGCTCCGCTCGGACAGGCCCTTTGTTTGCTCCGGAGACCGTTTCCAAAAGCGGCAGACTCCCGGGGGCTCGCATTTCTGCCTGGGGAGGGGCTGCAGCTTTGCAGCCCGGGCTTCTGGCCCCGCTCAGGGCTTCGCTGGTGCTCCTGAGACGGGAGTGGGGGCACCTCTGCCCCGGTCTTGCCACTGGGGCCTCTGGCTGGGCACCGTGAGGTCCCGCCGTGGCCCGCGAGGCTACCTTCACTGTTCCTTCTGGCCAGCTCAGACCTCACGGGTTAGCACCGGCCTCTGCTCCCCAGCCTGGCCTGCGGTGGACCCGCCTGGGGGACACTGTTCCCCATCCCTTGGGGGAGGGCCTGCGGGTGGGAGAATCAGCAGGGTAAGGAGCAGGCGCGGGGCACGGAGGGGCACGGTATCCAGAGGCTGGAGCCCAGGGCCCGGCCCCGGCTCTGTCGACAGCTGGCATATTCTCTGGGCAGGGGCCCCTCAGGGACTGGTCCCTGGGACTCCCATTTCCCAGTTTGTCCATTTCCTGACACCTACAGAGATATTTTCCCACCCCCGAGTCCCCGCCACATGGTCCGGAGAAGTCCACTCCCCAGGGCAGGAGACGGCTGGGTGATGGCGAGGCCCATAAGCACGGAGCTGCCGTGGACCGTGGAGTCACCGGGGAGGACGTCTCCAGGGAAGTCCTTCTGAGTCCCCCCGGGGCGGTTTGCCCCCGGCCCCTACACACACAGCCGGCACTCCATCCTACTGGGAGCCCGTTTTCCTGATCCCGACGCCATCCCATCTCACGAGCCTGCCCCCTGCTCCTGCTGCGGACCCTCCGGAGGGGAGCCCGCACGCTTGGCCGGGGGCGGGGGGGGGGGGTTGCAGGGCAGTTCAAAAAGAACAGCAGAAAGAAGAAAAAAAGCATTCAAGTGTTTCAAAGTGGAAAAGATTCTGTTCGATGTGACAAATCCTGAAGCTCTGAAACAGAAGCCTACCCCAAGAAGGCCCGAGAGCAAGGACGGGCAGGGGAAGAAAGGCGCCCTTGGGCCACCGGGTGGCAGGCACTGGGCCCCAGAGCCGCCCGGGGCTGGGCCGGGAGACAAGCCTAGGGCACGTTCAAAGGCTTGAAGCCAGAGGTACAGAGCCTGGCTGACTGACGAATCAAGAGGGGGCCACTCTGCGGGGAGCTGCCCACCTCCTCTCGGGCGGGCCTGGCTCTCGGGGGGACAGCAGGCCAGGTAACCGTGGGGAAGGACCGCCCCTGAGCGTGTGTGTGTGTGTGTGTGTGTATGTGTGTGCATAGCTGTGCGCTCTCTGCAAGGCCTTACCTCCCACCCATCTTCCAGCAGCCTCCCCCCGCCCCACCGGGAAGTCACCCCACTCCCTGCCTCAGTTTCCCCAGCAGGGCACTGTTGAGGCAGCTATCCTGCTTCGGCTGCCGGCCAGTCTGATATCTCGCCCACGATTCAGTTCCCAAGTCTTGGAAGGCAAACCCAGTAGAATCAAAGTTGCCTTTGAAAATCCCTTGAATTGCCCCCAAAAAGAAAAAAGCCCAGCGCTCGGGGCTCTGTGCACACCCCCACTCCGCCGCCCTCGTGCCCACGGAGGCGGGAGGCCCTGAGTGCAGACATCCAGGACCCTCCCAGTGCTGTCTTTAAAGGGAGCCTCCAGAGCTGCGGCCCATGTGAAGAGATTACTTATCGAGATCAAAGCAAAAGCGGGGTCAGGGCTAAGGGTGTGGGGATGACGTGGACACCAGACTCCGAGGCTGGATCCGGACTCCTGTCTCCTTCTGCCACCACTTGTCTTTCCCCTTTCCTCCGTGAGGACTTCCTTCCCAGCTGGTGCCCCAGGCCTCCCGTGGGCCATGTAGACCTCACAGATTTACAGCCAGACCTCCGCCCTGTGGCCCGCCCCTGCCCAGGATGCCTGCCTTGTCCCAAAAGGGCCGGCACGTCTCGAGAACGGATGCCTCTGGGGGGGCTCTGGGCCCGCAGCAGGAGCCGTGACCCTGGGCCTGTCACTCCGTGTCCCGGGAAGGCAGCTCGGCCTTGCCCAAGGCATCCGGGAGCCCCCCGGGTAGCCTGTAGGTCTGCGAGGCCTTTTGCCCTCCTTGCCTGGTGGCGCCCCGGGGCCGTGGCGTGTGGAGACGCTGACCGTGCAGGATTCTCCCTGGAGGAGGCGGCCGCGGAGACTGCCAGCCGGCACGCAGACAGGCCTCCGCGCGCCGTTCCCTCCCGCCGGCGAAGAGAGGGGCACGGGCCGACGCCACGCCCCCTGTCGCCTCTCTCCCCCTGCCGGCCCTCAGGCTACCGGCCCGGGTTCCACCTCACAGACCTGGGCTCCCATAGAGACGGCGTGTCTGCATGAGCCCCGGCTCTGCCCCTGCCTCACGGCTGGCAGGGCCGGGCGCTGTGAACGGGCGCACCGACCCACAAGGACACAAGCCGTGCGTCTCGGCTAAGGGCAGCCTCCCCTCCCGACCCTGACACAAGAGCTGGACACAGAGCAGGGCTCCGTCGGTGTGGGCTCTAAGCACCTGGACACGAGCAAGCCCGGGAGCACGGCCGCTACGTTCCGGCCATCGCCCTGCTGGGCACCCCTGGGCACCAGTGAGCCGCCCAGAGAATGAGGGCTAGACCGCCATCCCCGCCTTGCACAGGGCCCAGGGAGGGCGGGACACATGGCCCACGCCGCCCCTCGCTCTGCCGCAAGCCTGTGCTGTCCTCGGCGGGTGGGCCCGGCCGTGAGGGGCGTGAACGGCCCAAGCATGTTGGGGCACGTGTGGCCGCTCCGGGGCACGGTCCTCCGGCCCCCCTCGCCCCACCCCTGAGCAGCAGGACGGCGGGCCCAGGCCTCTCCCTGCACCTCCACGGGAGCCAGGGGCCCCGACGGTCCCGGACCCCCTTTCCCAGCTACTAGAGGCTACTAGAGGTTGTGAACTTGCCTCCAGCCCATCTCGAGGCCCGGGGCTCAATGGCCTCCGTGTACATCTTGTTAAGGACAGTCCCTGATATCCCCATGGATATGTGGCGGTTTCAGAAGCCCTTGGGTGAAGGAAGGGATGTCCCCATGGGCTCTTCCGTCCCAGGGGGACGTTTTACACTGGCTGACATTTATCAGGCATGTTCCTGAATTAGGTGCAAGGCCAGACTCCCGACCACGTGTCCTCAAGGGCTCATGCCAGCACCGTGAGAACCCACCTCCGGTGTCTACAAGAGGGCACCAGGGCCCAGGGAGGCCAGCAGACTGCCCCGGTGTCCTGCAGGCAGGACATGATCCATGCTGGCCAGGGCTCCCGCGAATGCAGCGTCTCTGGGCTTGGTGGACATACAAACAGCTGACGAGGAATAAATCTCAGACACACCGCTCACCATCGCTGCACGGAAAACTACAGGCCATGAAAAGAGAAGTCAAGTCCTAAGTAAACGCGGGACGCATCGGGGCCACAGTCGCAAAGACTCGATCCTGCAAAGATGGTCGCCCTCCCCACAGTTGTCTAGAAAGCCCCCCCCCCCCTACAGGAGGTTTTCTGGGGCGACCGGCTGTGGGTGGAGGGGTGGACCAAACGGACGTAGGCCAGCGGCGAAGCAGGGGACCTGGCCGGAGCCTTCCCCACCGGCTGTCAAGACCCGGGATCGGAGCACGGGGACCGTGAGGCATGGCCCTGGCGAACTACATACAGTCCGACCAGAGGGACCAGATGGGGTTCCGAAGCCGAGGTCCACGCAGACAGCGAGCCGGAGGGTGACGGGGTGGGCCTGGCGGGGCAGTGGAAGGATGGGCTTTCCGGTGAAGGGTGCTGAGCCCACCTGCGCAGCCCGGTGGGGGAGAATGCACCTTGACCTCGGCCTCACAGTGGACGCAGAAATGGATTCCAGATGCCCTGCAGATCGACCCGGGGAAGGTGAGCTAATAAAGCTTCAGAAAAATCCAGAGTATCTTTATGACCTTGGAGCAGTCAACGTGTCTCCAATAGGACACAAACGGCACTATCCGGAGAGGAAATGTTTGATTAACTGAATCACATTAGGAGTTCACTTAAAGTTCTGTTCGTCAAAAGACACCCTCAGGAGAAGGGAAGACGACGGAAGAGGGGGAGGCGGCCCTTACGTGCCGTGGATGTGCGCGGGCGTGGGCACGCGCGTTTCTGACGCCCGTCCTAGCCAGGTGACGGTGAAGGCAGAAAGAACGAAGTGCTGTAAATGGATGAGAAAAGGCCACCCGAAAGGAAGCGGGCCGGAGACACGAGCACGTTCCTGGAGGACAGTACGCGCGGAATAAAAGACGACAGAACAGGCTCGCCTGCACCAGCCCCCAGATCCCAGAGCGCTGCTGCGAGCCGTGCCCCCTGCCCCCGCTTCCCCAGCGTGGCGGAAAGCGGCCGTGAGAAAGGCCCGGGGCTGGTGACGCTGCGGAACGGGCCCGCCGCCCCGCCGCCGCGGTGGGGGGCAGCAGCTAGGCGGTGTTGTTGAACCCGAGCCTAGCAGCCCCACGCCTGGGCGTATTCTCACCAGACGTGCAGCCTGCTCTCGCCCCAGGAAGCCTGTGCGGGACGCTCTTAGCACCGACGGTAACAGCCCGGCGCTGGAAAGCGTCCACGTGGCCGCCGGCAACGGGATGGATGAACCCCGCGGAGGGCCGGCCGGCAGGCGCCGCTCTCTGCGGCCGCGCGGCCCGGCTCCGGGAAGGCAGACGTGCCGGTGGGTGTGCGCACTGTGCGAGTCTGTCTGCGGAAGGTTCGGGAACGGGCGCGGCTGAGCGGTGCCGCTGGCAGCCGGGACGGTGGTTACCCTCCGAAGGCACGGTGGGGACTGGGGACACGGGGGCTTCCTGGGAACCTGCCTGCTAGTCACACGGGGCCCGGGGTGAACGGAGCCGAGTCCCGTGGAGACCTGCGTGCTCGTCTCCTTTCGCTACAAAGTGGAAAACACTCTCTATGCAAGGACTGTCCTTTCTGAGCCGGCCGGGCCCCCGACCCCTTCCGCCCCCCACGCAGGCCTCCCGACCGGGCTGCCTTAGGGCTCAGTCTCCCCTCGCAGGTTTAGGCAGAGCACGTAGAGGAGCCGTGGGGTCCCGCGGCCACCGCAGATGTCTCCATAGCAACACCGGCGTGACCTCTGGAGTCACTGCGGTCCTCCAGCCGCCTCTAGCAAGTGGATGCCCTCCTGTCCCTGACCTCCTCCAGCACTGCCTGCCTGGCCGGGGCCGGCCTCGCCAAAGCCCTGCCCTTGGAGAGCGCAGAGCCCCGCCATGGGAGTGGCCCGGGGCCAGGAGTTCACTGTCACGGTCCCCAAAGGACGTAAGAAGCCTTCCGCTTTCCTCTGGGCCTTCCACCTAGAAGAGGGCCCACTCCCCGGAGCAGGGGCCTCAGGGGCCTCAGGGGCCGGCCTGCAGCTGGGCCGGTGCAGGCTGGGAGCCAGATCGAGGGCATCTGATTCCTAGTCCCGTCCCTTTCCCACTGAGCCACTCTGCCTCGCTTTTAATTTAATTAGGAGAACATTTAATCCCCCCGTGCATTTCAGAGACGGGTCTGAGCTGGCCGGGGCTGGGAGGCTCTGACTCAGGCAGCTCCACACGGCACTCCCGGGCGGGCTCCCACGGGGTTTCCTTGGCACCTCGCGCGGACGGAGGTGGTCTGGAGCTCCGAGAAGACAGGACACCGGTCCGGAAAGAGACCGGTCTCTGATGTGCCTGGAAGGCCCCCTCCCTCTTCCCCCTGTTCTCTGGCCCCGAAGCAGCCTCGTCGTCCTTCCCCACCAAGGTTTGCAGAACAAGGAGGTGGCCACTCACACAGTGCCTGGGCCTCCACCAGGGTCCGCGGGAGCGAGCCGCAGCTGGCCCTGGGGTCCCTGAAATGCCCCTGGCAACCCTGGTCCCATCCAGAGAGCTAGCCCCGCCGTCCCTGGAGCTGAGTACAGGGCCGGGCCTTGTGACACTTGCCCCGCTTCCAGAAGGCGTGGGGCTGGCCCTGGCCTCCCTGGCAAACGCAGAACTCAGGTGACCTTAGTAGTGACGTGGGTGAAGGCTGGGCCGCGGGGGCCTTGCTGGAAAAGAGAGATCGAGCGTCTCGGCATGAGACCGCAGGGCCCAGGAGAAAGCCGGAGACACGGAAATTCTAATGGAGGCACACGGGGCTGGTTTTGCTCAAGGACCTACAGGCTGTCTTGTCACAGGACGGCCCACAAGCACACAGTTGCTCGTGGCCACCTGGTAGGGGCCCCACAGTGCCCCAGCCTCAGCTCTGCCTTCCCTGGAAGGCCCTCCCCGTGCCCATCTGTGCCCAGGGTGTCCCGCTATACTGTCCCCGGCGGAGCAGGATGGGCTGGGGGCGACTGGTAGACAGGAGCTGAGCCTCGCCTGTCCAGGATGCTGTGACAGAAGACATGGAGGGGGCCGGGGGTCACCACTTCCAGAGGAACCCGTCGGGGGTGGGGGGGGCCTCTCACACAGCCTGCCTTGGGTGTCCGCGTGCAGCCAGTGGGACAGACGTGGACTCCTGGCCATGCTTGGCTGGCTTGGCCGCAGGGGTGGAGGGGGCTTCGTGGAAATGGCTGCCGTGTCCCAAGGCCCCTGGGCGAGGGGCACCCAGGCCACACCCGTACGCGGTCCCAGTCGGGGCCTCATGCTGTGGCCAGTTCGGGCCTAGCTGCCCACTTCCAGGTGTGCCAACAGGCATGCCGAGGCACCCACACCCCTCACCATCTCATCTCAGGTGAGGCCGGCCTGGCCCCGGTGCGGGTCCTGCCTGCCGGGGGGTGGGAGCCACGTCTTGGAGCCCCTCCCAGCCTGGGGCTTCAGGACTCCCAGGGAGAGAGAGCCTGAGAGGAGACAGAGCCCCGGAAGGGTCCCAGGCCCCGTGGTCGGGGCTAAGGGAGCTGGCGTGGAGGCCTCGACAGCCAGAGGGCTTGGCTGCCTGGGCCTCCCCGGGGTGAGGTTGGCCGAGCAGATGTTGGGAAGACGGGTGGGAATCTGATGGCTGCAGATGGGGAGGCACAAGGATGCACACAGAGGTGCCCTCCCCCCCCCCCCCCCCCGCCACTGTCCTGTCAGTGGCCGTCAGTGGCCACAAGGCAGTAGATGGGGCAGGAGCCCAGGAACTCCTCCCGGCTTCTGTTGGGGGCAGGGCTCCTCTCCTCTCTCAGAGTTGGGGAGGGGGCTTTCCCGCCCCCCCCCATTGTCCTAGATGCCCCATCTCCACCTTACGCCGGCCCCTCGGAAACCCTGTGGCAAGGCTCTGGGTGGGGGACGCAGGTGCGCACGGGGCTCCCTTCCGCTGGCCCTGGAAGGCGGTCGGCCTGGAAGGGGTGCATCAGGCTGTGGCCCGGCTCCCTAGAGCTGGGGGCGGGGCAGGGCTGCATGGGGTCTCCGGGGCTCGCGTGGGGGGCTGGGGTGGCCGAGAGCACTCTGTCTCCCTAACACGGTACGCCCCGGCGACTCCCTAGATCGCACCAGGGCTGCTCAGGGCCCCCGGCTCCCCGCCCCTCATCCCGGCCAGAGGCCCCGGAAAGAGGAGCTTCGCCCAGCCCCAGGGACCTTCCCGTAATCAAGGCTGCAGTGACCTCACCTCCCTGGGGCCCAACGGGTGGGGAGAGCTTGAGATGGAAACAAAATGTGTCTTTATTTATGCTTTTAATTTGAATCCTGGATCCGACCCAACGTGGTAATACATTGAACATCAGTAAAACTCTGGAGAAGGACGAATCTGTTTGTCAGCAACTGCTTCCCACCCTCTCTGCCCCCTGCGAGACCCCCGTGCACACCCCTGCCCCTCTCACACACACCAAGGCAGGTGCCCGCGGGGCCGGGCTGCCTGCAGCAGCCTTGACGTGTCCCCAAGCAGCCGGAGCTGTTCAGTTGGGGGCATCCGTCAGGAGGAGTGCTGGGCAGGAGGTGAAGGCACGGAGGGCAGTCGTGGAGCCCCCAGAGCCACCTCTGCCAGCCGTGGGGGGGGGGGGCCTCTGCCCAGCCTGCAGCCTCGGGGGCGTCTAGGTTCTGAGGCCCCCCCACCTCTCCCCGGGCCCGCATCACACGCCCTTCACCAGGGCTCCCCAGGGCACAGCACCCTGTACTAAGGACACGTTCACGCAGATGCCCTGCGGTCTCCACCTTGACCCTGACCTGAGGGGACAGCGATGCCTTGAGGTGGCCCCTCTACTGACACCTCGGCTCCCTGCTCCCAGCACCCACCACTGACCAGATCTGCTGGGAGAAGCCCTTGTAGGTTCTAGCATGGGGAGCCGGCTGGGCAAGGACTGGGGTGTAGGCCCGGACAGCACCGGGGGTGACAGGAGACCCCCCCCCCACCCCACCCCCCAGCCAACCTGCCACACTGGGAGTGCTGGCCCGAGAAGGCCCACGGCGGGCATTTGGGACGGCGAAGCACCCAATCCGCAGCAAGCATCCGGGCCGCTCCGGTCTGACGGCCGCAGTTTTAGAAGAGAAGTGGCCCAGTGCCCCGATGACACTGCCTCTGCTGGCTTGGATCGCCTCCCGGGGCTCCCTGGGCAGGTGGGCAGGCCGTGGCCCCGGGAAGCTTGGTGCGTGCTGACGGCCCTCACCCCGAAGGGGTGACTGTTGCGGGCTTGGCTGTGGGCCCCCTGGATCCCCAGTCCTTTATCACCCTCACCCTGGGCCTCCCTGTGGGGATCTCGCAGGGCCAGGGAGCTGGTGAGGCAGCCCTGTCCTTCCAGGGCGGGACTCCTCGTGTGTGTCGAGGGGCTGGGCCACAGCTGGGAGAATGAACAGGCTGACGGGAGAGAGCGGCGAGAAGGGGCAGCGGGAACCGTGACGCCCGCGTGGAATCCACCTGCCTGAGGCTCGTGGCTGTCCCTGCCCCGAGTAGCCACTGCCGCCGGAGTCGCACACACCACCAGCCACGGAACGCCGGCTTTTAGCACCCTGCGGTCTCTCTTGTGCCCTGGACTCTGAAAACGCCTCGGCCCAAGTGCCTAAGTCCGCATTCCGCCTTCGGGCCCCGGCCTGGACCCGCACGGCCTGGCTTCCCTGGCTGTTCACACCTCTGCCTGGCGCGTTCGCCCAGCAAGCCTGTCCGGTCATCTCCGGGGTGGATGGGGGCCCAGAAGCCCCCTCCGCTGCCGGGTCCATGAGGACAAGTCGCCCCTGCTTCCCAGGGCCCCAGCGGGCTCACGCGAGTCCGGTAAACAGGTCCTGCGCACACTGCCCTCCCCCACCACCACCGGGTGAGGCCTGACCCCCCGTGAGCCTGGGGGGAGGGGGTGCTGCGCAGGGAAAGACGGCGGGCAGGTCCTGTCCTGCCTGATCACGGTACCGTCGTGACACAGTCCTGCCTTCCTCTTTCGCTGGCCACCCGACTCCGCCAGTCCCGCGTGGGCGTCCAGGAGGCCCTGCCATTTGGGTCCCGGCTGTCTCAGTCCCCAGTCACCTGCCGGGCAGAGGCGGCAGGCCTAGGGCCTCGCTCTGACAGAGGCGCACATGGCTCACGACAACCCTGAGACCCTGGGAGAACGGACACACCCTCCAGAGAAACGTCCGTGGAGAGGAAACCGTGTCAGCAAGTGACTCTGGGAAGGGCTGAGGGGAGCGCGCGCGTCCCAACACAGAAGGACTCCTCCGGGGAGTCCCCGACGGGGCGGCGGCCAGATGGCGCCCGAGTGCCCCACTGACCCCACCACGTGCTATCACCACTGGGTGCCCCTGCCGGGAGCACTGAGTCGTACATCGCAAGGGAATCACACCATGGCCGGGCCCTGGGGATTGGCCTGGCCATGCCTGGATGGCGGGGGAGGACGGGCGTGCGTCCCAGGCCAGCTGTGCCTCGGGGGAAGGCCAAGTGGAAGGCGTGGAAAATCAGCCATTTCCTCCACCTGAAGGAGCCCCTGAGGACAGCCGCGGCATCTGCCCCTTGGCTCTGGCCAGGGTTCTACGGGGAAACGCTGCTGAAAAACAAAGTCGTCTCTCTTTTGGGGGGCGGGGGAGGGGGTGAGGGGAGAGAAAAACAATCTTCTCAGACGCTCAGAGCACAAAAACGAGTGGAAAATGATCAGTTTGGTTTTCCATAAGTCCAAACAAGAGGATTGTGTTCCCAGACTTGGCGGGAGGCGCCCCCGCTCTCCTCCCCGCTCGGTGCCTGGGCGCTGGAGCCGGCCCCTGGCCGCCGGTGGCCCCCAGGTTGCCGAGGGCGGGCGGCAAGCGGCGGGCCCCGGGAGAGCAGGCCTGGGCCCCGGAGCGGCACCGAGGTGGCCCTCTTGAGCCCTGCGCCCCTCCAGCCCGTTCTCCGCGGGCGAGCGGCCACTCACTGTGACACGTGCGTGATGGGGACCAGCGGCGTCTCCCCCTCCAGATCCAGGTCCTCGGCCACGCTGTTGGTTCTCAAAAAGTGGGTCGTGCTCACTTCCAGCAGCATGGGGCTCTTCACTGTGGGCAAAGGTGTGGGGCAGCACGTTAGGCCTCCACGCAAGGCTCGCCGGGGAAGGGCCCGGGGCTGGCCAGAGCCGGGCTCGCGTGTCCGCCCCCCGCCCCCCACCCCGCCGCGGGGTAGACTTGCACGCCCCGAGCCCTCCCACAGACTGACAGGACACGCGCCTGCAGGGATGCGCGAGGGATGGGGACGGTACACGGGGCCTCCGCACGGGGATCCGGTGTGGGGGTTGAGGCGGCCCCTCCCCCCCCGTGCCTGAGTGGGGACCAGTGGAGGGCCCCCGACACACGGGCAGGGCGAGGGCTCAGCCCGGGCGTCTAGGTCTGTCTCCGGGTTCACCCTGAACGTTCAGGCACAACGATAAAACATGGCCGACAGGCACAGGTCCGGTGAGGGACCCGGACCCCCGCCACCATGCCATCCCCGTCACGCAGACGGAGGGCCTCACGTCAGCGGAGACCCAGGGCAGTCGCGCTCCTGCCCGCAAGGAGTGGCAAGCCTGGGACAGAGGGGCAGCCGGTGAGCTCCCGGCCCCTCGCTCGGTTCACAGCGTCACATCTGCGACCCATACCCGCCACGAAGGGTCAGCGTAACGTTCAGGCTCCCGGGCCCACCCCCTACATTCTGGTGCTGGTGCTCAGCGCTGCTGAGAATACGTTATCCGTCCCCTGATTCTCAGTGTGGATTGATTTTTTTTCCCTTCAGTTGACGTTTTTATTGTAAAAGAAATTAAGTACTCATTGTAGAAAGTGACACAGTTCAAAGGTCCACGAAGGCTCTCCTTCAAGATCAACCACCGACGGGATTCCTAGCTCATCTCTCTCTGCTCAGCGGCCGCTGACACCAGGTAAGACCTCTTTTTTTTTTTTTTAACCCACATGGGACAGTGCTGTCCCTGTCACTCTGAGACACGCTCATCTCATTTTTCTGCAGGTATACAGATGTGGGGCTGCATTTTGGTAGTTGGATAATAGTCTGTGGTTCACGCCTGCCACGGTTAACTCAACCATTCGGTGTTTGATAGCTCCTTAGGCTCTCTTAGCTTTAAGCCATTACTTTGAGTCGATGCTGAGCCACCCGTTTGTATGAAAACCTGACACCGGGGTTGGGTGAGAGGGTGTTCCCTAGGTAATTTTAATAGATGTTGCTGGATTGCTTTCCCAAGAAACTAGCAATTCAGACTCCACCAGCAAGCGGTGTGTGAATATGACAGCTCCCCCACATCCAGGCGCGAACCAGCCCTTGGCACCCTTCCCCGGGGCGTGCCACGCGTGGATGAAGACCGGATCTGGTTTTCCTTTTGTGCTGAATGCCTTTTGTGGCTTGGAGGCCATTTGCATTTCCTTTTGCAGAATTGCCTGTTCATATCTTTTGCCCATTTTTTCTTGTTAATCTGTAGGAAGTGTTTATATATTAAAGATGTTAACTTTTTGTTACATCAGGCATGGATATCTCCCCCCGTCAATCTTTGGTCTTTCAGCCCTTAGGATGGTTGTTTTTATCATAGAGAGTGTTTTATGTGTTTAAGGTGATAAGAGCTATCTTTTGTTTTGTGAAAAAGGAAGATCTTCCCACTTCAGAGTAATACGGCTGCCTCCTAAATTATTTGTAATATAAACGCATGAATGTTGTGTGTGTGTAAGTTTTAACACATTTGGCATTTCTGCCTAACGTTACGGGTGATCGTCAACAATCTGAAAATGTAAAGGTATTGGATACACTCCTAAGAGACTAAAGCATAAACTAAAATTTCTTGAGAAAAATCACAAAAGAAAATCTCCGGGCCTCGGGTGTGGCACTGAGTTTTGAAGCACAAGACTACAGGCTCAATCTGTGAGGGGCAGAAATGGAAATGTTGGACTTGATCAAAATCCCAGGCATTTGCTGTGCAAAAGACGCCACTAAGGGACGCAGAGATAAGCCATGGACTTGAAGAAAGCGTTTCCACGTCAGCTGTTTGGGCAAGGGCTTGTATCTAGAATATACGAAGAACTCGTGCAAGCAGATAGCAGGAAAGCCCCCGACCCGATTTATGAAGTGAGTTACAAGCAAGTACCTAAAAAGATGCCCAGCTCAGTCGACACTGGCAGCTGTTAGGGAAATGCAAGTTAAAACCACAGCGAGATGCCTCGGCACCCTCACCAGAATGGCTGAAATCAAAAAACAGAAACCGAAGCCTGACGTTGCCACGCAAGCAGGAGGACACGGAGCACCTGGAACTCTCCAGCCGCTGGCGGAAGTGCAGAACGATGCAGCCACCTTGGAAAAGACTTGGGCGGTCTCTTACAGAGTTGACCGTGCACTTGCCATGTGATCCAGGAGTCCTTCTCCCAGGGATTTACCCAAGCGAGTTGGAAATCCACGTTCACAAACACCTGTACGTAAGCGTGCGCAGCAATTTCGCTCACAGTCGCCAAAACCCGGAAACAGCCGAGATGTCCTTCAGTCGGTGAAGGGACATACCGCCACGTCCGTACAGCGCAACAGCACCCAGGACCCGAAGGAAATGAACTAAGAGGTCCTGCGGCAACGTGGGGGACGCTCGGATGCATTTTGCTCAGCAGTGAGAGAAGCCAGATGTAAAAGGCCGCACATTATATGATTCCATTTATATGACATTCTGGAAAAGGCAAAACTGCAAGGACATAAACCAGATCAATGGTTGCTAGTGTTTGGGAGGGGGGAGTATCTGACTTCCAAAGGCACGCTCAAGGAAACTCCTAGAGCTGTCGAACTCCTTCGTAGGGTGCTATGGTGGGGGACACACGAATCCAGGCATCTGTCAAAACCCACAGGGCTGCAGATCTCCAGGAATGAATTTTACTGTATACAAAGAAAAAAAAAAAAAAGCCCCAGCCAGCCTGTTGGAGGGTCCTAGGAATGAAAGCAGACCGTGAAAAAAGTGAGTCCCGTGTTAGGAACGTATGACAGTACCTACCACACGGCACGGAGAGGAAGGGAAGGAGGAGGCGGCCTACGAAGCCTTGGGAAACAGTCTCTTGACTGCCATAACTGTTAGCGCTCCGGCCGGTACTACGCTTCTGGGGGGGGAGAGGGGGGACCGCACATACACGGGTTAAACAAATAAGTAAAGAAAGTAACACACGGAGTGTGTGTGTGGAGTGGGTGGGCGGGGCAGGAAGGAGTCCTGTGGCCAGAAATGTTGGTATGAACTCCTACTTCGCTAAATATACCACACGTGTGTACTCGGGCTGCGTGCACACACCCCCTGGCCCTGCCCACTGGGAAGTCCAGAAGCAGTGACGGCCCAGGAGCAGCGGTCACACCCTGTACCAGACCTGGTGCCTGAAAGTCACTCGCTTCCCGGTAAAAGGAACCAGGGCTCTCTGGCCAAATGAGGATTCTGGGGCAAGGCACATACACGACGAGCCTCAAGCGCTGTTCAGCGCCAGAAAGGAAGGGGACACGCAAAACACAAATGGAAGGGACGGGAGACATGTCAGACGGACGCAGGAGCTAACCCAAAAGGACTGTCAATCCAATGGCCAAAGCTAGAACGTTTTGAGTGACACAAATAAATAATAGTATTGAATTCCGGCCCAAAAAAGAGGTAGGCCTGAGTCCGTACGGATACAAATCAACAAACAAACGACCGCGAGAGAGGGACAAATCTTCCTCCACGGATGGACGGTCAAATTGGCAGGTGAGGCTTCAAGGAGAAACTTCAGAGTGCCTTGCCTCAGATATTTCCTTGCCGCTGTGGTGGCTGTGACAGCTGTGGTGGCACGAGCCCCCTCCCCCAGAGTACAGCCGACTCAGGACTCGCTCCAACCACCAGGCTATGGAAACGGGAAACCGGTGCCCGGGGAGCGGAGGGACCTGTCTGACACCATCTCAACCGCACGGGTCATGGTTAGCAACACCAGTGACAGACCATGCTGATGTCGTGGACCCTGATACGACGCGGTGGGCAAAGCTGACTTCCGTGGCATTCTCCCCCCAAACGTGTACCCCCAGGCTCCCGAGATGCCAGACAAACCCGGACGTATTCCTCAAGCGTCAAGGTCGACGAAAAGCAAGGGAGGACCGAGGAGGCGTTTTTGCAGATCGGAAGAGACCTGCTGGATAGGAGCGCACTCGGTAACCGTACTCGGTGGGTCTTGGGACGGAAAAAGGACATTAGTAGTTGAACTGGGAAAATCCGCACGAGTGAGCTGGACTGTGCCTCATAACAGTGTTGCAACTTCTTAGTTTTAATAACGGTGCAATGATTACAGAAGGCGGGGGCATTAGGGGAGGCCGGTAAAAGTGGGGGTGGGGACTGCTAGTTTTGCCTTTCATGTAAATAAAAAAAAGCATTCTAAAAGCTGAAGCAAAAAACTAAAAAACCCTGAAGTCAAAAGATAAGCAAATCCTCTATACAATAGTAGGGAAAATTCTTCGGTATTAATGAAGGATGTACAAGCACTCTAAGGGGGAAATTACCAAACCTTAGTGAGAGGCATTCAGGAAGATAGAACTGAATTCGGAAATACGCTTTTGCTCCGTTGCCGAGAAGGCTCCGTAGCGAAGAGTCTCCTCAGACCTTCACACCCCTGGCACCCGATTCTACAATTGGTCTGGAAAAGCAAAAAGCTAAATCGACCACGTTCTTGAAGAGCAGCGGGGTAGGAGCACTCGCTCCACCAGGCACCGGCGTTTCTCGAAAAGCCGTGGTCATCGAGACGGCGTGTTGTGGATACGGAGCGTGGCAGTCGGGCCAGCAGGACGGGGCCGAGTGTCCGGAAATAGCCCACCTGCACAGGGACGCTTAGCTGTGTACCCCAGGCGGCCTCACGCGGCAGGCAGAGGATGTGTGGGGACAGTTGGCCGTCCACGTGGGAGAAACGTCCTATCGGACCCTCATGCCTCACACCAAAACTTCATTCTTAGCATTCCGGGCGACTGAAGACCTAACGAAGACAAGCAAAGCTCTGAAGCCTGTGGAACCGAATCTAGAATAGAGTCATGACCTCAGGCTTTGGAAGGGTTTCCTGAAAGTTCCAGTATCCACGCGGGGAAAGACCGGTGGGTTCCACGACACTAAAACTGAGACCTGGTCATCAAGCACCACCTTCCAGGGTGAAAAGACGGCTACAGAGGAATGGTGCCCTTGAAATACAAAGAACTCATGCAGATCTGTAAGAAAAAGACAAACAATCTAAGGAAAAATGGGCAACAGGCACGTCACCAAGGAGGGATCAGAATGTCCTGAGAGCACGTGCAAAGGTGCTGTGCCTTGACTAGCACTCAGAGAGCTGTAAATAAACTCGGAGCTCACGGCCCGTGGGGGTGAGGGGCAGACTTCCAGCAGGAAACCGCACAGACATGACTTAGTCACACCCGGGAGAAGGGCTGAGTGAAGGGATCTCTGCCCGTGACATTCCCAGAGAGCACAGGAAAGTGACCGGTAAGCCTCGAAGAATGTGTCTACATTCAGAGGCTCACAGGCCTGGGACCTGGCGAGAGCACTGGCTGCCCCATCTCAGAGGCTCGGGGCTGAGATTCAAGTGCCCTGGGTTATATTATACAGTTGTCAAGTGACAGGGCTGAAGCTTCGTCCAGGATTCAAATGTTCTTTCAAAAAAAAAAAAAAAAGGAAAGGAAAAAGAACACAAATACATATTTTCATGTCTGCATCACTTGTATACAGAAGGCGAGAGCGGCGGAACGGTGGCTGGAAAGCGGGGCTGCTTTCTGAGCACCCGAGGTGACAAGTGCCATCCCCAAAGCCCCGCGGGCCAAGGGTGAGCCACCTGACCCCTGAGAAGCACCCGGCCCTGGTGTTGTAGGAAATTGAAATGTGCACGTCGGTTGGCTGTCCAGGGCGGGTGGGGCCTGCGCCTGCCAGAGAAGAATGTGCACTGTTTGGTTTAATCCTGGGAACAGCACAGGGGCCCCGCAGCGAGGGGCAGCGAGGGGTTCCACAGGTGTGTTTTTCCAAACCGAAAGGGAGGGCGCTGCTCTCCCCGTTTCTGTGTCACAGACCGCGGGCTCTGCCTCCCCCACCACGGGCAGGCAGGGGCCAGGGCCCTAGACCACCTCCCTGGTCCCCAGCTGCAGCGGCTGGGGGGAGGGGAAGCGGTTCCTCCGCAGGTACAGCGACACACTGCCCCCTTCAGGCGAGGGCCCCTGGGAGGGCAAGTGCCGGTCCCGAGAGGCTCGCAACCCCTACCTCCGAGGGGCCAGAGATGAGGGCAGGCAAGGGACGGCCAGGCCTGGCCGGGCCGGGCCCGGGGCAGAGCCCACAGGGCAGCTCATCCGGACCCCGGGCTCCCGGGAGGGCTGGACCCTGGGGAGGAGAGGGCTGCGCCCTGCTCCCGGCGACAGTGAAGTCATACTTCCATTAAGACCGTCCCAGTTCTCCGATGCTTTAATTCCTTGGCCGCCTTTGCCTGGTCTAGGCCAGAATCTGGGCCTCAGTTTTCAGGGCAGAACAATTGTGTTTTCTAGGAAAATGGGAGGTCTGGGATGGCGAGCAGAGCCTCTGGCTTGGCGACCAGCACAGCTGGCCATGCGGGCTGCCAAGGCTCACCCTCCCCCCAGAGGACGGAACCCAGCAGTGCAGCTCCCTTCCCGGCCAGCAGCCCTGCTCAGGAGGGCGATTTAAAGTTCCTTTTAAAAAAAGTACGGGCACAGAAAAAAGACTGGAAGGAAATACACCAAAATGCTAGCTGTGTCCGTGTTTGGGTGAAGGGACGGGTGGGCGATTTTCGTCTCCTAACTTCTTGTGTCCGTGTGTCTTACTCTGGGCGTGCGGCACGTTCCCCACGGCGGGAGGCGGCAATTTGCGGGTGTCCCTGCGTGCGTGCCCTGCCCTCCCTCCCCCGGCCCCGCACTCCCCATCCTCCACCCGGAGCCCCAACCGGCCACACGCGTGCCCGAGGCCTTCGGTCCCCACCGCACACCAGGTCTTGCGTCCTTTGACCCCACGCAGCCCCCTCACCCACACGGCCAGGCCGGCTGAACCCCGACTCGGGGGCACGCCTGGCTCCCCCGAGATGCGGGAGGGGGCTCCCATCTCCCCATCTGATGCTCGGGTATGACCTCGTTCTACTGCCCCAGCGGCCCCACGGGATCACAGCTCCCATCTCTGTATCTAGATGAGCAGGAAGGTTCTGAGAGGCTACAAATTGTGCCTCAGGTCACGCAGACCAGGCCGGGCCTGCAGCACCAAGTCGGACTCCAGCCCCTCCCCTTCCCCCAGCACTCCACCCCCGCCCGCCCTCTGCCCTCCACCCCGGGGAGAATCTGCCTGGTAAAGTCACCCGCCCTGCCTCGTGACTGATTAAAATCCTGCATAATCTCCCAGGTGTAACCCAAGTCCTCGGTCCCCAAAGCTCTCCCGCCCCCGCCCCTGCACGGGCCCTCAGGTCTGGGCCAGGACCTCGCCTGTCACCTCCCGTCTTCCCTCCAGGCCCCAGGCACAGGCGCGTTCCCGGGGCGGCTTGTCCCACAGGGGTAGACACAAGCTGCCCCTGTCCTTCCCCAGTCCAAGCCCCCTCCCTACCCCCCTCCCCCGAAATCCACCCCCCCCACCCCCCGGCGGATTTGCCAAAGCCCTGTAGATCTACACCGTGAACGCACACCCCCTCCCCAGGGCATCCGGACAGCTGCAGCCAGGCCCTGCGTGACATCGCTGAGCCGCGGCCCCGGGCCTGTGCCAGCTGCCTGTGCCCGGCTCACAGACCCCGAGCCAGCACGGCCGTGCCGCCACCTGTGTCTCCACTCAGAGGCGAGAAGTAAGGGACATGGGCAGAAAGTGTAAAAGCCGTTCCCACAACAGCTGCCAGGAACGGGCGAGGAGCGGAGCGAAAATGTATATTCACAGCTGGCACCCGGTCCCGCTAGGAAAATACCTTGCTTGAGTGGACACCTGTTGTTTTCGCCGGCCCGGCAGCCAGGCCCGGCTTTGGGAACAGCTTCTCGAATCTTCCCTTAGGGAGCGGCCCCTTCCCCGCTCCCAGGTGCCCACTGGCTGTCCCCAGAGGGGGCCTGTGGCCCAGGTCTTGGCCTTCAGAGGCAGGCCTGAGGATGGCCTGTACCCTGGCTCTCGTTGGGCCCAGACTCTGGCAGGAAGCACGGGGAAAGAGACGGCCTCTGTCTGCTGGGTTTGCTGAGCTGGCGGCCATCTTGTCCCCCTGGGAAGCGGCTGCCTGAGGCCAACCCGTCCCAGGGGCCAGAGCACAGAGGGAGCAGGGCGGGTGGGGGAGAGTGGGAACGAGCAAGGCCGATCATCCCAGCCCCGGGGTCCAGCTGTGTCTGAAACAGCTGGGTCCAGATGTACGAGCCAAAAAATGTCCCTTTTGTGCTTCAGCTCGGTTGAGTTTGGGGTTCCATCGTTTGTTACCGAGAGAGTCCTCAGGAATGTGTGTGACCGACAGGGGTGAGGCGTGGGCCCCAAGGGATGGATCTGGGGAGTCCAGATCACAGGAGAACTTGGGAGGCCCTGGGCAGAGGGGACGAAGGCGGGCCTGGGGACCCCTTGGGAAGGGGCTCCCGCAAGCTGGTGGCTGGCTTTCTCCCGCTGGGGTGTGAGCCCCGTCTCTCCACCCCTTCGGTGGGAGAGGACGGGTGTCCCTGACGGTGGAACGGGCCAGGTTTCCTGTCCAGTCGAGGACACGTGCGTGGACGTGTCACAGCAGCGGCGTGGGAGACGGGGGCGGCCTTGGCAGCCCTGGCCAGCCCCGGGGACCCCGGGCTTCCCACAGGCCCGGCGTGGAGGGCGCCGAGGACCCTCCCCAGCGGCCCCCCTCCCCGCAGAGCCTGCAGGCCCCAGCACACTCAGCTCCGACAGGGACCAGAGACGTCTGTGCGCCCAAGGGTGGGGTCTGCGGAGCGGGGGCGCCGGGGAGGCCAGGCCAGGGTCAGCAGAAAGGGAGCAGCACCGCCACCCACACAACCCTGCGACCCTCTGGGGTCTCCGTGCTCCGGGAAGTCACTGTCCGAGCCTCCCCAGACACGGTTTCAGGGGGACAGTTCCCGGCAGTGAGAGCGGCCCCGGGAAACGTTAATATACAATGGAATCTGGGCTGAGCACTGTCTTCTCCAAGAGTTGAGCTCACAGGACATTCCCAAGAAACCTCTGGAGAGGTGGGGAGGAAAGTTTCTGGAGGTCTTTGGATGAAGAAAACAAAAAAGTGGCCTTGATTTTCAAGGCAAAATTACAGAGGGAGAAAAAAATGTTTTTAATCTAATTAAGAGCGATGTTTTCACCTTCCTCACCACAGCACGGAAACATGCCAGCTCCTCACTTCACACAATAATCACGGCAATTAGTGAGGGAGAAGCCTTGGAAGCCGGTGCAGATGTTCTCAGAATGTTTAATGGGGAAATGAGTTGCAGGCCTCGTTCTCAGCATCCGGCTCCAGGCCCTGGCTACCAAGTCCAGACATCTGCTCGGGCCCCACCCCCAGGCCCCGAGGGCGCGGGCTTGAGAAACACAGGTCCCTTCCCAGGCCGCCTCCCAGCCAGGCCAGAGCCGGGGCCGAGAGGCTCCCCACGGCTCCCCAGGCCGGAGCCTGGACAGTCAGAGCCACCCCAGAGCCGGGGGTGGGGGGCGTGGGGGTGGGGGGGAGGCTCCACGTCAAAATCATGTTAACAACCCATGTCAGAAATCATCAACTCCGCCCGGGTCCCCCACCCCGACCCCGCTGGCTGCAGGAGGGCTGGGGGGACTGGGAGAGGGCAAGGGGGCCCCGAGGGGAGCGCAGCCACGCACCCCACCTCGGGGCACGGAAAGGCACGGGGGCGTCGGGCCGGCATGGCCACACGGGCCCCCTTGCGACGCTGCCGGCCTCTTGGCGGGCCCAGGAGTCAAAGTGGTCAAGCGTGAGGAATTTCCAGTCATTGGAGAAACGTGGAGAAGCGAGGAGGACGCTTCCTTGAGGACCAGTCGGTTCCAGATGGCGAGGGGCACGTGGCTGGCCTCATCTGGCTGCGGGAGCGACTCAGCCCCGTGTGGGTCGGGCGGCCCAACCAAGCCTCCCAGAGGGGACACGGCGGCAGATGCCACACGGCCCCTGCTCCCCGGGACGCTTGGGCAGCGCCGGGCCCCACCAGTGCGCCCTCAGCACACCCGTTCCAGACCCGCCAAACCTGCCACATGCTTTTGCGAGCACCGTCTCTGACCCTGGGGCCCGCTCGGCCGCACACGGGCTGGGCCAGAGGCGGCGAGGGGCAGCCCCCGGCAGGCAGACAGACACCCCGGCCGCCTTAGCCGCTGGTGGGGGCAGCTCTGGGTGCTCTGTGCAGCTCCCCGGCCGCCCACCATGGAGCTCTCCTCAATAAGCGTCCTGAGCGAGGGTTCCTGAATTGGGCTCTGTATCGGGTGGAACTGACCCAAGACACTGTGACAGGAAGCCACTGGAGCATTTTAAGCAGGACAGCGGCAAGGTCCACTTCGTATTTAAGGAATTCCCTCAGGTCGCTGTGTGAAGGATGGGGGGCGGGCGGGTGGGAGGCAGGGCCGGAGACGGAGTGACCGGCGAAGAGGGCAGGGCAGCAGCCTGGACCAGGAGGGTGGCCAGAGAGGAGACGAGGCACGGGGTGGGCACGGCCCAGGGAGTCGACAAGACGTGGTGATGGGTCGGACAGACGCCCTAAGAAGGAGGCACAGGTCCGGACGACCTCCGGCCAGGTCTGCGGAGCAGAGGCTCCCTGCTCCCTTCAGGCCTCTGAACCGACCCTCCGCCGGGGCACGGGACCAAGACGTGCCGATGAGAGCAGACCCGAGTGTGCCTCCAGCCGCGCTAGGAGTCCGCGCCCGAGGGCCTCGGGTCTCCTGCGGGTGGACAGATGAGCCCGCCTCGAGTGGTGCTCCCACTGTCGCGAGCCTGTGGACGCAGACGCGGGAGGTGAAGGCTAAGGCGCTCAGTCAAGAACGGGAACGTTGAGAGGCCTCGGCAAGGATAGAGGAGCGTGTACCTTCAAGGACCCTTCCCTTCGGAGGCCTTGGAAAGTCAAGCAACACCTTCCAGAATCAACGTGGCAGAGTCACAGAAGGCGGTGACTTGGAAGTGGGCGGGATGAACCGTGGCGTTTCCACCTGCCCTTGCCAACCTCCCCCCACCCCTCCCCCGGCTCGGTGGCATCTTGAGGGCAAGTTCACATTCCCAGGGTCGGGGGCCCTGATCCTCGGTTCTGGAAGGAGCAGAGTAGTGAAAGTGGGCGGAGGGAGTCCAGCAACTTTCAGCCACCGGGACAGGTTACAGTTGAGGGACACAACAGAGCATCAAAAGCCTGGGGGCAAAGCTGGACAAAACAGTGTCTTTTGGAAATCAGGCCACTCAGAAAGCACCGTGGCTACTGAGAGATTGAGAAAATCCAAGCTCACGCCCAGGGCAGGACGCATGCTTTGGAGAGTCCCGAGAACATGCCAAGCTTTCACCACCGGCTGAGCTCTGCGCTCGCCCCAAACAAGAGGTGAAGGCTAAGGCAGAGTTGAAGAGCCTGGACATTTGGACGCAGAAGTACCCCCGCACAAAGCAAACCTGCAAAGATGGGAAGAGTCTTTTATTTCTCCCTGTCCCCAGTTCTCCCTCTGTTTTTCTGACCCCTGGAAACCAAGGAAAAGCTTTGTGAAAATACAAACTGGGCACGAACTAAAGGAACTTCAGAGACCAAACACAACAGAGTTTACAGATCTCACAAAAATGCGTTAGAAGTCACTAAGCAGCTACAGCCCACGGCAAAAAAAAAAAAAAAAAAAAGTCTTAAGGGAAAGAATCTGCTATCTAGCATTGCTGCATATAATATTTAGAATACCCAATTTTCAACAAAAAGTTACGAAACATGTAAAGAAACAGAGTATGGCCCATTTACAGAAAAGACAAGCAGCTAGTGTTCCTGAGGAAGCACAGACATCAAACATACTAGACAGGCTTTTAATCCACTTTCTTAGAAAGGCTCAAAGAACTAAAAGAAATCATAGACAGAAGTCAAGGGAACCAGGAGAACAACACATGAACAAATACCTAATGTAAATGAAGATAAAGTATAAAAAGAAATGAAACAAATTCTGGAACTGCAAAGCATAATAGCAAAAATGAAAAACGCAGTAGAGGGTTTCACTAGCCTGTTTGAACAGACGGAAGAGTCAGCGAAGACAAAGATAGGTCAGTTGAAATTATCCAGTCTAAGGAACAGAAGGAAAAAATGTGAAGGAATAAGGAACGGACCCTAAGGACCTGTGAGACACCATCAAGCATACCAAATTTTCCATCATGAGACTCCTGGAAGGAGAGGTGAAAGTGAGCACGTCATAACCAAACTGCTAAAAGACAAAGAACCACGAAAAGAGTGAGAGATGATGTATCGTGTATGGAAACACACAATAAGGTCAATGTCAGATGTCTCCTCAGGAAGCATGGAGGCCAGAAGGGAGTGGGATGACACTTTCCAAGTGGTGAGAGAAAAAGGAGTCGAGGATTCTATATCTGGTAAAATTACCTTTCAACAATGAGGGACACTGTCTTGTACACTTGAACGCTGTTATGTTAACTGTACTGGAATTATAATAAAATTAAAATTAAAATATAAAGTAAAATAAAGTAAAATAAAACCATGAAGGGGGGAGCACCTGGGTGTCTCAGTTGATTGAGTGTCTGACTCTTGATTTCGGCTCAGGTCATGATCTCATAGTTCTTGGGACTCAGCCCCGCATTGGGCTCTGTGCTGAATGTGGAGCCTGCTTGGGATTCTCTCTCTGCCCCTCCCCCTTGCTCCCACATGCTGTCTAAAAAATAAATAAATAGAAATAAACAAGGGAAAATTAAGATATTCCCAGAGAAACTAAGGCTGAGGGAGGTCAGCGCTAGTAGACCTGCCCTACAGAAAATGCTAAAGAAAGTTCTTCAGGCTGAAGTGAGAGGACACTAGACGGTAACTCAAAGCTGTACAACAAAAGAATTCCGGAAGAGGGAACTGCATGGGTGAACATAACAGCCAATGTCATCATACTTTTAGTTTGTAATTCTTTTTTTCCTATGTGACTTACAAAACAAATACATAACACAGGCACTACACGTCTATGTTATTGGGAACATAACGTATAACAATATAATTTGTGACAATCACAAGAGGGCGATGAAGCTGTACGGAAGCTGTGTGTTATATGCTATTGAAGCCAAGTTGGTATCAGTTCAAACTAGAGCTTTATGAATTTAGGATGTTCAGTGTAATCCTCATGGTATCTACTGAGAAAGCATCTAAATATACATGACAGGATTGAGAAGAGAATAATTGTAAACTACCCCAAATCAGTTAAACACAAAAGGCAGTAAAAGAGGAATGAGAAACAAAAAAGGTATAAGGCATACAAAAAAACCCAGCAAACTGGCAGTCCTTCCTGATCAGGAGTTACATTACGTGTAAATGGATTACATTCTTCAATCAAAAGACAGAGACTGGCAGAATGGATAAAAAGAAATTCTACATGCTTACACTGTCTACAAGACATTCGTTTTAGACCTAAAGAGACCAACAGATTGGAAGTGAAAGAATGGGAAATTATATTCTATGCAAACAGTATCCAACAGAGACGTGGAGTGGGTATCCTAATGCCAAGGAAAATAGACTTTAAGTTAAAAATTGTTAACGGAGACAAAGGAGGACATTACATATTGAGGAAGGAGTCAATTGGTCAAGAAGACATAGCAATTACGAATATATGTACTTCGAAGAACAGAGCCCCAATACATATGAAGCAAGCATTGACAGAATTTGGGGAAGACACTGACAGTTCTATAATTATTGTTGGGGACTTCAATACCTCACACTCCATAATGCATAGAACAGGCAGACAGAAGATCAACAAGGAAAGATACGAACAACACTACAAACCCATGGGACTTAACAAACATCTAGAGGACACTTGACCCAACAACAGCAGAATATATGTTCTTCTCACATTCTCATGTTCACATGGGAGAGTCTCCAAGATAGATTGCATGCGAGGCCACAAAGCAGTCTCAGTACATTTTAGCAGCTGAAGTCATACAGAGTATCTTCTCTAACCAACATGGGAGGAGGCTAGAAATCAATAATAGAAGGAAAACTTGAAAATTAACAAATGGGTAGAAATTAAACAGACACTCTTTAAATTAACGGGTCAAAGGAGATGTCATCAGGGAGATTAGAAAATACTTTGAGATGAATGAAAATGAAAATATAACATACCCAAACATGGGTGCGATGAAAGCAGTGCTCAGAGAAAATTATACCTGCAAATTTCCAATTTAAGATAGAAAAAAGATCTTCACCAACCTAACTTTATAGCTTAAAGAACTAGAAAAAGTAAAGTAAACCCAAAGTTAGAAGGAAGGAAGCAAATAATAAACATGACACTGGTGAGAGGTGCAAGAAGATAGAAAAACAGCAGAATCAACAGAATAAAAAGTTGGCTGAGTTTGAAAGGATCAACCAAACTGACAGACTTTTAGCATTCTAGAATGACTAAGAAAGAATTCGAGACCGTGAACATAAATAAAATAGTAAATGAAAGTGGGATGTTACACATAGCCTTACAGAAATAAAAAGGATTAGAAGACAACACCATGCACAGTCATACTTCAACAAATTATATAACTTGGACGAAATGGACAAATTCTTAGAAACACACAAACTACAAAAACTGACTCAAGAAGAAACAAATTCTGATCAGATCGGTATCAGGGAAAATGCTTGAATCAGTTGTCAACAAACTCCTAAGGAAGAACCTCTAGGAACTGATGAGTTCACTGGTGAATGATGACACCAAACATTTAAGGAGGAATTAAAACCAATCAAACTCTAACAAAAAAGAGGAGGTCACGGTGGGGGGGGGGGGGGGGAGGACACTTGGCTATACATCCTGTAAAGTTAGTATTACCCTGATGTCAAAGCCAAACAAATACAACACAAGAAAGCTAGATACTGATATCTTTATAGATGCAAAACCCCTCAACAAAATACTAGTAAGCCAAATCCAGCAGCATATTAAAAAGATTATATACCATGACCAAGTGGGACTTAACTCAGGAATGGAAGGGTGGTTCAACATAAGAAAAATCAATGTCATACATCACGTTATTAGGAAGAGGAAAAAAACCCACATGAGCACCTCAATGGCAGAAGTCAGTGTCCAATGATCTTTCAGAATAAAAATTCTTAGGGAAATAGGAATAGAAGATAACTTCCTGAATACGATAAAGAACATTTATGGAAAACCCACAGCTAACATCATACTCACTGGTGAAAAGACTTAAAACTTTCCCCCTCAAATCAAGAATTGGACAAGAATGTCTGTTTTTACCACTGCTTTTCTCTAATGGGCTGGAAGTTTCAGCCATAGCAGTTAGGCAAAATAATATAATAATAATAATAATAATAATAATAATAATAATAATAATAATAGTAGTAGTAGTAAATGACACCCATGTTGGAAAGGAAGAAGTAAAATTACTTTTATTCATAGATGACATAATCCTACATCTAGAAAATGCCAAAAAATCCTCAAAAGAAGAAAAAAGAAAAGAAAAACATCTACTAGAGCTACTAAATATGTTCAGCAAAGTTGCAGGGCACATAGTCAACCCACAATGAATCATTTGTTTCTATACAGGCAGTGAACAACCCGAGGAGGAAAACTTGAAGTTTCATTTATAATAGCATCCATGTTCATGGATTGGAAGACAGTACTGTTAAGATAACAGTATTACTCCATGATCTATAGATTCAGTGTATTCCCTATCAAAGTTTAATGGCCCCCCTATTTTTTTAAGCAGAGATGGAGAAAGTGTTCCCGTAATGTTTATGGAATTGCAGGGAGCCCTGACTTACTAAACTGGTGTTGAAAAAGAAAGTTGGAAGACTCACACTTCCCAATTTCAAAACCTACACAGAGCTACAGTGCTCAAAAGAAAGTGGTGCTGCCGTAAGGACAGACATAGAAACCAACGGAATAAGACAGAACATAGCAATAAACCTTCACATATATGTTCAACTGATTTCCAGCAGGGTGTCAAGACTATTCAATGGGAAAGAGTAGTCTCCTCAACAAATGGTGCTGGGACAACTGGACAGCCCAGGCACAAGAATGAAGTTGGACCCCTTCCTCACACCATATACGAGAGCTAAATATGCAGGTATAAGAACTAAAAACCATAAATGTCTTAGAAGACACAGCGGTAAGTCACATGACCTTGGATCTGGCAATCAATTGCTAGATACGCCATAAGTGACAAAGACAACATTGTGAATCTGCTAAATGCCACTGAATTGTTGGACTTGAAAGTAATTAATTTACATTATGTGACTATTACCGCATTAAAAAACATAAGGGGGTGCAGAAGACTTCAACGAAGCAGAGACGTAAAGAAAGTAACAAAAACAACGGTGAGTATGGTTAAGGGCGGCCCCAAATGCAGATCACTGGACGTCTCTGAGGAAGAAAATGAAAATAATACAGCAGAAAATGTACTTAAGCCCTTACCTAAGAAAATTCCTGTAAATAGTAAAATCTAACTCTTGCATTTCTGGTGCCACGTGGGTAGCAGGGAGTTTATCTAGAATAATCGATCCTGAGACATTTTCTAGTAAAACTGTAAGACTTTGCAAATAAAGGAGATGGCCTCCGAGCAGAAAGATGAAGTAATTTACAAAGGCAAGAGAAGCATGCTGGCGAGAGACTTCCCACCAATGGTGGGACGGCAGTTTCAGAACCCTTAAGCCAGTGCAAGCCAAGGATCCTACATTCAGCCAGGCTGACCTTCCTATATCAAGGTGACGGAGAACCTGTCGTACGTGTGTATGGATGTTGCACACGGCGTCCTGGCTCAGGGACTCACACCAGAGGGGGAGCGACGTGCAACCACTGGGAGAATGGACAGGCTGTGGCAAGAGAAGGGACGGTGAACGCTTTGTGCATTTCACTTTGGATGGGGACCCAGATAGAGTCTTGGCTGGAAGATAATGTGAACGTCCTATGTTCTGACACAAGAGGAAGAATACCAGTCTGAGAGGACAAGGAGAGAGTAGACAGTATGTACCCGATGTAGGGTACAGATAGTAGGACTTGGAAACATCACAGATAGGAATCCAGAGATACAGTTAAAACGGCACATCAAACAATATAGGGCCGAGTGAGAAAAAGGGGTATTAAGCCAGAAGGAAACCAGTAATGCAAAGGAAACCGCTAGGGAAAAGCATATGTAAACGTTCTTAAACCCCCAAGTGATTAATGAAAAAGCAGAGCACACACGCAGAACAGAGCAACGACATCAGTATGACAGAACACAGGAGATAATTTCAATAGGAGATAATACAAATGCATCAGTTCTACTAATAAGTGACAGTAAAAAACATGCCTCTCAAAAGAAAAATCTATTTAGATCGGCTCAGAAATCAAAACCCCACTCTATGCAGTTAAAAAAAAAAAGACATCTAAAATTCGGTGACTGAAATGGCTGAAAAAATACAGGAATGGGTCAAGATTTATCAGGTAAACGTAAACACCAACAGGGCAGGGGACGTGACTCCGATATCGACGAAAGCATCATTAATGCTAAAAAAAAAATCATTAAACAAGACCAGTAAGGATACTTTTAATACTAAAAGCTGTATGTCTTGATGAAGTTATAACAATTATGTGCAACTCTCTAGTAAACCACCCAACAACCATGTATATAAAATAGAAGCTACCCGATATGCCGGGGGAAATACAAACACATTAGATGTGGGAGAGGCTAACATTCCACGTTCATATGACAAATTAAATGAACAACAAGGAAAGATATAAAAAATCTGAAGAAGGTAATTCATAAGTTACGTTTTTCGTGAACATATATATTATATACATATATGCATATATAAATAACACGACACCATGACCATAGCGAATGTCCTTTTTTGAGCACACACTTATTGGCGTAAATACAAAGATCAGTAAAAATAAAAATATACACACGACCACCGAAAAAGCCAGGGAAAAAAAGGACCGTAAGTCAACAGGAAGTGCAAGGAAGGAAGTAACAAAGATAAAAGGAATTAATGAGGCAGAAAACACTAAAATAATAGAGCAAATTAATATAATAAAGATCCTGGTTCCATGAGAAAAAATAGGCCAACTACTATTGAATTAGGGATAAAAGAGAGCAGAACATACAAAACAAACCAGAGAAAGTGCTGTGAAGGACATTTTTCAAATGATAGACTTCTTGGTACACTTCTATGCAAAGAATTTGCAAAACTCAGATGAAATGGATAACTTCCTTGCAAAATACAGTTTATCTAAAATTGATCTCAGCAGAAATAGAAAGCTTACGCACACTGATTTTCAAAAAAGAAAGAGAAAAGAAAAAAAAATACCAAGGAACTGCCTTGAAAGAAAGTGCCACATCTTTCCCTTGTGAAAGAAAGTTTCACAGGGGAATTCTCCCAAAACCTTTTAGAGACTGGAGCCTTAGTACTACATATATTGTTTCAGAGCACAGAAAATGAAGGAAAGCTTCCGAATACTTTTTATAAGCAAGTGTAACACTGAAATATAAACCTGATAAAAGTGGAACATGGAAATAAAAGGCCAACATTATTTGTGAGGGCTGGTACAAAAACTTCACGTATTTCCCCATACGAATAGGTTTAAGACGAAACGTGATGATGCGTAAGAATTTATCAACCTATCCTTCCTGTTAAAAACTCGCGAAGATACAAACGGATGGACGCCTCCTTGATCAAACTGCCCAAAAACTAGAATGACACCATGAATCCCTCTATAAACCAAACCCGGTAGAAGAGCTTCCTGCCTCTAAAAATCTACATTTGATTACAAGTACATTGAGACAAACGTTTGCATAGGAAAAAAAAAAATACCTGAAGCCAAATTAAAAGATGACAAAATGGGAGGAAATCATTGCAACATGTGTCACCGACAGAAGGCTGATGGCAGTGATCCACACCAAACCTAGAACTGGGAGGAGTAAAGAGCCAACGTGGTCGTAGAAAAATAGACAAAATATATGAACAGTTCGGGAAATAGGTGAAAATGGCCCTTACGCTTAGGAAAAGATTGCGGTTTCACCGGTAACGCGAAGGACGCAAGCTACAGCTGACTCAAGATACCATGCGTTACCTATCGGAGGGATACAAATTCAGTATCGATGCCCTACTCCTTTGGTGAAGCCACATGGGAACAGCCTCCCACTGCTGCTGGGAGTGCAAAATGGCACGATCCCTGTGCTGGGGGGTTCAGCAACATCTAACCAATCTGAACGCACATTTGTATTCCAACCTAGTGATCCCACTTCTCGGAATTTACCTTAAGGATACACCTCCAACGACGTGCAAAGGGCGCCATTACCTGCAATTACAGAATGCTAGAAACGACCAAGATGCTGGCCGCAGGATGGTGAGCAAGGCCACCTTCCAGAAACTACCCACGTCTCCCAGCTTCAGAAACCTCTGAAGCTTAACAAAAAAACCTCTGAGTTTAACAAAAAAAAGTTAAACTACATTAAATTGGTGACATGTAGCACACCTCTGGAAACGTGCAATGGGGACTTGGACAAAATTTGTCCCTAAAAGGCAACGGTAGAACTGGACAAAATTGTCAGAAACAACCACGTAAGGACTCCAGAAATGAACCGAAGGCACACGTCAGGTTGAAGAGTGCTTATTCAAGAAAGAGCTCTTGAACCTCAGTAAGAACAGCACGGCCTGTGGCAATTTCACTCTGGGCTGCTCCCAAGCCCCCCCCCCCCGCCCCCACCTCCGGCCCTGAGCTCGGTGGCTCAGTGGCCTCGAGGATCTTCGGTCTTTGTGCCAACAGAGAGGGCCAGCCGGACTGGGAGCCTCGTGGGAGACCCCACGGACCACGTCCAACCACAGTGATCCCAGGGGCAAATTGGTAGATAACTGGGGAATGCTGATTCCACAGCTACCAGAGGCTGCAGTACTGGTTGGGACAAGCTACGGCCCCGCAAGAATTTTTCAAGGGATTCCTGAGATCTGGCAGATGGCACGCACCCTCAAGAGAGACGAGCGAGGACAACTGTTATCTGCTTATCCCCGGCTGACCGTGGGGCTCCATGTGGGTGCAGAGGAGCCACCATGAAAGACTTGTAAACTGCCTGAACTTTGAATGTCTCAACTCACACGCAGATCACCTCAGCGAACGGAGGGGCGCCTCATTGGCTCCGGTGGCTCGAACAACGCTTCTGACCAATCGCGGCCTGACCGCTGGGCTATGCTGATCCAGGGGTGACATGAAGAAAGCCAGGCTTAAAAAAAGCACATTAAGGAAAGAAAGAAAGAAAAAAAGCCCCAAGCAGAGATACCAGTGACTATGTGTTGCAGGAGGTCACGAGCTGCAGAATTTCTGAAGGCTGGGAGTAAACAAGCCTACAGGAGACCCAGCAGCATAATCACCCCGGATTAGGGGGGCGGGGGAGAGAAGCAGAATCTGGAGTTCCTATAATCATGGAAAAATGAAAAAAAATTTTAACGAAAAATTGTAAGACATACAAAGAAACCAGGAGTGTAACCCTTAAGCAGGAATAAAGAGCAGTCAACAGAAGTGATCTCGGGGGTGGGGCACTAACATGTTGGCCTTCACAGGCCAACACTTCAAAGCAGCCATCATAAACACGGTCAAAAGATGAAAAGAAACCACATGTGAAGAATCCGAGGGAAGGGTGATGGCAGGGACTCATCAGATGGAGGCTATCAATGAATAGATAACGGTTTATGAAACAAACCAAATGGAAGTTGTGGGGCTGTGGGATACAGTAACTTAGATGAAAACCCAGAGGGGCTGCACAGCAGAGGTGTGCTGGTAGGAGAATGAAAGGATCAATAAACCTGAAGATAGATTGGGAAAGATGGCTCGTCCCGAAGAACATAAAAGAAAAACCAAACGCAGCCTGAAGCCTGTTTGACGCATTAGGAGTAGCAACATCTGTACAATTCGAGTCCCGAATGGGAGAGGAGGGAGGGCCAGACAAAGACATTTGAAGACATATTCAGTATTGACCTGAAGTAGGTGGTTTCCAGTTGAGATGCTTACTATAATCCCCAGGCTGTACTGCTAAGAAAACAACTTGAAAACAGGACAAAGATCCTAGCAAAGGACTTAGACTGGCTCCCTAAAACATATCTGTTCAATACAACAGGAGGCAGTAAGGGAGGAAGAGTGGAATAAAGGAGACAGGACACATACAGAAGACAAGTAGCAAATGGCAGATGTAAGTCCTACTATATCGGTAATTATATTAACTATAAGTGGATTAAACTCTCAATAAAGAAGCAGAGATGGCCAGACTGCCTGGAACAGGAACCAAGTATATACTGCCTACAATAGATACATTATATGTTCAAAGACACAAATAGGTTCAAAGTAAATGGATGGAGAAAAATGACATGCAACCATTAAACACGAGAAAGCCGGGGTTGCTACTAAATGTCAGGCAAAACTGACTTAAAATTTTTTTTTAATCTTTATTTATTTTTGAGAGAGAGAGAGAGACAGAGCGTGAGCTGGGGAGGAACTGAGAGAGAAGGAGACACAGAATCTGAAGCAGGCTCTAGGCTCTGAGCTGTCAGAGCCCGACGTGGGGCTAGAACCCATGAACTGGGAGATCGTGACCTGAGCCAAAGTCAGGCGCTTAATCAACTGAGCCACCCAGGCGCCCCAGGCAAAACTGACTTTTTAAAAACAAACTCTTGCTGGAGCCAACAAGGGACATTTATAATGATAAAAGGGTCACTTCATCGGCAAGAAATAAAAGTCACGTACCGTGAAAGTTATAAAGAAATAAAAATCATATATGCAGCTAACGGAGTCCTAAAATCCATTAAGCAAGAGCTGACAGAATGGACTAGGCAATTCGGCAATGACAGACAATTCAAGAGTAAAATAACGGTATTCGTGTCTGCTGTGTCCCTGTTGATTCTCTGCCTCGTTTTGTCAATTGTGAAGAGTGGAATGTTGAACTGTTACTGCCGAGTGAAGTCACGTGCCCACATGACGAAGCTGTGTGGCAGTCTGCTTAATGCCTCGCCCTGTTCTGGTGTCAGGGGATCCATTAGGGAGCCCATCTTATGTGTCACCCAGGCAATGTGACAGTGTGAGCTGGCGAGAAGGTGTTTGCAGGCAAAAGGGAACCGAACTTTTACTCACCCCCTTATAATGAAGTAGCGAAAGGCAGTGCCCTACGTTTTCTGCAGTGGGATTGGGTGGGAGGTCCTGGGGGGAGGCTCAACATTCGTGTCTACCTGGCCCTCTTGCTACACCTCAACAGGGGAACGGTCTGCAAAAAATAGCTATGTTTTTATACACAGGCACATATGTATGTATGATCCAGAGTCTCGTAATATAATCTCTAAAATTTTCAGGGTACAAACAAAAATCACTTGCCATGCCAAGAATCAAGATAGTCACAACATGAAGGAAAAGAGATAGTCAAGAAATGCTGTCACCAAAACAAGTGTCAGAATTACTGGAGAAGGTTTAAAGACATCATTATAAAAGTGCTTTAAGAAGCAATTACAAATTTTGTTGACACAAACGAAAAAAAAAAAAAAAAACAAAAAACAACCCCGAAGATCACAGCAAAGAAACAGAAGCTATTAAAATGTAAATATTGAAAAATACAATAACAAAATCAACCTCACTGAGGGGACTCCAGTGTGGAGTAGGGATGACAGAGGATACAATCAGTGAACTTGGGGCTAGGGCTAGATCAATAGAATTGACTTAATCTGAATAACAGAAAATCGACTGAGAATAAAAAGCAAAATCTCAGGGACCTGTTTGACAATAACAAAAGAGCTACCATTTCTGTCCTTGGAGTCCCAAAGGGGAGGAGAAAGTGAGACAAAAATTATTCTCGAAGAAATAACGGTTGAAAACTCCCTAAATTTGGTGAAAGATACAGTCCTCCACATTCAAGAAGCCAAGTGAATACAGAGCATAAATCCAAACAAACGTATGCCAAGACACATTATAAGCTGCTGAAAACTAAAGACAAAATCTTACGGGAGGAGAAAACTGGCACACTAATTCCAGAGAAACACTGATTTGAATGGCGGTGCATTTGTCATCCAAAACCATGGGGACAAGAGGGAGTGAATGTGGAGGAGGGTACATTTGCAAACTCATTCTACACGGCCAGTGTTACCTTGGGACCAAAACCAGATAAAGACATCACATCCAAAGAAAACTATAGACTAATATCTCTGATGAATATAGATGCAAAAGTTCTCAACAAACTATTAACAAATCGAATTCAAGAACACGTTAAAAACATTAAACACTGTGACCAAGTGAGATTTTACCCCTTGGGATGCAAGCATGGTTCAATGTACACAAATCAATAAACATCTATGTCACCCAGCAATAATGGAAGATAAAAGTCGCACGACCATCTCCATAGGTGCATTTGACAAGGTGCAACATCCTTTCATGATAAACACCCTTAACAGACTGGGTTTAGAAGGAACATACAATACAATACAATACAATACAATACAATACAATACAATACAATACAATACAATACAGGCCACACATGACAAACCCACAGCTAACATTATACTCAATGGAGAGAAATTGAAAGCGTATCCCTTGAGGCCAGGAACAAAGCAAGGATGCCCACTCTCACGACTCCTATCCAGTAAAGTACTAGAAGTCCCAACTAGAGCAATCAGGCAAGACAAAGAAATAAAAGGAATCCGAATTGGAAAGGAAGACGTAAAATTGTCATTATTGCGGTATATAGGAAATCCCAAAGAATTAGTCAAAAAAAAGTGCAATTGATCAGTGATTTCATCAACGTGGCAGGAGACAAAAATCAACATACAAAAATCAATCGCATTCCTTTACACTAATGAGGAAGCATCTGAGAAATAAAACTGTCCCGTTCCAAATTGTGTAAAAAATGAAAATAGGAATAAATTTAACCAAAGAAGTAAAAGGTCTATACAAAGAAACCTACATACCTTTGCTGAAGAAAAAAAAAAAAAAAGAACACACAAACAAATGGGAAGACATCCTATGTTCAGGATCAGAAGACTTAATACTGTTAAAATGGCCATCCTACTCCAAGCCATCCACATATTAAGCACAATCCCCATCAAAATACCAAAGACATTATTCACAAAAATAGAAGAAACACTCCTAAAATTGGTGTGGAATCACAAAGACCCCCAGTAGCCAAAGCGATCCTGAGAAAAAAGAACAAAGCTGGAGGTATCACTATAAACTAGTTTATAACATCACCGTGTGTGTGTGTATGTGTGATTAAAACTATAACTAGTTTGAACTAGTTCAAAGCCATAGTAGTAAAAGCTGTATGGTACTGGCACAAAAATAGACGCATCGACCAATGGAACAGAACAGAGAGCCCAGAATTGAATGCCAGCATATATGGTCAACTAATATTGAACAAGGGAGCCAAGAGTACTCAATGGGTAAAGGGCAATCTCTTTAGCAAATGGTGTTGGGAAAACTGGAGAAACACGTGTAGAACAATGAAACTAGATCCCTATCTCACGCCACTCACACAAATTAACTTGAAATGGATCCAAGACTTAAACAGTAGACCTGATAACAAAAAGCTCCAAGGAGAAAACATAGGGAAGAAGATCACCCATATTGGTTGTGGCAATAATTTGGGAGACATGATGCCAAAATATACAAAGAACCCAGTGAACTCAATAAAATAAAACCCCAAGCAATTTGACTAAAAAACAGACTGAACTAAATTAGACATTTCTTTGAAGAGGACATAAAAATGACCAGCAGGGGCACCTGGGCGGCCCAGTCAGTTAAGCATCTGACTCTTGATCTCAGCTCAGATCTTGATCTCAGGGTTGTGAGTCCAAGCCCCGTGGTGGGCTCCACGCTGGGTGTGGAGCCTACTTTTAAGAAAACTGACGAGCAGACACATGAAAAGATGCTCAACATTGCTAATCATCAGGGAAATGCAAAATCAAAACCAAGATGAGCCATCACCTCACACCTGTTCGAATGGCTATCATCAAGAAGAGACAACAGGTACTTACAAGGACGTGATGAAAAAGGAAGCCTTATACATTGTTGGTGCTGATCTAAATTGGTCCAGCCACCATGGAAAGCAGTATGAGGGTTCCTCAAAAATTTAAAAGTAGATAATACAATCCAAGAATTCCACTCCTAAGTATATATCCAAAGGAGATGAAAATAGTTTGATTTCAAGGAGATATATACACTTCTATGTGTATCACAGCATTATTCACAGTAGCCGAAATATGGAAACAACCCAAATGCCCATCAATGGATGAGTGGATTAAAAAGATACATATACAGAGTGGAATATTATTCAGCCACGAGGAAGGAAAGATATCCTGCCATTTTGCAATGACATGGATGGACCTTGGGCACATTATGCTAATTGAGATAAGTCAAAGACAAGTACTGTATGATATCACTTACGTGTGGAATCAAAAAAAAAAAAAAAAACCCAAATCTGTAAAAGACAGGAACATGGTGATTACCAGGGAATGGGGTGGGGGCTCAGGGAGGGATAAGAGTGACGGTTTAAGGGACAAAATTATAATGAATAGTAAATAAGCTGTAGAGATTTAAGGCACAGTATAATGAGCATAATGTCATATTATAGTTACACACGGAGATAGATACATCAGCAACCATATTACAGCATATAAGTATATCATAGGAATGCTGTACACCTTACACTTCCACAATACTGCACATACAATTTGTTCAATAAATTTTCAAAAAGGTAACAGGAACTAACGGGAAGTAAGGTTTCAACTCTTCACTTAAAGAGGCAAAGCACTGATACCAGAATATGATAAATGACATATTTATATTGTAATACCTAGGGCGACTCTAAGAGAACTCTACAAAACTACTCCCTCAGAAACACTGAAGACATCAAAAGGATATCAAGAGAATATTTCAGAACAACTCCACACACATATACACGACCACTTAGATGAAATGGATCAATTCCGCAAAAGCACCCATTACAACTTACCCAATAGGAAATAGGTCATTTTTATAGCCCTATAACTTCAGGAGATTAAATTTTTTTCAGGAGATTAAAATTTTAATTTAAAAATTCAGAAGAAGGGATTCCCAGGTACGGATGGCTTCACTGGAGATTTCACCCAAATTTTTAAGAAAGAATTAATTATAATGCCACACAATTTCTTCCAAAAAACAGACTAGGAGGGACTACTTTTCAATTCATTTTATATAGAATTTCCCTGATAACAAAACCAAAGATAGTACCAAAGCAGGAAAGTACAAATATCCCTCATGAATATAGATGGAAAAGTCCCTTTAAAACGTTAGCAAACAGAATTCAGCAATATATGAAAAGCAATATCCGCCATGACCAGTGGGATCTGTTCTAGGAATGCAAAGTTGTTTCAGTATTCAAAATTGTGCAATGTAATGTACGATATCAATAGGTAAATAATAAAAATCACATGGTCATATCAGCTGATGCATAAAGAGCATTTGACAAAAATCCAACACCTTTTCATGACAAAAACACTCAGAAAAAAATAGAAAAGGGAACATCTTCAATTTGATAAACGCTGTCTACCGAAAAACAAAACAAAACAAAAAAACTTGTACCTAACATTATACTTAACAGTGAAAGACTGACTTCCTCTTAAGATCAAGAACAAGGCAAAGATGTTCACGCATCATTCTTATTCAACAGAGTACTGGAAGTTATAGCCACTGCAATAACACAAGAAAAGCCAATAAAAGACATACATATCGGGAAAAAAAGAAAACTGTGTAATATCCAGAATATATAAAGGTCTCCTACAACTCAACAACAACCAAAACAAAACAAAAACTCAAAACTGGGCAGAGGACTTGAATAGACATTTGTCCCAGCAGAATAAACAGATGGTCAGTAAGCACTTGAGAAAATGGTCAAATCACGAGTCATCAAGCAAATGCTAATCAAAACCGCAACAAGATACCACTTCACACCCACGGGGGGGGTGCTATTATAAGAATAATATATTTTTTTTAATGAACAGAGAAAGACAAGTGTTCGTGAGGAAGTGGGGAAGTTGTTATGTGCTGCTGGGAGGGATGTGAAATGGTGCAGCCTCTACGGAAAATGCTACAGTGGTTCCTCAAAACATTAAAATTAGAATTACCATATGATCCAGCAATTCCACGTCTGGGTATAATCTCAAAGGAATTGAAAGCAGGGACTTGTATCATCGTGGCTGTAGCAGCGTTATGTACAACAGTGTTAGGGAAGCAACCCCCCCCCAAAAGAAATACAATTTAAAAAAAAAGAACAAAGGAAACTGTCGCTATTTGAAGATGACATCGTAGTCAAAGCGCCGAAACCCAAAGACAAGGAGAAAAATCACGAAAGCGGGAATAGGACAAAGGGAGCGCTGCAACAAAAATTAATGGGTGACTTTTCATCAGAAACAATGGTGCCCAGAAAGCAGTGAGGTAACGTATCTAGAGGAAAAAAAAAATTAAAAGAATCTTGCATCCAGAAAGATTATCTTTTACAAGGAAAACAGAATACAGACATTCCCAGATAGATAAAAACAGAGAATTCCTTGTTAGTCATCCAGTTTACAAGAACTGTGGAAGGACATTTTTCAGGCAGGGAGTGACTCCGCATAGGAAATCGAATTCGCAGATAGAAAATGAAAAGTATCCATAAAGGTAATTATGTAATAACATGGGAAAATATAAATGCGTGTTTCTTCCCATTTCTCAGAACTAATTTAGAGAGCAAATGTATAAAACGTGTATTTAGTTGTATTGTTGGCTTGTACCATAGAGAATGTAATATATTTGTCAATGCCAACTCAAAGCAGGTTGGTTGTTGCAAAGCTGTATTGAGCTAAGGAAAGGCCACCCATGGGTAATTCGAATCCACGGGAAGAAATGAAAAGGATCAAAAATGTTCATTAAGAAGGTTAATAGCACAGGGGCGCCTGGGTGGCGCAGTCGGTTGAGCGTCTGACTTCAGCCAGGTCACGATCTCGCGGTCTGTGAGTTTGAGCCCCGCGTCAGGCTCTGGGCTGATGGCTCGGAGCCTGGAGCCTGTTTCCGATTCTGTGTCTCCCTCTCTCTCTGCCCCTCCCCCGTTCATGCTCTGTCTCTCTCTGTCCCAAAAATAAATAAACGTTGAAAAAAAAAAATTAAAAAAAAAAGAAGGTTAATAGGACAAACACTGTATACACCTTTGGGCTTGTAACAAAAATATACATAAATATATTTAACGATAATATCACAGAAATGGGTAAAACGGAATAAAGGAATATCGGGGCAACTTCTGTATCTAACCAGGCTTAGGTGAGTGTAAATCTGAAGTTAAGATGTAGATGATGAATATAAGAACAACCACTAAGGAAATAGTGAAGAACTATTTAGAAAAATCTTAAAAACTATATTAGAAAATATTCACTAAATGCATAAGAAAGCAGTAAAGGAGAAAGAGAGGAAGAAAAAAAAATACAGCAGATAGAAAACAAAAAGTAAGGGGCAGACATCAATCCAACTGTATCAGTAACATTGAACATGGGTGGATCAAACCATCAAAAGGCAGAGCTAATCAGACTGGATTAAAAAATGAAGTCCAGTGAGACACTGTCTATAGCAGGCATACTTGAGGTTCAAGTACACAAACAGATTGAAAGCAAAGGGATGGAAAAAGACAGATCATGTGAACAGCAACCACACATACGGGGGTGTTACGCTGAAATCACAGTGGCCACAGAAACAGCCCGTGTGACAACTGTTTGAGACTTCAGTATGCCACTTGCAATGATGCATAGAACAAAAAAGGGGAATATCAACAAGGAAAGAGAAGATATGAACAATAAATCCGCTATACCCAATGGATGACTGCAGAACACGAACAACAACCAAAGAATATTTGGTCTTTTCAAGTGCCCATGGAGCATTCTCCAAGAGGGAACATATTGCTGTCCCAGAAGACAAACTTCAATACATTCTAAAGGATTATAATACTGTGTTTTCTAACACCATGGAATAAAAGTAGAAATATGTGGCATTTAAACAATGTACTCTTTAAAAAAATTTTTTTTAAATTTATTTTCAAGGGAGAGAGACAGCGCGTGAGCAGGGGAGGGGCAGAGAAAGACAGAGACACAGATTCTGAAGCAGGCTCCAGGCTCTGAGGTGTCAGTCCAGAGCCCGACGTGGGGCTCGAACCCACAAGCCGTGAGATCATGACCTGAGCTGAAGTCAGACGCTCAACCGACTGAGCCACCCAGCACCCCTAAACAACATACTCTTAACTGACCAATATATCAAAGAAGAATTCATAAGAAAAATTAGAAAATATCTTGAGATGAATGAAAATGAAACCACAAAATACCAGAACTTCTGGGATACAGTTACAACAGTGCTAAAAGGGAAATTTATGGCTGTAGAGGCCCACATTAAAAAAGAAAAGAGAACTCGCATCATTCACCTAACTCTCCACTGGAGGAAACTAGAAGAAAAAAAAGAAAAAAAACCTAACCCTAAAGCGAGAATAAGAAATTAAATAATAAAGATTATAGTGGGAATTAATGAAATAGGGGACGGAAAAATAATAGAGTCAATGAAACCAAACATTCATTATTTGAAAGATCAACAAAATTGGGAAACCACTGGCTACGCTAATGAGGGAGAGAAAACTCAGATTGCTACAATTAGAAATGGCTTTGCAGAAATAAAAAAGATTTAAATGAATGCTACACACAATTTCATAACAATAAATTATACAACTTTGATAAAATGGACAAATTCCTAGAAAGTAAAAAGAAAAAAAAAAACTACTACAACCGATCAGAAATAAGTAGAAAATCTGAATGTATCTATAACAAATAAAGAGATTGAATTAGTAATCAAGACACTACCCACAAACAAAAGCCCACAAGGCCCAGATGGTTTCACTGATAAATTCTACCAAGAACTTAAAGAATAAAAATTCTTTATAAACTCTTCCAAAAAGGAGAGTAGAACGGGAGGAGGAAACGCCCCCAACACACTCTGCAAGGGTGACATTGCCCTGCTACCAAACCAGGAAAAAATGTGGCAAGAACAGAGAACTGGCGAACAGCAACTCCTATCAAAATAGATGCAAAATGCTCAACAAAATACCAGCAAATACAATCCAGCACTAGAAAGAAAGGATTATACACTATGACCAAGTGGGATTTGTTCCAGGAATGCAAGGTTGGATTAACATCTCAACATCAATGAATCTAATGCACCGTATCAGTAAAATAAAGGGCAAAAACTACATGATTATCGGTCGAAGAAAAGACACAGAAAAAGCATTTGGTAAAATTCAATACTCTTCCGGGATGATAAAACAGGGCTTTAGTATACCAGGAACAGAAAGGAACTTCCTCAGTCTGATAAAAAGGCATATAGTAAAAAACCAGAACTAACATGGTACTTAGTGGTGAGAGACTAAGTGCTTTCCTCTTAAGATCTGTAACAAGACAAAGATGTCTGTTCCCACCACGTCTATTCACTATGTTGGAGGTTCGATACAGGACAATTAGGCAAGAAAAATAAATGCATCCGGTTTGGAAAGAAAGAAGTGAAAGTATTTCTATTCACAGATAACATGATTCTATATATAGAAAATCCCAAGAAATCCACCAAAACTTATTATGAATAAGGAGCAAGTTCAGCAAGATGGCAAGATATGTTAGTACACAAAAATCAATTGTAGGTCTACATACTTTCAATAAACAATCAGAAAATGAAATCAAGAAAGAAGTTTCATGTACAAAAGTATCAAAAAAGAATAAAGCACAACAATGTAAACGTGCTTCCTGCCACAGACTTAGACACTTAAAAATGGCTAAAATGGTAAATGTTATTTTAGATCTACTTTGCCACAATAAAGAAAGAAAAAATACTCAGAAATAAACTGAGCAGAAGAAATGCAAAACTTGTACTCTGAAAACCACAAAATATTACTGAAATAAAAGATCTAAATAAGTCAAAGACATCCCATGTTCATGGATTGGAAGATAATGTTGCCGTGTTGTCAGGACTCCCCCAACCTGACCTACGGACTGAGCACAATACTCACCAGAAGCCCAGCTGAATTCTTTGTACAAATTGACAAGCTGATTCTAAAATTCATATGGAAGTTCCAATGACCTAGAATAGTCGAAGTCATCTTGAGAAAGAAGAAAGTTGGAGGGGGGGGGTTAGACTTCTCAATTTAAAAACTTGCTACAGAGTAATAGCATTCAAAACAGTGTGGTACTGGCTTAAGGTAAGACATTTAGACCAATAGGATAGGATGAGAGTCTAAAAAACAAAGCCTTATATCCATCATCAAGTGATTTTTGTCTTGGGTGCTGAAAGTATTCATGGGGGAAAGAATCACCTCGGGGACAAATGGTGTGCTGGAACAATATGAAAAGAATTAAGTTGGACCACTCCCTTATACCGGGTACAAAAATTAACTCAAACTGGATCAAAGACCAAGATGTAACAAAGCTCTTAGAAGGAAACATTGGGATAGATCTTCACGAACAGATTTGGCCGTGTTTTTTAAGACCTAACACCAAAGGAGTGGGCAACGAGAAAAGATACACTGGACATTATCGAAATCAAAGCTTTGTGCTTTAAAGGACATTCTAAAGAAAGCAACAAGAAACCCACAGATGGGAGAAAATATTTGCAAATCACGTATCCGATAAGGGATTGTGGCTAGAATCTACGAAGAACTCCTACAACTCAAAAATAAAGGGACAAATATTCTCACTTGTAGAAAAGGATGGAGGAGCTGAACAGACGTTTCTTCAAAAAAAGATACACAAACGATCAACGGGCACAAGAAAAGATGCTCAACATCATGAGCCATCAGGGAGATGCAAATCAAAGCCTCAACGAGATGCTCCTTCACCCTTACCCGAATGGCTACGATAAGAAATACTAAGAAGGGTATGGACAAACAGAAATCCTCACGGGTTGTGGGTGGGAATATAAAATGGCACATCCGTTTTGGAAAACAGTCCGGCAATCCCTCAAAAACTTAAACATGAGGTTACCACTTGAGGGGCGTCTGGGGGGCTCCGTCGGTTGAGCGTCCGACTTCGGCTCAGGTCATGATCTCACAGCTCGTGGGACTGAGCCCCAAGTCAGGCTCTGTGCTGACAGCTCAGAGCCAGGAGCCTGCTTCAAGTTCTGTGTCTCCCTCTCTTTCTGCCCCTGCCCTGCTCGTGCTCTCTCTCTCGCTCTCTCTTTCTCTCTCTCAAAAATAAATATAAAAAGGAAGTTACCACCTGAGCAATTCCACTGCTAGGTGTCCCTCCAGGAGACGTGTGAGCCTGTGAACACACAATTCATAACCACGTTACGTATAATCGCCAAAATGTTCATCATTTGCACAGATGAACAAAATGTGTTTTATCCACATAATGAATACTTTTTACTTTTTAACAACAAAATGGAACAGGGGCACCTCGGTGGCCCAGTCGGTTGAGCGTCCGACTTTGACTCAGGTCATGATCTTGCAGTCCGTGAGTTTGAGCCCCGCGTCGGGCTCGCTGCCGTCAGCCTGTCAGCTCGGAACCCACTTCAGATCCTCTGTCCCCCTCTCTCTGCCTCTCCCCTGCTTGTGTTCTCCCCCACTAAAAAAATTTTAAAAAGACAATAAAATGGAATACTTTTATGTGCTATAATTTGGGTGAACGAAGATTACATTTTATACAATTCCATTTATTTTTTTAATGTCTATTTTTATTTATTTATTTTTTCTTTTGAGAGAGAGAGAATGCATGAGTGAGCAGGAGGGGCACAGAGAGAGGGAGAGAAAGAGAGTCCCAAGCAGGCTCTGTGCTGACACTGGGGCTCCAACTCATGAACCGTGAGATCATGAGTTGGGCTGAAATCAAGGGTCAGACGCTTAACCAACTGAGCCCCCAGGCGCCCTTTATACGATTCCACTTAAATTCTCCAGAGGAGGTAAATCCATGGCCACCACCAGGAAGTAGATGAGGGGGTGCTGGGGGCCGGACGTGGGAACAGGGATTAACTCTAAGTGGGCACAGTGGGTCTTACAGTGGGTGGTGGATATTCTAAAAATTTTTTTAATGTTTTTTCATTCTTGAGACAGAGAGCATGAGCAGGGGAGGGGCAGAGAGAGGGAGACAGAGAATCCAAAGCAGGCTCCAGGCTCCAAGCCGTCAGCACGGAGCCCGACGCGGGGCTTGAACTCACGGACTGTGAGATCACGACCTGAGCCGAAGTCAGATGCTCAACCAACTGAGTGGGTGGCGGATATTCTAAACCTAAATGGTGGTGATGATTGCGTCAGTCAGTAAGTTTACTGAAATTACATCACAAATGGGTGAATTTTAGGTACGTAAATTGTACTTCGATAGAGTGGCGTTTTAAAAAGCAAGTTAGAAAAAAGAAATGTGCCGAACTCATTTTCAAATGAGCGAAAAAAAACCACATCGAAAGGAGAGAGGAGAACATCACTAATCCAAGCGCGTGGAGACGACAGTATTTGATCAAACGCCCGTGATCTTGAGTGGGAGGAGGCGGGGAATGACAGGCAAACCCTCACCCTCCTCAGCAGGTTTGATGTGACAGCCCAAGGACGAGGCAACCAGAACATCCCGGCTTCTCTGCAGGCTGTGCAGGGCCCAGAGTTTGGTTTCCAGTCATTTCCTCCCCTGGGGAAAAGGGGCTCCTTGGAAAATTGGCCGATTCTGGGGCTGGAGCAGAGGGTGTATGAAATTAGCTTGACTCTTCTTATACCAGAACATAAATGCTAAAAAAAAAAGAGGGGGGCACCTGGGTGGCTCATTTAAGTGTCCCATTTCAGCTCAGGTCAGGATCTCGTGGTTTGTGGGTTCTAGCCCCGCGTCGAGCTCCGTGCGGATGGCTCGGAGCCTGGAGCTTCTTCACATTCTGTGTCTCCCTCTCTCTCTCTGCCCCTCCCCAGCTCACTCTCTCTCTCTCTGTCTCTCTCAAAAATAAATAAACATTTAAAAAATAAAATAAAATAAAATAAAATAAAATAAAATAAAATAAAATAAAATGAAAATAAAAATAAAAAGTTGAACTATTGGGGCACCTGGGTGGCTCAGTTGGTTGAGTGTCTAACTTCAGCTCAGGTCATGATCTCACTGTTCGTGCGTTCGAGCCCCGCAATGGGCTCTGTGCCGACAGCTCGGAGCCTGGAGTCTGCTTCAGAGTCTGTGCCTCCCCCTCTCTCTCTGCCCCTCCCCCGCTCACGCTCTTTCTTTGTCTCTAAAAATAAACATAAAAAATGCTAAAAAAAAAAATGTGAGCATGTCCCAAGGACACAGAAGCCAGCTTGAAAAGGCTTCTGTTGGCCAAATCTGGGACAATTTGAATATCAAAATAATTAAGGACACTAAAGAATTATAATAAAAAAAATCCATGAGCCCATGCATACAGACAATAAGTCCCAGAAACAGACAGATGGGGGAGAAGGGAGGTTTTCCCACACAACGACCCGGAGATGTCTTCTCTTGGAATAAATACCATTCCGGCTGGAAGGCAGCTCCTAGTACTTCTGTGGGAGGTGTGCTAGAGCTGAGAGGGCATCAGCCACCATAATCAAGACGGTTCCAGAAAATCTGCATCTGAGAGATGTTTTAAAACAGGGAACAGGAAGGGCGCCTGGGTGGCTCAGTCGGTTAAGCGACCGGCTTCAGCTCAGGTCATGATCTCACGGTCCGTGGGTTTGAGCCCCATGTTGGGCTCTGTGCTGACAGCTCAGAGCCTGGAGCCTGCTTCGGATTCTGTGTCACCCTTTCTGCCCCTTCCCTGCTTGCACTGTCTGTCTCAAAAATAAAATAAACATTTAAAAAAAACCTTAAAATAAGGGACCAGATGTGCTCATAGCCTTGCACAATTTCCCTGTCGCTTATCGGTTACAAAGCAAAGTAGGACAAGTCTTCGGCGGGTGATTAAAGTCACACCCCATTTCGGGGCAGAGAGAATCAAATGTCCTGGGGTGGGTCACCCCAAGAAGGATACCATGTCGCTGATGGAATGTTCCAGCTGGAAGGCACAACCTGAATCTAACTACAAGGGAAACATCCTGCAAATCCCTAAGAAGTGGCAGAACTGTGGCCCGCAGAAAACGCGAACGCCATAAAAGGCGGAAACTGGAAATGTTCCAGGTTCAAGAAGGCTCCGGGGACAGGACAGCTGATGGCAACATTCACCGCGAACAGCTATGAAGGGCAGGGTCACGTCCACTGGCACAGGTGGGTTTGGAGAGAGGGCTGGACCCACGTTTCATGTGCAGGGCGCTGTAAAAGGGGGACTTTTGTTTTTAGGAAAAACATGGCACACATTTCGGGGCCACGGTCTCCAGAGTGGTCAGCTTACTGTCAAAGGACTCAGAGAACCAGGTACATCAAGATCCCTACAGAAAGGGGTACGAACGGTAAAACGAATGCGGCAAAATGAACCCTGAGGTATCCCCTTGGCCTAGTGGTCTTCAACTGGAAGCGATTTTGCCCAGGGGAGACCTTTCTCTGGTCACCACGCTGGCCCCAGAAGAGGCCAGGGAAGCTGAGCCCTCGACAAAGCACGGTCTGGCCCCCGATGTCACTGGTGCCGCAGGGGAGAAAACCCGCTTCGCTCGGCTGACAAGACAGAGCCCTGCCCGGGTGGCCGGTGATAGCCCGCAGGGGTGCCAGGAAGGGAGCCCTCGAAAGTGACCCGGCAACACCCACGATGTTAATAATGCACCTGATCCTGAGTCAGGGGCTGAACTGAGTCCCTGCAACTCACACACTAGCACTGTCGACCCCAGCACCTCAGACGTTTCGAGAAGGGCCTTAAAGAGGTCAGTTCCGACAAGGCTGCTGGCGTGGATCCCACTGCACTATGGCGGGTGTCCCTATACAGGAAATTTGGACAAACGGGGACGCAGAGGAAGGACAGGGGGAGGACGTGGCGAGAAGGTGGCCGTCGGCAAGCCCAGGAAAGACGACAGCGTGACCCGAAACCTTTCCGCCTGCAGGATGGGCGAGATGCATTTCTGTTGCCCAAGCCACCCAGTCTGCAGTCTTTTGTTATGGAAGTTTCTAGCAAACTAATACATCCCGGAACGAAGGAGAGACTTCAGGCTGCAGGCTGAATGCTCCAGCAAGGAGGTGCACCGTGTGCAGCTGAGCGAGAAAGGCGAGACAGCATGTGGGACGTGATCCCGTGAGTTCGGAAATCCGTGACGAGCCCGTTTACAGCACGAGCCCTGGGAGGGCAATACAACCTTAAAAGAAAAACCAGCCCCAGGATCTGTGGGGTGAGAAGCTGGGTGGAGAGTGAGTGGGCGCCCGGGAGAGGGGTTCCGGGTGGGAGGCCAGAGGCACCAGGAAGCTGGCCACACACAGGCCCGGGGCAGGTGGCGGGGTGGGGCACTCGCGTGTCCTAACTCGCTTGGTCAACACAACAACCCCGCAAGGGTCCCCATTTCGCGGATTCAGAAACCGAGGCTGGGAGAAGGCAGTGGCCTGCCCAGGGTCACCCAAGACAAAATGGCAGAACTTCCTTCGGCCCCAGGAAGGCCGGCCGTCAGGTTGCACTCAGAGCCACTCCCCGAATCTGCCACTCGGCTTTTAAGGACAAAACTGTAAAGGAAGGATTAATATTCCTGCCGCGGAATTTGGCACTGGATTTAAAAATAATAATGCTAGGGGCACCCGGGCGGCTCAGTGGGTTAAGCATCCGACTCTTGACTTCAGCTCAGGTCATGACCTCACGGTTTGTGAGTCTGAGCCCCACACGGGGCCCTGTGCTGATGGAGCGGAGCCGGCTTGGGATCCTCTCTCTCTCTGCCCCTCCCCTGCTCATGCTATCGCTTTCAAAATAAATAAACTTAAAAAAATAGTAGTGATAATAAGGAAAGGTGGGGCAGATCCGAACGATGCTATGGACACATCCACGCGTGTGTGCGCGATCCATCGCAACGTACGTGTTATCTGTCTGAGCACACAAATAAAACTCTGTTTTACAGACAGAGCATATAACCTTAACAAGTCCAAGGAACATTTACAAAAGCAATGCTTTTATGTTTGCCCTCGGACACAAAGAGAATCTTCACTTAGTAAAAGCAAATACTTTGCAGCCCACGTCCTCTCACTGTAAGGCTGTTAAGTTAGAAATAACAGAGATAAAACGTGTTCTGCTTCAAAAGCAGGAAAACATTTCTTTAGACCAAAGAGAAAGTCAAAACGTAAAGGCGGCCAAGAACGCGATGAAAAGGAACGCATTTCACAGTAAGATCTACGTCACAGCTAACGTTGCCATCAGAGCAAAATATATGTAACTTCTAAAACGCCTCAGAGAAGAAAGACTTTAGATACACTAGGTGCGAGTCTCACTCAAGTTTTTAAAAAAGTGAGTAATCAGGAAGAGGGGATACATAGATATAGAAGCCCAAGTTGGGGAAATAGAAAACAAAAACAGTGAAATGGTAGTTTTCGGCTAAGAAAGTAAATATACTATATATATTAAATATTATATTATTATTATAAAGATTAATAATATAATAGAATATAAATAATACATGTTATAAATATATTATGTATGATACATGCTATTATATATAAATATGTATAATATACATAATGTATGACAAATATATTAAATATATCATTAAATATTATATACATAATATAATATAATATATATTATATGTTATATATATATTATATATATATACATAAAGCAGATAAATGTCTCATGAGCTTAGAGGGAAAAAAGGCAAAACTCAAAGCTCAGGCAAGAAACAAAGAGCTGATAGAGACAGAAGAACTCAACTCACTAGAAGTAACTCGCCACCAAGAGGCAACATAATTGAAACCCTTGAGGATTAAAGAGCAATGAATAAATTACCTCCAAAGAGGCAGCACATTTATTTAGAACAAATTACCATAAAGCAGACTTTTAAAAAGAAATTAAAGATCTCCTTGAGCACACGTACCAGCCCAGATGGTTTTACAACTTCGCTGCGCTGCTGAGCCCCTGGAGAAGGGGACTCCGGCGCTGTTTTCCGACGGGTGTGGGACGCACGACAAGGTGGGCGGGTCTCCCCGGTGCAGACACTGCGTCCGCGTAGACGTGGTGGCAGACGGCCTCCCCTTCTGAGCCTGAGGTACAGTCGCCTCCGCGATCAGCCGTCGGGGGAGGGGGGCACGCCGCGGACACGTCTCACGGGTTCGACGCGCACACCGTGCTTCCCGTAAGCGGGTGTCCACCCGCGGGTGTAGACAGCTGGCTACCTTTTGCCGGTTAGCGACCGCAGAAAGGAGCATCCTGACAACGGGTCGTCTTGCAGACGTGCAACGCAAGTGCGGAATACATTTCTGGAAGGGTTCAAGGGCATACACGTCTCGAATTTTCACGGCAGTGGCCGTTTTTGTCTCCGTAGAGCCTCTATCTGTTTATCCGCCCAACGTGGTGACTCAGCTTGAGGGTTCGCACGTGCCTGGCCCACGAGGCTCCTCACTCTTCAAAGGCTCGATAGATGAATACAGCTCCCGTCGCGTCAATTTACATTTCTGTGATCGCCACTGAGGTTACTGGCATCTGTTCATTGGTGAGAATCTCGGGATCCCTTTTCTCCAGACCTGTTTTTATAGCTTTTATCCTTTCGTCTTCATGACCCACAGAGCCTCCTGGTATCTGGGTGAAATTAGCCCCACGTGTACAATATGAGCCGCAACTATTTTCTCCAGATCATCATTGAAGAAATGGTTTTGGAGTTTGTTTTTGCTCTGCACCACATTTTTATTTTACGTTTTCACTGAAGCGTGCCGGACACACAACAAAGTGGCTGTGTTTAGAGCGTGCCGCTCGGTGAGTTTTGACACGCGACAACGTCATCACAATCGAGATCGTGAACACACCCATTGGCCCCAGGCCTCCCTGTGCCCTTCTCCTCCTCCCAACCCAATCGTGCCCATGCACACCTGCTGGCCTCGTGGTCCCAGACCAGTCTGCCCTTCCCGGGCCTTCACACAGACAGAATAAGCAACATGTACTCTTTCCTTTTCTTCCTTCCTCTCTTTCTCTCTCTCTCTTTCTCTCTCCCTGCCCCCCTTCCCCTTGCTCTTCCTTCCTTCCTTCCATCCTTCCTTCCTCTTCCTTCCTTCCTTCCATCCTTCCTTCCTCTTCCTTCCTTCCTTTTCTTCCTTCCTTCCTCTTCCTTCCTTCCTTCCTTTTCTTCCTTCCTTCCTTCCTTTTCTTCCTTCCTTCCTTCCTTCCATCCTTCCTTCCTTCCTCTTCCTTCCTTCCTTCCTCTTCCTTCCTTCCTCTTCCTTCCGTCCTTCCTTCCTTCCCCTTCCTTCCTTCCTTCCTTCCTTCCTTCCTTCCTTCCTTCCTTCCTTCCTTCCTTCCTTCCTGTCTGGCTTCTTTCACTCACCATCATTATTCTGGCATTTATCCAGGCCGGTGTGTATGCTCATGGCTCGTTCTTTCTGATTTCTGAGGACTACTTCACTGTGTGGGCTAAACCACGAGGGGTATCTGCACTGTTTCCAGTTTTCAGAAAACACGACGACGGTGATATTCCACGTCCAAGCATCCGTATACACGTCTGCTCTCTGTTCTTTTTCCTCCTGGATGCTCATTCAGGAACGGAATGGCTGGATAATACGGCAGGTGCACACATAATGTTCTCAGAAACTCGCAGCCTGTTCTCTAGAGCAGCTGTGCCGTCCGAGTGTCCAGCGGGAGCGCGTGAAGGGCTCGGTGCCCGCGTCCTGGGCAGCACTCGTGGGAGTGATGGAAGCTTCCCTCGTGAAACCACGACACGCGGTAAAACGTTCTTAATTGTAGCCAATATAATTGCGTAGTAACATCTCATTGTGGTTTTAGTTTGCGCTTCCCTAATAACTGATGGTGCTGAATATAGCCTCACGTGCTTACCTGTACATCTTCTTGGGTGCTTCAAACCCGGCCTGCTTTTCATATAAATCTTGAAATTTTTTTAGATGTTTATTTATTTATTTTGAGAGACAGAGCGTGAGTGGGGGAGGGGCAGACAGAGAGGGAGACACAGAATCCGAAGCGGGCTCCAGGCTCCGGGCCGTCAGCACAGGGCCCGACGCGGGGCTCGAACTCGTCAACCGCGAGATTGTGACCTGAGCCGAAGTCGGACGCTCCACCGACTGAGCCACCCAGGCGCCCCAGGATGCCATGATTTCGGTTACCGTAAATGCTGTCGACCTCAGATTACGGGCTGCCGGAACACAGATGTAGACGTGACGTTTGAGTGTTGACCCGGCTCCACTCACGTGCTCCTTCCCAGCCTGGGCGCCCAGGGTTTCCGCCTCTGGACCGTCCGCCCGGGATTTCTGCTTCTGGACCGTCCTGCAGGCTAGAACCTCCAGGCTGAGGCGGAGCAGAACTGATAAGAGCAGGCATCCTCGCCAAGATCCCGACTGCAGGGGACAGCAGCCCGTCTTTCCTCGCTACGTGTGTCAGCTGCAGCTGACTCGGGGTGGTCTTTACCGAGACCCTCCCTCTCTTCTATCGACAGAGAGCCATTATAATGAACGGCCAACCCGAACCCCGGTGTGGGGGCCAGGTGGGGGCCCCAAACGAGGACCTTCTCCTCCAACCCAGGTGAGGCCGCCCCGGAAGCCACAGAAGCCCGGTGCCCGGCCTCATCCTCAGGGTCACAGGGACAGCGCCCAGAGTAACCTGGGGACTCGTTACGGACACGCCCCCTGGGCCTCCCCGCACACCCTGGGACCTGAAATCTCAGTGGGGGCAGCCTGGGTCTGTGTTAAAACTCTCCTCGTGATTCGAGGGACCCCCCAGGGAAGTTCCAACCCAGAGCATCACTGTCCAGCCCTCTGCCGTTGAGGAGCTCAGGGCTTCCCTTGCTGGGGACACTCTGTCGCCAGGACGAGGACCTGGATTTCGGCAACGAGTAGACCTGGTTTCGTCAAAGGCCTCTCTCTACGAACTCCCAAAAGAGCTCGCTGGAACGAGCAAACGTCTCCTATGGGCTCCACGGGGGGCGTCCCCAAGGGCCAGGAGTGAAGCCGCCTCTGGAACGGCGGCCGTGTGCAGGCAGCACGGCTTCCGCTCACGCCAGGAGCCACGGTGTGGACTGGATGAGGGACGGCGGGAGGGTGCACTCAAATCACACGCCCAAAGCGAGACAGAAGCCAGCGAACCAGCCCGTGCACTGGCAAATGCAGAGAAAAAACAAAATTTGTTGGTGTTGGCCTGTTTTCTCGGAATAAAAGTAAAAAGCCTCCCCCTGATACATGGGGACAGGCTCGTTCTGACAAGAGGCTGGGTTTGCATTGACCCCTCACGGTCGTCTAGAAAACCCCGTGCCTATAAACCCGCACCACAAACGTTCTGCACAGGTTCACGGGGTCACCCTGCGCAAGGGACAGCTTCTCCAGAGAGGCGTCCCCTCAACAGGGTGCACGGGGGGGGGGCCCACGAGAAGGAGCCCACGCTTACAGACCCACAGGGAAACAAGCCGTCGTGAGAAAAAGTTGGGGGAGCCACAGGGAGCAGAGTTAGATTCTCCGAGAACCGCGGATGGTGACGTGACGTCACCCTGGTGACGGAATGAGTGTGTTCAAATGACTCGGAAATTCCAAGGTGTAAGTCATGAGGAAGACACAGGCCAAGCAGATGACGCCCTCACCCGTGGAGGCGCAGAAGTAACGGAAACTAACATCTCGGCGGGTGGATTAACCCGTGGGTTAGACACAGCGGCACAGTTAGCAAACTGGAAGGAAGCTGCTAGAATGCAGTGCAGGGAGACTGAGCAGGAAAACGTCAGAGATGGCCCGGGAGGCCAGGACGCGGGGGTCAGGCAGGCGTTTTGGGGGCAGGTCAGAGCATTTAGGGGAGGCAGTAACCTGTGATGGAACCGTGCTAACTTTCCACACCGGATGAAAGACACAAACCCGCAGGTTTGTCACAGCAGCAAACCACAGCGGGACGAACAGAGATAATGCACCGCCCTGGGTCACCGTCCTGGAACTACCCAGCACCGACGTCCAAGGGAAGGCCCTCGAAGTCTCCAGAGGGGGCTGGGCCACTCCCGAGGATGGCCGCACAGCTGGACAACGCGCCTGCCGAGCGTTCACAGAGAATACGTATCTCAACCCGGAACCTTCCCCCAGCTAGACCCCCATCCGACAGCAAAGTCGGAACACGGAGGCTCGGGGCAAAGACCGGGTTGACCCCCAACAGACCGTCACTGAAGGAACCGCCGAAGGGCCTTCAGGAAGAAGGATGTTAAACCCCCCCGAGACGGAATCCAGCGGATCTGCTGGTAAATATCGGCAAGTGTCCACGAACCCAACGAGCCACAGATTCAGGGGATTCACAAGGGCAAGACACGGGGCAGGGGCGGCGTGTGAGGGGGGTGGGGTGGGATCCGGGGCACATAGTCCTGTGAGGGCCGCCACCCGAGGGGAGGGCGACAGGCCAGGCCTGGCAGGTGGGGCCGCAGGCTGCGTCCCCCGAATCGGGCTCGTGAGCGGCAGGCCCCACGCAGGCTGAGGACTCGGTCGGCTCTGACCACCTTGAGACGGAAGTGAGGGTGCCCCCAGCGCCTCACGGCCCGCCTGCCCTCAGGGGTCGTCCCCAGGCTGCCCGGGTCTACGGGAGCTCCTCCCGCTGGCCTTGACTCCTCTGACCCCCAGCCCCACAGCCACCATGTCACTCCAGGCGCTGGCCTGGCCCGAGGCTTGTCCTGCCCTGTCCCCATCCGTGCCATTCCTGGGCGAGCCTCAGAGGGCACAGGGCTGCCCGCAGCCACGCCTGCCCCGTGGACTCCCAGCGCCCGTCCGACACCCGCAGGCTCCTGGCCACCACTCCCGTCTTAGGAAGGAGGGTCAGCACGGCAGGAGCCCACGTGGGCCTCTCCACAGGAGGGAGGCCCCACACCCATCACACCTGAGGTGTGCAGGTGGTGGGCCCGGGGCGGGGGTGGGGGGTGACGACGTGATCCCGCCCGGAAGCACGACTGTTCCCCCCCCACGGCAACTCCATCACAGCCGCTGATCCTTCCTTCCCCTCCCCGGCCAGCTGTACTCAGCATTAACACCACCTCCTCCAGGAAGCCTGCGGGCCCAACCAGGCCGAGCCGGGTGCTCGTGCCCCAGACGCCCGCGCGTCTTCCTCCCTGATGCCGAGGCCCGCCTCGCCCCGGGGCCTCACCCTCACGCGCACGGAGCAGGGTCCTGACGACCAGGACAGCGTGAGCAGCCGGGGGCTGGAACCTGCATGAGAAATGCGGACGGGAGCCTGGAGGGCGGGGTGTGCAGGGGTGCGGCACGAGGCTTGGGCGCCAGGCCTCGGTGCGGCCGGTGGGGGGGCGGTACTCTCAGCGTGGCTGCTTGCGCCCTGCCATGTGGGGGCTGGGGCTGCGGGCCCTGGCCGGGATGAGGCCCCCTCTCCCCCGACCAGGGCTCTCGAGGGCCCCGGGTACCGCCCGGAGGCTGGAGGCCACTCGGGGCCCCCGGCGGAGGCCCCAGAAACACAGTGGCTCTGGGCTGGGCTGACTCGTGCTGGTGGGAAGGAAAACTCCCTGCGAAAGCACCCCACAAAGGGTGCCTGACTGTCCCCGCACTCGTGCCTCATTAACATTCTGCAGGCGGCACTGGGCACTTAATAACAGCAAGAAGGCTGAATGGACAGTTCCACACGCAGCAAACAGCACGAGAGGCTTCTACCCACCCCGACCTGCCCATTAGCATTTGCAGAGAGCCCCCATTTGCATCGCGACAACGGTCCTGCCCCTGAATCTGGAGTTGGGGGGGGCCGCCGGGCACTCGTTGGCACAATTGTTCCTTGTGCCCACGCCGGGGGGCGGTGGGGAGCGCGTCCCGGGGGCTCACCAGCGATGTGGCCCAATTCAGGCCAGAGCGGAATCCCAACCACCTGCGACAGGGCCACGGTGGCCCGGTGCCCGGCGGGGTGGGCGCCCCCGCCCGGTCCACCGACAGCCCCAAGGAGCAGGCAGCAGCCGCAGCCCTTTTCCGGAACACTTTCTGCCCTTCTTCCAGGGGACTGTGACCAAATGCGGGAGGAAACACCGGGGGTCAGCCGCCCGAGAACCAAGCACTTGGCGGGCCAGGCGCCCGTAAGCACAAAGGGTCAGGAACAATATACGCTTGTCCCCCTTCTGCCACGTCTAAGACAGTGACACTGCCCTCCCGACTGCCAATGTGCCAGCACGTTCTGGTGGGTGCCGGGAAGAGGTCCAAGGAGGGAGAGACCCACAGGGCGGTGACGCACGAGCAGAGGCACGCGGCGTTGAGGACAGACGCGGGCACGCAGCGCTGGCTCGGGACGCCCGGCCACCCCCCCCCCCGCCCACCAAGAACGGGGGGTCCGCACACATGGGCCACCTCCCTTCTGCCCGGCACGGGGCGCCGGCCGCACAGCGGTACCGAGGCGGGGCCTGGCACCCGCAGCCCAGAGTCCGCAACAGAGCTGGAGGAAGGGTCCCTCCGGGGTGGGGTCTGTGGGGGGAGGGCAGGGCCTTGGCGGGCAGACGCCAGGTCAGTGGGAGCTGAGCGCCCGTCCCCATCCCCACACCGCCACCCTGGGCGAAGGCTCCTCACCAGAGCTGTCGCAGGTGTCCACGGAGAGGTGGTCTGGCCTCCGCTTTTCCGACACGGGCTCGCATGTGATGTGGGGGACTGTGAGCGTCTTCTCTCCAGGACTCACCCCGTTGTCCTTGTCCAGTTTGAACTTCTTCTTCTTTACCTAAGACCACGAGCACTAAGCTGGTGCTTCCCGGGGGTCCCCAGCCCCAGAACCCCTTAGCAGCCCCCAAGGGCACCAGCCAGGGAGCCAGGCCTCAGGGCCAGCAGACAGGGGTGCTGTGGGGGGGGGGCTTGGCACAGGCGCTGCCTGGGGGCTCGGGCTGAAGGGGCCGGCAGACAGGAAACCAGGCAGGTAAACATACAAGCGGGCACGTGGGGACTAGGGCTGTGGCCACCGGGAGTTCCGGCACGCGGTGGGGGCCATCGGGGGGACAGCCTGGGGCCGGCAAAGGTGACGTGGAGGAGGAGCTGTGGGAGCTGGTGAGGGCGTTTGGCAAGGAAACAGCGAGTGCAGAGGCGTCAGGGGCAGCTGGCAACGGGAGGCCTGGGTGCCCCCCTCAGTCCCCACACCGGCCCCATCGTGACACTCTTGCTCAGAGCCTACCCGAGCCCCCTGCACCACGACCCGAAGACCGACCTCCCCGAGCTGGGGAGAGACCTCCGTCCTGACCGGCACCCGCTGTCCCTGGCACAGAAAGCCTGACATCAGGGCCCTCTCAAGAGCCTTGTTCCCAACCTCTGGCCAGAACCCAGTCCGGCCTGTTCCCGGGGGCGCCCCCTGTGGGCCTCCCATAGTCCGGGCCTGGGAGCACCAGCCCTACGTGGCCCCGAGCCAGGGGGACCCCCAGGTGGCAGGACCCAGCACAGGTGCCCACCCCCAGGGCCCAGAGTGAGTGGCACCAGTGCCCTGATGTGGCGCTGCTGAAATGCCAGGGCCGAACCCCGGCCAGCAGCCGTGGCCCCCAGGGCCTCCCCACCCCCCCACCGCACCCCACCCCACCCCACCCCCGCTCACGAGGGATCCCTGCAGGAGGCAGGTGGGGGCTGTTACCATGACGGACTTCTTGGGCTTGGGGCTGGGAGACAGCAGGGTGTGGCTCCGGGTGGGTTTCCGGACATAGATGTTCCAGGTGGAGGACTCGGGGTTCTCGGCCGCATAGCACCTCCACGCCGTCTGAACAAGCACAGGGGAGACACGGTCAGCCGCCGGGCCCGCCCGCACCCTGGCCTGCGTGCCAGCCCCCCCACCTCCCGGGGCTGCTCCCGCGCTAGGCGGCTCACGGCCTAACCCACGGGCCGGTACCCATGGCTCGGGCGCCACGGAGGCCCCACCCGCAGACGCAGACACCCTTCGGCTGCCTCTCCCCGGGGCACGCACGGCGGGTGCAGGGACGGACACAGACACCGAGGACACCTGGGGCCTGTGGGACACCGGGCAGGGGGGCAGGGAGCGTGGGGGACATGGGGGGGCGGGCCCCTCCCAGAGGCCCACATATTGGGTCCCGGAGCCCGGGCACGGCCTGCTGCCGTGGGGAGCTCTGGACCTACATCCTAGAGAGATGCCCGTGGCGACTGCCACACAGGAACGACCCAGAGGAGGGGACACCACTGCATGGGATCCGAGTGGAGGACACGCCGTGTCCGGGTAGGCAGCAGGGGACGGACAGCAGGGAGCAGACAGGGGGGCTGGCAGGGTTCATGGGAGGCCGTGACACCACCCAGGATGGGGACCCGGACAGACACAGCAGCCCTCCCTGCCCGGGACGCTCAGGGGACGGCCACAGGCCTGGCCCCTCCACGGCCACGTGCCACCTCCGTGTCCCACCATCCCCACAAACGTAAGGCCGCCGCCCGCTTCCCACCCGGGTCTGGTCCGTGTTCCCTTCTCCGGGCCCCAGTCCTGCCGTGGCGGACGTGTCCGCACCCCTCGGGCTCAGCACCCGAGCCCGGGCTTCGCAGGGGTGCTCACCCCCAAGCACCGGCTCCGCCAGGACCCCGCCGTGCTCCCCTCCCGCCGGCAGCCTGCCCACGGCGGCCTGGGCTGGTTTTACGGGCCTGATTTATGGTCTCCCCGAAAGGAGAAGCTGTGGGCCGTAAAACCAGGCCTGAGGGGGCCCGGCCCCTCGGCTTTATGGCTGCGGCTGCTACTTCCTTCCCGTCCAGGTCCACCGTCCAGGCCCCAGACGGTGGGTTCCGGAAGGGTCCGGAAGGGCTTCAGAGGAATGAGGGGGCGCCCCTGGCTGAGCGAAACCTGGTGGCTGCTGCCTGTGAAGGGGGCCCTGCCCGGGGCGGATGGCGAAGGAGACCAGGGCCCCGGGGGTGACTCCAGGACCGTCCCTGAGGGGCATTCGGCACTGGGTGTGGCTGTCCCGCTGGGCAGAGGGCCCCACATCTACGGCTGGACACCCACAGGGCCTGTGCCCCAGGACCCCCGCCCAGCTGCTCCCCGGGCGAGACCTGGGCCCGCTCATCCCTGCTCTGCCCCCGGGCGGGGGCTGGTAACCGTCTGGGACCCGGTTTTCGGCCTAAGTCTTTGTTGCGCTAAATTAAGAGTCAGCCATTCTCTGGTGTATCTGGAGGCTGGGGTCACAGAACTGAGCATCCAGGGGCTCCAGGCCACCCTCTTTACCCTGCCGCTCTCAGCCTCTGTCTCCTCCAGCACCCAGGCCTTGTCACAGAGGCCTCGGGGGCCCCGTTGGGTACTGAGGGGCCTGTGAACCCAGAGCGTGGCTGAGCTGTCGGCTCGCCAGGCCTCACCTGCTGTCACCTGGGAGTCCCTAGCCCCATGGAATGTGGGGAACACCCTGGAGGTACCCGTGCTGCACAAGCAGGGCCCTGGACCCTTGGGGTTTCCCTCCTAGACTCGCCCTGTGCCGAGCAGGGGGGTGACCACGAAAGGAGGCCACTGTGGCTGGAAGGTGAGGGGCCCACAGAAAGTTCACCCCAACCCGGGACAGGCCAGGGCACGTCCCTGTCCCCTGGCCCGCCCCCCCAGGACCCACTCTTCCAACAGGACCTCTAGGGAGGGAGGTGGGCACCCCGCGTTCCCGTGCCCACCCCGTCGGCATCGCCCACGCTCCCCAGAAGGCCCGAGCACGTCTGTGTGGTAGCACGGGCTCATCTGTGTTCCAGAGGGACCCGTAGCAAGAAGGTCTCGTGAGCTTTGTGGCCGAGGGTAGTTCCTGGTTCCCAGAAGGGACACCAGCCGGCACTTAACCTGCCGGTGCCAGGCCGGACGTCAAGGATGGCAGGCGCGTCACCTGAATGAGGGAGGCTGCGGCCGGGATCTGCCTGTTGAAGTGTTTCTGCCTCTGCTTCTGCTGGACCTTCAGGGCGAAGCCGGAGCCGAGAATCCCCTGGGAAGGAGCAGAGACGGGGGCTCGCGTCCACGCAGGCAGCCACCGCCCGGCCCGGCCTGTGGGGCACAGGTGCTGGGGACACGGGGCGGCACCGGGGCGCTGGCTCGGGCAGGAGGCGGCCCTGTCCGAGGGGGACCGCGGCCGCCTCCCCAGGATCGCCAACGGGATGGATGGGGCCGGCTCGTCAGGGAGGGAGCTCCCCGTCCACAGAGGAGATCAATCACGCACACACATAGATGCACACGTGCTCCGTGTGACACACACAGGTGACCACAGAGCACACACGCAACCCATGCACGCTCACCACACACAGCAGGTGCACCAAACACGTGACGCGTACACCTCCACGCGCTCGGGGAGCTAGAAGGTGTGGCCCTCGGGATCTGTGATTTCTCAGAAGGACATGGGTCAAAGCGGGGCCCAGGCCACCGCACAAGGGAACCAGCGCCCCCACCAGGCGGACAGACTCCGCCTCTGCCCTCGCCTGGCGGCTGCTGTCGGTGTCTCCCCGAGACCCCTTGGGCCGAATGTGCCGGCCGCACCCCACCGGCCTCCACCCACACCTGCTACAAAGCACCCTCCTGGAGCAGCAGGGGCAGGGGACTCCCAGGGGCCTCTGTGAGTGGCCTTGCTCCCGGGGGGGACCCTGCCTGCCCGGGAGCCAGGAGGAGGCGGGAGCACCTACCGCCGGGAGCGCGAAGAAGGATATGGCGAACACAGAGAAGCAGGAGGCAATGGTCTTCCCGACCCACGTCTGGGGCACCTTGTCCCCGTAGCCGATGGTAGTGACCGTGACCTGCGGGAGGCGCAGGGGGGCGGCGGTCAGGCCCAGAGCCCCGGGACGGGTGACCGTCGGGCCCGAACCCGCCACTCTGCCGACACAGACGCGGAGCTCCAGCCGCCACCACCGGGACGGCCGAGGCTCAGCCCCTGCCGGCGCGAGCCCTGCAGACGGCCGGGGCCCCCCAGACCCGGTGCCTCACGGGAAGCGGGTCCTCGGGCGTGCACAGGGGGCCTGCCACCAGACACGCGGCCAGGGGGCCCGCCCCCCGGGCCACCGACGTCGCCGTGCCGCAGCCCCCGGGAGGCCGGAAGTGCGCACTGAGGCTGGTCCTGCACCAGGAGCCCGGACGGGGATGATGCTTCGCTTCCTGACGCCGCCCCGGGCGCCAGATGTTCCAGTCGCCCTTCTTCCGAGAGGACCAGACGCAGCTCGAGCCTTCTTCTCGGTGGGGGAGCCGACCGGCAGAGCCTGCGGTGGGCCCACGGGCCCAGGGCCGCCCCCGCCCCCGCCCCCCAGGCTTGCGTCCTGCTTGCCTCTGAGGTTTGTCCCCCGGGGCCTCCGGCGTGAGCCTGAATAGACATCCTGCAGGACGTGAGCACATGCCCTGGCTGCACCACTCAGCCCCGACATGCCCGGCCCCTGCCTGCCTGGCGTCTGGGGCCTGGGGCCGCCCGTGGGCTTTGCAGGAGCCTGGCCCGGGGACCTGGGGCCTCACACCCGCACGGCACGGCACGGCAGCAGGCTTGGTGGCCCAGAGTGGCCACGTGGCCTTCTGCCTTTGAGGTCCTCCTGTGCCAGCCCTGTGGTCACAGCCAGTCCGTTCTGGGAAGCCCGGCCTCTCCCCTCTGGAGCCTCCAGTCCAGGCCCAGGGCAGGACCAGGAAGGTCTGCATGGAGGCTTCACTTGACATCCTGCCCGGAGGAGTCCCAGAGGAAGGAAGGACACAGGGCCGGGGCCCCAGAGGCCCGTTTAACAGACTCCGACTGAGAGCAAGGCCCAGGCGGGAAGTGGCGAGGTCCGCCTCATCGCCGTCCGTCCCGGGACCCCGGTGGGCGCCTTCCACCAGCCACGGGGCACGGAGGGAGGAACCCAGGGGCCACAGGCAGGGACACACGTGTCCGCTCGCAGCAAGAGGGGCCACGGCGCAGGAGGCCAGGTGGCACCAGCGAGCGCATCAGCACGCAGCGGGTCCAGACAAGCGCTGGGCGTCCACGAGGGGGCCGGCCGCTGTGGAGCCTGGCCCGGGGCGCCTGCCGTGGTCCTGGGCCTCCCGCGACATCACTGTCCCTCAAAACCACACATCTCGCCGCGAGCGCCAAGCGCACTGAGCTGCCTACTGCCCGGCCCCTTGAAGGGACCAGCCGAGCCCGTGGAGGTGGGTGCGTGCCCACAAACGTGCCCCCCACACAGGCGGCACAGCACACACGCGTGCGAGCATCTCACGCACGCTCGGAACGAGCGAGGGCAAGTAAGGAGGGGCCAGTGCCCACACCGAGCCCTCCACGCTCCGGGACTTGCACGCGGGCCGCGCACGCCTGGGCCTCGGCGTGGGTACCAGCGGGGAGGAGCCAGGGGCAAGCCTGACAGTCAGCTGGCAGGTACGGGGGCCGCCCCTCGGCTGCGGGCTGTCCTCCCCGGAAGGCCTGCACCCCATGTGTGAGGCCTGGCCCACAGCTGCCTGCTCCGAGGGCCCGGGTGCTCGGAGCAAAGGCAGAGCTGGGGCTGCGGACGGGGTGAGGGCATCTGAGACGCCGCGCCAGCCCTCTCTCAGAAAATACAGTTTTCACAAAATTATTTTATTTATAAAAACACGGGATGGGCTTTACATTGTGATGGATTAATATGGACACGTTTTTAAAATCCCGTCGCGTTTGCCTGCGTGCTGAGTGTCGTATAACCCGGCTCTGCAGCGATTGTCGAGAGCGTAAGGTAGTCCCGAGACCAACAAACTTGGGAATGGCTGCAGGGCAGGGAGGGGTGGGGAGAGGCAGGGGGAGGCAGGGGCCGCCAGCAAGGCACCCCCCACTCAGGGGCAAGGGGGCACGGGAAAACTCAGGCATCAAGACCATCGATACGAAGGTTATAAAAATACAAACAAAATGTGCCCTGACAGGGAAGCGAACGGGGGGGGGGGGGGGGGGGAGGGGGGCAGGGCAGGGGCGGCCTGGACGGCCCTGGGGGCTAGTGGGGCAGGGTCCCCGGAGACCCTCTCCCCCAGCAGACAGACCCGTGCCCCGCAGGGCGGCCCCCTCGTGCCATTCCCTGGCCCTGCGCCGTCTGGGGTGCTGGGGCTCCTGGGGACCGGCCGGCCGGCGGAGATCAGGAGTGCCCGACCAGGCATCCCCCCACCCCGGGGAGGGCACACGCCTCTCAGACCCCATCACAGACTTGCTTTGTCAAGTTAACGACGTCCTTCGGCTCTTGGAGGAAACGGCCCATCCCCGCAGAGCTGTTTGTTTTTCCCGAATTCAGAGACATGGGCAGCTGCGGGAGGGTGCTAACTGCCCAGCGCTTGCCACGCACCCCTGACCGGGGCGCGCCAGGGGCAGCCGTGCACGTCCGGGCCCGCAAACGTGGGGGGACCCAGCATGACCGCCGGGGACAGGGCCGTGTGGCCCCAGGGACAGGCCCGTGGGGGCAGGGGACCGAGCTGTCCCCGGCCTCTGGAAGCCGCCGCGGGGGCGCGTGCTGGCCTCTGTGTCCCCGCTCACACGAGGAGGCACCTGGAAGCTTCCCCTCACACACAGTCCACCCTGGCGCGGGAGGCCCTGTGGGCCCCCAGCGAGATGGGAGGGCCAGCCCAGAAACCCTGACCTGCCGGGGAGGCGGGTGGCCCGCGGCCACCCCACGGGCCTTGCCCGCCAGAGACGTCATGGCTGTCCGTCCGCGAGCAGGCGTGAGGACCACGCTGGCGGGTACACTCAGGGGCTCGCACCGCAGGCCGACTGTGACAGTGTCGTGAGGTAGGGACCATCCCACCGAGGGGGAGACTGAGGCTGAGAGGGCAGTCACGGTGCACGAGGCCTCACCGCCGGTAAGTGACTGAGCGGGCGCGTTCCCACGACCCCGGGAAGGCTGCAGAGCAAACCCCGGGCCGGACACTGTGCCACTAGCCTGCCCCGAGGAGGCTGCAAGGACACGGCCGGGGACGGGAGAGTCACAGACCGAGCTGGGGGCCGGGTGGATGGCGGGACACCTCGGGCAGCAGGCTTCTTGGGCGCTTGTCCTGAGGGTGCGCCCGGCACCAGCCCCCGTGGGGCCCCAGCCTGGCTGGCGGGAAGTGGTCGTGGAGGGGACAGACGCACGCGGGGGCCAGGGAACCACCCGGCCAGGCTTCCTTTCCGTGGGAAGGACTCAATAAACAAACCGAGACCCACGCAGATCAGAGCTACGCTCAGTGAGCGTAGCTTCCCATTCACGGAAACCCTGGTGCTCCGGGCCACAGACACATCTGCTGCCCTCCTGGGCTTGCAGCCCCCGCGGAGAGCCCCACGTCAGTCCTCGGAGCCACTCTGCTGCCCCTCCATCTTACGGACGGGGAAACTGAGGACCGGACCAGTCACGTGCTCGCTGGCCCCCGACCCAGTTCATCGGTGCAGCCGAGGAGGCATCTGCGGACTCCGTGGCCCGCCCTCCCTGTCTCCACCACCAGGCCTGATGAAGGGTGTCATTCATTCCCGAGCCCCTTCCCTGCGGTGGGCCTGGCCCAGGGCCTGGGATGGGGATCAGAAGCGTGGGGGTCCTTGGGGTTCCGGGAGGCCAAAACACATGCACGGAAAGGGGCCATCCTGTGAGGAAGGTGCTGGAGGTGGGGAGCCGGTCAGGGGCGGAGCAGGACCCTCAAAGGCAGAAGGGCTAAGGGGTGTGACTGGGGCATGATGGCAGCCATGAACACCGTAGCGTGAGTTAGCTTGCTAAGGGTCTGTCGCAAGCGTCTGGCTTTGGGGAAAGCCTAGAGAACACGGGCTGGCGACAGGCCCCCACAATGTGCAGCCCGCCTCCGCTGCCTCCTTGCCGGGCGCCTGGGGCCCCAGACCTCCCGTGTCCTCGCTGATTTGACTTCTCCCACAGTTTGTGGGCAGAGGCCCGCATTTTGTACCCAGTTTGCAGATGGGCTCACGGAGGTTGGGCAACCTGTACCAGGATGCACACGCGGTCAGCGGTGCAGCTGAGATTCAGTTCCACGGGTGGCTCTGCCCCCCGCTGCTGACCACAGCTTCCTATCTTCCTGTCTCCCGAGGCTGACCACGTGTCTCTCCCTGGGGCCGAAGCTGGAAAGCTCCTACCCTCAGTGACATGAGCTGAACCCCCCCGCCCCAAGAAGAAATCAATCCCGTGTACCACCCTCACTGGGCCCACCAGGTCACGTGAGAACTCCTCCCCAGGGATCAGCCAGTGCACAGCGAGTACAAGAAGATGTGCTCACCCTGCGCACTCCTACGCATCCTGCAAAACCCACTGTCCGGGTCCTTCTCTGGGGAAGGCTCCCAGAGCCCACCACTCTCACCCCTACCTGATGTCTAACGGGCACAAGACTGTGCCTGGGGTCCTGCGGACCTCGCTTCCCAGCTGCACAGCACTCTCAGGCTTTGCAGAGAGCTCCAGCAGAGAACAAGGCCTGGAACGGGTGGGGTCTGAGCGCTGGGCTGGGGGCCCAGGGCCTCGGTTTTTCCAGCTTCAGATGAGGTGCACGTGGACGTCTGGGGGGGTCCTGTCCTCACGCAGGCCCTTCCTCAGCCCCCAGACCCCTGTGACCTCACACTACCAGGATGTAGGAGCCCCGGAGCCCGGACCCCTCTGGAGCCGCCAGCTGCCGAGACTGGCAAGGGTCGGGCTGAAACGCAGGGACGGGCTTCCAGCGTTTTTGCGCTAAATTCTAAATTTAGACGCGGGGGGTAAACAGAGCCCAGCAGCCTCCCGATTTTAGAGACCCCCGGGCGCTAAACAGAGGAGCCCGTGTTTGCAAAAACGGCTTTTCCCTCCACTCAAACTTTAACACAAACAAACGCATTTTGTTCCAAGGGCACAGAAAAAGGTCTTAAATCCTCCCCAAACACCTCAGCAGCCAGGCACGGGGCGCCACACCTGGGGGAACAGGGGGCTTGCACACCAGAGCCGGGCGTCCCTACGTGACGTGGGGGCACGGGGGGGCGGGGGGGAGACGCGCAGCCTTTGAGCTGTCACCCTCGCTGGACAACCTAGGGACTGGGGCTGGGGGAGGCGAGGGGACTTCTCGTGAAGTCTGGCCGGCACATGGCGGTCCCGGGCTGCGGAATAGCGTCCCCCCAACATTCGTGTCCGCGAGACCCTCGGAACGGGAGTGCCTTGGGAAACAGGGCCTCTGTCGAGGTGGTCACGTTAAGATCCCGAGCTGAGATCGTCCTGCTTCATTCATCCAGGCAGGTCCCAAGCCAACGACAAGTGTCCTTACAAGAGGCAGAAGATGCGGCCACCGGCGCAGGGACGCCCGAACCCCCCGGAAACTAGCATGGGCAGGAAGGACCCTCCCCGAGAGCCTCCGCGGCGGGCGCAGCCCTGCCCAGGCTTTGATCTCGGACTTCTGGTCTCCAGACTGGGGGAGGACACGTTTCTCACGCTTCGAGCGCCTCGGTCTGCGGGACTTGGTTACAGCCGCCCCGGGAGCCTGGCACAGCCACTGTCCTCGGGGCCACGGACGGAACCGCTCCACGGGCCCGTCCGCGCTTCGTTCGTACCACGGACACCGCTGGACCTCCATGCTGAGGACACCCGGGGCCGCCCCCCTGGCACCCACAGCCCTTCTCCCACCCACCCGCTGGACTCCCGCGGCCCAGACGCCCCCTCGCGGGCTCTGGCCCGCGACACGCTGAGAAGCGGGTCTGGCTTCTGGCCAGCCCCCGGCCCGGCCGTGGGGAGTGAGGCGGACCCGGTGTGGGGACCGGAACCCTCCCCTGCCCCAGCACGGCCAGCAGCCTTCGCCCTCCCCCCTCCGCCCCCCCCCGGGGTGGCCCCTGGCGGCACCCCCTCCTCTGCCCGTCCCGGACGGGGCGCCTCGGGGCCCGGGCCGGCGCCCCCCCCCTCCCCGGAGAGGCGAGCGGGGCCGGGCCTCGGGAGCGGGTCGGGAGCGACTGCCGGGCGCAGTCACAGGCCGCCACACTGGCTTCAAAGCCCCAGTCGGGGCCGGCCCCGTCTCGCTTTCCTTGAGCTCTGTTTGTCCGCGACGCGCCAGGAACACAGCCCATAACTCAAGGCTCGGGGGCCGCTCCCGCCCGGACAGCTGCAGGGGCAGCCGCGGCGATGAATGGGAGCCGTTTGCCCCGGAGCCCCGGGGGGCGGGGGGCCCGGGGCGGCCCAGAGGCGCAGGGCCCGGCGGGAACAATGGCCGGGCCAGGGCCCGCGGTGGCCGAGGCTGGGGCTGCAGCTGACGGCGAGGGCTGGGGCACCGGTGCCAAGCTGGGCACAAAGGGGCCGTTTTCCCGGCCGGCGGGCGGATGTTTGCACAGGTGTGGGAGTGGGGGCGCTGCTCCGCCGAGGGCGGGGGGCAGGGGAGCAGCCTCGGCGGCCCCGGGAAGGCGGGGAGGCCGGTGCCAAGGCTGGGCACCGCTTATCAGCCGGGCCCCGGGCGCTCACCCACACACCTCCTCCTGGCTCCGGACAGCCTGTGCCCGCACGGGCCCGGCACCGGGACCCGCCCCTCCCCGCCCCTCCCTGCCCCCAGACCTGCCGGGGCCCGCCTCGCCTGGGCCTACGGGGGCACGGGCGCACGGGCAGACGGAGGCCGGAACCCGGGCTTTCCTCAGCCCCGAGTCGGGTCCCTCCAGCGGCCTGGCACGCTGGAAGCTTCCAGAAAACACACAGACTCGCCCACGTCGGGAGCCCCCTCTGTGTGCTCGGCCTCACGGGCGTGGAACACGGACACGGCAGGGGCATGTGTCCGCCCGGGGGGGCCGCCGGGTGGCTTCCTGCCACACCTGGACGGACTGGGAAGGGCCTCCTTTCTGGAGGAGGGCAGGGAGCCCCAGGGGAGAGCAAGGCCCGCTTTTTCCGGAAGGAAGAGGCTGGGGACAGACACGGCCAGGGCCGGGGACGGCGCTGGCCCCGAGGCGTCACCACACCCCGTGAAGGCCAGGACCCTCTCCTCGGCCCCTCCCCAATCAGCCCAGACATCGGCCGCCGCACCCCCAGCTCCAAGGGGCTCCCCTCCCCACGCAGCCGCACTCAGCCTGAAGCAGGGGTCGGTGTCCACTGCTGTCTCCCTGACCCCTGCTCCTGGCCCCGTGGGAGGCCCTCCCGGGCACTGGCTGCTCACACCCCAGAGCACTTTGAAGGAGGGAGCACCGTACCCCACGGAAAGCTGGGGAGTGTGGGGGCCCGGCCCGTGGCCCACACCCCTGTCTCTCCCCACAGCACGCGTCCGCCCCGGGCCGCCTCGGGGCCTTGTGTGTGCTGATCCCGGGCCCGGGTCCACCTGCAGTCAAGTGCCTGGAACCCCCCTCCCCTCGAAGCCAGGCTGTGGGTGGAGGGTGTGGTCAGGGGCGCCTTTCATGCCCTGAACAGTCTCTCCACGGCCCACACGGCGAGGACGCGGCCAGGACTCAGGGCGCACGTGGCTGGCTGAGGCCTCACCTGGCTGTCCACAGCAATGACTGGTCCTCAGCAGAATGTCCCTTTGGCCCCCTGCAAGGCTGACCCACCAGGACCCCTGCCCGCCCCCCCGCCCCGTGGGGCCCTCTCCCTTGTGACCGCCTCTCCTGCAGCCTCGCAGCCCAGGGAGCCGAGAGCTGCCCAGCCCAGCAGGGCCACTTACAGGTGGAACTGGGGCGCCGGGCCCTGCCCTCAGTGCACCCAAGGAGCCCATCTCCACAGCCAGGAGAGCCTGGGGGCCCTGTTGGGGGGAACCGGCACCTCTCCGGGCTGGGCCCAGCTACGGCACCCGCAGGCAGGCCTGGTGCCCGGCCAGAACAGGGGAGAACTTCTTTCTCGGGAGGCCCCCCCGCCCTCATGTCACGGTGCTTGTTTGCCGTTTAACGTGGGGCTCCTTGGTGCAGGGATAGTCCTGGGGCCAGCGCAAACCCTCCCAGACGGCAGGGCACATGCTTCCCCCCCCCACCAGGGTGAAGGGCAGCAGAGGGCCCGGCCCCGGCACGTGCCCGGAGACGAAGGGTCGACTGTGGGTCCCCCCCCTCGGAGCGAGGGCCCCCGCGCTGCCGGCTCCCGGCGCAAACCTTCCCGCGGGCCCCCTTCCCCACGTTCGCGTGAGGAGCCCGTGGCCCGAGCCCGCAGTGCCCTCGGCCCCCGTGGTGGCTTCCCTCCCCTCCGCTGCCCGGGACGCCTGTCTCTACTTACCACCCCCCACCACAGGGCATCCGCGTAGCTGCCAAACTCCACTTGACCTGACTCGTTCACGGCGTCCTTCTCGGCCAGGTACACGAAGTACGAGGAGAAGATGAGACCCAGGAAGCCGATGTACAAGGTGGTGATGAGCTCCTGGGGGCAGTGCGGGCACAGGGGTGCGGGTCAGCGGAGCACTCACGGCCGCCCAGGCCTCTGTGACCTTCCCGGCAGGCGGCACAGGCCGGGGGCCTGCCCGGTGCGAGCTCGGCCTGTCCCAGACGGTTCTACGTGGATCCCACGTGGTCCACATGCCCACGCGGGGCCCGTCTCCACCCGTCTCCCCACTGGCCAGGGTCGGGCCCCGGCCGCCACCTGGACAGACGGGCCGGCTTACACAGGCTCGCCGGCCGCCCGGCTCTGCCCCGAGACCCGTGGTGACGCGCCCGTCTTCAGTCGGGGGACTGTTCCCGCCTGCCTCTTTCAGATTCTCTCTCCACCCTGCACGTCTGCCCCTAGCTCTGCCCCCAGCCTCTTGTCCCCAGCTGGAAGGAACGCGGGCACATCGTCCGCCCGGCCGGCCAGGATGCACGCACCACAGCCGGGACCCCCGCGCCCCAGCCAGACCACCCACCTGGCGATGGATGAACACCACAGAACCCAGCAGCCTCCAGGTGCCTCCCTGGCGGTCAACGTGCAGCATCCTCAGGATCTGGAGGAAGCGGATGCCCCTGCGGGGGAGACGCCTCTGTGCCCCTGCCCCCGACTCACCGGCCCAGACACCTCGCAACAGCCCCGGGCCCCCGCTCGGCCCCTCAAAGCCTGGCTCTGGGTCTGCCCACCCACCACCGTGCCAACCTCCCCGCCCCCCCCCCCCAAGCACAGGGTCAGGGCTGGGTAGGGGGGACACGCCAGGCCGCAGCTGGACCTGTCCACCTCCAAATCCCTTTGGTCCCCAGAGCACCTTCTGGGCACAGCCCTGGGATCACCCCGGTTTACAGATGGGCAAACTGAGGCCCCCAGATGGGGGAGGTCACAGCCCCAGGCCCAGAGGTGCTCTCGCTGGGTCTCTAACCCGGGCGGCCGACCTCGCTGTGGCGCCTGAGCGCGTGCCCCCACCCAGCACGCTGCCCCGCGGCCCTCGCACCCCCAGCCGGGAGAGCTTGTGGCCCAGGTGTACCTGATGGCCGAGGTGGCGAACACCTGCCCTTTGGAGCCCACGCAGAGGACAACCATGGAGGCCAGGACCACGATGAGGTCTGGGGGGCGGGGAGGGCGGCGTGTCAACAGCCAGGCCGCTGGCTCGGGGGAAGGGGCCTGGCGGTCAGGAGGACAGGGCCACTCGGACGGGAGAGCGGCCCTCCGTCTCAGGCACACGGGCCCACCCGGCCCACCTCCCAGCCCCGCTCCCAGGCTGCCGGGTCCCCCTTTCTGGGGAGGGTGCCAGCCCGCGCCCCGAAACCTCGCGCGAAGCTCCCCTGGGTGCAGGCACAACTCACCGATGATGGAGATGGGCTTCCGGGCAAAGCGCAGCCGCCCCCAGATGCCCACGTACTTGCTGCGGCAGCCTGCCGACCAGAGGCGGACCACGTACTCCGTCCCAAAGAACACCACCAGCACAATCTCCTGCGGGGCAGAGGGGCGTGAGCCGGGGCCTCCACCCAGAGACCCCCAAGAGCGGCCGGCCTGGGTCCTGGCCTGGGTCTGGGTGGGGGGGAAGCAGGAAGCCCACCGGGACGGGCCAGTGGCCCAAGGCCGGACCCACCCCCCCCCCCCCCAGCAGACACCTGCTGCTCTTCAGACCGGGGCCCAGCAGGGCCACATCCACACCCGGGCTCAGCAGCGGCTCAGGTCTCGCGTCCTCGCCTGGCCCCGAGGCACGTGACGACCTGGGCTCGTGTCCTCCAGCCGCACTCGTTTAAGCCACCGAGCCCCCAGAGCTCAGGCCGTGCATCCTGAGTTGCGTGTCAGAGAGCATCCATCCTCGTGAGATGGTCCCTCG